>NC_091246.1:54010625-54717500 GCF_042477335.2 Ovis canadensis | reverse complement strand
ACAATCTCTGCACTATATTCAGTCAACCCAGTAAACAAAGAGCAGGCTGTCAAAATTTCACATCTCATATATGCACCTGACTCTGTGAGTGACCCTAGATTGAGTCACCATCCCTTTTGTGCATTACGTGATAGCATGGGAAATTCACTGACCTGATTTTTGAGAATTATGAAAATGAGGACTGCAAAGTGATATATGATGGAAAGCTTTAGAAACACTGAATAACCATGACTGTCATTAATGGGCTTATGGCAATAAAATATTACTTAATAGACCAGGAGAAGAAGGGAAGAAGGTCATGGTAGGTGAGGAGTTGGGAAGAGGAGGAGAAAGAGCAAAGGAGAGCCTGAAGAGATGATCAGCAATGCTGTTCCAGAGCTTAGACATCTGTCCATCTTGATACAAATGTGACCCAGCATAAACATTCCTGTAATGAGAACTTTAAAGTGAAACATAAGACTTAGCTCTAAGGAAGGATGAGGGTTGCATGTGTGTGTGTGTGTGTGTGTGTTATACATAGGATAGGCAAGGATATTATATTTGGGGAGAGGATGGGATCAGTCTTTGAAGAAGGAAAACTGAAAGGCTGAAAGGAGGGGCTCCATGCTGGTGCCTTATGTAGTAGTAATGAGTGAGACCTCTTCATGGAAGGGGGCACTGTTGCAGAAACAAAAAGGATGGAAACCAGTGACAGTCGAAGGAGCAGTTTAATCCTCTGGGAGGAGAAAGGACTCACTTTGAAGCGAGTCTACTGGCTCAGCTTTTTGGTAGGCTGCTTGCCCAGGGTACATCTTTAAGAAATAGCATGTGGGAACCCACAACTCTACCTGGAGTGGCACAAAGGCAAAGGCAGCAGAGCTAGGATTGCCACCAGGTGTCACCCCAGAAAACTGAGAGAACAGAAGATCATGAACAGTGGGTGTAGATTCCAGACTCACTCTCTGTCTCCAGACACAAAAGCTAACTGGAGGCCTGGAGGAAAATGAAAATGAGCAAAAAATGAGTATAAAGTCTTTAATAGGTAGAATGAGCTTTCCTTACCATCTGGGACAAAGATTCCACTGTATGAAGTCTAGAAATGGCAAACAAATCTATAGTAAAAGAAAGCAGACCAGTGGCTGCTTGGGAATTGGGGGATAAGGTTGGACAAGAAGGAATGAGGAAGGGTTAAAGCTCAACATTCAGAAAACAAAGATCATGGCATCCAGTCCCATCACTTCATGGGAAATAGATGGGGAAACAGTGGAAACAGTCTCAGACTTTATTTTGGGGGGCTCCAAAATCACTGCAGATGGTGACTGCAGCCATGAAATTAAAAGATGCTTACTCCTTGGAAGAAAAGTTATGACCAACCTAGATAGGATATTCAAAAGCAGAGACATTACTTTGCCGACTAAGGTTCGTCTAGTCAAGGCTATGGTCATGACCACTTTTTCCAGTGGTCATGTATGGATGTGAGAGTTGGACTGTGAAGAAGGCTGAGCACTGAAGAATTGATGCTTTTGAACTGTGGTGTTGGAGAAGACTCTTGAGGGTCCCTTGGACTGCAAGGAGATCCAACTAGTCCATTCTGAAGGAGATCAACCTGGGATTTCTTTGGAAGGAATGATGCTAAAGCTGAAGCTCCAGTACTTTGGCCACCTCATGCAAAGAGTTGACTCATTGGAAAAGACCCTGATGCTGGGAGGGATTGGGGGCAGGAGGAGAAGGGAATGATAGAGGATGAGATGGCTGGATGGCATCATGGACTCGATGGATGTGAGTCTGAGTAAACTCAGGGAGATGGTGATGGACAGGGAGGCCTGGCATGCTGCGTTTCATGGGGTTGCAAAGAGTAGGACAGGACTGAGCAACTGAACTGAACTGAACTGAGAGGTTGCAAAGGGTCATGAGGAAACTTTTGTGAGTGATGTCTCGTTTCATTGTTTTAATTGTGGTGATAATTTTGCAGGTATAAACATGTCCAAACTTATCAAATTGTACCCTTTATTGTATGTTTAATCATAATTCAATAGAGATGTTATATAACCCTAAAATGGTTGACTTTTAAGAAGTGATTTTCATTTCAGCACCTTGAAAATCCAGAAGTGTCTTCTTCTGCCTCACTTCACATTTGCACAAAACTGCACCTTTATAATCTTGTCTGTGTACTCACCAACCTCAGTCTGTCTGTTAAGGAAATACTATCAAGTACAACTGCTACTTCTTTTCAAAATGTGTATTCTTCAGTGGCTAAGTCCATTGAAGACTCTTTGCAACCCCATGGACTCTAGCACACCATGTTCCTCTGTCCTTCACTATCTCCCAGAGTTTACTCAAATTCATGTCCTTTGAGTCAGTGATGCTATCTAACCATCTCATCCTCTGCCACCCTCTTCTCCTTTCCCTTTAATCTTTCCCAACATCAGGGTCTTTTCCAGTGAGTTGGCTCTTTGGCCACATCAAGTGGCCAAAATATTGGAGCTTCAGCATCAGTCCTCCCAGTGAATATTCAGGACTGATTTCCTTTAGGATTGAGTGGTCTCCTTGCAGTCCAATGGACTCTCTCACAAGTCTTCTCCAACACCACAGTTTGAAAACATCAATTCTTCAGCATTCGGCCTCCTTTATGGCCCAACTCTCGCATCCATACATGACTACTGGAAAAGCCATAGTTTTAACTATACAGACCTTTAACGGAAAAGTGATGTCTCTGCTTTTTAATATGCTGTCTAGGTTTGTCATAGCTTTCTTTCCAGGGAGCAAGTGTCCTTTACTTTCAAGGCTGCATTCACTGTCCACAGTGATTTTGGAGCCCAAGAAATTAAAGTCTGTCACTGCTTCCACTTTTTTCCCCTTCTATTTGCCATCGAACAATGGGACTGGATGCCCATTTTTCTAAACTAAGACTGGATCTTAGTTTTCTGAATGTTGAGTTTCAAGCCAGCCTTTTCACTTTCCTCTCTCACCCTCATCAAGAGGTTCTTCTTCACTTTATGCCATTAGAATAGTATCATCTGCATATCTGAGGTTGCTAATATATCTCCTGGCAATCTTGATTCCAGGTTGGAATTCATCCAGCCTTGCATTCTTTTCAAAATAATGACCCATTAAAAGAGATTGTCTCCCCTCTGGTCCAGGTTTGCAGGCATTTCATTTACTCTTCCAACTTTGATCTTCCTCTTCACACTACTTCTTGGGGCAAGACCACAGGCTCTTAGTCTGGTACATTCCAACCCAGACACAAGATAAGGAAGCCTGTCAGAGGGTAAACAAATGAGTGTTTGTCCAACTAAGTTTATTAGCTGCATAAAGCGTAACCAAGACTGCATTCTATACATGGTAAAGCTTACAGAGGAGGAAAAAAAAAAAAAAACTCTCAAAAATTCCAACCTAAATCTGTCTGGAGGTCCAATTCTCACCTTTTAAGACCTCTTTAATGTGGTTTGTTGACTGATTTGCCATAGTCAACCTGAAGTGAAATTTAGTCACACAGTTGTGCCGACTCTGCGATTCCATGGACTGTAGCCCACCAGGCTCCGCCGTCCATAGAATTCTCCAGGCAAGAGTACTCGAGTGGGTTACCATTTCCTTCTCCAGGGGATCTTCCTGACCCAGGGATCAAACCCGGTTATCCTGCATTGGAGGCGGATTCTTTACCATCTGAGCTACTAAGAGCTAGGTTTATTTCTAATCTTCCCCCATTCATTTCTTTAACTCACCCACACCTTTGCCAACTCTCTGAAGAGTCACTAGACTCTATGCCAGAAAGCCTACCTGGCTTGGGTTTGAAGTGTAAAGATAGCTAAAATTCTCATATGACCTTACACTTTCCAAATTATCAAATCAATCAGTTGAAACTTTTAAGGACTGACTAAACTTCTGTAAGCCATAATACAGAAGATATCTTATGAGGTTTATAATTAATATTAATTAATTAATTAATGGATCACTTGACTTCAGCAGACTTAACATCATTCAGTGGTTTTAATTATTTCTTAATTAGACAAATTACATTTATTGCTTGTAGAATTTGCTAAGCAAATGGTGCCAAGTAATATTTTATTAATGAGTATAACAGATAAATAAGTATTATAGTTATCAGTTCAGTTCAGTCACTCAGTCATGTCTGACTCTTTACAACCCTATGAATTACAGCACCCCAGGCCTCCCGGTCCATCACCAACTCCTGGAGTTCACTCAAACTCATGTCCATTGAGTCTATGATGCCATCCAGCCATCTCATTCTCTATCATCCCCTTCTCCTGCCCCCAGTCCCTCCCAGCATCAGAGTCTTTTCCAATGAGCCGACTCTTCACATGAGGTGGCCAAAGTACTGGAGTTTCAGCTTTAGCGTCAGTCCTTCCAATGAACACCCAGTACTGATCTCCTTTAGAATGGACTGGTTGGATCTCCTTGCAGTCCAAGGGACTCTCAAGAGTCTTCTCCAACACCACAGTTCAAAAGCATCAATTCTTTGGCACTCAGCTTTCTTCACAGTCCAACTCTCACATCCATACATGACCACTGGAAAAACCATAGCCTTACTAGACGGACATTTGTTAGCAAAGTCTCAGCTTTTGAATATGCTATCTAGGTTGATCATAACTTTGCTTCCAAGGAGTAAGCATCTTTTAATTTCATGGCTGCAATCACCATCTGCAGTGATTTTGGAGCCCCAAAAATAAAGTCTGACACTGTTTCCACTGTTTCCCCATCTATTTCCCATGAAGTGATGGGACCAGATGCCATGATCTTAGTTTTCTGAACGTTGAGCTTTAGGCCAACTTTTTCACTCTCCTCTTTCACCTTCATCAACAGGCTTTTTAGTTCCTCTTCACTTTCTGCCATAAGGGTGCTGTCATCTGCATATCTGAGGTTATTGATATTTCTCCCAGCAATCTGGATTCCAGTCTGTGCTTCTTCCAGCCCAGCATTTCTCATGATGTACTCTGCATAGAAATTAAATAAGCAGGGTGACAATATACAGTCTTGACATACTCCTCTTCCGATTTGGAACCAGTCTGTTGTTCCATGTCCAGTTCTATCTATTGCTTCCTGACCTGCATATAGGTTTCTCAAGAGGCTGGTCAGGTGGTCTGGTATGCACATCCCTTTCTGAATTTTCCACAGTTTATTGTGATCCACACAGTCAAAGGCTTTGACATAGTCAATAAAACAGAAATAGACGTTTTTCTGGAACTCTCTTGCTTTTACCATGAATCAGTAGATGTTGGCAATTTGATCTCTGGTTCCTCTGCCTTTTCTAAAACTAGCTTGAACATCTAGAAGTTCACAGTTCATGTATTGCTGAAGCCTGGCTTGGAGAATTTTGAGCATTGCTTTACTAGCATGTGAGAAGAGTGCAATTGTGTGGTAGTTTGAGCATTCTTTGGCATTGCCTTTCTTTGGGATTGGAATGAAAACTGACCTTTTCCAGTCCTGTGGCCACTGCTGAGTTTTTCAAATTTGCTGGCATGTTGAGTGCAGCACTTTCACAGCATCATCTTTTAGGATTTGAAATAGCTCAACTGGAATTCCATCACCTCCACTAACTTTGTTCATCATGATGCTTTCTAAGGCCCACTTGACTTTGCATTCCAGGAGGTCTAGCTCTAGGTGAGTGATAACACTATCATGATTATCTAGGTTGTGAAGATCCTTTTTGTACAGTTCTTCTGTGTGTTCTTGCCACCTCTTCTTAATATCTTCTGCTTCTGTTAGGTCCATATCATTTCTGTCCTTTATTCAGCCCATCTTTGCATGAAATATTCCCTTGGTATCTCTAATTTTCTTGAAGAGATCTCTAGTCTTTCCCATTCTGTTGTTTGCCTCTCTTTCTTTGCACTGATCGCTGAGGAAGGCTTTCTTATCTTTCCTTGCTATTCTTTGGGACTCTGCATTCAGATGCCAATATCTTTCCTTTTTTCCTTTCCTTTTCACTTCTCTTCTTTCCACAGCTATTTGTAAGGCCTCCCCAGACAGCCATTTCGCTTTTTTGCATATCTTTTCCATGGGGATGGTCTTGATCCTTGTCTCCTGTACAATGTCAGAACCTCCATCCAATGTTCATCAGGCACTCTATCAGATCTAGTCCCTTAAATCTATTTCTCCCTTTCACTGTATAATCATAAGGAATTTTATTTAGGTCATACCTGAATGGTCTAGTGCTTTTCCCTACTTTCTTCCATTTAAGTCTTATTTGGCAATACGGAACTCATGATCTGAGCCACAGTCAGCTCCCGGTCTTGTTTTTGCTGACTGTCTAGAGCTTCTCCATCTTTGGCTGCAAAGAATATAATAAATCTGACTTCGGTGTTGACCATCTGGTGATGTCCATGTGTAGAGTCTTCTCTTGTGTTGTTGGAAGAGGGTGTTTGCTATGACCAGTGCATTTTCTTGGCAAAACTCTATTAGCCTTTGCCCCGCTTCATTCCATATTCCAAGGCCAAATTTTCCTGTTACCCCAGGTGTTTCTTGACTTCCTACTTTTGCATCCCAGTCCCCTGTAATGAAAAGGACCTCTTTTTGGGGTGTTAGTTCTAGAAGGTCTTGTAGGTCTTCATAGAACCATTCAACTTCAGCTTCTTCAGCATTACTGGTTGGGGCATAGACTTAGATTACTGTGATATTGAATGGTTTGCCTTGGAAACAAACGGAGATCATTCTGTCATTTTTGAGATTGCATCCAAGTACTGCATTTTGGACTCTTTTGTTGACCATGATGGCTACTCCATTTCTTCTAAGGGATTCCTACCCACAGTATACAAAATTATAACTGAATTTTATACTGTTTATCATGAGAATCATATTACAAGATTATCAACAAACTGTTATATCTTACTTTTGTGGAGTCCCTTAAGTGTTTTTAGATGCCCAGGATTACTGCCTGATGGTATGCCTTTCTGATCCTGTTAAATTCTTTTATCCTCTAGTTTGGAGAAAGAAAACTGAAGACAAGATATATCAAACCCATCGGTGGCTTTCTCCTGACCTCTCATCCTCTCCTGACATCTACCTCATTTGTTTACTCTTCTTTCCTTCCTCTTGTCATGTAACACCACAGCAACTGTTCAGCCTTTTGGGACAGATAATATGTGTTTATCACAAGGCCAAGGCAGGGCTGTCCCAGGACAGAGGTGAAATGTACAACACCATCCTTTTTCTTAGTACCATGGTCTCATTTGAAAACCAGAGAATGAATTTAACCTCAGAACCAAATGGGAATTGGGGGTTAAGGGTTGGTGAATAGAGGGCAGAAATCTACTAGAATAGCACATGTAGATAAGAGGTGGGGCACTAAAGTTGGAGTCACATCTGAGAAGAGAATGTGACATCAATCCCTAGGAAAGAAAAACTGAAGAACTGTACAGCATTATCAACCAACCAGATATAATTGACATTTATTATAATTTGACATTGTGATTATAAATTGACATATACATTTATACCAAACAGTAGCAAAGTATACTTTCTAAGTGCACATGGAATATTCCCCATCATAGACTTTTTGTTTGTTTCATAGTGTAGGCCATAAGACAACCATTTATATTTATGTTTATATAAACATTAATACACTTCAAAGAACTGAAATCAGAGAGTATGTGTTCTTTTCATAATGGAATTAAACTAGAAATCAATAACAAAGATAACTAAGTCTTCAAACTAGTGATTAAACAATATACTCCTAAACAGTCCATGGGTCAGAGAAGAAGTATCAAGGGAAGCTGAAAAATATTTTTAACTAAACAGAAATAAAAATATAGTGTATCAAAATTTGTAGAATACAGTAAATCAGTGCTTTGAAGATGTTTTTAAATAGCATTAATTCTTTATATAACAAAAAAGTCCCAATCTCAAATCAACAATCTAAACATCTACATTAATAAACTAGACACAAAAAAGCAAATTAAACCTAAAATACCAGAAAAGAAACAATAAAGTTAGCAACAGATATCAGTAAAATTTAAAACAACAGTAAAATATTAGAGATCAAAGAAACTAAAATCTTGTTTTAAAATATACAAGTGATTAACTTCTAGCAGCACAATCAAAGAAAAAAGAAAGAAGGCACAAATTACCAGTAACAGAAATGATACAGAAGATATGTCTATAGATCATGATGTCTTTTAAAGGGGAACACGTGTACACCCATGGTGGATTCATGTTGATGTATGGCAAAACCAATACAATATTGGAAAGTAATTAGCCTCCAATTAAAATAAATAAATGTATATTTAAAGAATTAAATGTTGAACCTCAAAAAAATTATTAATTAATAAAAGGTAATAATTGAGGACTACAAACAACTCTACAGACATAATTCAACAACTTAAATGAAATGGACCATTCCTCAAAAACCATAAAGGAGTAAATCTCTCTGAGGATGAAGTAGACAAGGGTCCTTAACTCTTAAAGAATCTGAATTTTTAATTAAAATATATCAAAAAGAAATCTAGAGGCCTAGATTACTTCACTAGTGAATCCTGCTAAAACATCTAAAATTCTAAGCAGTATCATTTATGGAAAACAGAAGAATCAGAAACACCTTGCAAACAGTCTTTCCTAGGCCAGCATTAATTTGACACCAAAATCAGACAAAATTGTTCAAGAAAAGAACTATGTAGACCAATGTCCCTCATGATCATAGATTCAAAAGTCCTCAAAAAAATATTACTAAATTGAATTCAGGAATACATGTTAAAACGAGGATAATCTATTTTTTAAAGTAGGATTTATTCCAGGAATGCAAGACTGGTTCAATATTTAAAAATCACTTAAGGTAATCCACAAAAATCACATTCTAAAGGAGAAAATTCACATGATCCTATTAATAGACATAACAAACATTTGACCTAATTCAATGTTCATCCAGTATAAAGGCTCTCACCAACTAGGAATAATAGAAAGGAACTTCACCTATCCTACTCAAACTCTTCCAGAAAATTGCAGAGGAAGGTAAACTTCCAAACTCATTCTATGAGGCCACCATCACCCTAATACCAAAACCTGACAAAGATGTCACAAAAAAAGAAAACTACAGGCCAATATCTCTGATGAACATAGATGCAAAAATCCTCAACAAAATTCTAGCAATCAGAATCCAACAACACATTAAAAAGATCATACACCATGACCAAGTGGGCTTTATCCCAGGGATGCAAGGATTCTTCAATATCCGCAAATCAATCAATGTAATTCACCACATTAACAAATTGAAAAATAAAAACCATATGATTATCTCAATAGATGCAGAGAAGGCCTTTGACAAAATTCAACATCCATTTATGATAAAAACTCTCCAGAAAGCAGGAATAGAAGGAACATACCTCAACATAATAAAAGCTATCTATGACAAACCCACAGCAAACATTATCCTCAATGGTGAAAAATTGAAAGCATTTCCCCTAAAGTCAGGAACAAGACAAGGGTGTCCACTTTCACCGCTACTATTCAACATAGTTCTGGAAGTTTTGGCCACAGCAATCAGAGCAGAAAAAGAAATAAAAGGAATCCAAATTGGAAAAGAAGAAGTAAAACTCTCACTGTTTGCAGATGACATGATCCTCTACATGGAAAACCCTAAAGACTCCACCAGAAAATTACTAGAGTTCATCAATGAATATAGTAAAGTTGCAGGATATAAAATCAACACACAGAAATCCCTTGCATTCCTATACACGAATAATGAGAAAGTAGAAAAAGAAATTAAGGAAACAATTCCATTCACCATTGCAACAAAAAGAATAAAATACTTAGGAATATATCTACCTAAAGAAACTAAAGACCTATATATAGAAAACTATAAAACACTGATGAAAGAAATCAAAGAGGACACTAATAGATGGAGAAATATACCATGTTCATGGATTGGAAGAATCAATATAGTGAAAATGAGTATACTACCCAAAGCAATTTACAAATTCAATGCAATCCCTATCAAGCTACCAGCCACATTTTTCACAGAACTAGAACAAATAATTTCAAGATTTGTATGGAAATACAAAACACCTCGAATAGCCAAAGCAATCTTGAGAAAGAAGAATGGAACTGGAGGAATCAACTTGCCTGACTTCAGGCTCTACTACAAAGCCACAGTCATCAAGACAGTATGGTACTGGCACAAAGACAGACATATAGATCAATGGAACAAAATAGAAAGCCCAGAGATAAATCCACACACATATGGACACCTTATCTTTGACAAAGGAGGCAAGAATATACAATGGAGTAAAGACAATCTCTTTAACAAGTGGTGCTGGGAAAACTGGTCAACCACTTGTAAAAGAATGAAACTAGATCACTTTCTAACACCGCACACAAAAATAAACTCAAAATGGATTAAAGATCTAAATGTAAGACCAGAAACTATAAAACTCCTAGAGGAGAACATAGGCAAAACACTCTCAGACATAAATCACAGCAGGATCCTCTATGATCCACCTCCCAGAATTCTGGAAATAAAAGCAAAAATAAACAAATGGGATCTAATTAAAATTAAAAGCTTCTGCACAACAAAGGAAAATATAAGCAAGGTGAAAAGACAGCCTTCTGAATGGGAGAAAATAATAGCTAATGAAGCAACTGACAAACAACTAATCTCAAAAATATACAAGCAACTTCTGCAGCTCAACACCACAAAAAAACACGACCCTATCAAAAAATGGGCCAAAGAACTAAATAGACATTTCTCCAAAGAAGACACACGGATGGCTAACAAACACATGAAAAGATGCTCAACATCACTCATTATTAGAGAAATGCAAATCAAAACCACAATGAGGTACCACTTCACACCAGTCAGAATGGCTGCGATCCAAAAATCTGCAAGCAATAAATGCTGGAGAGGGTGTGGAGAAAAGGGAACCCTCCTACACTGTTGGTGGGAATGCAAACTAGTACAGCCACTATGGAGAACAGTGTGGAGATTCCTTAAAAAATTGCAAATAGAACTACCTTATGACCCAGCAATCCCACTTCTGGGCATACACACCGAGGAAACCAGAATTGAAAGAGACACATGTACCCCAATGTTCATCGCAGCACTGTTTATAATAGCCAGGACATGGAAACAACCTAGATGTCCATCAGCAGATGAATGGATAAGAGAGCTGTGGTACATATACACAATGGAGTATTACTCAGCGGTTAAAAAGAATTCATTTGAATCAGTTCTGATGAGATGGATGAAACTGGAGCCGATTATACAGAGTGAAGTAAGCCAGAAAGAAAAACACCAATACAGTATACTAACACATATATATGGAATTTAGGAAGATGGCAATGACGACCCTGTATGCAAGACAGGGAAAGAGACACAGATGTGTATAACGGACTTTTGGACTCAGAGGGAGAGGGAGAGGGTGGGATGATTTGGGAGAATGACATTGTAACATGTATACTATCATGTGAATTGAATCGCCAGTCTATGTCTGACGCAGGATACAGCATGCTTGGGGCTGGTGCATGGGGATGACCCAGAAAGATGTTATGGGGAGGGAGGTGGGAGGGGGGTTCATGTTTGGGAATGCATGTAAGAATTAAAGATTTTAAAATGTAAAAAATAAAAAACTAAAAATAAAAAAAAACAAAAGCAGAGAAAAAAAAAAAAAGAAAAGAAAGGAACTTTTGTACCCTGATAAAAGGCATCTACAAAACCTTACAGTCAAGATCACACCTAAGGGTGAGAGACTGCTTTCTCCCAAGATCAGGAATAAAGTAAGGGTATTCACTCTCACTACCCCTACTTAACATCATACTGAAGGCCTTTCTATTGTAATGACACAATAAAAATAAATAAAAGGCACACATATCAGAAGGGAAAAATTAAATCTCCCCTATTCAAAGATGACATGATTGTTTTCCATATTAAAAAATCAAGCTCTCCAAAACTGAGATTTAGAAAGGTCATTGGACACAGTAAATACAGACACAAAATTTCTATATACTAACAATATACAATTGGAAACGGAAATCTAGACATTTATAATATCTCTGAAAAATGAAATGCATAGTTATAAAACAAGCAAAACATGTTTAGGTTCTATATGCTGAAAAACATGAGGTGCTAATGAAAGAATGCCAATAACTTAAATAAATGGAGTTATAGCATGTTCTTGGATTGGGTAGCTCAACATGGTGAAGATCTCCATTCTACCTGAGTAGATCTAAAGTTAATGAACAAAATTTCAATCAAAATCCCAACAGAATTCTTGGTAGACGTAGACAAACTTATTTTAAAATTTATATACAAAGACGAAGGAAGTAGACTAGCTAAACATTTTGAAAAAGAAAAGTTGGAGGAATCACACTACCCTATTTTACAAATTTCTGAGAAACTGCAGTAATCATTGCATTATTAGCCAAGAGAGAAACCCATAAGTCATTGGAACAGAGTAAAGAATTCAAAAATATGCCCATGCAAGTACAGGCCTTTGATTTTCAACAGAGATGCAAGAGCAATTCAGTGTTAAACAAATGGTATTAAAACAGTTGGATATTCACATGCAAGAAGAAAAAGGAATCTTGATCTTTAAGTTTTTATAAAAAGTTAGCTCCAAAAAGTATTGTAGATATAAAATTAAGCCTCTTCTAGAAAAAAGCATAATCTAGAGGTAGGTAGAGTGCTTACATGCAGCACCAAATGGCAAAAGTATATTCAAATTTGGGTCATTTATTTTAAATTTTGTAACTTCCCCCTTGTAATATTTTAGTGAGATAAGTTTTCTCAGAGAAAGAAGCAATCTTTTGTTGGGATAAAAACAGCAGAGGGGGCCCACATTTTGACTTTTGTGGGTTTTGAGCACTCTTACATTCACAAACCCCTCCTTCCATAATATTAAACATTAATTTTGATATGACTTTAAATATTTCAACTTTTTTCCTATTTTAAGCAATGTAATAATAGATTTTCAAGGGCTTTAAAATTCTTATTTTCTTGAATTATCATTTGAAAAAGATTAAACTTTTTCTTTGACTCTAAAAGTTTTTTCTCCTTATTTTAAAAGAAATTAAACTATTTTTGTAACCCCCTAAATGTATCAGGCACCCTTGGCAATCTGCCTATCATGCTTAATGTATAGATTGTCCCTGCAAAACAACTGAAACATTGGGAAAATTCTTGAAGTTTCTTAGAGGGAGGGCATGATAGTAGCACGACAAAAATTATACTTCTGACTCCAGTCAGCTTAAAGATGACCTTCAGGAAGAGAGGTGACACCTACTTCCCACATCACTAAGCAAATGCATTTAAATCTACGGATCTTCAAATTTTTTTTCAATGAAGGAACTCAAAGTAAATCCCTTCATCTACACCCAAATACTATAAATTGCCAAGTGATGGTGAAGAGAGCATAAATAATGAAGGCAGCAGGTGCTAGGTTTTTGGGAAACTGTCAGTCAATTACACAACTTCCTTTCGGTGTTGCTGCAGCTGCTGTACCGAGTTCCCAAAGCTGCAGCAGTTAGCCAGTAGCTGCGTGGGCATATCATTACTTGCACCCCTTACAGGGCAGAATGAAACTGACGTGTTTCACTGATAGAAATGTGTTCCACTTGCACACATTTCTACTGTTTATCAAGAAGCCCTATAGTTTCCCCCTCTGATTGGGAAATGTTATGAGGACCTTTGGTCATACCTCTCAAATATTACATGAATTTATGTATTCTTCCGCTCTCTCTGGTCATTTCCTCTGTTTCCCTCTGTGTACCTTTTTTCTTTGTGTTCTATTTTATGTACTCTTTTCCCTCTTCCCTTTATTAGCATCCTGGCCAACCTGCAAGACCTTGGCTCTAAAGCCACCTATTCTACTGCTTCTGAACATGCCCTCAGAATTAACATCTCTTTTCCTTCCAAGGAAATTCTAGATGTCTCTGCCTCTACTGTAAAACATGTATCTTAGTTAATTGTGATGTATCTTTCCTCAAGTCCAAGAAGAGAGGATTTTCCGTTTTTCTGTCATCTGTTCTGCCTTAGAAGGTATTCAAAAGCAGTTGTTGAATTTTTAGATTGAATCAAAGTTCTTTCCTTAGATTCATCATTGCTGTAATCTTTTCCATTGACTCTCCCAGGTTTTTTGATTTGAAAGATGTGAAATATGCAAGCATTAGACATCTGAAGAGCTAATACATGTTGCCAAGCACTTCAGACAATCCTCAATTTCTCTGAAATGTTGTACTTCAAAGAACCTGTTAAGGATTCAGGAAGCAGCCACTGAGTTAAGTCCCTATGTATTAGATCAAGTAGTTCGTTAGAAACTACCAGTGACACCTAAAAGCAAGATCCCAAGTTACCTTTGATCACAAGTCCTCAGTAGCTGCCAGTGTGCTTAGGAAGAAATGCCTTATACTTTCCCAAGTCTAAATTCTCAATGGGAGTATTCTTACAGCCCCTACTTCCCACCACTTCATCCCTCCAACTTCCTTCAGGATTTAATATTCAAAATTATAATAACTACTGTTTCTCAAATGTTTACTATGTTCACCTAGTGTTTAGTTTTTACATTATATCACTTTTCCTTTAAAAACATCCCGTAAGTTGGGTATTATCACCATTACCACTTAGTAATAGCAACCAGATAAATTCTGATAAGACCAAAACTACTCAAGATGACTAGATCTGTTCTGCACGATATTCTTGGTTGTGAGACCACATCACTTTTCTTTAGCATACAGAGGAAGCAGTAGAGATGGTATAGGGTAGGGATGAGGACTCATCTCAAAGTGGTCTAACCTTGTGTTATATCTCACAAGTTCTTTGTACAAGATAGGTGCCCAAGAGATGTTGGAGCTACAGTTGCTCCTTAATATTTACATAAACTCTTGAAAATCTCGAAGGTAAAAGGTGAAGGACACATAGTATTTTTAACTCTACGAAAGGAAGCCTGAAGTTGAGACGCAAGACAAACTGAAATGAAAGATACATTCAGAAGTTTATGCCTAGAACTTGTCAGTCTCATACTTTAGCATACTCGGAGAAGGCTCCAGATAGCCGAGCCTTTCTGCTATATGTCTTCCTACCCTTCCTTTCAGATAAGATACAGGTAACATTAACTTCACCAATAACCATTTGAAATTGTTGGGATATAGGAAGAGAGAGAAGGCAATAAAATATTTCTATAATACTCTTTTGATGTTTAGGTTAGGACCTGCTCCTTTCCTGAATATTTATATCTGGGAATGAATTAAGGGGATAATGGGGAGGACTCAGCTATATCAGATCAGGAGAATGCACATTTGGGGAGCTATAGAGTCTCAGTACACCCCATAACTCTCCCACTCATGAACACTGTGGCTTGGGAATGAGCAAGCATTGGAACTGACACATAGTGGAAGGTTTCTGAGACTTGCATCTTGGCCTTAGAAAACTGTGTAGAGCTTCCTTAGCATATGAGTGGGTCTGTCCCACAGCTTGAGAAAAGTTCTCTTTAAAAAGTAAAAGTGAAAGTGAAAGTTACTCAGTTGTGTCTGACTCTTTGTGACCCCATGGACTAATACCAGTCCATGGTATTCTCCAGGCTAGAATATAGGAATGGGTAGCCTTTTCCATTCTCCAGGGGATTTTCCCAAACCAGGGATCAAACCAGGGTCTCCTGCTTTGCAGGAGGATTCTTTACCAGCTGAGCTACCAGGGAAGCCTCTCTTAAAAATGAGTCTTTAAATAATTGAAAGGACCTTAGATTGTAAAATACGTGAGCTGAAATGTGATAGTGCTGCTTAAGGGTTAGGGCAATCACATCACACATCTCCATTTACTCCTCTATAGAGCTAATATCCCAAACACATACTAATGCTGATAACCAACCTAACCATTCGGTTGTGAAGGTCCTGGGGATAATGTATGTAGCTTACTTTGCCACCTGTAAAAGTGCTATTGAATATTATTTCTTATTCTTAATTATTTTTCAAATTAAAAATAAAACCAAAACAATGGTAATAAAAGAGCTCACAAAAAGGGACAAGCTTAGCATTCACTTTGGATTTAGACATAAATCAACCCTTTTAAAATGTGCTTTTATTCCATGTAGACATTGATTTATCATAAATTATTCATTATGTCTTTGAGGCTTATTTAATCAAACAGAGACAATCAGAAAATGTGTAGGTCTAAGTGACTTTAGATATGTGCCCACAGGTTCACAGATTGTCTTTGTTGCCTGAGACAGAAATCCTGGCACAGGGCTGGGAGTACTGGACCAGCAGCATTTCTCTTTTCTTTCCTTGTCCCTCCATCTTTTCTCCCCAAAATATCAATGAATACCATTTTCTCATTGTATTTTGTACCTTTTCTGGGCCTCAGTTTGCCTACATGGTTCCTAAAGAGTTAAACTTCAAAGACAGAAATAAAGAAAAGTTTCATGCAGCCTTTCAAACCTACGGGAAAAAATAGATTCTGTCAATTTTAGAATCAGAATTAATTTTTCATAGATGAAGTATAGTAAGTAAATAGTTGCCTGGTCATGTCCGACTCTTAGGTACCCTATGAACTGTAGCCCACCAGGCTCCTCTTCCTATGGAATTCTCCAGGTAAGAATACTGGAGTGGGTTGACATTCCCTTCTCCAGGGGATCTTCCTGACCCAGGGATCAAACCCAGGTCTCCTGTATTGCAGGCAGATTCTTTACTGTCTGAGCCACCAGGGTATGATCTCCTTTAGATAGACAAGACAGATTTTCTCAATGCTATTAATATTTAAAAAATCCCTTGCTAGAGGTCTTTAGTAAAAAAAAAATTATAAAGTGAAAAAGAAGGGACTCTAGAAGAACCAAAACTATTTAAAGCAGTAGGGAGAAGATCCAATTTTTCTAAATTTCTGATTGTGAGGAGGAAGTTCAGAAAACTAAATATTCACTATGACACCTAAATTCAGCTTTCCTAAATTGGCTAAGGGAACCCCATATTGTGTGAAACAGTGGCAAAGGTAAGTTGCTTTTTGGAAACTGCCATCATGTTTTGTTCTTTTAGAGGACTTAATAAGGATATAATGGAAGATTAAAAAATTGATTTCCACTGGAAGTAGGAATTTTGCCAGGTGCCTGTACCATGTTTGGCTTCCTTACTTATGTTCCTGCTCTGCTTACTAGGAGGCACTTGAAAAGTTGGGCCAAGCATCATCGTTGGTGTTTCATCCTGACAGGAATAAAAATGATGCTTGCTAATTTGACATTCTGAAAACTGCTTTCAAAGCATCATTGCAATGAACATTTTAGAATGATATTTTTTCCTGTCTTCTTTCACCAACAGCTCATATACAATATTTTCTGTCCTCACATCTTTTAAAATAATACAACAAATTAAGCCTAGCCAGACTAACTGGGGAGCGCTTTGACTCCTTGGATGGATATGGCAACAATGTAACTGAGCTCAGTGCTTGTGGAAAAGTTTCCTTTTTTTTTTAGCATTCTGAAATTCCAGAAGCAAGTCAAGCTTTGTATTTTTGCCAAATTGGAGCTTATGGAAACACACTGGGGACTGATTTGAGTTGCAAAATGTGCCGGGGAAACTAAGTTCTTTTACTGGTTATAACTGAGTGAGCTCCCTAATGAAGAAAACAGATGTGAAGTAAACAGCATCAGTGACAGGGACTATTACAAGTTTAGCCTAGCAAGAAAACAGACGTGGAGTGTAAACACACATATTCATTACTTCAAACATAAATGCAAACTGACACCCTATGACCCCAATGGCTAGATTCATTGATCCCAAGAGTTCTAGGTTCCACGGGTAGTCAGAGAGCAAGAATAGGACTGTCTCCATTGTCTCCTGTGTCTGATTGATTATGGAGCTGCTGTGAATTGCTTACTTCCCTAAGATGCTGACTCAATGTCCCATATGTGTGTCTACTATCTTAGAAGTTGGACAATAATGTGTTTACTTGTTCCTGACAAGACAGAAACACAGGCAAGCCACAAGTGGAAATTCCTAAACTCTTTGCCTCATTTAATATTGAGTGGGGTGTCAAGTCCAAGGGCAGGATACAAGGATACTCTATATGAGTGTTCTAAACATGTTGGCTAGAACCCAAGCTCTTTAGAGGCCAATATGTATTAGTTAGGGTTTGTATGTGTCATCACCTACAACAGTATGTCATTTGAAAATCTGCAGCCCTGATTGCCCTTTCTATTTATCCCAGAGGATGCCCACCACAAAGGCTGTAAACATTTCTTAATAAAAGCAAACTCAGAAGCTGATCTGTTAATACACTGCCTTGACTGCTATATTTTTTGTTTTACGGAGTACTGTATTCCTGTATTCAATTTATTTGGCTGACAATTCTGGTTAGAATGAAATAAAATTGACTCAATATCTTTGCCTTGAAGTGGTGGCACACGACTTGGACCATGTGACTTCTCGTTTCCACTGCTTAAGCCCTACCAGGTTTATCCATGGCAAAGTGATAATGAGAGAGGACTGAACTGACTTAAGGCTGGGACGGGGCAGTCTTGGGGGGAATCTCTCCAAACTGTGGAGGTTAAGGAGCACATATCCTTTCAGTTTATGGATACAGCACACACAAGATCTCTTTCAGGGAAAGAGTTAACAAGTTAAATGGAATGGTCAGTGGCACCTTCTGCTGCAACCTTCCAACTGTGTGTTCCTTATTCATATCATGGGTTATAGATGGCAAGCATTTTGATGTGGTATTTTTATTTTGATTTTGCTCTGAACAGAATATAAGAATGTTGGCCACTATAAAGCCAGGGGTGAAGTCCTGAGAGCCACTGATAAATTACTCCATGACTCTGCCATATTGGAAAACCAGCTTCCAGAGGAAGCTCTGGAAGGAAGCTTTCCTCCCACCATACTGCAGAGGACAGAGAAGCATCCTCTCAAGTTGAAACAGTGCAGTTGACTGGAGAGTGTTCTTACATACCCCATCTCTCAACCTTCAGTCATATATTTTGGAAACAGGGACTTGTTGACAGAGTATGTTCTTTGGCTAACATTTTTTCCCTTTCATTCATAATCATAGCATTGTTAGTATCATAGGATGATTATACTCAATACAGTTCCTGTCTAAGAACCTGACTCAGGATATCACTTAACTGGGTCTCACCAATTAATAAGAGTGAGCTGACGGTGGAAGTGGAGTGGGAGAAGCATAGGGAACAGAGGGAAAAACTAACTTGCTGAGGCTGGTCATTAACTTTCACCAAGGAGGCTACATGCCTCCTTTAGAAAAGTGGTGCTTTTTAAAACATTTGTTTATTTATTTATTTATATAATAGACTTTATTTTTAAAGTAGCTTTAAGTTTACAGAGAAAATTCAGTAGAGAATACAGAGACTTCCCATACACCCCCACCCCATTGCCTACCCACCCCTTGCCACAATTTCTCCTAATATTAACATCCTTCATTAGTGTGGTATACTTGTTACAGTTGATGAACAAATGTTAGTGCATTATTAACTGAAAGCCATAGTCATGGCTTCCAGTTCCATCACTTCATGGCAAATAGATGGGGAAACAAATGGAAACAGTGAGAGACTTTATTTCCCTGGGCTCCAAAAGTCACTGTAGATGGTGACTGCAGCCATGAAATTAAAAGACGCTTGTTCCTTGGAAGAAAAGCTATGACCTACCTAGACAGCATATTAAAAAGTAGAGACATTACTTTGCCAACAAAGGTCCATCTAGTCAAGGCTATGATTTTTCAGTAGTCACATATGGATAAGAGAGTTGGACCATAATGAAAGCTGAGCACCAAAGAATTGATGCTTTTGAACTGTGGTGGTGGAGAAGACTCTTGAGAGTCCCGTGGACTGCAAGGAGATCACACCAGTCAGTCCTAAAGGAAATCAGTCCTGAATATTCATGGAAGGACTGATGCTGAGGCTGAAACTCCAATACTTTAGGCACCTGATGTGAAGAACTGACTCATTGGAAAAGACCCTGATGCTGGGAAAGATTGAAGGCAGGAGGAGAAGGGGATGACAGAGGATGAGATGGTTGGCTGGCATCACTGACTCAGTGGACATGAGTCTGAGCAAGCTCTGGGAGGCGGTGGTGGACAGGGAGGCCTGGCTGCTGCAATCCATGGGTTCGCAAAGAGTCAGACATGACTGAGCGACTGAACTGAAATGAACATAGTTCACACCAGGGTTCACTCTGTGTTGTACATGTCTATGGGCTGTACATGTTTACTTGACAAATACAAAATGTCATGTATCCACTACCGCAGTATCATACAGAATGGTTTCATAACACTAAAGTCATCTGTGCTCTGACTAGTCATCTCTCCCTGTTTTCTAACCCCCGACAATTATTGATCTTTATACTGTCTCCCTAGTTTTGTCTTTTTACAGAAATTATATAATTGGAATCACATAGTATGTAGCCTTTTCAAAGTGGCATCTTCCTCTTAGTGTATGCATTTAAGGTTCTTCCATTTCCCTCTGTGTGTGTGTGTGTGTGTGTGTGTGTGTGTGTGTGTGTGTGTGAGTGAGTGGCTTGATAGTCCATTTCTTTTTATCACTGAATAACATTCCATTTTGTGGATAGACCACAGTTTATCCATTCACGTATTGAAGGACATCTTACGTGCTTCCAAGTTTTGGGTTCTGTGTGTTCGTATTTTCAAATTATATGTGTTTAATTCATTTAGGTAACTATCAAGGAGTATGATAGCTGGATTGTATAGTAACTATTTACTGTTTATGACTGTTACTTTTTGCATTGCTACCAGCAATGAATAAAAGTTCCTGTTACTCCATATCCTTGCCAGCATTTGATGTTAGCCATTCTAATAGGTATGTAGCAGTCTCTCCCTGTCATCTTAGTTTGCATGTCTTTGATAGCATATGATCTTGAGCATCTGTTCATATCTTTACCTCCCATTTGTGTATCCTCTTTGGTGAGGATTGTTCATCCATTTTTTTAATTGGATTTTTCCTTATTGTTGAGTTTTAAGGATTCCTTGTATATTTTAAATACAAGTCTTTTTTTATCAGATATGTGTTTTGCAGATATTTTCTCCAGTGTAGCTTGTTTTCATTTTCTTAACAATTTCTTTTGGAGAGCAGAAGTTTTAAATTTTATTTTAATGAAGTTAAATTTGATGGATGGATTTTAGGGGGTGGTGATATATCTAGCAACTCATTGCCAAAGGTCATCTAGATTTTCTCCTAGGTAATCTTCTAGAAGTTTTACTGTTTTATGTTTTCCATTTGAGTCTGTGATTTACTTTGAGCATTTTTTAAGATATAAGATCTATAATAAATTCATTTAAAAAATTTGTTCTTTTCTGTTTGCTTTTTGGTTTTGTTTCATTTGGTTTGGTTTGGTTTTGCCTATGGATGTTCTGCTGTTCCAGCACCATATGTTAAAAAGTCTATTGTTTCTTTATTGGATTGGGTTGGCTCATTTGTCAGAAATTAGTTGACTATATTTGTGTGGTCTATTTCTGGCTCTCTATTCTGTTCCATTGATCTATTTGTCTATTCTTGTCCCAGTACCACACTGTCTTGATTCAGTTCAGTTCAGTTCAGTCGCTCAGTCATGTCCAACTCTTTGCCACTCCATGGACTGCAGCACGCCAAGCCTCCCTGTCCATCACCACCAACTCCCAGAGCTTACTCAAACTCACGTCCATTGAGTCAGTGATACCATCCATCCACCTCATCCTCTGTCATCCCTTTTGCCTTCCACCTTCAATCTTTCCCAGCCTCAGGGTGTTTTCTAGTGAGTCAGTTCTTCGCATCAGGTGGCCAAAGTATTGGAGTTTCAGCTTCAGCATCAGTCCTTCCAATGAATATTCAGGACTGATTTCCTTTAGGACAGACTGGAGTGATCTCCTTGCAGTCTAAGGGACTCTCAAGGGTCTTCAAAAGCATCACTTTGGCACTTGATTATCGTAGCTTTATATTGTCTTCAAGTTAGATAGTGTCATCTCTACTGTTCGTCTTCATTAGATGAAGAGAAAGTTGGCAGTTCTAGGTTTTTTTCCTTTTCTATGTAAGCTTGTTGGTGAGTTTTTAAATGTAAATTCAGGATATATAGTCTAAATATTACTAATAAAAATGAAACCATATACTTTCACTTTTATATTTAATTGAGTAAATAAGCATTATGATGCTCATTTTAAAATAAAATGATTTGTTTGTCACAAACTCAAATGACCTTAAGAGCCCATCTTATGAGTTATATTGCTAAGGAATGGTAAGTTTTTCTTTTTTGCTATTTGAAAATTCCATTTGTCCAAGAGCGCAAAGAAGATAAAAGGAATTTCAAACACACATTTAGAATGTATTGAATATAAAGTGGTGGACCCTGTTATGTTTTCTACGTTTTTCTTGAATGATGTGGAAAATGGTACATTCCAAAGGCTGACAACTAGTAGTAAAGATAGGGCTTTATTTCTCCTACAGATTAGACCTAAGGGAATTTGAAATACATCTTTCTCTAAAGTTGAAACTCTTTTGGGTCTTTGTCATGTGATATTTTTGACATTTTAGGTAAAAACTCAAGATTCTCTGTAGATTCATAGTAATTTGGGCAATATAAGAGAACAGATATTATGTGGACTATCTGTAATTGAAACAAGAATGTATTAAATTTTTGAGAGTTAATACCTATAATCAATTAAATCATTGATTATTTGGTCTCTAAAATCCTCCATCAATTTTTAAAGCCTTCTTTACTATCACATTGCCTAGCTAAATTCCCAGAACTGCTCCCTTTCCTTCTTTGAGAGGATATCTCACAAATCCTGTCTTTTACTAAAAACATTTTTTAGGCAGCTTTTTTAATTTTTTTATTTTTTAGAATTGTGAGATTCATGTAAAGCCTTGTTCTTGGTATAGTTTTTTTTCTTTCTTTCGTGCTTTTTTTTTTTTTTTACTTTACAACACTGTATTGGTTTTGCCATACATTGACATAAATCCGCCAAGGGTGTACATGAGTTCTGAATCCTTAACCCCCCTCCCACCACCCTCCCCATATCATCTCTCTGGGTCATCCCAGTGCACCAGCCCCAAGCATCTTGTATCGAACCTAGACTGGCAATTCATTTCTTACATGATAGTATACATGTTTCAATGCCATTCTCCCAAATCATCCCTCCCTCACCCTCTCCCACAGAGTCCAAAAGACTGTTCTATACATCTGTGTCTCTTTTGCTGTCTCACATTCAAAGTTATCATTACCATATTTCTAAATTCCATATATATGCATTAGTATACTGTATTGGTGTTTTTCTTTCTGGCTTACTTCACTGTGTATAATAGGCTCCAGTTTCATCCGCCTCATTAGAACTGAGTCAAACGCATTCTTTTTAATGGCTGAGTAATACTCCATTGTGTATATGTACCACAGCTTTCTTATCCATTCATCTAAGCAGCTTTTTTTAAACAGGTATATTCCTTATTTGTTTAGCTGATTCTCTTTCCTTCATGCGTGTGCAAATAGTATTAACTCTGTTAAATTTGTAGGACAAAGATCTGTATGTGAACTTGATTTGATACAATGGGACATGAGAAGCAAAATTTCAGCAAGGAATAGCATGGCATAACAATCATTAATAGGAATGAGTACAATCGCTTTGTCTTCAACCATGGAGTCCATGGTTCTGCTATAAGCGTTTGATCATCACATGGTAATGTATTGGGCTTTCAATTATAGTTGATTGAAGAGTATCAGCAGCCCTTTACACACACACACACACACACACACAGTCACACAGTCACACACACACACAGAGAATAAAACTGGATTGTCTTCTCCATGATCTGTCTCAGCAGGGAATATCCTTCATAGTTCATTCTTCTAATTTTCTAGAGAATGTGAGTCCCACTCAGTGCAAGTTCTGTTTTGGAGTGACTCATCTCTTTCAGTAACATTACCAGCATTTCCACTTTGTTCCCGTTACAAGATGCAGTCTCCAGAATAATTTAATACCCTCCTGCTAATTGCCAAGGCTAACAGAGGAACTGTGAGGACTCTTCAGTGCTTTTCATTTACATGTTGATTTCTCGCTTCCCACTTGGGAAAGGTGTGTTTGGCTCTAACCGCTTTTGATCTAATGGTTCTGTAGTCTGACCTATTTTCATTTATCTTACTGCTGACATTTATTTTATTCCCTTTATTTAAGGCCAGAAAATAACAGAAAAGGTAATCAGCATGCATTTAGGTCATTGTAAGTGTCCCAGTTACATTTGCATTTTTCTGCTTAAAATCTAATGCTGCCTTTGAATGATTTAAGATATTTGGACAAGGGGAAAAATAACCTTTCCTTCCCATAAATCCAGAGTGAAAACAAAGAGAATACATAATCCACCTGCCTTGATTCAGGACCATGCAATTTACAACAGCTGAAGTCATAGATTTTGTCTGACTCCCAGAAAGCATTCTTTAGGACTAGAATCCAGGTAAGGCACAGAGCCTCCCATTTCCCTGAAGCACTGGAGGCTTTGAAGGACTCAGTGGACAGAAATCTACCTTTTTGATTCCTGGGTTTCAAGGCAGAGTGTGATCTTCCTCCCACACAGAACAGGTGACATCAAGTAGAGAGATCCCAGAGCTCTGTCTCTTTCCTCCTGTGGGGAACAGCACAAGAATTATGCTTGTGCATCAAGGGCCATTTACATATGTCAAGATTCAGAATGAAGTCGGTAAAGACCTGCAAAATGACTAAGTAGCAAAAAGAACACTGGACCCCTGTTGCTAAGTTGCTTTCAGTTCAGTTCACTCACTCAGCCGTATCTGACTCTTTGAGACCCCATGAATCGCAGCACGCCAGGCCTCCCTGTCCATCACCAACTCCCGGAGTTCACTCAGATTCATGTCCATCGAGTCCGTGATGCCATCCAGCCATCTCTTCCTCAGTTGTCCCCTTCTCCTCCTACCCCTAATCCCTCCCAGCATCAGAGTCTTTTCCAATGAGTCAACTCTTCTCATGAGGTGGCCAGAGTATTGGAGTTTAAACTTTAGCATCATTCCTTCCAAAGAAATCCCAGGACTGATCTCCTTCAGAATGGACTGGTTGGATCTCCTTCAGTCCAAGGGACCCTCAAGAGTCTTCTCCAACACCACAGTTCAAAAGCATCAATTCTTCGGCGCTCAGAATTCCTCACAGTCCAGCTCTCACATCCATACATGACGACTGGAAAAACCATAGCCTTGACTAGACGGACCTTAGTCGGCAAAGTAATGTCTCTGCTTTTGAATATGCTATCTAGTTTGGTCATAACTTTTCTTCCAAGGAGAAGGCGTCTTTTAATTTCATGGCTGCAATTACCATCTGCAGTGATTTTGGAGCCCAAAAAATAAAGTCTGACACTGTTTCCACTGTTTCCCATCTACTTCCCATGAAGTGATGGGACCGGATGCCATGATCTTCGTTTTCTGAATGTTGAGCTTTAGGCAAACTTTTTTACTACTCTTTCACTTTCATCAAGAGGCTTTTTAGGTCCTCTTCACTTTCTGCCAGAAGGGTGGTGTCATCTGCATATGTGACGTTATTGATATTTCTCCCGGCAATCTTGATTGCGGCTTGTGGTACTTCCAGTCCAGCGTTTCTCATGATGTATTCTGCATAGAAGTTAAAGAAGCAGGGTGACAATATATAGCCTTGACGTACTCCTTTTCCTATTTGGAACCAGTCTGTTGTTCCATGTCCAGTTCTAACTCTTGCTTCCTGACCTGCATACAGATTTCTCAAGAGGCAGATTAGGTGGTATGGTATCCCCGTCTCTCTCAGAATTTTCCACAGTTTATTGCGATCCACACAGTCAAAGGCTTTGGCATAGTCAATAAAACAGAAATTGATGTTTTTCTGGAACTCTCTTGCTTTTTCGATGATCCAGCAGATGTTGGCAATTTGATCTCTGGTTCCTCTGCCTTTTCTAAAACCAGCTGGAACATAAGGAAGTTCATGGTTCACGTATTGCTGAAGCCTGGCTTGGAGAATTTTGAGCATTACTTTACTAGCATGTGAGATGAGTGCAATTGTGCGGTAGTTTGAGCATTCTTTTACATTGCCTTTCTTTGGGATTGGAATGAAAACTGACCTTCTCCAGTTCTGTGGCCACTGCTGAGTTTTCCAAATTTGCTGGCATGTTGAGTGCAGCACTTTCACAGCATCATCTTTCAGGATTTGAAATAGCTCCACTGGAATTCCATCACTTCCACTAGCTTTGTTCGTAGTGATGCTTTCTAAGGCCCGTTTGACTTCACATTCCAGGATGTCTGGCTCTAGATGAGTGATCACACCATCATGATTATCTGGGTCATGAAGATCTTTTTTGTACAGTTCTTCTTGCCACCTCTTGCCTCTTGCCACCTCTTCTTAATATCTTCTGCTTCTGTTAGGTCCATACCATTTCTGTTCTTTATTCAGCCCATCTTTGCATGGAATGTTCCCTTGATATCTCTAATTTTCTTGAAGAGATCTCTAGTCTTTCCCATTCTGTTGTTTTCCTCTATTTCTTTGTATTGATCGCTGAAGAAGGCTTTCTTATCTCTTCTTGCTATTCTCTGGAACTCTGCATTCAGATGCTTATATCTTTCCTTTTCTCCTTTCTTTTCACTTCTCTTCTTTTCACAGCTATTTGTAAGGCCTTCGCAGACAGCCATTTTGCTTTTTTGCATTTCTTTTCCATGGGGATGGTCTTGATCCCTGTCTCCTGTACAATGTCATGAACCTCATTCCATAGTTCATCAGGCACTCTATCTATCAGATCTAGGTCCTTAAATCTATTTCTCACTTCCACTGTATAATCATAAGTGATTTGATACACTAAGTGCAGGTGGCTGTGGCCGGCACACTAAGCATGGCTGAGAGGAGCTACTCCATGTCTGAGGTCAGCGGCAGAAGCTGGGAGGACCCCGTGCCTGAAGGGTGGCAGCCAAGAGGAGTTACCCCACACCCGAGGTCAAGGGCAGTGGTCTAGAGTGTCAGGCTGCTGACAGCGCAGGAATGGCCCAGAGGAGCTACCCCGAGTCTGAGGTCAAGGGGTGGCAGCCGGGAGGAGTTACTGCACATTCAAGGCCAGGGACGACGGCTGAGAGGAGCTACCCCGTGTCCAAAGTCAGGGGCGGTGACCAAGAGGAGCCACTCTGCGTCCAAGACCAGGGGCAGCTCCCGAGGCCAGGGACTGTGGCCAAGAGGAGCAACCCCACACCTGAGGCCAGGGGTGGTGGCGGTGAGGAGCAACCCCACGTCCAAGGAGTGGTGGCTGCATGGGTGCAGGAGGGCCTAGAGGAGCCATCCCACGTTGAAGGTCAGAAAGGGCGGTGGTGAGGAGATACCCCTCATACAAGGTAAGGAGCAGCAGCTGTGCTTTGCTGGAGCAGCCATGAACAGATACCCCACGCCCCAGGTAAGAGAAACCCAAGTAAGATGGTAGGTGTTGCAAGAGGGCATCAGAGGGCAGATACACTGAAACCATACTCACAGAAAACTAGTCAATCTAATCACACTAGGACCACAGCCTTGTCTGACTCAATGAAACTAAGCCATGCCTGCGGGGCAACCCAGGGCGGGCGGGTCATGGTGGAGAGGTCTGACAGAATGTGGCCCACTGGAGAAGGGAATGGCAAACCACTTCAGTATTCTTGCCTTGAGAACCCCATGAACAGTATGAAAAGGCAAAATGATAGGACACTGAAAGAGGTACTCCCCAGGTCAGTAGGTGCCCAATATGCTACTGGAGATCAGTGGAGATATAACTCTAGAAAGAATGAAGGGATGGAGCCAAAGCAAAAAAATACCCAGCTGTGGTTGCTACTGGTGATAGAAGCAAGGTCTGATGCTGTAAAGAGCAATATTGTAAGGAACCTGGAATGTCAGGTCCATGAATCAAGGCAAATTGGAAGTGGTCAAACAAGAGATGGCAAGAGTGAATGTTGACATTCTAGGAATCAGTGAACTAAAATGGACTGGAATGGGTGAATTTAACTCAGATGACCATTATATCTACTACTGCAGGAAGGAATCCCTCAGAAGAAATGGAGTAGCCATCATGGTCAACAAAAGAGTCCAAAATGCAGTACTTGGATGCAGTCTCAAAAACAACAGAATGATCTCTGTTCGACTTCAAGGCAAATCATTCAATATCACGGTAATCCAAGTCTACGCCCCAACCAGTAATGCTGAAGAAGCTGAAGTTGAATGGTTCTATGAAGACCTATAAGACCTTTTAGAACTAACACCTAAAAAAGATGTCCCTTTCATTATAGGGGACTGGGATGCAAAAGTAGGAAGTCAAGAAACACCTGGAGTAACAGGCAAATTTGGCCTTGGAAATGCGGAATGAAGCAGGGCATAGACTAATGGAGTTTTGTCAAGAAAAGGCACTGGTTATAGCAAACACCCTCTTCCAACAACACAAGAGAAGACTCTACATGTGGATATCACCAGATAGTCAACACCAAAATCAGACTGATTATATTCTTTGCAGCCAAAGATGGAGAAGCTCTATATAGTCAACAAAAACAAGACCAGGAGCTGACTGTGGCTCAGATCATGAACTCCTTATTACCAAATTCAGACTTAAATTGAAGAAAGTAGGGAAAACCGCTAGACCATTCAGGTATGACCTAAATCAAATCCCTTATGATTATACAGTGGAAGTGAGAAATAGATTTAAGGGCCTAGATCTGATAGAGTGCCTGATGAACTATGGACGAAGGTTCATGACATTGTACAGGAGACAGGGATCAAGACCATCCCCATGGAAAAGAGATGCAAAAAAGCAAAATGGCTGTCTGGGGTGTGGCCTTACAAATAGCTGTGAAAAGAAGAGAAGTGACAAGGAAAGGAGAAAAGGAAAGATATAAGCATCTGAATGCAGAGTTCCAAAGAATAGCAAAAAGAGATAAGAAAGCCTTCTTCAGCAATCAGTGCAAAGAACTAGAGGAAAACAACAGAATGGAAGAGACTAGAGATCTCTTCAAGAAAATTAGAGATACCAAGGGAACATTTCATGCAAGGATGGGCTCGATAAAGGACAGAAATGTTCTGGACCTAACAGAAGCAGAAGATATTAAGAAGAGGTGGCAAGAATACATGGAAGAACTGTCCAAAAAAGATCTTCAAGATCCAGATAATCATGATGATGTGATCACTCATCTAGAGCCAGACCTCTTAGAATGTGAAGTCAAATGGGCCTTAGAAAGCATCACTACGAACAAAGATAATGGAGGTGATGGAATTCCAGTTGAGCTGTTTCAAATCCTGAAAGATGATGTTGTGAAAGTGCTGCATTCAACATGCCAGCAAATTTGGAAAACTTAGCAGTGGCCACAGGACTGGAGAAGGTCAGTTTTCATTCCAATCCCAAAGAAAGGCAATGCCAAAGAATGCTCAAACTATCGAACAATTGCACTCATCTCACATGCCAGTAAAGTAATGCTCAAAATTCTCCAAGCCAGGCTTCAGCAATACGTGAACCGTGAACTCCCTGATGTTCAAGCTGGTTTGAGAAAAGGCAGGGAAACCAGAGATCAAATTGCCAACATCTGCTGGATCATGGAAAAAGCAAGAGAGTTCCAGAAAAAACATCTATTTCTGTTTTATTGACTATGCCAAAGCCTTTGACTGTGTGGATCACGATAAACTGTGGAAAATTCTGAGAGATGGGAATACCATACCACCTAACCTGCCTCTTGAGAAATCTGTATGCAGGTCAGGAAGCAAGAGTTAGAACTGGACATGGAACAACAGACTGGTTCCAAATAGGAAAAGGAGTACATCAAGGCTGTATATTGTCACCCTGCTTCTTTAACTTCTATGCAGAGTACATCATGAGAAACACTGGGCTGGAAGAAACACAAGCTGGAATCAAGATTGCTGGGAGAAATATCAATAACCTCAGATATGCAGATGACACCACCCTTCTGGCAGAAAGTGAAGAGGACCTAAAAAGCCTCTTGATGAAAGTGAAAGAGGAGAGTGAAAAAGTTGGCTTAAAGCTCAACATTCAGAAAACGAAGATCATGGCATGCGGTCCCATCACTTCATGGGAAATAGATGAGGAAACAGTGAAAACAATGCCAGACTTTATTTTTTGGGCTCCAAAATCACTGCAGATGGTGATTGCAGCCATGAAATTAAAAGACGCCTACTCCTTGGAAGAAAAGTTATGATCAACCTAGATAGCATATTCAAAAGCAGAGACATTACTTGCTGGTTAAGGTCCGTCTAGTCAAGGCTATGGTTTTTCCAGTGGTCATGTATGGATGTGAGAGTTGGACTGTGAAGAAGGCTGAGCGCCGAAGAATTGATGCTTTTGAGCTGTGGTGTTGGAGAAGACTCTTGAGGGTCCCTTGGACTGCAAGGAGATCCAACCAGTCCATTCTGAAGGAGATCAGTCCTGGGATTTCTTTGGAAGGAATGATGCTAAAGCTGAAACTCCAATACTTTGGCCACCTCATGAGAAGAGTTGACTCATTGGAAAAGACTCTGATGCTGGGAGGGATTAGGGGTAGGAGGAGAAGGGGACAACCGAGGAAGAGATGGCTGAATGGCATCACTGACTTGATGGACGTGAGACTGAGTGAATTCTGGGAGATGGTGATGGACAGGGAGGCCTGGCATGCTGCGATTCATGGGGTCGCAAAGAGTCGGATACGACTGAGCGACTGAACTGAACTGAACTGACCTTAAATATATTTTCCTTTCTCCCACATTTTACCTTTTTTTTTGTTCTATATTTTAGGGAATTTACTTACTCCATCTCTAATGGCATTTTATTTTAACAACCATATTTTCATTTTAAAAATCTTTTATTATGTAATTGTTCCCATTTTATAGTATTTCCTTGATTTGGAGGTTCATATCTTCTCAGTTACTTGAGTATAGTTATAAGAGGGGCATTTATTTTTAGTTGTTCTTGGCTGTTTGGTTACTCATGTATTTAAGTTCATTTCTGAGTCCTAAGTCAAGGATCAATTTTCTGTTTGTTTATGAGCTGTAATTTTTCTGTTATAGACTGTTCTCAAATGTTTGATTAAAGTTGATTATTTAGTGAAACATAAGAATAAGGCAATAGGAAGACTGGCTGAGAGTTCTGTATTATTGAGAGAAGTTTAATAACTACCAGGGTTAGTTTTAAATAAGTAAGGTAAGATGGGCTCTGCAATTGGTAGAAAATAAAGGATTTTATTCTGTGGCACAGTTATTCACACTAGCTACTTCAAAATCATCTAAGACAATTTGTTCAACTTATTTGGGATGAAAACTATCTGAGGTTCATTTGGTCTAAAATGTAAATGCTTGGCTGTCATCCCTCTGTAACTCAATATGGGGTGGTTTATTGTTCTATATAGAGAAGGCAATGGCACCCCACTCCAGTGCTCTTGCCTGGAAAATCCCATGGACAGGGGAACCTGGTGGGCTGCAGTCCATGGGGTCGCTAAGAGTTGAACACGACTGAGTGACTTCCCTTTCACTTTTCACTTTCATGCATTGGAGAAGGAAATGGCAACCCACTCCAGTGTTCTTGCCTGGAGAATCCCAGGGACGGGGGAGCCTGGTGGGCTGCCGTCTATGGAGTCCCACAGAATCGGACACAACTAAAGCGACTTAGCAGCAGCAGCAGCAGCAGCAGCAGCATTGTTCTATATAGACTTCTGATTAATTATCCCCTATGGTTTTAGATCCATCTTTCCTGCATGCCCTATTGTACTTTCAAATTTCAGTTGGGAATTTCATCAGCATTCTGCTAGGGGAAGTCAGCTGCCTTATTCTTGGAGACTTTTGTCTGTATATTTTAGGCTCTGGCTTCTACTTAGTTGCATTGGCTGAAATTTCCATCCTTTTTCCATCTTCTGGAAATTTGATGGAATTTCCTGTCTGACATATTTTTGCCATTCCTTTTCTTATTATTTTGGATTTATACCAGGTTTGGTTTTTTGGTTTTTTTTGTTTGTTTGTTTGTTTTTTTAGTTTTATTGTACAGTATTGGGATTTTAGTGAGGTAGAAGTGAGGTAGAGGATAGATGCAGTTATTCAGTATGCTAACTTGATCTGCTCATAAGTTTTCACAACAAGTATAAATATTCACCAAAAAAAAGTGTTAGACGATAATGATGTCTATAAAAGTTGTTTGGAAACACAGACAACATTTAATTGGAAGTTTAGGAAGCAAGAGATCTAAGCCCAACTTTACTAGAGAAGTCACTTCTTTGCACTTGGGTTTGTTCCTCATAAATTCCTCCATACTGCCTATGAGAGCATGTGACTCTTATCATTTCCCATGGTGATGACTATGGAAATAGAAACAGCATGGATTTTGTGTTAGGTGGATATGTGTTTGAATTCTGACTCAATTTCTCTGTGATATTTGCTTATCACTTTTGCTTAAGAGGTGATACACCCCCACACACAAAATACATATACACAAGACGAATACAAAAGATACAAAATGAATACAAACGTAATATTAATAAGTGTGTCATTTGAATTTAATATAAAATTTTACTAGAATATAGAACTGCTTTGTTATATCATTGTTCCAATTATTATTTGGTTGCCTTTCTAGATCCATTCTTTAAACTTTTCGGCCCAGCTTTGAGTCCTGGAGAGGCTGCATAGAGCATTTCTCAGGCACTCTTGCAGAGCTTGAGATTATAAAATAAAAGGAAGTAATAATGAGGAAGTTGCAGGAAGAGGGATCTTTCCTGCTTCTTCCCTGAATGGCAAGTTAAAGTCCCTGTCCTGAAACCCCTCCTTTGCTCTCCCAGCCTGACCTAGGCTTCATTAACTCTGTTTCTCCCTTTGACCCTTAGGATTCAAAGAGGTAGTTATAGCTTCCTGTGATGCTTGTCTCTGGGTGCCTAATTCCTTGCTTTTTCCCTTAATCCCACCTTTATTCCTTGCCACCATAACTAGAACCTCATTAAAATCTCTTTATTTGGGCTGAGTGAATTCTTTTCCCTCTCTGAATCATGTTTGATATAATTGGTGACTAAACATCTTTTAAAAGCACAATTCTGGACATTTCCCTGAGAGAACAAAGATGGAGAGAAAGATGAAGAAAGGTGCCTTCTTCCTTTTCTGAATGAAAGCCTGGATCCTATGACACGTTCAAAGACTAGTAGTTTTCTTGGGCACCTTTCCAGCTCTAGTTTTCATTCCTATTATTTAATCAGACTTATGTAAAGAAGATTTTCCCAAGCATCCAACTGCAGCCCTCTGCAGCCTTCCCCAACTCTCCTCTTTGTGCAATTAGGCTGATAGCAGAAGTGCCATGAGATGGTTTTAGAGGGAGTGGGAGGATGATATTAACTTCTTTGATAAACTACCTCACCATTCATCTTTGACATAAAGATTTGACATGGGCTCAACTTATAGTCAAAGCTATGATTTTTCCAGTAGTCATATACAGATATGAGAATTGGACCATAAAGAAGGCTGAGCACTGAAGAATTGATGCTTTCAAATTGTGGTGCTGGAGAAGATTTTTGAGAGTAGCTTGTACAGAAAGTAGATCAAACCAGTCAACCCTAAAGGAAATCAGCCTTGACTATTCATTGGAAGGACTGATGCTAAAGCTGAAGCTCCAATACTTTGGCCACCTGATGTAAAGAGGTGACTCCTAAGAAAAGACCCTGATGCTGGGAAAGATAGAAGGCAGGAGAAGGGGACAACAGAGGGCAAGATGGTTGGATGGCATCACCAACTCGATGGACATGAGTTTGAGCAAGCATCAGGGTCTTTTCAAATGAGAGCTGACTCACTGGAAAACACCCTGATGCTGGGAAAGATTGAAGGCAGGAGGTAAAGAGGGCAGCAGAGGATGAGATGGTTAGACAACATCACCAACTCAGTGGACATGAATTTGAGCAAACTCCAGGAGATAGTGAAGGACATAGAAGCCTGGCATACTGCAATCTGTGGGGTTGCAAAGAATTAGACATGACTTAGCGACTGAGCAACAGCAACCTAGACACATCCCCCCAAAACACCACTACCCTATTTTCAACCTCTAAACTGACAAACAAGTTTAAGCTACTATGTAAAAATTCTTAAGCTGCCATTACCATTACATCTTCTCTATCCTAAGGTTAATCAATGACTTGTAACATCATCAACAGGGCCCTGGAACAGATCATGTACCTGGCTGGTGTTCTAAATGCAGTACCTTCTATATTCATCAGAACTCCAATGCAGATGAGGTTGTTAGGCATTGTATGAAGCAAATGAATCAGAAGGATTCTTGCCTTCTAGGAACTGAAGATATAGCATGCAAACATAAGTTAATAAGTTGTTAATTAAATACTAGTAAAGTTACTGTCATTTAATGAGCTCATTTGTTAGGGCAAAAGGAGTTCCTTGTCAAATATAATTACCACCTTTTTTCTAAGAAGCAGACGCTTCCTCAAAGAGAACTGACGTGCCCTTTGAATGAAAGAGAGGAGAATCTACCAAACTGGGTGGCAAGATTCTTCAAGGCTAAAGTACAGGTAAAGAAGCTGAGGCTGATGTCAGATGAAGAGTCAGTTGTCTGAAATGGAAGGAGCAAAACAACAGTAACGATTGTTAAAAGTACTTTGAAAATAAACACAAGGAGTGATCTTGAACATGGGTGTTTTCTATTTCAAGTCAAGTTTTTAAATAAAATTTTTTAAAAAATGTGAAATACTTCAAAGAAACATAGCAAAATGTTTTTAACCAGGATATTTATGATCCTTAACTCCATGTTATTTAAATGTAGTGACATAGTATGGTAGTCAAGACCAGAGTACCACCTACTGCTTTAGATTGTCTTCCCCTCTGTAGCTTATCCATAATTCTACAGACTTTCATTATAAAACTCAATGTATGTAATGAGATATGGATTGATCCATGGAACATTTCTCTGAAGAAATACTGTAATGAGGGCAAATTGATGAATCTTAAAGTAAAAAATAATATTTTCCAAACCCCATACTTTTTCAGTTTTACTTACATGTTCATATGTATATTTTTAATATTTCAGAGACATTTCAAGGTACTTAAAAGTGAAATATGTAATATAAAAATTACCCTATCATCACTGCCCAAATTTTATATATACTGACATTGTATCCTATTTTCTTAAATTATTTTTAAATAAACTATTATAGGCAAAATGAAATTCACTGGTATCCCCTTCCCACTCCTATTCATCTGCTTTTCTCCGCAAAGTTGTTGAGAGGATGTCTACTTTCCTTCTTCATGCTTGGTCTGCCAAGTTGTTTGTTTGTTTTTAAACTTTTGTGCAATCATAAAGTGAAAGTGAAAGTGAAGTCGCTCAGCCGTGTCCAACTCTTTGCGACCCCATGGACTGTAGCCCACCAGGCTCCTCTGTCCATGGGATTTTCCAGGCAATAGTCCTGGAGTGGATTGCCATTTCTTGAAAGTAAATACTGCTTTCTTTTTAAAAATATATACTGTACATATTTTTCTGCAGATTTCTTTGTGCATCCTCTTGAGTACTACTGATGTTGATCCTTATATACTTTTTCAGTCATTCTAACTGTTAAATTCTAGTACATCTGATGATTGCATCATGTTTTATTTATTTACCATCCTATTGTTGCACTGAACAACTATGTGGATATAGCTGTCCACAGGTGGAAGAGTCTTTCTGGGGTATTTACCTCGATGAGGAATGACTGAGCCACCCTATGCACATTTTCAGTTTTGCTCAAAACCACTAGGTTGCACCACAAAGTGCTGTGCTAATCAACATGCCCTCCACCAGAATATAAGAAGTCCAGAGGTACCACTCTAACCTTTAAAATGGCAAAGCTCCTAAAATTTTTGCCAAGCTAACTGGTGTGAAATACAATCACATGGCTGTTTTAATTTATGGTTTCCTGATTTCTAGTGAAGTTGAGTATGCTTTCACAAGTTTATTTTCCATGTGTTTCTTCCTCTGTGAATTGCCTTTTCATGCTTGTCCTTTTCTAATTGATTCATAAGCCTTTTCCAGATTTTCTGGATACTAATCTGTTTGCCTATCATCTGTAGTACAAATGTCTTGCTGTAAACTTTTAGGCTTGACTCGGGTTTTTTTCATCTTACGGAAGTTTAAAATTTTTACACAGTCATATCTATCAGCTTTACTTTTAAGCTTAATGGTTTATAAGTGTTACTTAAACTATTTCTTAATCTATCTTTTGGTCATGAAGATGTTCTCCAAAATTTAATTGCCAACAATTTTATTTTTCCAATTTAGATTTTTATTGTACCATGAACTGATTTTCATTTATGAGATGATATAGCAATCTATTTTTTTCTTCCATATAGTAAACAACATATCCTAATACCAGTTACAAAATAGTATTTTATTTTTTATTGATTTGGAATGCCATGTCCATCACCTAAGAGTTTCCAAATATCCGTGGGTCTTTCTTGGCTCTTGTATCTTTCTTGTTGATTTAAATCAATGCTTAAACACTGAGTCATTTTCACATTACCTTAATATTATTCCCTTATTATAAATCTTGAAATCAGATAGAGCACTTCTCTCCTATTTTTGTTGTTGTTGTTGTTAGATATTCTTCAGCCTACACACTGCTACATGAATTTAGGCACTGGTTTTTCAACTTTGACAAAACAGTCCTGTTGATATTTGAATTTGATTAGCATTTTTAGAATACTTTGGATTCTTCCCATATCTTAAATCTTTTAAAACTATCTCCAGATAAAGTAGCACAGACATTTAGGAGAGTACTAGAAGGTAACCAATCTATAGATATGCTGTAATTAAATCACAAATTTAAATTCATTTTAGCTGTGATAATGCTGGAGAGAAAGAGAAAAGTGGAAAATTCTTTTGTATATAGCAGATTTTTTGCAGCTATTTCATTAGCCTGACTACACTGGACATGTGCTCTCAAATGTTTTCATCATCTCAGATTTGTCAATGAAATGTAAATAGAATCAGAATAATTATATGATCAATATTAGAATAAAATAATGAGGCTCCCCTGGTGGCTCAGACAGTAAAGAATCCACATACAATGCAGTAGACCAGGGTTTGATCCCTGGGTTGGGAAGATCTCCTGGTGAAGGGAATGGCTACCCACTCCACTGTTCCTGCCTAGGGAATCCCATGGACAGAGGAGCTTGGTAGGCTATAGTCCATGGGGTCACAAAGAATCAGACACGACTGAGCAACTAACACACTTTTCAGTGATTAAACAGTATACACATACTGAACTATCTTATTCTCAGCACTGAACTTAAGTCTATAATGCACAGAAAGTAGTTTCAGAATTGCTAGCATATACCACTATAAAAAAGAAAATAAACCTGCATTCTTACAGTTCTTTGTTTGGGGGGCTGGGAATCTAAAGTCAAAATATTGTGCTAAAAAATCACTTGCTTTTTTTCTCCTTTGGTGTGGGTATGTTGTTCATAAAAAATACAATTAGGGTGTTTGTTGTTGTTTTTTTTTTTTTCAATATTCCTGTTCCATTTTATGTTTCTCTCATCTCTATTCATTTGATTTAGTTATTTGTTTTTTTCCCCCTTTAATATTAGCATGATTCCATTAATTCTGTGCCTAAAATTATATTCCAGGAAATGTCACCCTATTTCCCTTTCACCCTAATCCTACTTATTCCTTCTGGCAATCACATTACACTTGACCATTTAACAACACAGGAATTGGGGGTTAGGTATATGGACCTACTGCACAGTTGAGTTCCTTTTGTCCATGGTTCCTCTGCACCATTGATTGAACCAAGCACCAATTTTGTAGTACAGAAGTACTTACTATAGAAAATAAAATCCACCTGTAAGTGTGTGCATGCTTACACATTCTCAATTCTCTGCTAGATGGGAAAACAATGTTGTTCAGAGTTCAATGGTAGTTTTGCTCCAGTCTGTTTATTTTTTCAAAAACAAGTAGATATATGCTTATTTGTTTATTGCTCTTGCCTGGAAAATACCATGGATGGAGGAGCCTGGGAGGCTGCAGTCCATGGGGTTGCAAAGAGTCAGACATGACTGAGCGACTTCACTTTCACTTTTCACTTTCATGCATTGGAGATAGAAATGGCAACCCACTCCAGTGTTCTTGCCTGGAGAATCCTAGGGACAGGAGAACCTGCTGGGCTGCCGTCTATGGGGTCCCACAGAGTTGGACACGACTGAAGCGACTTAGCAGCTTAGCAACACAAAAGGAAACTTAGCATATATATCTTTTGCTCTTTAATCATTTTGCTTACCAGTGTATCTTGGAAAGTACTTCATACCCCTTCAGATAGATTTTTTTTTTCCTTTTTTTATGGCTGCATATTATTCTGTTTGGGTATAACCCATAGGCAATTCAATTAATGTTGGGTGTTTGACATTCCCACTAATTTGCAAATATAAATAATGCTGCAAATAATAATTTTGTACATACCTGTTTTTGTTTTGCTAGAGACGTATAACAGGGTAACAAACATGATATAGGGTAAACCCATACCACTTAGAATTCCTCCTCAAAGACATTTGCAAAGGAAAATTATTGCCTTAAATACTGCATGGTATCATTTAGATGTAGAATCTTTAAAAAAATGTACTCAAGAAACAGAAAAGAAGGGTGGCTGCCAAGAGCTAGAAAGTGTGGCAAATAAGAAGCTGATAAAAGGATACAAAGTTTCAGTTATAAGAAGAATAAGGTCTGGGAATCTAATGTATAACATAGTGACTATAGTTGCTAACACTACTGTATAATTGAGATTTGCTAAGAGATTAGATTTTAAGTGTTTTCACACACACAAATTGGCAAATATGTGAGCTGATGGATGTTAAAGAACACCCATGGTTGATCCCATCCAACTACAGCATTTTGGACTCTTTTGTTGACTACGATGGCTACTCCATTTCTTCTGAGGGATTCCTGCCCACAGTAGCAGATATAATGGTCACCTGAGTTAATTTTACCCATTCCAGTCCATCTTAGTTCGCTGATTCCTAGAATGTCATTCTTCACACATCTCCTGTTTGACCACTTCCAATTTGCCTTGATTCATGGACCTGACATTCCAGGTTCCTATGCAATGTTGCTCTTTACAGCATCGGATCTTGCTTCTATCACCAGTCCCATCCACAACTGGGTGTTGTTTTTGCTTTGGCTCCGTCCCTTCATTCTTTCTGGAGTTATTTCTCCACTGATCTCCAGTAGCATATTGGGCACCTACTGACCTGGGGAGTTCGTCTTTCAGTGTCCTATCTTTTTGCCTTTTCTTACTCTTCATGGGGTTCTCAAGGCAAGAATAGTGATGTGGTTTGCCATTCCTTTTTCCAGTGGACTACAATCTGTCAGACCTCTCCACCATGATGCACCCATCTTGGGTGGCCCCACATGGCATGGCTTAGTTTCACTGAGTTAGAAAAGGCTAACTGGTTAACAAGGCTGTGATAAGATTGGATAGGTGTCTGTGATTGTAGTTTCAGTGTGTCTGCCCTCTGATGCCCTCTCTCAGCGCCTAACATCTTACTTGGGTTTCTCTTACCTTGGACATGGGGTATCTCTTCATGGCCACTCCAGCAAAGCGCAGCTGCCATTCCTTACCTTGGACATGGGGAAGCTCCTCTCGGCCACACTTGTGTGCCATCTCAGTGGGGAAAACCACTAGACCATTCAGGTATGGTCTAAATCAAATCCCTTATGACTATACAGTGGAAGTGAGAAATAGATTTAAGAGACTAGATCTGATAGACAGAGTGCCTGATGAACTATGGACAGAGGTTAATGACAATGTATAGGAAACAGGGACCAAGACCATCCCCAAGAAAAAGCAATGCAAAAAAGCAAAATGGATGTCTGAAGAGGGCTTACAAATAGCTGTGCAAAGAAAAGAAGCAAAAAGCAAAGGAGAAAAGGAAAGATATAAGCATCTGAATGCAGAGTTCCAAAGAATAGCAAGGAGAGATAAGAAAGCCTTCTTCAGCCATCAATGCAAAGAAATAGAGGAAAACAACAGAATGGGAAAGACTAGAGATCTCTTCAAGAAAATTAGAGATATCAAGGGAACATTCCATGCAAAGATGGGCTGAATAAAGAACAGAAATGGTATGGACCTAACAGAAGCAGAAGATATTAAGAAGAGGTGGCAAGTATACACAGAAGAACTGTACAAAAAAGATCTTCATGACCCAGATAATCACGAAGGTGTGATCACTCACACTCACCTAGAGCCGGACATCCTGGAATGCGAAGTAAGTGGGCCTTAGGAAGCATCACTATGAACAAAGCTAGTGGAGGTGATGGAATTCCAGCTGAGCTATTTCAAATCCTAAAAGATGATGCTGTGAAAGTGCTGCACTCAATATGCCAGCAAATTTGGAAAACTCAGCAGTGGCCACAGGACTGGAAAAGGTCAGTTTTCATTCCAATCCCAAAGAAAGGTAATGCCAAATAATGCTCAAACTACTGCACAGTTGCATTCATCACACCATTAGTAAAGTAATGCTCAAAATTCTTCAAGCCAGGCTTCAGCAATGTGTGAACCATGAACTTCCAGATATTCGAGCTGGTTTTAGAAAAGGCAGAGAAAACAGATATCAAATTGCCAACATCTGCTGGATCATGGAAAAAGCAACAGTGTTCCAGAAAAACATCTATTTCTGCTTTATTGACTATGCCAAAGTCTTTGACTGTGTGGATCACAATAAACTGTGGAAAATTCTGAAAGAGATGGGAATACCAGACCACCTGACCTGCCTCTTGAGAAACCTGTTTGCAGGTCAGGAAGCAACTGTTAGAACTGGACATGGAACAACAGACTGGTTCCAAATAGGGAAAGGAGTACATCAAGGCTGTATATTGTCACCCTGCTTATTTAACTTATATGCAGAGTACATCATGAGAAACGCTGGACTGGAGGAACCACAAGCTGGAATCAAGATTGCAAGGAGAAATATCAATAACCTTACATATGCAGATGACATCACTCTTATGGCAGAAAGTGAAGAAGAACTAAAGAGCTTCTTGATGAAAGTGAAAGAGGACACACAATGGAGTATTACTCAGCCATTAAAAAGAATACATTTGAATCAGTTCTAATGAGGTAGATGAAACTGGAGCCGATTATACAGAGTGAAGTAAGCCAGAAAGAAAAACACCAAGACAGTATGCTAACACATATATATGGAATTTAGAAAGATGGTAACGATAACCCTGTATGCGAGACAGCAAAAGAGACATAAATGTATAGAACAGTCTTTTGGACTCTGTGGAAGAGGGCGAGAGTGGGATGATTTGGGACAATGGCATTGAAACATGCAAAATATCACATATGAAACAAATCGCCAGTCCAGGTTCGATGCATGATACTGGATGCTTGGGGCTGGGGCACAGAGACAACCCAGAGGGATGATACAGGGAGGGAGGAGGGAGGGGGGTTCAGGATGGGGAACACGTGTATACCTGTGGCAGATTCATGTTGATGTATGGCAAAACCAATACAATATTGTAAAGTAATTAACCTCCAATTAAAATAAATAAATTTATATTAAAAAAATAAAATAAAATGGGGGGAAGAAAGTAAAAGAGGAAAGTGAAAAAGTTGGCTTAAAGCTCAACATTCAGAAAACTAAGATCATGGCATCCACTCTCATCACTTCATGGGAAATAGATGGGGAAACAGTGGAAAAAGTGGCTGACTATTTTGGAGGGCTCCAAAATCACTGCAGATGGTGATTACAGACATGAAATTAAAAGACGTTTACTCCTAGGAAGGAAAGTTATGACCAACCTAGATAGCATATTAAAAAGCAGAGACATTACTATGCCAACCAAGGTCCATCTAGTCAAGGCTACGGTTTTTCCAGTAGTCATGTATGGATGTGAGAGTTGAACTATAAAGATAGCTGAGTGCTGAAGAATTGATGCTTTTGGACTGTGGTGTTGGAGAAGACTCTTGAGAGTCCCTTGAACTTCAAGGAGATCCAAGCAGACCATCCTAAAGGAGATCAGTCCTGGGTGTTCATTGGAAGGACTAATGTTGAAGCTGAACTTCAATACTTTGGCCACCTATGCAGAAAGCTGAATCATTTGAAAAGACCCTGATCCTGGGAAAGATTGAGGGCAGGAGAAGGGGATGACAGAGGATGAGATGGTTGGATGGCATCACCAACACAATGGACATGGGTTTGGGGGGACTCCGGGAGCTGGTGATGGACAGGGAGGCCTGGTGTGCTGCGGTTCATGGGGTTGCAAAGAGTCGGACACAACTGAGCCACTGAACTGACTGAACCGTTGATCCCATCAGTTGATTAACTCTGATTGGAATCTTTCATAATATATATGTACATCAAATCATCACATATATGCTTTAAATATATTATAATTTTATTTATCAACTATACCTCAGTGAAGCTGGAAAAATGGAAGCAGCCTGATTCTCAATTCTCTGCTACTGGGAAAATGTGATGGAAATCTTTCTGCCCCACATCTGATTGTAATATGAGCAAGTACATAGTAAACTGTTGCACTGAGCCCCTGAAAATTTTGAATTTGTTTCAGCAGTTTTATGTGGGGTTAGCTGGACTAATGCATCAGTTTAAATTTCCTGGTTCTCTAAGTATATTTATTTTTTACAAAACGTTTTTTCCCTAGAGCCTGTTCCCATTTTGATCATTGTCATGATTAGTAAAAACTAGTATTGTATTCTTGTTCTGTGTTAGTCTTTTTGTAAGTGCTGAGGATAAAGCAGGCAACAGGTTACATTTCTTCTGTTAGAAAGTTCGTGGCATTGGGTGGGATATATTTATTCATCTATTGTTCAAAAATATTAACCTGATATACATTTTCATATACTTTACATTTATCTTTCCATACCATATAGGACTTTGTTCAGAATAGGTGAAAATTAACTTTATTAAATTAATGTATTTAGAATCCAAGGAAGTATTTTGAGTTATCTTTGGCCCCATCCTTATTTCCCCTTATCACTTATCTCCTGCTCATCCTTAGGGGTTTAGTTTAGACAACAATTTTCCAAGGAAGATTTCTGCAGACTGCCAAAGCTGAAGTGTGCTTCCAGAACCCCTTTGTCTGTTTCCTCTTGCTGCTCTTATCACACTCTATGGCAATAACCTGTTAGCCCTTATGACATCTCTAAAGTGGAAACTAGTGACTTGGAAGCATTCCTGTTTTCCCAGCACTTAATATATAGCACATAGAGCAGAGCACATAGTAGGGATGCAGAATAAATTATTTAATAGAAGAATAAATGAATCAATAACATGAATAGTAGAAACAGTAAAGCTTCCAGGAAATCTTTTGTATTTAAGAAATGAGGACATTGAAATACCCCTAACCTGACAATTTGATTCACTTGACCAGGCGAAAGAGACATTTCTTGTCAGTCAGGCTGAGGATAGGGGATTCAAATCTCTATAACTGAAGCAATAATTGAGGCAGCTGAATGAGGGAAGAATATAAGCTATCATGTAGAGCAGTGGAGGCGCTGGGGCAGGAGGGCCTAGAGGAGCTATCCCACGTTGAAGGTCAGGAAGTGCAGCGGTAAGGAGCTACCCCTCATACAAGGTAAGGCGCAGCGGCTGCACTTTGCTAGAGCAGCCATGAACAGATACCCCACGCCCAAGGTAAGAGAAACCCAAGTAAGATGGTAGGTGTTGCAAGAGGGCATCAGAGGGCAGACACACTGAAACCATACTCACAGAAAACTAATTAATCCAATCACACTAGGACCACAGCCTTGTCTAACTCAATGAAACCAAGCCATGCCCGTGGGTAACCCAAGATGGATGGGTCATGGTGGAGAGGTCTGACAGAATGTGGTCCACTGGAGAAGGGAACGGCAAACTACTTCATTATTCTTGCCTTGAGAACCCCTCTTTCAGTATAAGATACTGAAAGAGGCACTCCCCAGGTCAGTAGGTGCCCAATATGCTACTGGACATCAGTGGAGAAATAACTCCAGAAAGAATGAAGGGATGAAGTCAAAGCAAAAACAATACCCAGCTGTGGATGTGACTAGTAATAGAAGCAAGGTCTGATGCCGTAAAGAGCAATATTGCATAGGAACCTGGAATGTCAGGTCCATGAATCAATGCAAATTGGAAGTGGTCAAACAAGAGACGGCAAGAGTGAACGTTGACATTCTAGGAATCAGCGAACTAAAATGGATGGAATGGGTGAATTTAACTCAGATGACCGTTATATCTACTACTGCGGGCAGGAATCCCTCATGAGAAATGGAGTAGCCATCACGGTCAACAAAAGAGTCTGAAATGCAGTACTTGGATGCAATCTCAAAAACAACAGAATGATCTCTGTTCATCTCCAAGGCAAACCATTCAATATCACAGTTATCCAAGTCTATGCCCCAACCAGGAACACTGAAGAAGCTGAAGTTGAATGGTTATATGAAGACCTACAAGACCTTTTAGAACTAACGCCCAAAAAAGATGTCCTTTTCATTATAACGGACTGGAATGCGAGAGTAGGAAGTCAAGAAACACCTGGAGTAACAGGCAAATTTGGCCTTGGAATGCAGAATGAAGCAGGGCAAAGACTAATAGAGTTTTGCCAAGAAAATGCACTGGTCATAGCAAATACCCTCTTCCAACAACACAAGAGAAGACTCTACACATGGACATCACTGGATGGTCAACACTGAAATCAGATTGATTATATTCTCTGCCGCAAAAGATGGAGAAGCTCTATATAGTCAACAAAAACAAGACCAGGAGCTGACTGTGGCTCAGATGATGAACTCCTTATTGCCAAATTCAGATGTAAATTGAAGAAAGTAGGGAAAACGGCTAGACCATTCAAGTATGACCTAAATCAAATCTCTTATGATTATACACTGGAAGTGAGAAATAGATTTAAGGACCTAGATCTGATAGAGTGCCTGATGAACTATGGAGTGAGGTTCATGACATTGTACAGGAGACAGGGATCAAGGCCATCCCCATGGAAAAGAAATGCAAAAAAAGCAAAATGGCTGTCTGGGGAGGCCTTACAAATAGCTGTGAAAAGAAGAGAGGTGAAAAGCAAAGGAGAAAAGGAAAGATATAAGCATCTGAATGCAGAGTTCCATGGAATAGCAAGAAGAGATAAGAAAGCCTTCTTCAGCAATCAATGCAAAGAAATAGAGGGAAACAACCAAACAAGAAAGACTAGAGATCTCTTCAAGAAAATTAGAGATACCAAGGGAACATTTCATGCAAGGATGGGCTCAATAAAGGACAGAAATGGTATGGACCTAACAGAAGCAGAAGATAATAAGAGGTGGCAAGAACACACAGAAGAACTGTCCAAAAAAGATCTTCACGACCTGGATAATCATGATGGTGTGATCACTCATCTAGAGCCGGACATCCTGGAAGGTGAAGTCAAGTGGGCCCTGGAAAGCATCACTATGAACAAAGCTAGTGGAGGTCATGGATTTCCAGTTGAGCTGTTTCAAATCCTGAAAGATGATGCTGTGAAAGTGTTGCACTCAATACGCCAGCAAATTTGGAAAACTCAGCAGTGGCCACAGGACTGGAAAAGGTCAGTTTTCATTCCAATTCCAAAGAAAGGCAATGCCAAATAATGCTCAAACTATCGAACAATTGCACTCATCTCACATGCTAGTAAAGTAATGCTCAAAATTCTCCAAGCCAGGCTTCAGCAATACATGAACCGTGAACTTCCTAATGTTCAAGCTGGTTTTAGAAAAGGTAGAGGAACCAGAGATCAAATTGCCAACATCCACTGGATCATGGAAAAAGCAAGAGAGTTCCAGAAAAACATCTATTTTGCTTTATTGACTATGCAAAAGCCTTTGACTGTGTGGATCACAATAAACTGTGGAAAATTTGGAAAGAGATTGGAATATCAAACCACCTGATCTGTCTCTTGAGTAATCTGTATGCAGGTCACGAAGCAGGACTGGACATGGAACAGCAGACTAGTTCCCAATAGGAAAAGGAGTACGTCAAGGCTGTATATTGTCACCCTGCTTATTTAACTTATATGCAGAGTACATCATGAGAAACGCTGGACAGGAAGAAACACAAGCTGGAATCCAGATTGCTGGGAGAAATATCAACAACCTCAGATATGCTGATGACACCACTCTTATGGCAGAAAGTGAAGAGGACCTAAAAAGCCTCTTGATGAAAGTGAAAGAGGAGAGTGAAAAAGTTGGCCCAATGCTCAACATTCAAAAAACGAAGATCATGGCATCCGGTCCCATCACTTCATGGGAAATAGATGGGGAAACAGTGGAAACAGTGTCAAACTTTATTTTGGGGGGGCTCCAAAATCACTGCAGATGGTGACTGCAGCCATGAAATTAAAGGACGCTTACTCTTTGGAAGAAAATTTATGACCAACCTAGATAGCATATTGAAAAGCAGAGACATTACTTTGCCGACTAAGGTCCATCTAGTCAAGGCTATGGTTTTTCCAGTAGTCATGTATGGATGTGTGAGTTGGACTGTAAAGAAGGCTGAGCGCCAAAGAATTGATGGTTTTGAACTGTGATGTTGGAGAAGACTCTTGAGAGTCCCTTGGACTGCAAGGAGATCCAACCAATCCATTCTGAAGGAGATCTGCCCTGGGATTTCTTTGGAAGGAATGATGCTAAAGCTGAAACTCCAGTACTTTGGCCACCTCATGAGAAGAGTTGACTCATTGGAAACGACTCTGATGCTGGGAGGGATTGGGGGCAGGAGGAGAAGGGGACGACAGAGGATGAGATGGCTGGATGGCATCACTGACTTGTCCATCGAGTGAACTCCGGGAGTTGGTGATGGACAGGGAGGCCTGGCGTGCTGCAATTAATGGGGTTGCAAAGAGTCAGATATGACTGAGTGACTGAACTGAACTGAGCATTGATTCACGGAGAGGACAATGGTACCCCACTCCAGAACTCCTGCCTGGAAAATCCCATGGCGGGAGGAGCCTGGAAGGCTGCAGTCCATGGGGTCACTGAGAGTCGGACTCGACTGAGCGACTTCACTTTCACTTTTCACTTTCCTACATTGGAGAAGAAAAGGCAACCCACTCCGGAGTTCTTGCCTGGAGAATCCCAGGGACAGGGGAGCCTGCTGGGCTGCCGTCTATGGGGTCGCACAGAGTTGGACACGACTGAAGTGACTTGGCAGCTTAGCAGCAGCAGCATTGATTCAAAAGGTAAAGTCAAAAGGATATAACGTGGAGCGTTGTGCTTTGTACAACAGAATAATATGAATATAGAGATTTTCACCTGGGAAGAAATACTCCCATACCAATGGTGGAAAATATATTTTTGAACTTAAAAGTTTTATATATACAGGCACTGTGTTTGGGGTTTATGTGAAAAGTGCACAATAGGCAAATCCATAGACAGAAAGTAGATTCATAGCTGTCAAGGCATGGGGATAGGGAAAGGGGAGTGACTATTAACAGGTCTGGGGTTTTTGAGGGGGAGGATAATGAAAATGTTCTGAAATTCGACATTTGTGATGGCTTTGCTATCTTGTGAATATAGATATGAATAACACTCAATTATACACTTAAAATGGTGAATTTTATGCTATGTGAATATATCTTGAAGGAAAAGTTATTGAAGCACGAGATAATAGGTGGTAAATAAACAGTGCAATTTTCTAATTTTATTCTAAAATATTTTATAGTTTATATGTTGTACAGGTTTAAATACCCAAGTTAATACTAGAGACTAAAGTATTCTCTGGAAACCACTCCAATAGTCAAACGAGTTTTAGCAAGCTTTCGATTATTTGCTATAATATTATCTATCTTTAGACCTGGGCTTTTAAATTATTTCTGGTCTTCACAAATGGATACTTGGAGAAAATGTGCACAAAATATTTTATCATAATTGGTTATTTTTCAAAGATAGATGTTAGTCAGTTCTCCTTTATCTTTTTTCTGTTATCCTGCCTTTCAACATTTCAGAATTGTTTTTTTGAAGAGAAAAGTATTTTGTAGTATCTCCCTTCATTTACCTTCTCATTGCAATATTAAATTTTTAAAAATGGATTTTTGCTACATAGTGTTAAGCACAGTCATTTCAGCAGAGTTTCTTTATGAAATCTCCAGTTACAAAGATGAGAGTGACCTGTTTATTAAACATCCCTACAAACATCCATGGGATCATAGAGAAAGCAAGAGAGTTCCAGAAAAACATCTATTTCTACTTTGTTGACTATGCCAAAGCTTTGACTGTGTGGATCACAATAAATTGTGGAAAATTCTGAAAGAGATGGGAATACCAGACCATCCGACCTGCCTCTTGAGAAATCTGTATGCAGGTCAGGAAGCAACAGTTAGAACTGGACATGGAACAACAGACTGGTTCCAAATAGGAAAAGGAGTCCATCAAGGCTGTATATTGTCACCCTGCTTATTTAACTTATATGCAGAGTACATCGTGAGAAAAACTGGGCTGGATGAAGCACAAGCTGGAATAAAGATTGCAGAGAGAAATATCAATAACCTCAGATATTCAGTTGACACCACCCTTATGGCAGAAAGCAAAGAAGAGCTAAAGACCTTCTTGATGAAAGTGAACGAAGAGAGTGAAAAAGTTGGCTTAAAGCTCAACATTCAGAAAACGAAGATCATGGCATCTGGTCCCATCACTTCATGGGAAATAGATGGGGAAACAGTGGAAACAGACTCAGACTTTATTTTGGGGGGTTCCAAAATCACTGCAGATGGTGACTGCAGCCATGAAATTAACAGACGCTTACTCCTTGGAAGAAAAGTTATGACCAACCTAGATAGCATATTCAAAAGCAGAGACATTACTTTGCCGACTAAGGTCTGTCTAGCCAAGGCTATGGTTTTTCCAGTGGTCATGTATGGATATGAGTGTTGGACTTTGAAGAAAGCTGAGCACCGAAGAACTGATGCTTTTGAAGTGTGGTGTTGGAGAAGACTCTTGAGAGTCCCTTGGACTGCAAGGAGATCCAACCAATCCATTCTGAAGGAGATCAACCCTGGGATTTCTTTGGAAGGAATGATGCTTAAAGCTGAAACTCCAATACTTTGGCCACCTCATGCGAAGTGTTGACTCATTGGAAAAGACTCTGATGCTGGGAGGGATTGGGGGCAGGAGGAGAAGGGGACAATAGAGGATGAGATGGCTGGATGGCATCACTGACTTGATGGACGTGAGTCTGAGTGAACTCTGGGATTTGGTGACGGACAGGGAGGCCTGGTGTGCTGCGATTCATGGGGTCACAAAGAGTTGGACATGACTGAGCGACTGAACTAAACTGAACTGCTGGAGAAGACTCTTGAGAGTCCCTTGGGCTGCAAGGAGACCTAACCAGTCCATCCTCAAGGAAATCAGTCTTGAATATTTATTGGAAGTACTTATGTTGAAGCTGAAACTCCAATACTTTGGCCACCTAATGTGAAGTAGTGACTCATTTGAAAAGACCCTGATGCTGGGAAATATTGAAGGCTAGAGATGAAGGGGACAACAGAGGATGAGATGGCTGGATGGCATCACTGACTCAATGGACATGAGTTTGAGTAAACTCCAGGAGTTGGCGATGGACAAAGAAGCCTGGTGTGCTACAGTCCTTGAGATCGCAGAGTCGGACATGACTGAGCAACTGAACTGAACTGAACTATCACCTGAGGAAACTTAGTTCTCTTTTTCCTTTAAATCTTTGGAGCCTGAATCTACAAACAGAAATTTATTAAAATATGTTGTGAAAATAATTCATCTTTTATAGCATAGCATAGAACTTGAAATACACTTCAAGAGGAAGATAAGAGTGCAATTTTTGAATTTCATCAATGTTCTCATTGAAAAAGACAGGAATTAGGATGTCAAATAAAAACCCTGACTGCAATTAAAACAAAGCTGGGTGGTAAAGTATCCCCCTGAACCCCTAATATGAGCAGGTAGGGGAAAAGAAGCATCATATCATCTACAAAATCAGCATAACATCAGCACCTGTTTGGGAGGAAAAAGAAGGAAGTTAACAGTGCTGACAGACTTAAGAATGCAAAAACCCCAACCTAACTCACAGATATCCCCCTGGAAGTTGCAGCTAACTAATTTAATACCAACAGTTGAAAGTGGGAGGGATTTTGGTACAATTCATAGTATATGTAATATTAAGGAATCTAGCAACATAAAAACCCGATAGTATTGAATTGAAATTGGAAAAAAATCAGCATAATCTCAAGATATATTTTATCTTTAGATAATATACTTTCTAGTTCTGCTTCCTGGAAAGACCTATAAATACTGAGCAACTCTATAGCGATGGACCTCCTCAAATTTTTTACTCCAAATAAAATTTTTCACAAAAGAAAAAAGTCACATCTGAGATATGTGTAGAAACCTCTAACTCCATGTTCAGAGCAGGAAATATACAAAATAAGCCTAGAAATATACAAAATACCCAAGGACCACTGTGTCAAAAGGACATGGGAACCAACCTGAGGAAGCTCCTACTGAGCAAAGATGGGGCAATTTGAAAATCAGTAAAGACAGTAACTGCAATGAAATGAAATGTATTAAAAATGTTGCAATCAGTGAGTTGAAAGAAAGAGAGAGGAAGGAGGAAAGGAAGGAGGAAAGGGAAGAAGGAAGTGAAAAATAACTAATTGCTAGTGAACCAACTTATTATTTGCCAACTGATAAATAAAAGAGAAAAATGAAGCATTTTTATTATCCTTCCTAAATGAAGTTATACCAGTTAAATAGTAGATAAGTGAAAACTTCTCTGTATAAAAGCATCCCAGCTAATACATGAGTAAGCAATAATAGAATTAGGGTATCACCATCTTAAAAATCCAAATTAATTAATGGATCTCAGCATGAAGTGTCAATAACTATGAACATCATGAAGTGACATCATGTACTTTCTGATGAAATAATTCAACATCACCTATGAAGTGGTCTTGCAAGAAAAAAAAAAAAACTGGATATGATTTTGCCTCTAGATCCAACTACCTATTTACAGGAAATATAGAGGATAGAGGAACATGCTAAATGATACCAGCAATATTGCAGTCAGCAGAATTCAGAATGTAAAAAGCTATAGGACATCCAAACCAATTTATTTGATAAATAAATATGAGGACAAAAAGAGATGGATTATCAGTTTATTGAAAGAGACTAAGAAATATCACTTGATAGCAACATATTGACTTTATATTAATTCAGAGCAAGTGAAAAAATACATTATTGAAGGATGTAGAAATTGGAAAACTGAATATTTGATAACATTACAAAATTTTTTATTTTTTACTGTGATCATAATGGTATTATGGTTGTGTGTATGGTTGTGTGGATGTGTGTGTGTGTGTGTGTGTGTGTATGTATGAGTCCTTATGTTTTAGAGATATATGGAACTGTCAAAAGGTGAAAAGTACCTGAAATTTTCTTCAAAATAATGTGGAGAAGGGAATTGGATGGAAGGAGAAGTAAAAGGATTAGCCATAAATTGAAAGAATTATTAAATCTAGGTGGTGGTACATGGGAGTTTATTATAATATTTCTCCTACTTCTCTGTTTGAAGTTTTCCATGATAAATTAAAAACAAAATTATTTAAAATGTATTTTAAGGAAAAAATGGAATGTGAAATTCATATATATCAGGGTTATTATCAATGCTGTGATAAAACTTTGTTTTATACAAATTGGTACTGAAAATATTCAGTAATTAAAGCCACTAAAGTAAACACTAAAACATTTAACTATGAATTAGCTAGAAAATTTCATTACTCATTTTTGCCCCTAAACACTGCTGGTACTGGCCTAGGTTTGGAAAATTGACTTCTAGCATTATTTAACCTCTAATATCTTTGTGAACCTAAACAAAACCACCTGTTGATCTGTGCTATGCAAACAATTGGAGGGGTGCTCAGTTCAGTGAACCAGCCTCTAGTTTAAAAAGTACTCTAAATTTGTACTCCATCCCGCCAAAAATTGAAGGAAAAATAATAAAAATTGAGTTAGAAACAATTAAACTAACCTGACAGATTATGAAAATTTTGTTCCTTGCTGAAAATTCCCAATTTTCATCACAAATGACTAGCACATAATAGATATCCTAAAAGCTGTGAATGAAAGGATGGAAGGATGGATGGATGAATTTTATATAAGTGGATTCCATGTTCACTTCAGTCCCTCAGTCATGTCCAACTCTGCCATGAGCCACAGCACGCCAGGCCTCCCTGTCCATCACCAACTGCCGGCTGGAATCTACCCAAACCCATGTCCATTGAGTCTGTGATGCCATCCAGCCATCTCATCCTCTGTCGTCACCCTCTCCCCCTGCCCTCTCTCTTTTCCAACATCAGGGTCTTTTCAAATGAGTCAGCTCTTCGCATTAGGTGGCCAAAGTATTGGAGTTTCATCTTCAACATCAGTCCTTCCAATGAACACACAGGACTGATCTCCGGTAGGATGTAACTGTAAGTAAATCCCAATGTAGTCATCTTAGACTGTAAACTTTTCTATCTAAATTTCAGCAATGTTCAGGCTATAGTTGCATTGTTTTACTGTCTAGATTAGTGGTTCTCAAAGTTTAGCATCCATAAGAATCACCCGGAAAACTTGTGTATAGATTTCTGAGCCCTATACTCAATTCTTGAATTTTCCTTCTAAACAAACTCTCAGGTGATACAAATGCTGCCAGTCTATGGAACACACTTTGAATAGCATTGGGAAATCCAGATTTTGTCACCAACCATCACTCAGAATTATTTTGGAGAACTTTTTAAATATTCAGATTTCTATGATTCTCCTCACACCTACGGAAAGAAAATCCTTGAGTCATTCTTATGCACATTCAAGTTTGAGAGTGACCTAATCTAGTCAGAAGCCTCTGAGATGATGGAAATGTTACATATTTGCTCTGTCCAGCACAGTAGCCATTAGCCACATATAGGTAGCAAGCACTCAAAGTGTGGCTACTCTAAGAAATTAAATTTTTTTAATCTTACTTTCTTTTAATTAAATGTACATGTAAATTGCCACTTGGGGCTAGTGGTTGCCATCTTAGACTACGAAGGCCTAGATTTTTTAAGCTTACTTTCTTAAAACTAGAGTTTCTGTCATGGCAGAAGGGGAGACCCAGGTGTTCCTAGGATCCCACTCTTTTCTGCTAGAGCAATCCCTCATTGGTTACCTTGGGCTTTCATTCGATTTCATGGTCCCTCTACCTACTGGAGTCCATGCCCATATAGGGACAGCCCTAAAGCTCCTGTGAAAAATAAATCAAAGTGCTTGACAAAATTTTTGAATGAATGGCACATAGTTAGGTTAATGGGATAATTATTTATCTGCCAAACAATTATGCCTTGAGTCAATTTTAATGCTCCTCAAGGGATTCCCAATACATTCACCAACTTATTATCTCATTAATCCTCATAACGACTTTATAAGTAGGAAAAAGGATTCAAGTTATTATCCCCATTTCACATGCAGAAAAACTGACTCTTAAAGGAAGTGAGCAGTCTCTGAAATCTCCCCAACAATTCCTATATGAGAAGTTAGTATTATTATTATTATTATTATTTGGTACTTATTCTGTGTAAGTAGTTAAGGTTCCTATACTCAAGGACAACTCAGTAGTACTTTAAAAAGCAATTTACTTTCTTTGGCATGTAACTGTTCATGAAGCTGGAACCTGGCCCCTAAGAAAAATGGTACAAACCCAAACTGGACTCAGATATTCTAGGCCTTCTAGAGTTTCATAGCACAGCCACAGGCTGCCAAGTGAATGGATGAAAGATAAATAGATACATAGAATATTTATTTAGCAGAGAGATGTCCAAACTGGCATAACAATGTACATACTAATAACATATGTACTAATTATATTTTTTTACATTTTTTTCTTTTAAGAATCAAAGTAGGGATAGGAAGATTGTTTTGAGTAACATAGAAAATGGGAGATTGGAGATGGGATAATAAGAATCTCTCCAGATGACAAATTTCAGGTCCTCCCCAGGTGATTTAGTTGCAGAGCAAGATTTATGCCTCAGGCAGCATCCTCAACTAGACAGACAGAGACAAGACCACAGGCCATTGAAGTCAAAGGCATGAAATACTAATTAGCTACAAGTAACCCAAGGAGACTCGAAAGTGCTGTCAGAGTCCAAAATTTGCAAAGCCAGCTGCCATTTCACTTTGCTTTATACAATGTCATTGGAGTTACCTACACAAAGCCTAAAGGAAAGGAAAGCAAAGATCTCATGGATAGGTTTGCCCTGCTGGGAGGAGGGAAAACTCCCAGTGGCCCGCTAGCTTTCTTTAAAGCAGAGCTTCCTCTCAGTAAGAGGTAGGGAGGGCAGATTTTGATGGATGTTGGGGGCAGGGAAAGGGAGAAGGTAGGGAGATGAGTGCTTGAAATTGGGATAGCATCCCAGTGTTTAAAATGGAGAACACCTCCAAGAAGAGAGGCCCTGGGTAGACTTTATTCACTTAATAGACTTTAAGTGCCTGAGGACACAGTACAAACTTGTATCACATTATCAGACAGGCCCCCTCACGGCATCAGTGTCGGCTGAGGCTCATGAATATGTAAATACTATATGTATCTTGGAAGCATGCTTGACAAGAGAAGAGCTAAAATGAACCGATTCTAGTTATAAGCCCATCAGCCTGCCATTCTTTATGTTTGAACAGGCAGGCTATTGCTAGGTGACAGATCATTAAGGCTATCTACTCAGTCAGCGGAAATGAAGAAATAATTTGTTCCTAATAACCTTCAGATGACCTCCCAGGCAAAAGGGAGTCTTTAAAGTGCTGTCTCTGCCGATACGTGTCAGGCAGCGCGTGGGGTTCTTCAGGCCCCACAGTCAGAGCAGGGCGGCTGGTGAAACAGATTAATAAACACCTACTGACAGGGACATATCGGGAAAAGATCTCATCACCTGCCATTATTGGGCTGATGAATAATTCAGAGCTCCCCATCAGAGCTGGGAATTTCAGGCTGTGCGGAGCTCTATACTCACAGGGAGGGGGAGGCACAGAGACACTGATCCCCAGCATTAAATGGAGGCTGAGGTGCTACACTTCTATCCCAGATTGTGCAGGCATCGAGGAGAAGGGGGCGGAAACGCAGAAAAAGATTTGCCTCCTCAGGACGTGACTGGTAGGGCTGAGGCCAAGAGCCGATGGGAAACTTCTCAAAGACACCCACCCCACTGTCATAAGAAGTTTAGTGGCCAGGATGGCCCGGCCCTAATCTGCCCATTACTGTTATTGGTGAAAGGGGCCTTGGCCTTCATTTCTTCACCTTGCTGGTGGATTCCAGAAGAACATATAGGTCAATCTCTCCAACGCAGCCCTCATTCCTTGGGTACTTCTAGAATATTTATTTATTTGACTTCCTACGCCTCCGCCCCCCCCCCCTCCACCCCATCTGAGTTGAAGCACATGAGCTCTTTCTGAATTGCAGCATGCAGGATCCTTAGACTTAGCTGCAGCATGCAAACTTTTAGTTGTGGCATGGGGGATCTAGTTCCCTGACCAGGGATCGAACCCAGGCCCCCTGCATTGGGAGTGCAAAGTCTTAGCCCCTGGACCACCAGGGAAGTCCCATTCCTTGCGGACTTACTCTTGCCCCCATTCCTACTTTCTCTGTGTCTGTGAGGAATTATTTGCTCTCCATATGCAATCACTGTAACAGCTTTGGGGTCAGATAGGATTCGGGGGGACCCCATGACCATCTCTATCTGCCAGCTGTGTGATCCTGACCATACTACATGACCTCTCTGGGACCCAGTTCCCATCTGTAAAATGGACTCAACAATATCTGATGCAGATAGTTACTGGGAGGTTGGGAAAACAACCATGCATGGAGAGGTCCTAGCAAAGGCTTGTACTAACCAATGCCCACTTTCTACTGGGGACATATATTGGCTTCCTTCAACTATCCATCTGTTTTTTGACCAGAGACATGGCAGGAAACAAGTTGTACAGGCAAATTTAATAATTCAAGGAGAGTTAGATAAAGAGGCCATTTCCATAGGTGCAGGCAGGGGTTAGTAAACCACCTAGGGATAGTGACATGCCCCAGACCAGTTTCCGCAGGGATCCCTCTAGACCTTAAGGGGCAGGAGGAGAAAGCCAGCTGCTTAGGACAAGAGATTTACTGCCAGACAAAGCCTTCTGTGGAAGGTCCTGGCCAAGCAAGGTGTCCTGGCATGTTGTGAGCACAGAACAAGTATTCTCATGCTTCTGCCTCCAATCCCTGCCAGGGGCTCCCTTTTACAGACCCCAACTGGATGCCAGGCAAGAGGTCTATTGACAGGTCCTTAAAGGTCAGCTGCCTGGGGCATAGATTGGATCTGTAGGAACAAACAGAAGAGATCCAATATATTCACCTGACTGATCTGATCTATGGTTCCTTTCAATGTGTGTGAATTAAAAGCAAGGCAAAATAAAGGGCTTGTCTATGCATTCTAGGACCTTATAGACTAAACTAGTTGGGGTGAGGGAGAGAAGGAGAAAAAGAGAGAATAAAAAGGAGAATTGGAATAATATAATGGAGTAAACAAAATTTAGGTCATCATATAAATCATCACATATCCTTTACAAAGTTACTCTCTCTGGTTCTGTTACCCATAAACTTTGTACAACTTGATGTCACAGACTTTTCCTAAGATGGAGTGAATGACCTGAAGCATGATAATTGGGTAACTCCATCAGTGATTTTCTCTTCCCATTCTCAAATAAATAATGGCATGGGAGACAAAGATTGTCATTCCTTGGAATGCAATCACACAACATCTCCTGAATTTGAACTTGATTTAGAGCTCATTGTGCTGAAAAAAACACTTTTGTTGAAATGAACACATCATTCAGAGCTTATTTAATCATTCTGATTCAACCCAATTTGAGTTTTACTGGGCTGAGGCTTTTTTACTTTAGTCACGAGGTAGGAGAAAATGTGATGTCTTGTTCCTAAAAGATAAGCACAGAAAAGCCTCTGGGAAGAAAAATAGAATGACTGTGTATAGATCTTTCTGAGAGTCAATCAACTATAATAAAACATCATTTTAAAGAATTTTGTTAATTGGCTTAGAGATAAAGTACATTTTCAACAACATTTGGTTTCAAGAAGTAGAGTGAACATTAGGGCATATTTTAATTCCGGCGGTGAGAGCAGGCAGAGAATGAGACTAGAGAAGATAGAGAGGTGAGCAGAGCTGGGAAGGACAATGCAGACACAGCAGGGATGACCCTAAATTGGATACAATAGAAAGTCTGGATCATTTCAGTTTCTATCCGTCTGCGTCATTCTCTTTCTTGAGCATTCGTAATACCTTTGGTTCTAGTGTATCTTGTATGGAACCCTTAGAAATAGCATGCTAGAGGAAGAAGTCTCCCATCAGGTCTCAGATGGTCTTAAAGAATAAATTGGTCATTTATTGGTTATTTGATTCCAGAATCGATATGGAATACATTCATTCATTTATTCATTAACTCATATTTTCAAGAAATATTTATTGAGGACCTATTCAGTTTAGTTCAGTTCAGTTCAGTCGCTCGGTCATGTCCGACTCTTTGCGACCCCATGAATCGCAGCACGCCAGGCCTCCCTGTCCATCACCATCTCCCAGAGTTCACTCAGACTCACATCCATCGAGTCAGTGATGCCATCCAGCCATCTCATCCTCTGTTGTCCCCTTCATCTCCTGCCCCCAATCCCTCCCAGCATCAGAGTCTTTTCCAATGAGTTAGATTCCAGAAACTCTTCTGGAAATATGTGTCTAACTTACATTGATACCATGTGTGCCTGTGTGGTAAGTTGCTTCAGTACTGTCTGACTCTGGAGCCCCATGGACTGTAGCCTGCCTGGCACCTACGTCCAGGGGTTTCTCCAGGCAAGAATACTGGAGTGGGTTGCCATTGCCCTCCTCCAGAGGATCTTCCTGATCCAGGGATTGAACCCACATCTCTTATGTCTCCTGCATTGGCAGGCAAGTTCTTTACCACTAATGCCATTGCTACCAGAGTCAAGGGAAGTCCCTGAATTTTAATTGATGAAGTATAACCAACAATGAGAGGATCAGCAGAGAGAGTATCCCAGGCAGACAGAAGGATACAAAGGCGCTGGAAGTCTGACCAAGCTTGGTCTGTGTGAGGAGTGTGAGGGCAATGTGGCTAGAGGGTGGTGAGTCCAGGTTGCAAAGCCTAAGACTGGAGAGGAAGGGAGAGAGCAGGCCATGGGGCTTCATGGGGGTGCTCACTACCACATCTCCAGACTCCAGAAAAAGAGAAAAAGCACATTGCAGCAGGAAGTTCAACACCTTAAGTCTTCACATGCAACCTGCATCGTGATTCAGCAGATGGAAACAGCAGGGCAAGCACAGCCAGTGTGATGTGAAGGTGCCTTGGGGGTGTGGTTAAGCCACAGCAGAGTTGTGCCCAAGGTACATCTCCTCTGCTGTCCTTACTTTGTTATCCAATATTTGCATTTGTACTCATAGTTTTGATAGGGAACAGTCCAAAAGGCCATGCTTTACCAACACCTTCTCCTGAGGCTTCCTCATGGGACAGGCAGCTCTGATTTTAGAAAGGGACACAACAGACTGCCTAGCCAGAAATACTTGGCTTATCCACACATGAGCAGGTTGGAGGAGCACCCTTGCTCAAGAATGGAGAAGGGTCCCAGCACCTCAACTACTCACATGGCCTTTCTCTTCTACAAGACTTATTTTCACTATTGGATTGGAACTTGAAGAGAGCACCAGGATATGTTTCCTGGACCTTTGATTTTTCTTGTGAGTTAATTTCAAACACCTTCAAAAATATAATTGCTCTTCTGTACACTGATGGGGGGAGAGTCAATCTCCTTTAGAAATGTGTCTGAAAATGAGTATCAGTGAGTATGTTATTTCTGGAGAAGTTCCACTGATCATTTCTGTTCCCATTTTGGCTGTATTCTCCTCTATGTTGCTCATTATCTGAAAGTGTCTATTTGTTGTTGTTGTTGCTTTTCCAGTAAATCACCTCTGGGCTCTGCCATGCAATGGAAACTTTTTCAAATGCAGGCCCATTAGTGTAATCAGTAGCCATTACTGCTCAAAGCAAGTCAGTTACCGTAGTATTATAAGCAGTTAAACTTGACAGTAAAGACACTAAGCTAAAGAAAGCAGGGTGGAGAGGGGGAGTAAAGATTTATAGGGAATGTTAAAATGGAAAACCATTTTTTGTCCCTTTCTTCCCTACATCTTTAGATGTAGAATGATGAAGAGTCTCTTACACCAGTAGGATTAAGACATCTGCTGGGAAGGAAAGTGACACCAGGCATAGAGTCTGGGAAAGTAAATCCTAATGAGGATGACCATATGTTCTGGTTTGCCTGGGAAAGTCCACCTTTCCACCTGTTCTTCTGGCACAGTTGCTAACTATTTTCTCCCTTCACTTTCAAAAGTGTCCTATTTGGATGGTCAATTATGTGGTGGCTCTAGTCCTAATTCTGCCTCTTCCACTAAGCAGGTATATGGCTCTGGATAAATCCCTCATCTCTCTGGACTTGGTTTCTCAAGAGTTTGGATGAGATTGTAACTAAGGTGCTCTTTATCCCAATATTCTGAGTTCCATTAAGGATGAAAGAAGGAAATGTAGAGTTTTGTAAATGATGGAATGTGTGTACTTGTAGGTAAAGAATATCATTTATTTCTAAGGGGAAAGTTTGCTTCCTGGTTTAGTACAACTGCCTTTGTCTTATCTAACAAGCATTTGTTGATGATGATTGGCACTACACTTAAGATATTAAATGTATTATCTTATTTAACCCTAACAAAACTACCTTGGTTTCTATCTTATATGGACTGATAGTCACTTTAAACTATCTTTCAAATCTACGTGTATCTGACTGTAAAATAGTGTTCTATCCATGATGCCACATCTAGGATACTTTGAGCAAAAGCAAAGAAAGTACTCAGCGTATCAGTTGGGATAGGCTAAGGTGTGCTGTAGTAACAAAAATCCACAATCTTTCCAGCTCACAACATTTATTTTCCAGTCATGTTACACACCGGAGAAGGCAGATCCCCTGGTGGCTCAGATGGTAAAGCGTCTGCCTGCAATGCAGGGTTCAATCCCTGGGTCGGGAAGATCCCCTGGAGAAGGAAATGGCAACCCACTCCAGTACTCATCCCTAGAAAATTCCATGGATGGAGAAGCCTGGTGGGCTACAGTCCATGGGGTTGTAAAGAGTCTGACACGACTGAGCGACTTCACTTTCACTATCATGTTACACACCAGAGAAGGCAATGGCACTCCAGTCCAGTACTCTTGCCTGGAAAATCCCATGGACGGAGGAGCCTGGTCAGCTGCAGTCCATGGGGTTGCTAAGAGTCAGGCACAACTGAGCGACTTCACTTTCACTTTTTGCTTTCATGCATTGGAGAAGGAAATGGCAACCCACTCCAGTGTTCTTGCCTGGAGAATCCCAGGGACGGGGGAGCTGGTGGGCTGCTGTCTATGGGGTCACGCAGAGTCAAACATGACTGAAGCAACTTAGCAGCAGTAGCAGCATGTTACACACTCATCAGAGGTTATCTGGGGGCAGTGCTCTCTGCTCCTCTTTCACCAGGACCTAAGCTCGTTGAGTAGCAATTTCCTACTGTAGCCCCACCTGCACGGTAGCCCCAGTGCACTGGTGGAAGAAACAAGGCAGCGTGGCAGATTGCACACTGGCTCTTAAACCTTCATCCAGAAAAGACCACATCACTTCTGTTCACAATTCATTGAGCAAATTCCATCAACTCAAGTCAGAGGACTACCCCTAACTGCAGAAAGACAGGAAGTAAAAACCTACAATAGACCAAAAATAATGGGAAAAGCGCTTGGTGACTACCACACCAAGGTCGTCCTAGAACAAAAGGTCTAAAGTCCCTCTCACAGCTTTAAAATTCTCTGAGTTTCAATCACTGCTAAGCAACATTTCATAGAACTAGGTGTGCAGTGTTTACTCTATTTCTCTATGCTTTATTAAGCCCTTTGTTATCCACAGACTTACTAGCTCATCTCTGTTAAAAAACATCCTTTCTATCCAAATAAGCAGATAGAATTTAGAATGATATGGATATAAACTACTCCTAATCCACTTATCCCCTCCTCTCAGGTCTCAGCTGTATCCACTATGCAACTGAGAGATGACAGTTCAGTGAAGGAAAGGTGTGTTTACCTCAGGAAAGAGTGTCTTTATGACACTGATCTGCTCTGATGAATCCACTAATGTGAAATTTCTGACCCAATAGGCAGTGATTGCACAGCTCTGAGACTCCTCTCATTATTCATGAAATATGTGCCGTGCAGTGTCAGTGCTCTCCCCGCAGACTCGCTGCCAAGCAATTACTCATTTCCATCACTTAGCTTTTTTATTATTATTATTTTTCAGTGGGTGTCTATATATTCACTACACTTCAAGAAGCAAAGCACGGTCCCAGAATGAAAATGATGCTTGTCTTGTTTGATTTTAAATAGAAAAGCACTTTAAGTCCTTAAAAATTGATGTTGTTTTAAACTTTACAGCAAGCAAGAGAGGAAACTGGTAGCTGCAGAAATAAATGGAGAGCAATCAGGATCATTTCCACTGTTACACATATTTGCTACCTAAGAGCTGCTGGAGGGACTAACTTATATGTCCTCATATATTTCTCTGATTCCCCCCAGGAGCCCTTAAGAGGAACAATGAACCAGAAATGGTTACAGAGCTCTGGTTGAGGTCCATTGTCAGAGGGAGGAGTATTCATGTGCAGAGGCCCGAGTATTCATGTGCAGAGGCCCATGCTTAGACAACAGACAGGTTCCAGGAGCCATGTTCCCTTCTCATCACAATGTTTGCTTGTATAACCCTTGTATATATAAAGTCTAATGTAAAAGAATGGCTGCCTTTTACTGCTATGTGATAGAATTTGTGCAGAGCATTTGTATCCTGGAACAACTAAGGAACATTCCCACACCAGATTTAATAACAGAAGAGTTTTGGAAGTGTGAAACTTCACTAAGCAAAAACTCCTCAATCCTAAGCTTCAATGCTCCTGGGTGGGTAGTCTTCTCAGATTCTGTAGCCAGTTGCAGTGATGACCCCAGCACTTCACAGTCCCCATATCCACCCCTTCTCACATGAATTTGTGGTTACTTATTAAAAAGATATAGTCCCTTTCTCCATTTCTTGAATGGCGAGCTGGTCTTATGACTTCCTTAGCCAGGAATTGTGCAAAAGTGATAGCAGGCCAATTTCAAGTCTATGCCTCCAAAGTCCTTGTATGTTGCCACGTGACTTCTTTTACCCCTTGCTATCACCATGGAAACGTGTCTGCACTAGCCTGATGGAAGAAGAGAAACAGAGCAGCTCCAGCCCTAGTTGTCTCAATGAAGGTCAGACAGACTAGCTGATGGCCAGCTAGTCTGACCTGAGACCCATGAAGAAGCCCAGCCAAGATCAGCAGAGCCACCTAGCCAAAACCCCAGCTGACCCCAGACATGCAAGAAATACATGTCTATTGTTTATTATTAAAAAGTCTTGTGACTCTGTTATACAAATTACATAAATAACTCACTCAGGCCCCATCAGGAAATTATGATTTCCTTTTTCCACCCCTCTCCCACACCTCACTCTGTTATATTTTATTTACTTTGGACTTTCAATTTTCTTCAGTTTCTTTACTCTATTTCACATATTATTATTAAGTACATATTATCATGCTGGACAGCACAGTTAATATAGGCACTGGTGGAATCAGGGAACTTTCGCTGAAGGAGCTCTCATTCTAATACAGCAGTTCCCAATTTTTATCTCAGCTTACTTAGTGGATGGCATTAATATGTACAAGACTCTCAAAAGCAAACTTGGACTCATGAACAATTCCTGGTACATTTGTTCTTTCTCTACCCATGGGGTCACAAAGAGTCGGACACGACTGAGCGACTTCACTTTCACTTTTCACTTTCATGCATTGGAGAAGGAAATGGCAACCCACTCCAGTATTCTTGCCTGGAGAATCCCAGGGATGGCGGAGCCTGGTGAGCTGCTGTCTATGGGGTCGCACAGAGTCAGACACGACTGAAGCGACTCAGCAGCAGCAGCAGCAGCAGCTGCAGCAGCTACCCATGTCTCCTATTCCTAAGATATTGCACTTAAAAGCTGGTGAATTGAAGCAGCACTAAAAGACGAAACATATCATAGTGTCACCTTGAATCATTTGTATGTTGTTATTTTACCTACCTTTAGTTGTAATTTACAACACACTTCATTGCTGATTGCTACATCCTGGGTTTTAATATCCCAAATGAGAACAAGTGGCCTAGTGAAAGGAGAATGCTGACATCCTGGGTATTAACTGCAATCCAAAGCATATTGAAAGAAGGGTTTAGCAAAAATATATGCAACAGACTGTGGCAGGAGGTCTCAGAAAGGAACAAAACATCCCACCTGGGGCACATAGGGATGCTTCCCAGAAGGGTTGACATCTGATCTAAACCAGAGTTTTGACAGAGTAAATTAAATCACTTCATTAGCAAAGAAAGCACTCTTTATCCCACCTCCTGTAATCCCAGATGTCCCTCCAATCCTTTTGACTAGGTTCAGTCGAGGTTGAAACTTCAATCAAAGCAAAGAAATTTCACATTATTGCTGCACCTTACTGAGATAGGTGATGGAAAGGTAAGAGCTCGGACTCTGGAACTCTGAGCCCACCCTCCTCTGACTATCACTGTGTCTCCCCCAGAAGGATGTTTGAGAAGTCAGCCTTCCTCACTTAGGAGCCAGATCCACCGGTCCCCTGTCACCCGGATAATGACAGAGCTGGGAGAGATACGGCTTTCTTCTCCCTGGCTTAACGTTTTTTTCTAATTTATTGAGTGTTTGATGATCTTTAGATGTCCCCTCTAACCTTGGCTTCTGAATCATGTTTTCTTTTGAGTTTTGTCTGCCAGTCTAATGGAAGGATTTATAGACATGATGCCCCCAACTCCTGCTTCAGAGGACCAGATCATAGGAGTCAAATCTGATCTTTACAGAGGCCTTAGGGATTCTAGAGGACTTCAGTTTAAGAAAAACTCTTTCCCTGTTTCCTCCTTCCGTGTCTATCCTAGAAAAGTGTGATCTTTCAGTTTTGCTCTAAGGCGCAGGTCTCCCAGGTGGTTTGCTCATTATGTGATGGCACAGGAAGGAGAAACAACCCCCCATTGGAAGTTAGGGATCAAAATGAGAGCAATAAAGTTCTATAGAACAGTATTGCATAAAGGAGGAGACCTGGAAAGGTGAATTCTTTCATGTAGTTTGAAAAGAGCGAGCTTCACTGGCAGGTGGAGAACCTACATGGAGCCTTTGCTCCCCTCTGGAGAACCGCAGTGCAGACTTTTAAGGGCAGAACTAGGCTATCCTCCACAGTTACCAGTTCATTTGAGAAACGGCTGCTGGCCTGCTGCTTGGCTCTAATAGAGCCTGAACGTCTGATGAGGAGCTGTAGACTTACAGAACCCCTTGTTACCATGAAGGTATTCCACATAAGGTGTTTCTGACCAGGGAATCCGTTACCAGTGTCTGATACACCAAGCCATAAACTCGGGCAGGCACAGTAGCACTACACCATCAAGTGGGAATGCTCTATTTGACAGGCCCCAGGAACATGTGGCTCAAATTTTCATGATTCCTACTTTTGCTGTACTCCCTCCTTTCTCTCAGCCTACCCCTATGACCAGCTGACCAAGGCCAAAATTTTCATGCTTGCTTTATGACGATATCGCATGAAAAGCTGGCAGCACCTAAAAGTAGGGGGTGGTGACACAGCCTGACTTGAGCAGCCTAGAGGACACGGTGAGGGAACCTCCTGCAAGTAGGCAGAACTTTTGAGCAGTGTACCTGGTTATTCTTTTTTGCCTAGAAAGAGAGAAAGCAAAGCCTGAAATGATGTGGATTCGAGGGCAATGTCTAATGGCTTGGTTGGATGACTATGGACTTGAAGAAATACTATTAAATGTTAGTGGAAGAAGGTTTGGGGAGAAATAAGTAGATAGGTCTCTCAGAAAAGACAAAATATGAAAAGATCTTTATGTCTCACAACAGAGAAGTTTAGAAAAAGAATAGATACATAGTTTTCTGTACACCTGATACTATCGCAGCACTGTTAATCAGCTATGCTACAATGTAAAATAAAAGGTTCAAACAAATAAAAGAAAGTAGATCTCTACAAATTATGCAAAAAGATGAAATAGAAAAAAAGCAGAGAAGTTTAATGATCCAGTGAGCAGCATGACTTATTCTGTGGATGTCGGTCAGCGTCTTTTCTGTGTCCCTATCTTTGCTCCTTGGGCTAATAGAAACAGTGCCCATGTCAGGAGGGCTGAAGGTTACGTGTGAACTCAACAATGTGAACTTCTACTTGTCAAGCCTACACCACCAGTACATCTGCAGAAGCAATAGCTGCACAGAGATGGAAGTTCCCCAAGGATACATCCTGAAGCTCCCCCTTCATCGTTCCGATTCGGTGGTTAGACAGGCTGCTTTCTCATATTTGTCTTTAGGTTCTAACTTCAGGAGATTGCTCGTGGGCCTCACAAGGATGTATTAACAATTCTTTTTCACTCCTTCAGCTTTCACTTCCAGATTTTCACCTTCCCAACAGGGCAAGGGGCCACATTTGTATAAGGTCTAATTTCCATAATTTATCCTCTATTCCCATAACACTCATGAGAGCTTTGCTTCCCTAACTGAACCCAGGCTGCTAAATGGAAATTGGGATGAGTGAGTGTACCGTGCGTTTTATCCATGTGAGGCCCTTCAAGTCATTTTCAGGGATGACTCTTATGTGCGGCTTGTCTACAGTCTGAAAAGTGAGGAGGAAGACATATCAGAAATCTTATTTCCTAAGAGGAAATTTTCCAAATCTATAATAATGTTAAAATCTTTCTTTGGTGGTGAGGCTACATATGATTTATGTTTTAATCTTTTTCTCTTGCTACTATAATTTTTTCATAAGAAATAGATTTGATCTATTACTTGATTAGCAAAAAATAACAAATTTAGTTTCAAATAAAATCAGGGAATTTTAAAAGTTCAGATTACTGGGTGACATATACATATACTACAGCATAATATAAAACCCATTTGTTGAATAGAGTTGAATTAATCAGTTTTCACCCAGTGTATACCAAGAACAGTTAGTAACTGATTCAAAATACACCCCAGCTTTCTTTAATTCAAACAGTATATAAGACAAACTGAATGTGTTAGTAAGGCTCCTTCCACTATAAGAGGAGACTTTATAAGGTGCAAGTATGGTGGTTGATTGTAAGAATACATTAGACAATAAAACTGCTGGAATTCTTAATTGTCCCAGATTTCATGGTGGCACAAAGTGCAGGAGATCCTTATGAGCCTTGGCCTGAATTAAGGTTCATTTGGCTCAGAAACAACTGTTGGGAACCTAGGAGAAAGTTATGGGTCTTTATTCATAAACATTTTGCTAATAGATAATTCATTCTTTCTGAGCTTTCTTTGTGTTTACTCACTATTAAAGAAAATCAGATCATTTATAAGAAAAATCTACCTCATTTTTTTATATCACAAGTATTTTATCATATGAGCAACCAGGAAAGTAAACTGAGGTTTGAGAGTGAGATTAATAATAAAACAGCCTGGAAACAGGGTGAAAAGAGATAAGTCACAGAGGCAGAGGAGACACCTAGACACCTAGTGCAATAACCTAGGCCAAAAAGTAATGCAAACCAACTCAAGAAACTGGCAAACAGAACCAAAAGTTATGCTGAAGAAACTATTAATAATGAAAGTATCGCATTAGCTAGCCTAATTAGAAGCCTATTTGCTTAATGAAAAGCTGCATTTTATTTTCAAAGAGTAAAGAAAGGTTGGCCTTGCTTTTAGTCAGACGTTCTGTGGGATTTTCAGTCCTATTGATTTGTTAATTACAGATTTCTTCCTATCAGTCTGATAAGGCAACTAGATAATTCCTGATCATAAGACTGCTACATTTGAATGACTAGTTAACCATAGTACTGGTTAACAGAAACAAATAACTCCCAAATCCCAGTGGCTGCAAACCACAGAGCAGTTTCTCCCTCACATACAGGTCCATCACTGGTCAGCTGTTCTGCAGCAGCCTGGCTCTAGGATCAGGCTGAAAGATTAGCCATCTGCCAACACTTGCCTTTCACTGTGGTCAAGGGAAAAAGTCAGTAGCCAATCATATACCAGCTTATAAAGCATCTGTCTAGGGAAGAACAGTATACTTCACTGGTCAAAGTAAATCATATGGCCCCACTCACCTTTTAGGGAGTAGAGAATTGCAGCCCTACTGTGTCCAGTCAGAACTAGAAATATTTCTGTGAACAGCTCTAATGTTCACCCCTTTGGTTATGGCTTCTTTAGCAGTGTTATCTTGGCTGCCTTGAATCTCATCAACTACCTAGAGATCAGAAAAAAGACTTTAAGACTCCACCTGCAGCAGCAAGTAGTGACGCTATTAATTCCCACAAGCTTAGTTAGGAAGCCCTAAGGTCTTAGCTGTTTATATAGTTGCAAACACCCAAGACACTTCCTGACAGATTATGGATGTGGAGTACAGTAATAGCCTTAGTAGAATTTCCGTTCTGGTTTCTGTCTTGTCAGGAATCTTCCCTGCGGTCTACCTAGAGCCTCCCAAGCTGTATCCAGGGCTTGTTCTTCACCTTCAGCCCTGCTGTGCAGTGACTATTAAGCAGCTGTCCTCTCCTACTGTGGGGATGACTGTGTGTCCACAAGGCGTTGTTAGTGCAGCAGCGTATGCTAGGGGAGCACTTGGGAAGCGGGCTAGATGGAAAGCAGAGGGACTTAATTGAATTAGAAGCACATACACAGGATATTCTGGTCTGCAGCCTTTGCAGCCCCCTCTCTGTTTGGCAGAGAAAATCTGTCTCCTTTCACATGATCTGCTAGCACTTGGGGTTTATTCTCTGCACCTTCTATTAAATCCAGTAGCCATCTCTTATTCTCTTGCATCCTCACATTCTGTAAACCAAAGAAGAGATGGTCTTTTGGCAAGTTCTGCAGTCCTTGCGAGAAATAAATGAAAAGCAGTTGGGCTCAGAATGAATGAGGGCCTTAGGACATCTCACACACTGGGTTCCCCCTTGCTTTGCACCTGCCAGCCCTCTAGGTAAGGGTTCCCACACTTTCCTGATGATAAGAAGTAACAATGGTACTGGTTAAAATTTAGACTGCCCAGCCTATCCTGGGGAAGATATGAATCAGAAGCTTTGGATACGGGCCAGGAAAACAATTTTTAGAACACTTAAGTCTTATTTTCGGGAAACTTTGGAAACACGGGCCAGTGTATATTCCCTTCCTCTTACAATACTTGGGCATTTTTTCTGCGAGAGTGGAGAATGATACCCAGCCTTTCTCAAATAACCTCAATCCATCTGCTCTCTCCTATGATACACATTTCTAGCCTCTGGTTATATCATGTTTAGTGTACTCTCATGCAGCCTCTCAGGAGGCTCAGGGGTAAAGAATCTGCTTGCCAATGCAGGAGGCCCAGGTTCAATCCCTGGGTCAGGAAGATCCCCTGGAGAAGGAAACGGCAACCTACTCCAGTATTCTTGCCTGAGAAGTCCCATGAACAGAGGAGTCTGGCAGGCTACAGTCCGTGGGGTCACAAAGGGTTGGACATGATTTAGTGACTAAATATGCTTTCATATAGTGTTGGGCTATCATCTAGCTCTTTCCCTATGTTTAGTTTCTTCCTAAAAGTAAAAATTCCCAAAAGTCAAAAATAATATCTCTACTTTGTTTTGTCTTCCTCTTCCTCCTCAGAGATCTAGCATCATCTGTCTCTATCTCTACATCTGTCTCTATCATCTGTTTATCTATCTTTCCATTAGAATGTAAACTCTATGAAGGCATGCAACTTGCATCCTCCACAGCATTTAGAACTGTGCCCAGCATGTATTAGGTACTCCAAATAAATGAGTCTTGGCTTATGGGTCAAATTAATAAGAAAGTTTCAAACAAGTCTGAGACATCTTAAATGTTACAAGGTTGCTGCTCCCCTGACTGCTTTATCAACAGGACAATTCCCTTCTTTCCTCCTTTACCCTTTCTTTCCAGCCCCTGACTTTTCCTCTGCCTAAACTATCCTAAAGAGCATTTACCCAATCTAATGCATAGAGAAATAGAAGCCCAGGGCTAAGTACAAGCAGTGTACAGTTTTTATACTTGCCACCCTGCAATCCATTCCTCTTCATTTTGTTAACAGAAGCCCTTTTAGGGAAACATCTTGCCTCTGTACTGAGGTAAGAGTGACCCAGACCTGACCAATTAGTATATGCCCTGGCCTCAAGTCTTTTCTAGGCAGGCTGTGACCTCTGGGTCTAGTCAGAGTTTGGGACTTTTCTGGGACTTGGGCAAACACTGGCTCTTGTACTGCTGAGGCTGCCAGCCTAGAGTTCATGGGGCTCTCCTGTGGAGAGTGCCTGCCTGAGATTGAAACGAGCACAGGGAAGAACAGGACAAAGTGCTAATCAGAAAAGAAGACAGTCATGGAGAGAGTAATGGTACATGGGAACATGAGCCAAGGGAGCAGGTTACAGGCCACACTTGCTCTGTGACCTCTTGCAGGCCAGAGGTTTTTCTAAATGCTCTTCCTTGCTCCTTTTATACACTCTGCACTCAAGCTACCAAGCTATGAGCAATAGACTTGTTTCCATGCTAGTCTGTGACCTGCAGCTTGAGAGCCAGGGCTGGATTTTCCATAAGTTGTATCCCCACACCTAATACCCAGCACATGGAGGTGCTCCATGATCAGTGCATGGTGGTAACACAATTCCAGGTGTGCATAGAGTCGATTATAGAGTTCAACTCTGAGTTTCCCGACCTGAAAACACAAGGGATGTGCCTCTACCAAAAATGAGAGCTACTAAGGGAAAACTGCTTCTTGATTTCTCGACCTTGCTGGGCAGAGCAGAGTCGACTGTGAATTGAAATTGTTGGCCCTGCTCCATCTCCTCGCAGATGACAGCCTCTGGCCAGTTTGTGAGGAGACACACCACAGAGAGGCAGACAGCAGCCCATGCTCCTGCCAGCTGGGCTGTTTCTCTGCAGGCCTCTGAGAGGCTGTGAGAGATGGGGCATGACAGAGAGCCAGGCCTGTTGCTCTGCTCACTGGAGGATGCCCGAGGTGGCTGGGATGACCCTCTGCACGCTGTGGGAAGCAGAAGGAGGGGTTCAGCCCCCAAAGGAAGAGAACAAGAGGGTAAAAAAGAGAGCAAGTAGAGGTTTGGGGTTTTGGTTTTAGTGACTATGCCTGAGGAACCTGACAGCAAGCATCCCTCTGTGAGTATGTAGATCCCACTGGCTGGAAATGCAGACTGAGGCCCGGCACCTGGCTCCTTTATTTTTCTTCTTTCTTTTCTCATGTAATAATACTTCCCTCCAATTCTCACAAAAAGTTGGTAAAAATAGCTGTTTTCATTTGCAAAGCATTTTGAAGAGACCAGTCAAAAGGCCACTTTGCCATATCTTAGCTATTGTAAATAATGCTGCTGTGAACCATGGTAGCACTTACATCTCCTTGAGGTACTTACTTCAGTTACTTTGGATATATACCCAGAAGTGATAATGCTGAATCATATAGTGATTTTATTTTTAATTTTTTGAGGAATCTCATATGATTTTCCATAATGGCTCTACCAATTTACATCCCCACTAACAGGGTTTTTTTGTGTGTATGTCCATTGATGGATGAATAGATAAAAAATTGAGATGAAATACAAATACATAAACAAACACAAACACCATAACACACAACTACGATGAAATATTAGTCAGTCTTAACAAAGAAGGAGATACTGCCATTTGTGGCAATATATTTAAATTTAGAGAACATCATTTTAAGTGAAAAAAAATCAGACACAAAAAGAAAAAGACTACATAATCTCTCTTATATTTAGAGTCTAAACTCATAGAACCAGAGAGTATAATAGTGGTTAGCAGGTCTATGGCGTTGAAGAAAATGGGGAGAAGTTGGTCAAATGGTACAAGGTTTCAGTCATGTAGAATGAGTAAGTCTAGAGATCTAGAGGATGGCATGATGACTATTGCTAATAATATTGCATTGAATACTGGAAATTTGCCAAGAAATTACATCTCAGGTGCTCTTACCGCACATAGGCAAAATGGTAACTGTGTGAGAAGGATGTGTTAATTAACTTGACCGTAGCAATCATTTTTCTATGCATATTTGTATTTCAAAATAGCATGTTGTACACCTTCAAATATATATTTTATTAAAGAAAAAAAAGCCACTTTTCCTTACTAACCAATTCTTGAGTAGAATTTCCGTGATATTTTTCCTCCCAAAAGGAAGAGGCCAACTTTACGTTCTACTGCATAGAAACCTTCCCTTTGAATCATCACATTCCCCCATATCTTCTTTTTGCCTTGGCTGCATTTTCTTCTTTGAACTCATGTTGAAATCATGCCCAAAGCATGGATAACAAGTTGCAAGCAAGACTGTGGGCATGAAACAAACATTGCACCTAAAACGAAATGCCAATGTACACAATTCAGGCAACTAGATGAACACTTCTGTCCTCTCAGAAAACATTTTGATGAAGAAGATGCCTTCCTGGGCCAACATCTCTCTCATATTCTTTGTATTATCTTCTTAGCTCTGCTAGACTCCTTTTTACTGCCTTCCCTGAATGCAATCTAATCAAAGTTTATGTGCAATAAATAAAGGTGGAGGAAGTTTCCTGGGATGTGGATAACGCCAAATTCCACAGTGCTAAAGAAAGAAGTAACGCTTAGTGAGAGGAGCTAGTGAACAGTTCCTCTCATCCAGCTCTTGAGGAAGGGAAGATGAATAGGATTCCTATTGGGTGTGCCCAACTGTTAAAGACCTAGTGTCATACTTGCTTCTTTGCAGTGTCTTACTTGCTTCTTTGCAAAACATGCTTATAAAACACAAGCAAATCCCTAAGGGGAACTCTCACGCTCTTTATGAATGTTAACAATTTTCTAATCACTGATATAATGTTCACATAATAGCTTCTATTAACACAACAACAAGTTTTGCAACATGCCCTACATTTGTTTGATGCCTCTTGGTATTTCCATCTCATGACAGTGATGAAAAAGAATCTCATATCTTTCTTGATATTTTGAGGTAATTATTCCCAGTTGCTATAATACAAACTGGTATGGCTTCAATGGAAATCCCACAAATAGTGACAACCTGATATTTGCTAGCACTTGATCTCAGAAACAAGAATACTGTTATAAGTCTACTGTTATACGCTTTGCTGCTGCTGCTAAGTCACTGCAGTCGTGTCTGACTCTGTGCTACCCCACAGATGGCAGTCTACCAGGCTCCTCTGTCCCTGGGATTCTCCAGGCAAGAACACTGGAGTGGGTTGCCATTTCCTTCTCCAGTTGTATGCTTTATGGAAATGTAAATTTAAACTGTTAATGAACAGTCTACAAAGTGACATTGACAATTGTTAAATTATGTATTCCAGAGACTAGTAGACTTAAAGTGAAAGTGAAGTCGCTCAGTCGTGTCTGAATTTTTGCGACCCCATGGACTGTAGCCTACCAGGCCCCTCCGTCCATGGGATTTTCCAGGCAAGAATACTGGAGTGGGTTGCCATTTCCTTCTCCAGGAAGCAGACTTAAGCTTAAGTAGACTTAAGCTGGGTGTAACTCCTGAAAGGAATGGCCAGTTTAGGTAACACACTCTCGTCTCTCAGCTGATTGAATGGAAAATTATAGACATTGTTGTTGTTTGTGAGTGTTAGTCATTCTCAGTAATGTCTACTCTTTGCGACCCCATGGACTATAGCCTGCCAGCTTTCTCTGTCCATGGGATTCTCCAGGCAAGAATACTGGAGTGGATTGCTATTCCCTTCTCCAGAGGATCTTTCTGACCCAGGAATCAAATGCTCGTCTCCTGCATTGCAGGCAGTTCTTCACCATCTGAGCTACAGAGTAGTTCAAGTGTATTTCCTGTACAGCGAAGCACGGAGTTGTTGTTTAGCATAATTTAAATTGCTTTTTTCCCTCACCCACAAAACTTTTTCCTCAAATATTTTAGTAAGTAGCAATAGCTATAATTTGTACTTCACAATCTAACAGGGAATTCCCTGGCAGTCCAGTGGTTAGCGCTCTGTGCTTCAAGTGCAAGGGGCCTGGGTTCAATCCCTGGTTGGGGAACCAAGATCCCACACTCTACAGGCAGTGTAGCCAAAAAAAAAAAAAAAGTGAGATGAGAAACTAAGATATAATCCTGGATATTTAAAAAAGAAATGAGTGAAAGAAAATGGACTAAAAAAAAACCCTAACAAATACAAATATCAATGATAAACTGTAAATTTATCTGTTTTATATCATTTTAATTTTTAGCTTTCCTTGGTATTAATGATAGTAGTAACTAGTTTTAGGCAATTATGTGTCATAACATTAATCCTCATAAAACATCATTGACCAGATATAAATATATCTATGTAGTAGAAGACAGCATAGAGAAAAAAGGATTTGAAAGGCTACAGGCGGCGACATGTTGGACCTGACAGCCACCGGCCTCTGAGAACTAACTGTGTGCATCTCCCCCACCTTTGTATGCAGTGTCATCACATGGTAGCTTAAAGTTGGCCACCATGAAAGTATTTACACTATGCAATTTAGCAAACACTACAAGTCAGGGTACCCTCTCCCCTAAAAGCTGGTTGTTAAACATTAATAAGCACACTACTGGTTACAAAACTAGTAAGTAGCTGAGTTGAGATTTAAACTGTTCTGTATGAGTCCAGGCTGGGTGGGAAACCATGGGTTAATAAGTCAGGAGACTTTTGTACTAGCTTTGCCATGGAATTTTATGTCCTTAAGCCAATACCTTCATGTGTCCACCCTGCATTTTATCATCTGCAGCATCCAGCTCTTAAATATCTAGATAATGACTACAACTATGAAGAATCCTTGAAGGGCACTCTCCATATACTCTTATCTGTTAAGAACAAGAATTCTGAGCTTTGATAATCACCTTCCCCAACAAATGATAGGATACTGAAAAAGGAACTCCCCAGGTCAGTAGGTGCCCAACACGCTACTGGAGATCAGTGGAGAAATAACTCCAGAAAGAATGAAGGGATGAAGCCAAAGCAAAAGCAATACCCAGCTGTGGATGTGACTAGTAATAGAAACAAGGTCCGAGGCTGTAAAGAGCAATATTGCATAGGAACCTGGAATGTCAGGTCCATGAATCAAGACAAATTGGAAGTGGTCAAACAAGAGATGGCAAGAATGAACATCGACATTCTAGGAATCAGCGAACTAAAATGGATGGAATGGGTGAATTTAACTCAGAAGACCATTATATCTACTACTGCGGTCAGGGATCCCTCAGAAGAAATGGAGTAGCCATCATGGTCAACCAAAGAGTCCGACATGCAGTACTTGGATGCAGTCTCAAAAATGACAGAATGATTTCTATTCATTTCCAAGGCAACCCATTCAATATCATAGTAATCCAAGTCTATGCCCCAACCAGTAACGCTGAAGAAGCTGAAGTTGAACGGTTCTATGAAGACCTACAAGACCTTTTAGAACTAACACCCAGAAAAGATGTCCTTTTATTTATAGGGGACTGGAATGCAAAAGTAGGAAGTCAAGAAACACCTGGAGTAACAGGCAAACGTGGCCTTGGAATGTGGAATGAAGCAGGGCATAGACTAATAGAGTTTTGCCAAGAAAATGCACTGGTCATAGCAAACATCCTCTTCCAACAACACAAGAGAAGACTATACACATGGACATCACCAGATGGACAACACCAAAATCAGATTTATTATATTCTTTGCAGCCAAAAATGGAGAAGCTGTATACAGTCAACAGAAACAAGACCAGGAGCTGACTGTGGCTCAGATGATGAACTCCTTATTACTGAATTCAGATTTATATTGAAGAAAGTAGGGAAAACCACTAGACCATTCAGGTATGACCTAAATCAAATCCCTTATGATTATACAGTGGAAGTGAGAAATAGATTTAAGGACCTAGATCTGATAGATAGAGTGCCTCATGAACTATGGAATGAGGTTCGTGACATTGTACAAGAGACAGGGATCAAGACCATCCCCATGGAAAAGAAATGCAAAAAAGCAAAATGCCTGTCTGGGGAGGCCTTACAAATAGCTGTGAAAAGAAGAGAGGTGAAAAACAAAAGAGAAAAGGAAAGATATAAGCCTCTGAATGCAGAGTTCCATGGAATAGCAAGAAGAGATAAGAAAGCCTTCCTCAGTGATCAATGCAAAGAAATAGAGGAAAACAACAGAATGGGAAAGACTAGAGATCTCTTCAAAAAATTTAGAGATACCAAGGGAATATTTCATGCAAAGATGGGCTCAATAAAGGACAGAAATTGTTTGGACCTAACAGAAGCAGAAGATATTAAGAAGAGGTGGCAAGAATACACAGAAGAACTGTACAAAAAAGATCTTCATGACCCAGATAATCATGAAGGTGTGATCACTCATCTAGAGCCAGACATCCTGGAATGTGAAGTCAAGTGGGCCCTAGAAAGCATCACTATGAACAAAGCTAGTGGAGGTGATGGAATTCCAGTTGAGCTATTTCAAATCCTAAAAGATGATGCTGTGAAAGTGCTGCACTCAATTTGGAAAACTCAGCAGTGGCCACGGGGCTGGAAAAGGTCAGCTTTCATTCCAATCCCAAAGAAAGACAATACCAAAGAATGCTCAAACTACCACACAATTGCACTCATCTCACATGCTAGTAAAGAAATGCTCAAAATTCTCCAAGCCAGGCTTCAGCAATACATGAACCATGAACTTCCAGATGTTCAAGCTGGTTTTAGAAAAGGCAGAGGAACTAGAGATCAAATTGCCAACATCCACTGGATCATGGAAAAAGCAAGAGAGTTCCAGAAAAACATCTATTTCTGCTTTATTGACTATGCAAAAGCCTTTGACTGTGTGGATCACAGTAAACTGAGGAAAATTCTGACAGAGATGGGAATACCAGACTACCTGACCTGCCTCTTGAGAAATCTGTATGCAGGTCAGGAAGCAACAGTTAGAACTGGACATGGGGCAACAGACTGGTTTCAAATAGGAAAAGGAGTACGTCAAGTCTCTATATTGCCACTCTGCTTATTTAACTTATATGCATGGTACATCATGAGAAATGCTGGACTGGAAGAAACACAAGCTGGAATCCAGATTGCTGGGAGAAATATCAATAACCTCAGATATGCAGATGACACCACCCTTATGGCAGAAAGTGAAAAGGAACTAAAAAGCCTCTTGATGAAAGTGAAAGAGGAGAGTGAAAAAGTTGGCTTAAATCTCAACATTCAGAAAGCGAAGATCATGGCATCTGGTCACATCACTTCATGGGAAATAGATGAGGAAACAGTGGAAACAGTGGCTGACTTTATTTTGGGGGCTCTAAAATCACTGCAGATGGTGACTGCAGCCACCAAATTAATAGACGCTTACTCCTTGGAATAAAAGTTATGACCAACCTAGATAGCATATTCAAAAGCAGAGACATTACTTTGCCGACTAAGGTCCGTCTAGTCAAGGCTATGGTTTTTCCTGTGTTCATGTATGGATGTGAGAGTTGGACTGTGAGGATGGCTGAGTGCTGAAGAATTGACGCTTTTGAAGTGTGGTGTTGGAGAAGACTCTTGAGGGTCCCTTGGACTGCAAGGAGATACAACCAAGCCATTCTGATGATCAGCCCTGAGATTTCTTATTGGGAAAGACCCTGATGCTGGGAAAGATTGAAGGCAGGAGGAGAATGGGACGACAGAGATGAGATAGCTGGATGGCATCACTGACTTGATGGACATGAGTCTGAGTGAACTCTGGGAGTTGGTGATGGACAGGGAGGCCTGGCGTGCCATGATTCATGGGGTCACAAAGAGTCGGACAGTACTGAGCGACTGAACTGAACTGAACTTCCCCCACTAGTACCATGTTCACTTAGTAGGATGAAAGAGAAGGCTTCCTTCTCTCCATCCCCTTCTCTAATTCCCCTTCCCCTGGGCTCTTTTGAACTGTGGTGTTGGAGAAGACTCTTGAGAGTCCCTTGGACTGCAAGGAGATCCAATCAGTCCATCCTAAAGCAGATCAGTCCTGGGTGTTCATTGGAAGGACTGATGTTGAAGCTGAAACTCCAGTACTTTGGCCATCTGATGTGAAGAGCTGACTCATTGGGAAAGACCCTGATGTTGGGAAAGATTGAGGGCAGGAGGAGAAGGGGACAACAGAGGATGAGATGGTTGGATGGCATCACTGACTCAATGGACATGAGTTCAGGTGGACTCCAGGAGTTGGTGATGGACAGGGAGGCCTGGTGTACTGCAGTTCATGGGGTCACAGAGTTGGACATGACTGAGCGACTTAACTGAACTGAACTGGGCTCTTTGGTAAGGTCCTCTTAGAAGCAGACTCTGAATCAAGAATTCACATGCAAGTTATTTCTTGTGGAAGTGCTCCCTGAGAAACCAAACCAAGAAGCAAAAGGGAGCAGACTAGGGATGGGGTGGAAGCCAAGCAAAGATGTGATTTCAGGAGAAATCTCATAGGAGCCCGGGAGTATACATTACATCACAGTTTGGCCTCAAATTAAGGGAGCTGGGTCTTTGTGCTGCCAGCATCCCACACAGCCACTGGTTATGTGGGAGGGGTGTTAACAAACTCCCAGACATTTTGATCTCTCTACATATGGGGTTGGCTCCAGTGCCAATATCTGAAAGTGACAAGCAGCAAAGACTGGAGAAGAGGGAAGCTGGGTATGCAGAGCTGAGAAAAAAAGATTCACCAACGTGTCAATTATATCCTTTCACAAATCATGCTTTACTGAAAACCCTCCTTCATCCAAGCTGGCCAAGGGTAATACAGCTTTTCTCAGAAAGCCCAAGACAATTTGTATGTTTTCCTTATGGCCAAATGGGAGCATATTAGGGAACTAGAATACCCTGGAAGTCAAGAAAATAGCCCCTTGGGATAAAGCTTGGGATAAAGCTTGGGATCCAGCTCTATTTCAGAAAGAGAGAGACAAAGAAAGAACACACGTAGTGCTCACCAGAGCCTATGCTGAACTGGCTCTGAAAGGAGAGGATGGTCATCTGGGGAAGAGAGGCAGTGTGTCCCCCACAACAGTGAGCCATATTAATATGGAGTTCTTCACGTTATGACATGTAATGGTACTAATGGGTGATCGTTTTCTTCACCCAGTCTTATCCCGCCCCAGGTAAAAACAAAGAGTACATGGCCAGTTCACTTGAATGTTTATGCTACTCTTTAAGTTTTTTCAGCAGAGATTGTGCCAGGTTTCTGGATGGGCATTCAGGCTAAGTGTACTGCAAAACTATCCATTCAGTGGCACAGGAACCCATGACACATTAGGAAATATCTGTAAACTTCTGCATTATTTCCATGAAAGCCTAATGTGCTGCAGAATTCAAAAATGTTTTTTCCTTCTGAAAAATGTTCGCAAATAGTGTAGGAATTATTACTCCATTGTATCCACTAGGAAACTGAGGCACTGATTAAGTGACAAATCCATTAGAGGAGCTATACCAACTCATGCTTTGAAATAGTACCTTATTACATGGAGGCTAACTTTGAATATGGATAGTTGGAGATGTCGCCTTGTGTTGCATCTAAGCAGCTACATCCCATACAGTGCTCACCAGGTTTCTGGTTTGGGGATTTTGATCTCCTACATCATACAAATCTGTATTTTTTAAAATCATATTTCTATTTGCTCCTTTCATTTTAAAATGTAATCCTAGTTCTCTGAAGGAAGAGAAAATTCTAGTGTGAAATAGATAATAACAGTTTTTAATAATCATTACTCATAAAATCTCAAGTGGCTTTGGTGGGCATCTGGTCGTCATTAAGAGGGTTGAATTTATCAGACAAGTCATTTTGCTTAATTAGGTGGCTAACTGGCAGGGCCTTTCTTACTGAAAAAGCATTATAATCATCTGCAAAAGCCTCAAGAAGTCCTTGATTGGACCGTTTTGTCATTGTTTTACTGGATATCATTAAATTCCCACTTGTAACCCCTAAGAGCTAATTCAAGTTCCAGGATACTGCACAAAGCTCACATAACCAGCTAGTCAATTTAAATTGAGGACAACTTAACTAAAAACAATAAAATGAATCAGTATCTCAGGTCCTACTTCACACAGTGGAATTCATGCTTTGGTGTGATGTTTAAGTATGGCCAATTCCTCACATCCATGCAAGTCTAAATCTTAGAACGAGTGTAGCCTAATAACTTAAGAATGCCCAATCAGCAAGCTCCAAGTCATCCTTAGGTACAGAAAGAGCTTCAGAGATTACATTGTGTGTTTTGACTGGTCAAATACTTGATTGTTCTTTCATGCAGAGACTAATAAGCGACAATTCCGTGATATGTTCATTTTTTCATATACATAAAAAAGAAAAAAAGAAAAAGAATGTCTCAAAGGTTTTAAAAAACAGTCATCTAAACTATTTTAAAAGAGATTAGCCCTGGAGTAAATGAGTAAGGTAAAGTGATTGATTTAAGTGGATAATCGAAGGTAAAAATCTGGAGAGTAATATCTTACTTCACTGATACTAGGGGTTCTGACACTTTAATAGGCGGTTCAAGCCTTTCTCTTCTGGTGATGTCCTTTTACCTTATCCCTGGATAGGAAGCTGAACTCCAATCTTTGTATTGAAGTATCCCCCAAGAATCCTGTAGAGGCTGCCCACAGCTCACAGGTCTAATAACTCTATCAGGGAGGAAGAAACAGTAATAATTGGATCCCAAGAGCCTCTACTTACAATAGTCAAGGAATGTAAGATAAACCAATTGAGCTGTGTGGCCAGGCAACCAGACTTGGGAACACTATTTGGTAGGAAATAGCCAGAGAAACAAGAAGGCCCTTTGGCCCCAGGGACTTTATGCCGTACAGAAGTGGCTATGAGTGCTCATGCATGCTCCTATGATGGAGAAATTCCAGGCAGTTTTTCCATCCTGTGAATGCTTGCTTACAGTGAAGTAAGATGTTATAACCTACACCTTAGACAGAATTTTTCTTAAAGTTTGTGACCTGCTGAAGCCAAAAACCAGATGACCTGCTCTCCTATTAAATTGTCTTACATAAGCTACATTATCATCTGAGTTAAATCCACCCATTCTAGTCCATTTTAGTTCACTGATTCCTAAAATGTCAATGTTCACTCTTGCCATCTCCTGTTTGACCACTTTCAGTTTATCTTGATTCATAGACCTAATATTCTAGGTTCCTATGCAATATTGTTCTTTACAACACCAGACTTTAACTCAGATGGCCATTATATCTACTACTGTGGGCAATAATCCTTCAAAAGAAAAGGAGTAGCCCTCATAGTCAACAAAAGAGTCTGAAATGCAGTACTTGGATGCAATCTCAAAAATGACAGAAAGATCTCTGTTCTTTTCCAAGGCAAACCATTCAATATCAGAGTAATCCAAGTCTGTGCCCCAACCAGTAATGCTGAAGAAGCTGAAGATGAACGGTTCTATGAGACCTACAGGAACTTCAAGAACTAACACGAAAACAGATGTCCTTTTCATTACAGAGGAATAGAATGCAAAAGTAGGAAATCAAGAGATACTGGGAATAGCAGGAAAATTTGGCCTCGGAATACAAAAGGAAGCAGGCCAAAGGCTAATAGAGTTTTCCCAAGAGAACGCACTGCTCATGGCAAACACCCTCTTCCAATGACACAAGAGAAGACTCTATGCATGGACATCACCAATGGTCAACACCGAAATCAGATTGATTATATTATTTGCAGATAAAGATGGAGAAGCTCTAACAGTCAGCAAAAAAAAAAAAGGACCGGGAGCTGACTATAGCTCATACCATAAACTCCTTATTGCAAAATTTAGACTTAAACTGAAGAAAGTAGGGAAAACCTCTAGACCATGCAAGTATGACGTAAATCAAATCACTTACGGTTATACAGTGGAAGTGAGAAATAGATTTAAGGGACTAGATATGAGAGACACAGTGCCTGAAGATCTATGGATGGTGATTCGTGACATTGTATAGGAGACAGGGATCAAAACCATCCCCAAAAAAAAGAACTGCAAAAAGGCAAAATGGTTGTCTGAGGAGGCCTTACAAATAGTTGAGAAAAGAAGAGATTCGAAAGGCAAAGGAAAAATGGAAAGATATACCTATTTGAATGCAGAGTTCCAAAGACTAGCAAGGAGAGATAGGAAAGTCTTCCTGAATGATCAATGCAGGAAACAATAGAATGGGAAAGACTAGAGAACTCTTCAAGAAAATTAGAACGGAACATTTCATGCAAAATGGGCACAATAAAGAACAGAAATGGTATGAACCTAACAGAAGCAGAAGATAGTAAGAAGAGGTGGCAGGAATACACAGAGCTATACAAAGAAGATCTTCATGACCCAGATAACCATGATGGTGTGATCACTCACCTAGAGCCAGACATCCTGGAATGTGAAATCAAGTGGGCCTTAGGAAGCATCACTAAGAACAAAGCTAGTGGAAGTCGTAGAATTCCAGTTGAGCTATTTCAAATCCTAAAAGATGATACTGTGAAAGTGCTGCACTCAATATGCCAGAAAATTTGGAAAACTCAGCAGTGACCACAGTACTGGAAAAAGTCACTTTTCATTCTAGTCCCAAAGAAAGTGAAGTCCCTCAGTTGTGTCCAACTGTTTGTGATCCCATGGACTGTAGTCTACCAGGCTTCTCTGTCCATGGAATTTTCCAGGCAAGAGTACTGGAGTGGGTTGTCATTTCCCTCTCCAGGGGATCTTCCTGACCCAGGGATCAAACCCAGGTCTCCTGCATTGCAGGCAGATGCTTTACCATCTGAGCCACCAGGGAAGCCCAAAGAAAGGCAATGCCAAAGAATGTTCAAACTACCACACAATTGCACTCAATCTCACACGTTACCAAACTAATGCTCAAAATTCTCCAACGCAGGCTTCAGTAATATGTGAACCATAAACTTCCAGATGTTCAAGCTGGTTTTAGAAAAGGCAGAGGAAGCAGAGATCAAATTGCCAACACCTGCTAGATCATCGAACAAGCAAGAGAGTTCCAGAAAAACATCTACTTCTGCTTTATTGACTACACCACAGCCTTTAACTGTGTGGATCACAACAAACTCTGGAAAATTCTTCAAGAGATGGAAATACCAGACCTCATGACCTGCCTCCTGAGAAATCTGTATGCAGGTCAGGAAGCAACAGTTAGAACTGGACATGGAACAGACTTGTCCAAATAGGGAAAGGAATACATGAAGGCTGTATATTGTCACCCTGCTTATTTAACTTATATGCAGAGTATATCATGTGAAATGCCAGACCTCGTGATGTACAAGCTGGAATCAAGATTGTTCAGTGAAACATCAGTAACCTCAGATATGCAGATGACACCACCCTTATGGCAGAAAGTGAAGAAAAAGTGAAGAGCCTCTTGATGAAAGTGAAAGAAGAGAGTGAAAAAGCTGAATTAAAACTCAACATTCAGAAAACTAAGATCATGGCATTCAGCCCCATCACTTCATAGCAAATAGACTGGGAAACAATGGAAACAGTGACTGACTTTATTTTTGGGGTCTCCAAAATCACTGCAGATGGTGACTGCAGACATGAAATTAAAAAACACTTCCTCCTTGGAAGAAAAGCTATGACCAACCTAGACAGCATACTGAAACCAGAGACATTACTTTGCCAACAAAGGTCCATCTAGTCAAAGCCATGGTTTTTCCGGTAGTCATGTATGGATGTGAGAGTTGGACTATAAAGAATTTGAGCACCAAAGAATTGATGCTTTTGAACTGTGGTGTTGGAGAAGACACTTGAGAGTCCCTTGGACTGCAAGGAGATCCAACTAGTCCATCCTAAAGGAAATCAGTCCTGAATATTAACTGGAAGGACTGATGCTGAAGCTGAAACTCCAATACTTTGGCCACCTGATGCAAGGAGCTGACTTATTTGAAAAGACCCTGATGCTGGGAAAGATTGAGGGCAGGAGGAGAAGGGGATGACAGAGGATGAGATGGCTGGATGGCATCACTAACTCAACAAACATGAGTTTGAGTAAGTTCTAGGAGCTGGTAATGGATAGGGAAGCCTGGTGTGCTGTGGTCCATGAGGTTGCAAAAAGTCAGACACAACTAAGAAACTGAACAGAGCTGAAGCTACATTGTCCTCTATATATGCTGTGTTTTTTTAAATTTCAGTATTTTCCTCATCATTTTTCCTTCTCACATACAAAGTTGACTGGCATTTTACAGATATCAGATTGTAAAGTTTTCCTATATAATTAATTTATGTGCAAAACAATATGATTCTGGAACAATGAGAGAATTCATAGATTTTATCAAATTATATTAACCTAATTTATTTTTAAATAGCAGGTAGATAGGATAATAGGATAGACTTCGGCACATAATAAACATATTTATGGAAAAGAAACCACAGAACTCATGGGTCTTGGTTCAAAGTACCCTTTGTGTGTTAGTCTTTGATTTGCAGATCTAAATAGAGTGGGCTAAGAGCCCTAGTCTCTTATTCAGATTATTACCAACTACTTGTGTATTTGGGTAGGTTGGAAGTATTTTGGTCTTCAGTTTTCTTGATGTATAAAATGTAGGGGCTAGAATCCAGAGGGATTTATTCTTGTTGCAGCATCTATTTTTTGTTGAACATTGTTGTTGTTCATTTGCTAAGTCATGTCTGACTATTTGCACCCCCATGGACTGCAGCACACCAGGCTTCCCTGTCCTTCACTATCTCCCAGAGTTTGCTCAAACTCATGTCCATCGAGTCATTGATGCTATCCAACCATCTCATCCTCTGTCACCCCCTTCTCCTCCTGCCCTCAATCTTTCCCAGCATGAAGGTATTTTCCAACTGTTGACCATAGTCTGTAATGAACTAGAATGTTCTCTATAGTGGAAAGAGATTTTGTTTAAAACATTATAAAGAACAACCACAGAATGCTGATTATGAAGTGTGATAAAGAGAAATAGTCATCATAAACACCATTTATTGAACTCCTCTCAAAGGAGATGACTTCTGTCAAGGTTTCAATGGGCTTATTGCTATAATGGAGCCAATAGACTATTATTTAAATCTCATATGGGCTTTCACCATTTCTGCCCTTTCGGATGGCTGGTTTAATCCATATCATGGAAGGGTGGCTGAATAAGTCTGCTCTTTTTCCCTCTTTCAAAGACCGATAGAGGAGAAGACCTGGAAAGACTGACAGAAAGTGTCTTCCAGAGTTGCAAAGATACACCTGGCTTAGAGGTATCGATGTGTCATTAAGAAAGTTCGTTAGGTCTACTTTCAAATGGAAGGAAGGATAATAAGCTAATAAAAGTGTCTTCCCAAAGGATCCTGTTTTGCAGGAGTCAGAAAAATGGGCAATATAAAGAACATATAGAGCCAATGAACTTTCCAGGCCATGAGTGAGTGAGTGAAATCGCTCAGTTGTGTCTGACTCTTTGCGACCCCATGGACTCTAGCCTACCAGGCTCCTCTGTCCATGGGATTTTCCAGGCAATAGTACTGGAGTGGGGTGCCATTTCCTTCTCCAGAAGATCTTCCCAACCCAGGGATCGAACCCCTGTCTCCTGCCAACCTATGAGCTGAAGAGCTCAAGCTCTGCAGCATCAGAATGGAGTCAGTGTAGAGGACAGTTATCAGATATGAAGAATTAGGGGGATTTATCCAAAGCTGAACCTCAGACACAGAACTCACACAGGATAGTAGCACTCCATGAAGTTCCCAAGAACTTAAAAATGGCTTTGCCCTTCATGTACAACAAGGAATGGAAGCATTAGAACTTGTCTTTAAATCTAAAAGTGTAGGAAGATCTCAAACCTGGAGATATTTTATCCCCAAATCTTACAGCAATCCAATAAATGACGTATTATCATCCCTGTCTTATATCTTTCTATTCCATAATGGTCCAAACAAGAGTGTAACACTGTGTTTCCTGAAGGAAAAAAAAAGAGGTTTGGGGGCTTTTGATTGTTTTTCATGTCAATCAAAAAGCCACAATCTTGACTAAATGACATCTAGGATTATTGTTTGGGAGAGAGGTGACATAATGACGGTACCCACCATTAATTTCCCAAATTGAGTGAGTCTAATAGAAGTACTTTGGCCACCTCATGCGAAGAGTTGACTCACTGGAAAAGACTCTGATGCTGGGAGGGATTGAGGGCAGGAGGAGAAGGGGATGACAGAGGATGAGATGGCTGGATGGCATCACTGACTCGATGGACATGAGTTTGAGTGAACTCTGAGAGTTGGTGATGGACAAGGAGGCCTGGCGTGCTGCAATTCATGGGGTCGCAAAGAGTCAGACACGACTGAGTGACTGAACTGAACTGAATGTAATAGAAGCAAGTAAGAATGCTCTGTCTTTACCTAGATGGGAATTAGAGAGTAGAATTTCAGATGACCATTTTTAAGGGGTTTCTCACTTCTATGACTCTCTAACCTGAGCAACACAATTCCATCTGTGGTAACTGGGTGCAGAATATCTATGGGCTATATTTTGGTCCTGCCAGGGTTCCCACAAACATCTGGAGACATGGGCACTTTTGGTTGATTATAAAACAGAAGCAGTACTCAAAGGGAAACCTCCCCTCATGTTTCTTTAGTATTCTCTTTTATTTATTCTGTTTTTGTACAAAGTTATTTTTACAAGTAATTTAAGTAAATTAACAGTTTCAGAGGATTCATGATCTTATCAGATAAATCTTCCCTCCCATGACATCAGTACTAAATATCATCCTGGTGCCTTTAGATGTATTATATTTCATATGGAGGAGCAAAGCAAACCTACTAATTAGTTCCTCAAGGTGATTGTGTATAGCATCAATTCTAGTATTGAAACTTTTGTTTATAATACACTTCATTGCATATAGGGGTGAAAATGCTGACAAAATGGGGCAAGGTTTTTCTGGCCCTCATACATTTTTAAGCTTTTTCTCTTTGTTTGGAATATCTAGTCAGAATTCAGGAGGAATTCCATGTCATTGACAAGGAATGAAACTAACCACCCCATTATGAGCTCAACACTGGCACTTAGCATTAATGATTCTAATCTACCAAATTATCTGCTTTCGAAGACAGAGTTGATGAATAAAAATACATACTCTTATTAAAGAAATAGGCAAAATGAAACCAGTTTCATTTATGCTAGACTCCTAGGGTTATAGATAAAATGATTTTTTTTCCTAAACTTAAAAGTATTAAAAGCTTGCAGAGAAGATTTAAGAAAAATGTTTTTTAAAAAGCCATCTTTTACAATAACATTTTGGTACTTTTTTATATATCAGTATTTGAAATCATGCTTTATATGCAAATAAATCTACCTTTTTTTAACATATCATTTAAAAGAATCATGTTATAAATTCTCCCCAAAGGTAATTTCAAGAGACAAAATAAATTCCCTATTGTGTAGATAAACCATGTTTAATGTGGATGGTCTACAATGAGTAAATGATTTTAATTATTATTTTTTTACTAAGTAAAACATCACGTGGGGTGACATTTAATAATATCAAGTGTAATGTGTAAGGTTTCTTTTGAACACAGTGATGAAAATTAATTAATGGAGTTATAGTACTCTTTTCATAAAAATATTGGGAGGAAAGCAGAGAGGCATGATGTTCTTTTGAGGCATGACAATCGTACCTTTTGAATATGTATATCTGTCTATGCTTTGCATATAACCCTAATCAGAACAAGCAAAACAAAACAAAAAAACATATCCCTTCTGTTGTAACAATGGAGATGACCGATGACCGGGGATGAGAAGAGGCTGTTGTTGGCCTCTGAGGTCATAAACAGTCTCTTTTTCTGTTGTATCCCTTTTATGCATTACCGTTTCCAACTAGTTCCTAGTACAGTTATACTGTGACCCACGTATTTGTGTTCCTTTTGGCCTGCCCAGCTCTAGTGAGAAGGTCCCCGCCACTTTGATTTCTTTGAGAAGGGACATCAGCCATCTTCTCCGGCCTCTCAGTGGGTCTCATAGCTGTTGTATTACAGAAGCTGTGGGAGTCGGTAATTACGCTGTTTTTCTCATAGACTACAAAAATCTTTTTTCAGGTGTCATTTTTCCTTTCTCACTTATTTTTTCCCACATAACTTTCTAGTTGATGGGTCATTTTCACCCAACCAACAGTTTCTGGTGTTGTGTTTTCTTCTCAGATCCTTTTGTTAATTTTTTAATGGTTTAACTATGAAGGAAAGTCTTTGCCTTGCTACTGACTCCACCAGAATCTCAGGAGTCTCCCTGAGTCTCAGAAGGGAACACAGACAGTTACAACTTCGAAGGCCAGCCATTCAAAGGCATGAGGCCAAAAGCCTTGCCCTAGCACTGAAATGTTGTTCTGCTAATGTGTACCTCCTGCCCAGTATTTTTTATTAATAAGGCACTAAATAGGGGGCAATCAGTGTTACTGTTGCCAAAAGAAAACGTCTCTTTTAATTAATCAATGTAAATGGGCTTTTACTGGAAAATAGAAGGGAAGTGTTTCTAGAACTCAGGATATAATGTTACATCAGGGAATACCGTGCCCTCTTTTTATTTTAAAGTGGAATTTTTCTTTTTAAATTCAGAGACACTAGGTCTGGACTGACAGAGAGTTCACAAATTATTGCAGAACAGGTGCTTTTTTGTAAACTCAGGACTTTTGTTTCCCAGCGCACTTTTACTACAACTCATTTGCATTCAATCTGGTGGGAGCTCTGATCAAGCAAATTATCTGGGTGAAGTAATTTAGGAAACACGAAATAACTTACAGTCAAACTTCGCTTCTTCCTTATTTCTATTTATCTTTCCCTCGTGGCATGATGCAATTATCACTTAGCCAGGGCCTGGCATAAATATTGATCAGAACAGCAACACTACAAAATTACTCTTTGGCATGGCTTCAGTTCAACTTCTCCTTAGTAACTTTTCTTGTGCAAACACGAACTCTCCTCTCATTTCTTAAGTACCTTTTTGCTTCAGGTTTTCTCTCAAGACAGTGTAATTTACAATTGACCCAACTGGATTGATCCAAAGTGACCTAATTTTCCCTCCATTGTCACATAATCTATTGTTGAATGTAGACATTTATACACTCTTATACACTATGTAAACCACAGGAGCTGACTTTATTAAGGCAAATCAGGAGGAGCTAGGTTTTCAACAAGTGGGCTGAGCATAACCATTTGTCTTCTCTCTCTTCTCTAAATCCATAATGGTAACTCCTAATAGTGACAGGAGCCAGCATGAAGATGTCTGCCAACAAAAGACTATAAAGAAATGCTTGGCATATGGGACCTCTAAAAATGTTAATCAGATTGGATCAGATTTTTCATCAGAATAAATACAAGCTAAAAACAGCAATTCTGTCCTTCAAACTTTGAAAGTAAAATTATTTAGAACATGTAATTCTAAATCTCACTAACACATATATATGGAATTTAGGAAGATGGCAATGACGACCCTGTATGCAAGACAGGGAAAGAGACACAGATGTGTATAACGGACTTTTGGACTCAGAGGGAGAGGGAGAGGGTGGGATGATTTGGGAGAATGACATTCTAACATGTATACTATCATGTGAATTGAATCGCCAGTCTATGTCTGACGCAGGATGCAGCATGCTTGGGGCTGGTGCATGGGGATGACCCAGAAAGATGTTATGGGGAGGGAGGTGGGAGGGGGGTTCATGTTTGGGAATGCATGTAAGAATTAAAGATTTTAAAATGTAAAAAATAAAAAACTAAAAATAAAAAAAATAAAAATAAAAATAAAAAAAAATAAAATTTTTTCAGTATTATGTCAGTTAAATAAATATACCACAGTTTATCCAAAAATAAATAAATAAATAAATAAATAAATAAATCTCACTGATTTCTAGATGGATCAGTTCAGCTCAATTCAATTGCTCAGTTGTGTCTGACTCTTTGCAACCCCATGGGATGCAGTATGTCAGGCTTCTCTGTCTATTACCAACTCCCAGAGCCTACTGAAACTCATGTCCATTGTGTTGACCATGCCATCCAACCATCTCATCCTCTGTCATCCCCTTCTCCTCCCACCTTCAATATTTCCCAGCATCAGGGTCTTTTCAAATGAATCAGCTCTTCACATCAGGTGGCCAAAGCATTGGAGTTTCAGCTTCAACATCAGTCCTTCCAGTGAACATTCAGGACTGATTTCCTTTAGGATGGACTGGTTGAAGTCCTTCACGTCTCAGGGAAGTCCCTTATCTCCTTAAGTCCCAGGGACTCTCAAGAGTCTTCTCCAACACTACAGTTCAAAAGCATAAATTCTTCACTGCTCAGCTTTCTTTATAGTCCAACTCTTACATCCATACATGACTACTGGAAAAACCATAGCCTTGACTAGACAGACCTTTGTCTCTGCTTTTTAATATGCTGTCTAAGTGGGTCATAATTTTCCTTCCAAGGGGTAAGCGTCTTTTAATTTCATAGCTGCAGTCACCATCTGCAGTGATTTTCTAGCCCCCCAAAATAAAATCTGCCACTGTTTCCACTGTTCCCCCATCTATTTCCCATGAAGCGATGGGACCAGATGCCATGATCTTAGTTTTCTGAATGCTGAGCTTTAAGCCAACTTTTTCACTCTCCTCTTTCATTTTCAACAAGAAGCTCTTTAGCTCCTCTTCACTTTCTGCCATAAATCTTGATTCCAGCTTGTGCTTCCTCCAGCACAGCATTTCTCATGATGTACTCTACATATAAGTTTAAAAAGCGCAGTGAAATATACAGCTTTGATGTACTCTTTTCCTATTTGGAGCCAGTCTGTTGTTCTATGTCCAGTTGTCACCGTTACTTCCTGATCTGCATATAGGTTTCTCAAGAGACTGGTCAGGTGGTCTGGTATTCCCATCTCTTTCAGAATTTTCCACAGTTTATTGTGATCCACACAGTCAAAGGATTTGGCATAGTCAATAAGGAGAAATAGATGTTCTTCTGGAACTCTCTTGCTTTTTTGATGATGCAGCAGATGTTGGCAATTTGATCTCTGGTTCCTCTGCCTTTTCTAAATCCAGCTTGAACATCTGGAAGTTCACAGTTCACATATTGTTGAAGCCTGGCTTGGAGAATGAGGGCAAAAAGAAGTTCTTTTCAATAAGGCATCATGTTAAAAAATTACTTCTCTGGAACCCTTTTTGAAGAGAATACTTTGAGTTGTTGAACTACTCCTAATATCTTCCCTACCTCTTCATGTTGTTGCAAATGTTAGGATTTCCTCTTTTGGAATGTTTATTTTGCTCCAATTGCTGACCCTTTATTTGATTGTATGAGTTCTTGAAATGCAATCCCCTGGGGTGTTCTACTGACTGAGGCTCTTTCCATCTTCTGTCTTGCTCTGAAATTCTTTGTCATCCCAGTTCTGCCATAGCCAGGGCAAGGATGGACATGAAATTCACACAAATAGAAAAGCCAGTAAACAGGGTTAATGGGAAGCCCATTTATTTGTTTCTTTATAAAATGATAAGAGTGCAAGCAGGGGCAGGATGGACAGGGGGGAAAAAGTAGATATTAAGCTTTCATCAGGGAAAGAAAAATTCCCTGAAAATCAACTATTTGATAATATTAGTATTTGGCAAGTTGACCATTGCATTAGATAAGTAAATCAGTAGGATTCAAGTAAAATATCTTTAAGAAAAATAAAATGATTTTAGGAAAATGCAAAATGAATAAGAAGTAAGGTTATTTGGGTATATGATGAGAAAGGTATATGTGTCATCTCCCAAGGAAAACAGCAATCAAATTCCAGGGGAGGAAAAGACTATACAAGAAAACTGTAGAGCCAATATGAATCTGAAATTCAGCATGGTTTTTGAACAATGTATATGGTTAGGGAAAAAAGGAAAGGAAAATATGTTTGATCTTCACACAAAGAACATTCTTGGTTGACTGGTATGATGTGAGGGATGGGGTGACACGGGAACCATTCGAAAAGGACATTTTAAAACAGCATACCATGAGAAAATGCAAAAAGCGGAGAGGGTGAACTTCAAGCATAAGGAGGGCATGCCTCCACCTTTCTGTAATTCTTGCCACTTTTCCTCCTCTGTCAGCTGAACTTTAACACTAGTTTCCTCCTCAACTGCAAGGTGGTTGCCTGTATCAGTGGAGCCTTGTGAGAGGGGCTTCCTACAGTCAATGAACTTTGCACTCACTGGACAATCTGAACCTATCCTCATGATCAGATGCCATGTGTTAGTTGGTCTGAGTATAAATTTTCCCAATAGAACAGAAGTTACTTGAGTGAGGACAAGTCTACCCAAACCCCTGGCTGCTGTGCCATGAGAGTGGGGTAGAATGGGTTTGAAGGAGACAAGTTCAGTTCAGTTCAGTTGCTCAGTCATGTCTGACTCTTTGCAACCCTATGGACTGCAGTATGCCAGGCTTCTCTGTCCATTACCAACTCCCGGAGTCTACTCAAACTCATGTCCATTGTGCCGACAATGCCATCCAACCATCTCATCCTCTGTCATCCCCTTCTCCTCCCACCCTCAGTCTTTCCTAGCATAAGGGTCTTTTCAAATGAGTCAGTACTTTGCATCAGGTGGCCAAAGTTTTGGAGTTTCAACTTCAGCATCAGTCCTTCCAGTTAATATTCAGGACTGATTTCCTTTAGGATGGACTAGATGGATCTCCTTGACATCCAAGGGACTCTCAAGAGTCTTCTCCAACAACACAGTTCAAAAGCATCAATTCTTTGACATTCAGCTTTATTTATAGTACAACTCTCACATCTATACATGACTACTGGAAAATCTATAGCTTTGACTAGACAGACCTTTGTTGCCAAAGTAATGTCTTGGCTTTTTTTTTTTTAATTGGAGGCTAATTACTTTACAGTATTGTGATGGTTTTTGCCACACATTCACATGAATCAGCCATGGGTGTACATGTGTTCCCCATCCTGAACCCCCCTACCACCTTACTCCCCATCCCATCCCTCAGGGTCATCCGAGTACACCAGTCCTGAGCACCATGCCTCATGTATCGAACATGGACTGGCGATCTATCTCACATATGATAATATACATGTTTCAATGCTATTCTCTCAAATCATCCCACCCTCGCCTTCTCCCACAGAGTCCAAAAGTCTGTTCTTTACATCTGTGTCTCTTTTGCTGTCTCACATGTAGGGTCATCGTTATCATCTTTCTAAATTCCATATATATGCATTAGTATACTGTATTGGTGTTTTCCTTTCTGGCTTACTTCACTCTGTATAATAGGTTCCAGTTTCATCCACCTCATTAGAACTGATTCAATGTATTCTTTTTAACAGCTGAGTAACACTTCGTTGTGTATATGTACCACAACTTTCTCATCCATTCATCTGCCAATGGACATCTAGGTTGCTTCCATGTCCTGGCTATTATAAACATTGGGGTACACGTGTTTCTTTCATTTCTGGTTTCTTCAGTGTGTATGCCCAGCAGTGGGATTGCTGGGTTGTATGTCAGTTCTATTTCCAGTTTTTTAAGGAATCTCCACACCGTTCTCCACAGTGGCTGTACTAGTTTGCATTCCCACCAACAGTGTAAGAGGATTCCTTTTTCTCCGCACCCTTTCCAGCATTTATTGCTTATGGACTTTTGGATAGCAGCCATTCTGACTGGCATGAGATGGTACCTCATAGTGGTTTTGATTTGCATTTCTCTGCTAGTGAGTGATGTTGAGCATTTTTTCATGTGTGTCTCTGCTTTTTAATATGCCAACTGGGTTGATTATAGCTTTTCTTCCAAGGAGCAAGAGTCTTTTAATTACATGGCAGCAGTCACCATCTGCAGTGATTTTGGAGCCTCCCAAAATAAACTCTGTCACTGTTTCCATTGTTTCCCCATCTATTTGCCATGAAGTGATGGGACCAGATGCCATGATCTTAGGTTTCTGAATGTTGAGTTTTAAGCCAGTTTTTTCACTCTCCTCTTTCACTTTCATCAAGAGGCTCTTTAGTTCTTCATCACTTTCTGCCATAAGGGTGGTGTCATCTGCATATCTGAGGTCATTGATATTTCTCCTAGCAATCTTAATTCCAGCTTCTGCTTCATCCAACCCAGTGTTTCTCATGATGTACTCTGCATATAAATTAAATAAGCAGGGTGACAATATACGGCCTTGATGTACTCCTTTTCCTATTTGGAGCCAGTCTGTTGTCCATGTCCAGTTCTCACTGTTGCTTCCTGACCTGCATACAGGTTTCTCAGGAGGCAGGTCAGGTGGTCTGGTATTCCCATCTCTTGAAGAATTTTCTACAGTTTGTTGTGATTCACACAGTCAAAGGCCTTGGTGTAATCAATAAAGCAGAAGTAGATGTTTTTCTGGAACTCTCTTGTTTTTTTGATGATCCAGCGGATGTTGGCAATTTGATCTCTGGTTCCTCTGACTTTTCTAAATCCACCTTGAACATCTGGAAGTTCATGGTTCATGTACTATTGAAACCTGGTTTTGAGAATTTTGATCATTACTTTGCTAGTGTGTGAGATGAGTGCAATTGTGCAGTAGTTTGAACATTCTTTGGCATTACCTTTCTTTGGGACTGGAATGAAAAGTGACCTTTTCCAGTCCTCTGGCCCCTGCTGAGCTTTCCAAATTTGCTGGCATATTGAGTGCACCACTTTCACAGCATCATCTTTTAGGATTTGAAATAGCTCAACTGGAATTTCATCACTTCCACTAGCTTTGTTCGTAATGATGCTTCTTAAGGCCCACTTGACTTCACATTCCAGGACATCTGGCTCTAGATGAGTAATCACACCATCGTGATTATCTGGGTCATGAAGATCTTTTTTGTATAGTTCTTCTTTGTATTCTTGCCACCTCTTCTTATATCTTCTGATTCTGTTAAGTGCATACCATTACTGTCCTTTATTGTGCCCATCTTTGCATGAAATGTTCCCTTGGTATCTCTAATTTTCTTGAAGAGATCCTTAGTCTTTCCCATTCTATTGTTTTCCTCTATTTCTTTGCATTGATAGGCTGAGGAAGGCTTTCTTATGTCTCCTAGCTCTTCTTTGGAACTCTGCAATCAGATGGGTATATCTTTCCTTTTTTCCCTTGTCTTTTGCTTCTCTTATTTTCTCAGTTGTTTGTAAGGCCTCCTCAACCATTTTGAAGGAGGCAAAGAAAACATTATTAATAATTTCATACCTTTTCAAGTTTTTAAATTATTTACATGTTTTTGGCTGTGCTGAGTCTTTACTGTTGCCCTCAGACTTTCTTTAGTTGCAGTAAGTAGAGACTACTCTTGTTGCAGTGCGTGGTGGCTTTTCTTGTTATGGAGCATGGGCTCTAGACATTTGGGCTTCAATATTTGCAGTTCTCAGGTTCAGTGGTTGTGGTGTTCTGACTTAGTTGCCCTGTGGCATGTGGAATCTCCCCAGACCAGGGATTGAATCCATGTCGCCTGCATTGACAGGCAGATTCTTAACCACTGGACAACCAGAAAAGTCCTTTCATAGCTTTTAAAGCTTTATAGAGATTTCGCTTTTTCCTTCAGTGTTCTTTCAAGGTTTAGAACTGCACTGTACAACACAGTAGCCATTATCCATGTGTAGCTATTCACATTTGCATTTTAATTAATTGAAACTAAATGCAATTAAAACTGCTTTCTCAGCAGCATTAGCCATATTTCCAGTGCTCAAGAGCAAAGCATGACTAATGCTACCATATAGGACAACACAGATTATAGACATTTATGTCAGCACTCAAAGTTCTAGTGGATAGTGCTTGTTTGGAGCATAAAATGCTCTGACCTGATTAGACATATTTTCTATGAAGTGTCTTCCTTAGATTTGCTTTAGCCATGATTGCAATGTTTGTTTCTTTCCCAAAGCTTACAGCATCAATGAAACACAGGTTTTTCAGTTTTGGTTAATGTTTCTTCCTTTTGTACTTACTATTTCAAGGGAAAGCTTCCATATATGATGGGACAAAGACTGAAGCAGACTAAGTGTTTAGCCTTTCTGCATCCCTTTTTGGTTTTCTCCTTACTTTCTCCTTCCCATCCAAATCTTTCCTTACTTGCCCTTTCCTCTAGATTGTGCTCCATTTCATGATTTCCCTACTCAAGCTGTAGCTGATACTCCATGAGGCAGCTAACATAAAACTTAGTTTTTAAGGTGCATATTCTCATTATATTGGAATTGACCTTACTGTGTTTATGTGTATGAGTAGTGGTTGCTCAGTTCCTAACAGAGTAATAGGGGATGGGAAGTGGAATGATTTAAAGGTATACCAGTGTTTAAAAGAAATTCTCTAAGAATTAATGAGCTAATAACAGTGAGCACTTAATATGTACCAGGTACTTTTTTAAACTTTTTTACCTATAATATTCCATTTATTATGCCCCCCCCCAAAATCTTTGAGATTATTACTATTATTTGCAGATATAGATGTGACACTGAAACCACCTGACCACCCACCCGACCACCCACCCATTGTCAGTCTCTTGGTCCCTTCTGTGGGCCAGACAGTGGGTTCTGGTGACACAGTGAGACCCAGACCCATGGGGAATGCTGGGGATACACATGTGACACTCTGGTGGGCAAGGCTGTACTACCGACTGAGAGACTGTGGTGAAGGGGGTAAGGTTCTAGAAGGTCCTCAAGGTTGAGTAAGGTTCTCAAAGGATGTGGGGGCATTTTGGAGAGGAAATGGTTTCCAGTGGAGGAGATTGCAGTACTGAGAATGGGGCATGGTGGTCCTGAGTGACAGGCCCAGAGTTGAGGGCCCAGGGCAGCAAGCAAGGGCCAGACCCTGTACACTTAACCAGGGGCCCAGCCTGGCCTCTGCTTCATGGTGAAGATGGCTGGACAAAGCCAAGGAAGGGCTGACCTGGAGGTGGGCCCAGCAAGTCTGATGAGTATGGGCTGAGCCTGGCCCCTAGCCAGTACATTGGAGGGGTGGGAAGTGGTGAGTCAGGCTGTGGATGTCCAGGGAGGCAGCTCAAATTTACCCCATCCAGCTGCTTGTCTGCGGGGCCTCACACAGAACCAGACTCACACTGCAGGGCATGCCCCATTTCACTGATAAGGAAATTGAAGGGCTGAGAGGTTAATCTGTTTTCTATAGGGTCACAAGGCTATGCTGCTGCTGCTGCTAAGTCACATCAGTTGTGTCCGACTCTGTGAGACCCCCTAGACAGCAGCCCACCACGCTCCTCCATCCCTGGTACTCTCCAGGCAAGAATACTGGAGTGGGTTGCCATTGATTCCTCCTCACAAGGCTATGAGATGATCCTATATAAGTGGGCCAGAATTTTGATTCATACCCAGGCAGGCAGCCTCTGTGGCTTAATCACCTTGCACTGGCTTGAGGAAGTCATCAAAAATTCACAACACCAGCAGCTGCTTTGTATCCCACTCCAGGCTTTAAATCTTTGCTCAACCTGTTTATTACAAAGCAAACACAGATAAGGGGTTCTCAGGTTAGTCAGTTGGTTTTATGAATGCCCCAAAGCTGCAAAGATTCTAAATAGAAAAAATTTGCTTAAGAATAGGAAGTCAAGTTAAACAGTAATTGATAAGGCAGAATTAGTGGTAAAATCTATCAATGTGTATTTAAATCTCTGTATTAATTTAAATCTTGCTCTATATTGACTTAAATTTGCTTTGAAACAATAATTAGAGTTTTTCAATTGCTAAGAGTCATATTTTGCCAGAAGAAAAAAGATGACTGGATTATATGCTTGTACTGGAGTTTACTGACATAGTTTTTCTTACCCTTGGCTTCCAAGTAGAATCACTTAGAGAGCTTAAAAATTTCTACTGCTTCAACCTGAGAGAGAGAAGCATTTTCTATAACTGACTCCACTCAACATCTAAGCTGAGGGACTAGGTTTACATGGGACCTCCGTTCGTGTCTTTTTTGAATGGAATGTGAACTGCTTTTGATAAATTAGACACTCGGCACTGCACGAGCCATGTCATGCAGTGACTTTCCTTGGTGAAGGAAAACCCATTTGTTTGTGAGCCTGTGCATAGCTTACATCCCTGTCACCTTGGCCACTTGGGTCCACTGAGCAAGCACTGGGTGACTATGACCAAAGGTTGACTGATGTCTACTGAGAATATCATTTTATCCACTGGTTATTTGGAATCCTGTCTACTGTAATGGATATTCATGTGGAGCACAAATATCTTCTCAATCTGTGCCTATTTTGTCTGTCCACAGATCAGGTTTTTGGCTTTGAGAAATCGTCTTCCTCTTTTATGTATCCAGCAATACTCTAACAGGCTGCTCACCTAGTGTTGTTTCTAGAAACACTGTTATCAGTTATCCTCTGCCAAGTATCTCTGCAGGCTAAACAATTCTGATTACTGACATTTTTTGCTGCCCCTTATGGTAGATGCACCACCTTTTCTCTCTGGCGATTAGGAACTGCTTTGGCCTCTGCTACTCTGGGTCCTCCTTATCCCCATTGAAATCAGGAGCCTACTTATACAGGTGTACCTAGTCGCCAAAGAAAGTTGACGTGGAACATTTCCAGTGCTCCTTCCACTAATATATCCCCAAATGCTTTAGTTAGTGAAGGAGGTGCCTCTGGGCTTTCTCAGGGTTGATACTTGGGAGGGGGTAAGGTACAGCTCACACATGACAAAGTCAACCTACTGTTGGGATTCTCTCCAAAGCCTTTAGGATTTTCTCTTCTATAACGCATATAACATGATAGGGAAGCTCTGGAATCTCAATTTCTTTAACCAGAGGTTTACCATGAAATCCAATTTTTTGCCTATCAACTAATTAGCTTTTAGAGCTACCTTACAGCTGCATGAACTAATATGTTAAACACAAAATCTCAGTAAATATACTATATCCAAAAGAGTTCATACCAATCTAGAGTTATATTCTGCCATCTTTGGTGTGAGACCCCTAGACTCCATTTCCACACATTTTCTACAGCTTTCTGCTGATACACATTTTGTTGTTTTGTCCTGTCACTAAGCCATGTCTAGCTCTTCAACCCTGTGGACTGCAGCATGGCAGGCTACCCTGTCCACTAACTCCCAGAGTTTGCTCAAACTCAGGTCCATTGAGTCAGTGATGCTAACCATTTAAGATCTAACCATCTCATCCTCTGCCACCCCCTTCTCCTTTTGCCTTCAACCTTTCCCAGCATCAGGGTCTTTTCCAAAGTGACGGCTCTTTACATCAGGTGGCCAAAGTATTGGAGCTTCAGCTTCAGCATCTGTTCTTCCAATGAATATTCAGGGTTGATTCCATTTGGGATTGACTGGTTTGATCTTGCAGTCCAAGGGACTCTCAAAAATCTTCTCCAGCACCACAGTTCCAAAGCATTAATTCATAGACAGTCAGCCTTCTTTATGGCCCAACTTTCACATCTGTACATGACTACTGGAAAGACCATAACTTCAACTACCTATACCTTTTTTGGCATAATGGGGTCTCGGCTTTTTAATATGCTGTCTAGGTTTGTCATAGCTTTCCTTCCAAAGAGCAAGCATCTTTTAATTTCCTAATACATATTAGGAAAGTCTTAAAATTCTTTTTGGTAAGTAAAATGTCTCTTCCTAGGTCATAGTAAGTTCCTGCCCCCTATATCCTGGTCATATTTGACTCTGGCTATATGTCTGGTGATCCTCCCTGGTCGTAAAGAATCTTCCCAGCAACACAGGAGACTCAGGTTCGATCCCTGGGTTGGGAATATCCCCTGAGGTGGGCATGGCAACCCACTCCAGTATTCTTGCCTGGGAAATCCTGGGGACAGAGAAGCCTGGTGGGCTACAGTCCATGGCGTTGTAAAAGAGTCAGACAGTCAGACACGGCTTAGCGACTAAACAAAAATAACAACATAGGCCAGGTAGCCACAGTGGGTGATTGTGGTGTGTCTTGAAGAGAACAAGACATATTTCCCCAATGAGATTTGTAGAGGCTTTTCACACAAAGTAAAGCTAGTTTCCTCAGACATTGAGGAATTAAGCTATTTCTACTAGTAAGAAAAGCTCAGGACAACCCAGGGTCCAAAGTACAAGTTTTTTTTTTCTGAATCCAACAATATAGCCTCATTCCAAGATTCAGGGTCTCATTATTTTATGTTTATATTCTATCTTTCACCTATGAAGCCTCACAAGATTCTGAATAAAACTGTCTATGCAACAATCTATGCAACTAAATTTTGTATTTGATTTTAAGCAATAATAACTCTGAGGCTACAAGAAGTTACAGAATATTTAAGGCTATCATAGAAACTCTGTTTCTCAAACTATGACTTGATTTGAATGCTAGGGGAAATAAGATTCTTATGTTCTTTCTGTGTGTACACAAGTGCCCACACCAGAGTTCTTGAAGTTGTCATTGCACTGTTGTAATCATTACATGGACTAACCCCTTGGGATCTCAAGGTATTTGCTGCAATGCATGCTTCGTCACAATCTAACACTGCTGATGGTTTGATTTATTACAATATCCCTGCATACCTTGGGTCACTGTTATCCTATTTCCTGTTGGCAAAGAGTTCAGCACAGTACTTAAGCCCAAGGGCACAAACACCCCTAATCCCCAAATCACATCAAATCACATCTTTGTAAGTCTGTATCCTGGGACCACTCTCCTTACCAATTATATATCATTCAAAGTCTAAACAGAGGACAGAAATCACACAGTAATTTGAACATGAAAAATATTAATACAAGTAATTGTTACTGGTAACAGGGGCATTGGCAAAGTAATGTCTCTTTTTTTTTAATATGCTGTCTAGGTTTGTCATAACTTTTCTTCCAAGGATCTAGTGTCTTTTAATTTCATGGCTGCAGTTACCATCTGCAGTGATTTTGGAGCCCAAGAAAATAATCTGTCACTGTTTCCATTGTTTCCCCATCCATTTGCCATGAAGTAATGGGACTAGATGCCATGATGTTCATTTTGGGAATATTGAGTTTTAAATCAGCTTTTTCACTCTTCTTTTTCACCTTCATTAAGAGGCTCATTAGTTTCTCTTCGCTTTCTGCCATAAGGGTGGTGTCATCTGCATATCTGAGGTTATTGATATTTTTCCCAGCAATCTTGATTCCAGCTTGTGCTTCATCCAGCCCGGCATTTCACATAATGTACTCTGCATATAAGTTAAATAAGTAGACTGACAATATACAGCCTTGACGTACTCCTTTCCCAATTTGGAACAAGTCCATTGTTCCATGTCTGGTTCTAACTGTTGCTTCTTGACCTGCATACAGGTTTCTCAGGAGGCAGGTAAGGTGGTCTAATATTTCCATCTCTTGAAGAATTTTCCACAATTTTTTGTGAATCACACAGTCAAAAGGCTTTAGTGTAGTCAATAAAGCAAAAGTAGATATTTTTCTGGAATTCTCTTGCTTTCTCTATGAGCCAATAGATGTTAGCAATTTGATCTCTGGTTCCTCTGTCTTTTCTAAATCCAGCTTGAACATCTGGAACTTCTTGTTTCACATATTGTTGAATCCTAGCTTGGAGAATTTTGAATGTTACTTTGCTAGCATGTCAAATGAGTGCAATTGTGTAATAACTTGAACATTCTTTGGCATTGGAATGAAATTGGATTCTTTTGCATCCCAATTCTTTGGGATTGGAATGAAAACTGACCTTTCCCAGTCCTCTGGCCACTGCTGTGTTTTCCAAATTTGCTGACATATTGAGTGCAGCACTTTCACAGCATCATCTTTTAGGGTTTGAAATAGCTCAGCTGGAATTCTATCACCTCCACTGGCTTTGTTTGTAATGATGCTTCCTAAGGTTCACTTGACTTCACACTCTAGGATGTCTGGCTCTAGGTGAATGATCATGCCATTGAGGTTATCTGAGTCATTAAGATCTTTTTCAGTTCTTCTGTGTTTTCTTGCCACCTCTTCTTAATATCTGGAGAAGGTAATGGCACCCCACTCCAGTACTCTTGCCTGGAAAATCCCATGGACAGAGGAGCCTGGAAGGCTGCAGTCCATGGGGTTGCTGAGGGTCGGACATGACTGAGCGACTTCACTTTCACTTTTCACTTTCATGCATTGGAGAAGGAAATGGCAACCCACTCCAGTGTTCTTGCCTGGAGAATCCCAGGGACGGGGGAGCCTGGTGGGCTGCCATCTATGGGGTCACACAGAGTCGGACACGACTGAAGTGACTTAGCAGCAGCAGCTTCTTAATATCTTCTGCTTCTGTTAGGTCCATACAATTTCTGTCCTTTATTCTGCTCATCTTTGCATGAACTATTCCCTTGGTATCTCTAATTTTCTTGAAGAGCTCTCTATTCTATTGTTGATCTGTATTCTATTCTGTTCTGTTCTATTGTTCCCATTCTATTGTTTTCTTCTATTTCTTTGCATTGTTCACTTAAGGCTTTCTTATCTCTCCTTGCCATTCTCTGAAGCTCTGCATTCAGATGGGTATATATTTCCTTTTCTCCTTTGCTTTTCACTTCTCTTCTTTTCTCAGCTGTTTGTAAGGCCTCCTCAGACAACCATTTTGCCTTTTTGCATTTCTTTTTCTTGGAGATGGTCTTGATCACTGCCTCCTGTACAATGTCACAAATTTCCATCCATAGTTCTTCAGGCACTGTGTCTATCAGAAATAATCCCTGGAATCTATTTGTCACTTCCACTTTGACAATGTATAATCATAAGGGATTTGATTTGGGTCATACCTGCCTGGTCTAGTGGTTTCCCCTGCTTTCTTCAATTTAAGTCCAAAATTTTGCAATAAGGAATTCATGATCTGAGCCACAGTCAGCTCCCGGTCTTTTTTTTTTTTTTTTTTGCTGACTGTTAGAGCTTCTCCATCCTCAGCTGCAAAGAATATAATCAATCTGATTTCGATATTGACTATATGGTGATGTTCATGTGTAGAATCATCTCTTGTGTCGTTGGAAGAGGGTGTTTGCTATGACCAGTGTATTCTCTTGGCAAAACTCTGTTAGCTCTGCCCTGCTTCATTTTGTACTCCAAAGCCAAACTTTTCTGTTAATCCAGATATCTCTTGAGTTTTTACTTTTGAATTCAGTCCCCTATGATGAAAAGGACATCTTTTTTTGGTGTTAGTTCTTGAAGGTCTTGTAGGTCTACATAGAACGATTCAGCTTCAACTTCTTCGGCATTAGTGGTTGGGGCATAGACTTGGATTACTGTGATGTTGAATGATTTGCCTTGGAAACGAACAGAGATCATTCTGTCATTTTTCAGATTGCACCCAAGTACTTCATTTTGAACTCTTCTGTTTCATTACTTTACCAACAAAGGTTCATCTAGTCAAAGTAGTCAATCCTAAAGGAAATCAATCCTGAATATTCATTGGAAGGACTGATGCTCAAGATCCAATACTTTGGCCCCTGGTGCAAAGAACTGACTCTTTAGAAAGGACCCTGATGGTAGGAAAGATTGAAGGCAGGAGGAGAAGCGGACAACAGAAGATTAGATGGTTTGGTGGCATCACCAACTTAACGGACATGAGTTTGAGCAAGCTCTGGGAGGTGGTGAAGGACAGGGAAGCCTGGCATGCTGCAGTCCATGGGTCACAGGGGCGGACACAACTGTGTGACTGAACAACAACAGCAGGGGTGTAACTATAAAGGTTTAAAGAAAACTGAAAAATGTCCTAGGCTGAGCAGAAGTGCCCAAGGAAAAAACAAACTCAGAAGTGAGGGATGGGTAATCCTCTCCAAGTCTGGCATTCAGACCTTGTTGGTGAAGGAATGGTTGCAACTGATGGATAATGAAGAATTTCACTGGAATACATAAGCCAAAGCTGGTTCAGCATCACTGGGTAAGCAGGAAACACTTGTCTGGGGCACAGATGGCTAAGACTGGTAGATGGCTATGTGGATGGAATTAAGGCATTGGTGCCTTCCTTACCTACAAGACTGTGTGAGAATCTGTACACATTGTATGCAAGAGCCATGAGCAACAACCTTCTAGGGTACAGGTTGACTGACACTGAGGAGCGAGCCCACAGAGCAAGCTGAGACATCAGGAGCCTGCCTATTGTCCGGGTGGCATGAAGTCTGGAGCACAGTGTCCATCTTGGTAGAGTCTCAGCATAGAGAGATCACTGGGCCAGGGCTAGTGTCTCAAATTCTCCTAGGGCCTGCACACCTCAGGTACACAGTTGAGCAGGGCATGCTGGCTGTCCCCATCAAATATGCAACTGGAAGCCATACAGGAAAACTAAGAAACCAATGAAACCAAGGAGTCACTTCCTCTTTCACTGTCTCTCCTCTGCCCTCTACTGACAAACCTTATCGTCGTGCCCATTGCAAAGGAGTAATGTTGTCACACAGCAGGGAACAAAGGCTGAATTTGAAGCTGAAAGGCAATAAATTAGTAAGTGGCCCAACTAGTTATATCATTTACTGAAAAGAAGAATGATAATTATAATTTTTAGCTCAAGGAAATATTTGAAACCTAACCCAGAGAAGTTAAACCAAAAATCCCCCCAAATTTTCTAGTAGACTACTTGCAAAATTCTAACTGTAAAAATTCAGCTGATGAAATAGACAGTTAAATTTCCTTTTTATTTAAGAGAAAATTGCCTATGTTTCAAAACACTTGTAATAGTCTCCTAATTCTCGTGTTGTGACATTGCAAAATCTAAATTTTTTATGACTGTATAAATCTATGAATTTTACCCAGAGAAAGCAAGAGTGCCTGATTGCAGTGGCTTCATTACAATGAAGCCTTTGATTATGGCATAATTATCAACATGGTCTGGTCACTTGCCCACCTCTGTCATCCCAGGACACCTGCCTGTCAAATTCATGTTTGTAGTGGTATACAATGCATTTCGCCAATCACGGGTAATGAAATTTCTGTGACTAGCTGGTGAAGGGGAGATAAATGGGGAAAAGGAGGAGACTTTTCCTCTGAGGTTGTTAGCCAAATGTACTAAAGGATAAGATGAAATTGAGAGTAGTATAGATTTGGTCTGATCCTGCTGCAGGCTGGGAAGGGTAACTAGACTAAAATTAAATAGATAATACCATTTTCTCAGGTATGTGTTCATGGCATCACCCTTAGGTAATACCCTACTATCCACACTTGGTCTTTATGGGATACTTTTCAAATACTTTATTTTTTATTGTTCTTACCTTTTGTTGTTAGTGGTGTTGGAAACTCTTAAGTTCTATTCTCTTAGCAAATCTCAATTATACAATATGGTGTTATCAACTATATTCACCATATTATACATTAGTAATCAGACCTTATTCATCTTATAACAGAAAGTTTGTATCCTTTTAACAAATTCTCCCCATATCCCTCACCCCCTACCTATGGAAACCACCACTCTACACTCTGCTTCTGAGTTCAACATTTTTTAAGATTTCACATATAAGTGGTACTATGCAGTATTTTTCTTTCTCTCTCTGGCTTAATTCATTTAGCATAATGCCCTCAAGTTTCATCTATGTCATAGCTAATGGAAAGTTTTCTCTCCTTAAGGCTGAATTCCATTGTATACATACACACACCACAGTTTCTGTATTCGTTTATCCATTAACAAACAGGCTGTTTCCATACATGGTTAGTGTGAATAAAGATGCAGTGAACATGTGCTCAAACTACTGCACAGTTGCACTCATCTCACACGCTAGTAAAGTAATGCTCAAAATTCTCCAAGCCAGGCTTCAGCAATACATGAACCATGAACTTCCTGATGTTCAAGCTGGTTTTAGAGAAGGCAGAGGAACTAGAGATCAAATTGCCAACATCTGTTGGATCATCGCAAAAGCAAGAGAGTTCCAGATAAACATCTATTTCTGCTTTATTGACTATGCCAAAGCCTTTGACTGTGTGGATCACAATAAACTGTGGAAAATTCTGAAAGAGATGGGAATACCAGACCACCTGACCAGCCTCTTGATAAACCTATATGCAGGTTAGGAAGCAACAGTTACAACTGGACATGGAACAACAGACTGGTTCCAAATAGGAAAAGGAGTATGTCAAGGCTGTATATTGTCACTCTGCTTCTTTAACTTCTATGCAGAGTACATCATGAGAAACACTGGGCTGGAAGAAGCACAAGCTGGAATCAAGATTGCCGGGAGAAATATCAATATCCTCAGATATGCAGATGACACCACCCTTATGGCAGAAAGTGAAGAGGAACTAAAAAGCCTCTTGATGAAAGTGAAAGAGGAGAGTGAAAAAGTTGGCTTAAAGCTCAACATTCAGAAAATGAAGATCATGGCATCCGGTCCCATCACTTCATGGGAAATAGATGGGGAACCAGTGGAAACAGTGTCAGACTTTATTTTGGGGGGTTCCAAAATCACTGCAGATGGTGATTGCAACCATGAAATTAAAAGACACTTATTCCTTGGAAGGAAAGTTATGACCAACCTAGATAGCATATTCAAAAGCAGAGACATCACTTGGCCTACAAAGGTCCATCTAGTCAAGGCTATGGTTTTTCCAGTAGTCATGTATGGATGTGAGAGTTGGACTGTGAAGAAATCTGAGTGCTGAAGAATTGATGCTTTTGAACTGTGGTGTTGGAGAAGACTCTTGAAAGTCCCTTGGACCGCAAAGAGATCCAACCAGTCCATACTAAAGGAGATCAGTCCTGGGTGTTCTTTGGAAGGACTGATGCTAAAGCTGAAACTCCAGTACTTTGGCCACCTCATGAGAAGAGTTGACTCATTGGAAAAGACTCTGATGCTGGGAGGGATTGGAGGCAGGAGGAGAAGGGGACGACAGAGGATGAGATGGCTGGATGGCATCACTGACTCGATGGACATGAGTCTGAGTGAACTCCGGGAGTTGGTAATGGACAGGGAGACCTGGCGTGCTGCAATTCATGGGGTTGCAAACAGTCGGACACAACTGAGCAACTGAACTGAACTGAACTGAACATGGAAATACAGATATTTCTTTGAGATAATAAATTTGTTTCCTTTGGATGCAGAAGTGACATTGCTGGATCATATTGGTAGCTGTATTTTTAATTTTTTGAGGAAACTCCCTACTGTTTTCCATAGTGGCTGTATCAATTTACTTTCCTAACAATAATATACAAGGGTTCCCTTTTCTCCATATTCTTGCAACATTTTTTATCTGTTGCATTTTTGCTAATAGATACCCTAACAAGTATAAGGTGATATCTTCTTGTGGTTTTGAATCATATTTCTCTGGTGATTACCAATTTTGAGCACATTTCTGCTTGGCCATTCTTATGTCTTCTTTGGAAAAATATTAAGTCCTTGTCTATTTTTTAATTGGGTTACTTGCTTTTTTTGCTCTTGATTATATGAGTTCCTTATATAGTTTGGATATTTACCCCATATTAGATACTTGTCTTGCAAATATTTTTACTCATTCTACAGATTGCCTTTTCATTTTGTTAATGGTTTTCTTTTCTGTACTGAAGCTCTTTAGTTTTATGTAGTCCCAGTGGTATATTTTTGCTTTTGCTGCCAGATCCAATAAATTATTACCAAGACTAACGTCAATGAGTTTACTCCCCATGTTTTCTTCTAGAAATTTTCTAAGTTCAGGTCCTTGTTCAAATCTTTATTTTGAATTGTTTTTTGTTTATTGTATAAGATAATGGTGAAGTTTCCTTCTTTTGCATATGAATATCCAATTTTCTTGAATCATTTATTGAAGAAACTATCCTTTCCACATTGTATATTCTTGGTGACTTTGTTAAAAATTAAATGACTATACATGCATGGGTTTATTTCTGGACTCTCTATTCTGTTTCATTGATCTTTGTGTCTGGTTTTATGTCAGCAGCATACTGTTTTGTGTACCATAGCTTTGTAATATAATTTGAGGGAAGGAACTGTGATGTCTACAGCTTTGTTCTTTCTCAGGAATGTTTTTTTTTTCTGTTGGGGCTATTTTTTGTGTGATTTTATACCAATTTTAGGGTTATTTTTCCTACCTATGAAATATTCCACTAGAATTTTGGTAGGAATTGTAATGAATCTGTAGATTTCTTTGAGTAGTATAGATACTTTAACAGTATTAGTTTTCTAATTTATGAATGTGAATAGCATTCCATTTACTTATGTCTTCTTCAATTTCTTTTATCAATGTTTTATACTTTCAGTGTACAGATCTTTCACTTCCTTGGTTAAATTTACCTCTAAGTATTTTACTATTTTTTATGCTACTGTAAGTGGAATTGTTTTCTTAATTTCTTTTTCTGATAGTTTGTCATTACTGTATCAAAATGCAACTGGTTTTTGTATATTAATTTTGTATGCCATAGCTATACTTAATTCATTTATCATTTCAACAAAGATTTTCTATATACAACACATCATCAGCAAGCAGAGATAATGTTGCTTCTTCCTTTCTGTTTTAAAAAATGTTTTATTTCTTTTTCTTGTCTAATTGCTCTGGCTAGGACTTCCATCATTATATTGACTAAAAGTGATGAGAATGGGTATCCTGATTCCTGATCATAAGGTAAAAGCTTCCAGCTTTTCACTGAATATGATTTTGGCTGTGGGCTTGTCGTATATGGCCTTTGTTATAGTGAGGCACATTTCTTCCATGGCTTCCCTCATGGCTCAGTTGATAAACTATCTGCCTCCAAGAGGGAGATATAGATTCAATCCCTGGGTCAGGAAGATCCTTTGGAAAAGGAAATGGCAACCCACTCCAGTATTCTTGCCTAGGAAATCCCATGGACAGAAGAGTCTGGCAGGCAAAAGTCCATGGGATTGCAAATGAGTTGGACATTACTTAGCAACTAAACAACAGCATTTCTCCTATACACAATATGTTGGGACTTTGTATTACAGATGGATACTGAATTTTGTTACCTGCTTTTCTGCATCTATTTGGATAATCATATGATTATTTTGTGTTCATTTTGTTCATGTGGTATATCATATTTATTGATTTGCATATACTGAATCATTCTTGCATAATAAATTCTCACTTAGTCATGTTGTGTTTTCCTTTGAATGTATTGTTGAATTTGGTTTGTTAATACCTTGTTGAGAGTTTTTACATCTAATTCGTCAAGAATATTGGCCTATTGTTTTCTTTACTTCTAGTGTCCTTTGTTTGGCTTGCATCAGGGCAATGCTGGCCTTGTAAAATGAGTATGGAAGTGTTTCCTCCTGTTGTGTTTTTTTGAAGAGTTTGAGAAGATTGGTATTAATTGTTAATTAAATGTTTAGTTGAAATCACCAGTGAAAGCCCTAGACTTTTCTTTGTTTGGAGGTTTTAGATTCCTGATTCAATCTCCTTACTGGTAATTGTTCTGTTCAGATTTTCTATTTATTCATGAGTTAGTCCTTGTAGATTATATGTTTCTAGCAATTACTCAATATCTTAGAGGTTGTCTACTTTGTTGGCATATAATTTTTATAGTAGTTTCTTATGATCCTTAATATTTCTGTGGTATTGTCATGTTTCCTCTTTCATTTCTGAATTTTTTCAGTGTTTGTTAGTCTACCTAAAAGATTGTCAATTTTATATATCTTTTCAAAAAACAGCTCTTGCTTTTATTGACTTTTTCCATCATCTATCTTGTCTCTGCTCATTTATTTCATTTTATTTACTTCTTTCCAATAACTTTGGGCTTAGTTTGTTCTTCAATCTCTAATTCTTTGAGATGTGAAGTTAGATTGTTTCTTTGAAATTACCTAGAACCAGACATCCTGGTATGCAAAGTCAAGTGGGCCTTAGGAAGCATCAATATGAACAAAGCTAGTGGAGGTGATGGAATTCCAATTGAGCTATTTCAAATCCTAAAAGATGATGCTGTGAAAGTGCTGCACTCAATATGCCAGCAAATTTGGAAAACTCAGCAGTGGCCACAGGACTGGAAAAGGTCAGTTTTCATTCCAATCCTAAAGAAAGGCAATGCAAAATAATGCTCAAACTACCACACAATTGCATTCAATCTCACACACTAGCAAAGTAATGCTCAAAATTTTCCAACCCAGGCTTCAGCAATATGTGAACCATGAACTTCCAGATGTTCAAGCTGGTTTTAGAAAAGGCAGAGGAATCACAGATCAAATTGCCAACATCCATTGGATCATCAAAAAAGCAAGAGAGTTCCAGAAAAACATCTATTTCTACTTTATTGGCTACACCAAAGCTTTGGACTGTGTGGATCACAATAAACTGTGGGGAAAAAGAGATGGGAATACCAAACCACCTGAGCTGCCTCCTGAGAAATCTGTATGCAGGTCAGGAAGCAACAGTTAGAACTGGACATGGGACAACAGACTGGTTCCAAATAGGAAAAGGAGTACATCAAGGCTGTATATTGTCACCCTGCTTATTTAACTTATATGCAGAGTACATCATGAGAAACGCTGGGCTGGAATATGCACAGGCTGGAATCAATACTGCTGGGAGAAATATCAATATCCTCAGATATGCAGACGATGCCACCCTTATGGCAGAAAGTGAAGAAGAACTAAAGAGCCTCCTGATGAAAGTGAAAGAGGGGAGTGAAAAAGTTGGCTTAAAACTCAACATTCAGAAAACTAAGATGATGACATCTGGTCCCATCACTTCATGGCAAATGGATGGGGAAACAATGGAAATAGTGACAGACTTTTGGGGGGGGCTCCAAAATCACTGCAGATGGTGACTGCAATCATGAAATTAGAAGATGCTTACTCCTTGGAAGGAAAGTTATGACCAACCTAGACAGCATATTAAAAAGCAGAGACATTACTTTGCCAAAAAAGGTCCATCTAGTCAAAGCTATGGTTTATTTTCCAGTAGTTATATATGGATGTGAGAGTTGAACTATAAAGAAAGCTGTGCACCAAAGAATTGATGCTTTTGAACTGTGGTATTGGAGAAGACTCTTGAGAGTCCCTTGAACAGCAAGGAGAACCAACCAATCCATCCTAAACGAAATCAGGACTGATGCTGGAGGTGAAATTTCAAAACTTTGGCCACCTGATGTGAAGAAGTAACTCATTTGAAAAGACCCTGATGCTGGGAAAGATTGAAGGTGGGAGGAGAAGGGGACAACAGAGGATGAGATGGTTGGATGGCATCATTGACTCATGGACATGAGTTTGAGTAAGCTCCCAGAGTTGGTGATGGACAGTGAGGCCTGGCATGCTGCAATCAATGGGGTTTCAGAGTCAGACATGGCTGAGTGACTGAGCTGAACCGAACTTTTTTCATAATGTAGGAATTTATCACTATAATATTTCATCTTGGTACTGCTCTTGCTGCATCTTGTAAGTTTTGGTGTTTTGTATATCTATTTTTGTCTCAAGATTTATTTTCTAATTTCTCTTTTGATTTCTTCCTTGACCCATTGATTGATTAGGGATATGTTGTGAATTTTCCAGTTTTCCTCTTGTAATTGATTTCTATTTTTCTATTCAGAAAAGATGCTTGATGTGATTTCAGTCTTATTAAATGTTTTCTGGGTTAACATATGATCTATCCTGTAAGATGTTCCATGAGTATTCTTAGAAGAATTTGGGTTACTGCTATTGTGTAGAATTGCATATGTGTGTATCTGTTAAGGTTTCAGTATCCTTAACCAGCAGCTTGTGAAGTATGCAGTCACATGCTTTCCAGGGAAAGACTAGGAGATGTGTTTTTGCCTGCTATCACTGCACTAAACCCTGGGACCATAGCTGTGGCAAGTGCTTATATGCTCTTTACTAACTGGTTCTTCGTTTACTGTAGTCCTGAGGGACTTGTGAATGCAAGCCTTATTCACTTTCAAAGCTGTGTATTTAGGTGCCTGTACCTTGGGTGGTACCCTTAAAAGTTGGTACACAGAAGACTGTGGTCCAAATCCTTCACTCTTCAGGGAGAAGCTGAGAAGCAGCTGATTATATAGCACTCTGCCAGGGGTGGGTTTTATGGTAAGAGTGTGTCACAGCATATACTACCTTTTTTAAAAAAAAATTTTATTTATTTTAATTGGAGGCTAATTACTTTACAATATTGTATTGGTTTTGCCATACATCAACACGAATCCGCCATGGTTGCACACGTGTTCCCAATCCTGAACCCGCCTCCCACCTCCCTCCCCGTACCATCCCCCTGGGTCATCCCAGTGCACCAGCCCCAAGCATCCTGTATCCTGCATCGAATCTAGACTGGCAATTTGTTTCTTATATGATATTATACATGTTTCAATGCCATTCTCCCAAATCATCCTACCCTCTCCCTCTCCCACAGAGTCCAAAAGACTGTTCTATACATCTGTGTCTCTTTTGCTGTCTCGCATACAGGGTTATCATTATCATCTTTGTAAATTCCATATATATGCATTAGTATACTGTATTGGTGTTTTTCTTTCTGGCTTACTTCACTCTGTATGATCAACTCCAGTTTCATCCACCTCATTAGAACTGATTCAAATGTGTTCTTTTTAATGGCTGAGTAATACACCATTGTGTATATGTACCACAGCTCTCTTATCCATTCATCTGCTGATGGACATCTAGGTTGCTTCCATGTCCTGGTATTATAAACAGTGTTGCGACTACATTTTTTGATGTGAGTATTTTCAATCACTTGATGTTTAAGGGTCACTAGCCTCATTTCTGGATTTCTCTTCATGTGGCTGAATTTCCATCCATGGGAGGGAAATTCAGAAGCCTCTTATGTCACCATCTGGTCTGGATCCCCCAGGTTATCTCAACATTGTAAAGGACTAGAAACCTATGAAGCAATGTGAGAAATTATTTTATTAGATGCAAAAGTTAATATCAATATATTAGTTTTACAGGCTATCACATATATTGCATCCTTTAATCCTGATGACTCCCCAGAAACATAAGTAGTATCACTCCTACTTGAGAGATAATAAGACTGAGGTGCAGAGAGGATAAATGACTTGCCCAGGTTAGTAAATTGCAGAACCCAATTGAAAAGCCAAGTGACTTCCTTTTAGGTGTGTTTTTTTCCTACTTTGTTGCCTCTTAATAACAATTTAAACTTATTAAAATACTTATTAAACACCTAAATAAAATATCTTCACAACCTACCTAGGGAAATTACATCAATTGCCCATGAAACTGGAACAAATAAGACTTTGATATGAGAGAAGTATATAATTATATGATCAATTAACTTATTGGCTGTTTTATCCAGTGTATTGTGACAACTCTTCATTTCTTTTTTTTCCTTTTCTTTCTTCCTTTTTTTTTTAAAACTGGCTCTATAAGTCTAAGTACATAATGAACAAAATATAATTTATCTCACAATATTTATGGCCTCCTTCTTCCATGTAGTTTTCTAATTTTAACAGGGTCGGCTTCAATTTGTCATATGGAAACTTAATTAAAAATGAGTGGATAATCCAGACCACTAAAAGGTCAATTCTATAAGGAGAGAAACATAGGTCAACTTAATAATTTAGCATCATATAAGATTTACATCTTTTTTTCTACATGTTTATACTAGTCTTTCAAAAGCACTAAGTCTGGTTTTGAGAATTGCAAAGATCTGCCTTTAAAGTGTTCTTTAGAGTAAACCACTGAAGAACTCTGAGGCTGTCAGCTTTTCCTCTAGGAAAGTATGAATTAAATTTGATAGTATTATTATAGATAGTATTATTATAAGTGATATTCATTGAAACAGTGCATTATTCCAACAATAAAAATATTAATGAGACAAATATTTTAATGAGTTTGTTCCTGTTTTGAGGTATATAACATTGGCTAGAAAGGATCAAGTGCTGTGATTAAATTTTTTTAATGTTTTTGCAACAATCAGTTCAGGTCAGTCACTCAGTTGTGTCCAACTTCTTGCGACCCCATGAACTACAGCATGCCAGGCCTCCCTGTCCATCACCAACTCCTGGAGTTTACCCAAACTCATGTACACTTAATCAGTGATGGTATCTAACCTTCTCATCCTCTGTCATCCCCTTCTCCTCCTGCCTTCAATCTTTCCCAACATCAGGGTCTTTTCAAAAGAGTCAGCTCTTTGCATCAGGTGGCCAGGTATTGGAGTTTCAGCTTAAACATCAGTCCTTCCAATGAACATCCAGGACTGATTTCCTTTAGGATGGACTGGTTGGATCTCCTTGCAGTCCAAGGGACTCTCAAGAGTCTTCTCCAACACCACAGTTCAAAAGCATCAAATCTTCTGCACTCAGCTTACTTTATAGTCCAAATGTCATATCCATACATGACCACTAGAAAAACCATAGCTTTGACTAGACGGACCTTTGTTGACAAAGTAATGTCTCTGCTCTTTAATATGCTGTCTAGGTTGGTCATAACCTTCCTTCCAAAGAGTAAGGGTCTTTTAATTTCATGGCTGCAATCACCATCTGCGGTGATTTTGGAGCCCAGAAAAAAACAGGCAGCCGCTATTGCCACATCTATTTGACATGAAGTGATGGGACTGGATGCCATGATCTTAGTTTTCTGAATGTTGAGCCAATTTTTTCACTCTCCTCTTTCATTTTCATCAAGAGGCTCTTTAGTTCTTCATTTTCTGCCATAAGTGTGTCGTCATCTCCATATCTGAGGTTATTGATATTTCTCCCAGCAATCTTGATTCCAGCTTGTGCTTCCTCCAGCCCAGCATTTCTCAGGATGTAACACAATCCTTGGGCCTCCAAAAATAACTAGCTCAGTCCTTTCTCTTCTGATGAGGAAATGTGTCCAAAGATGTCAGAGCTTGAAATAACACAGCTTTTCACAGGCAGAAGCAGGCACAAAAATGCAGATCTAATACCTAAACTACCATTCTTTGGATTACATGCAGTGACTGCTTCAACCAGTTCCTCCTTAAACTCAGGAAAGGATAACGTTTGGAGGCACATCGACTCCAGCATTTTCAAATCACTTACCTTGAGGAAAAGTTGCAGATCACCTTTCCTGCAGAATGAAACATGCTGATGCCCACCTGTTCAGGACCAGAAATGACCAATGTATGCTTTAAAACTGGCTATTCCTCCTAAAGTACTATCCTTCTCCATCCTACCTGCCACTTATGTAGATAGAATTTAGTTGAAGCTTCAAAATAATTCTTTTACTAAAAGTCCTGTTATTTTGAGTGGGAGATGTATCAACCAATTTTATAACCCACTTTAAAAATTCAACTTTATTTAAAACATAATTAACTTACAATAAACTATATCCATTTAAAGAATAAAATTTCATGAGTTTTGACAGTTACACCAAAGAACCATCACCATTATCATAATACAAAACACTTATTTTACCTCCCGAAAATTCCTCACGCTCAAGTATAATTCACTTTTTCCCTTAGCTCGCAGCTCCAGGCAATATTTTGTCTACTATTTGTCATGCTATATTAATTTACATTTTCTAGATTTTCATATACTCTGAGGATTTTGTTTCCAACTTTTTCCACCCATGTTGACAGTTTTTTTGTTTTTTTTGCTTTTTCCTGTTGAGTGGTATTCCATTGTATGAATATACTGCATTTAGTTTATCCTTTTGATTATTGATGGGTATTTGGTTTGTTTATAATTTGGGGCCATTATTAATGAAGCTTCCCTGAACACTCACATACAAGTATTTGTGTAAACAAAAATTTTATTACTCTTCTGTAAATACCTAGGAGTAGAATAGCTGGGTTGTATGGTAGATGTATGTATGTTTGTTTTTTTTAAACTATCAAAATTTTTTCCAAAGTGATTTTCCATTTTATACTCCATCAGTGGTATATGAGCATTTCAGCTGTTCCATATCTTTAACAGCACTCAGTGTTATCAGCCTTTTAAATATTCACAAGTTTAATGAGTATATATTGCTCGAGTATGGTTATATCATTTCCTCAATGATTGATAATCGAATATATTTTTATATATTTATGCACCATTTGTGCATCTCCTTTTATTTGTGTCTGTTCAAATTATTGAGTTGATTATCTTATTATTGAATTGTAGAAGTTATTTATGAATTCAGGATACAGCTTTTACTAGGTGTCTGCTTTGTGAATATTGTCTGTCATTAAGAATTCTCTCTACTGACACCATGAAGCCACTATAACCCATTTTTAAGGCATATTACATAACTGGTAAAGCAAAAGAAAAATTAATAATGCATTATCCCACTATTTTATAATATATTGGGTTGGCCAAAAAGTTTGTTCAGGTTTTTCTGTACCATCTTATGGAAAAGCTCAAGTGAACTTTTGGCCAACTCAATACATTATTCACTTATTAGCAGTGATTATCTTCTCCTCAGCCTAGGCTATAAACTATATACTTTACAGCCTTCTCTTCTCTGAAAATAGTACATTATAGTTCATGCACAGGGATTTTCTTGACTCTAATATCCTTGCTATATTAATATCTAATTTAACACACACAGACGCACACATGCATAAACACAAATACACAGTGCAATTAAACAACCCTAAACCATAATTGCCTGTTAAGCACTTATCTTATGTAAATTATCTTTTCCCAAATGTGGAAATACTTGCTTAACAAGAGTTCTGCCATTAGCCCTCAAACAGGCACATGGACAGTTATTAGAAAAACAGGTGGTCTCAGCCCTCTTTTCCAGTCTGAGATGCTGAGTATCAAGGTTGAACTCAGAAAAGCTTTCATAACCAATTGATTCAGCTCTGAAAATGGAGTTTTCCACTGGTGATGCCAAGAAACCCTTGAGTACAGAACTAGGCTCTGTGGTGATAAACATCTGACATTTTCATTTGCAAGTATTCACGTTTCATTCTAGATAATGTTCCCCCTATTTACTTCTTCAGCAGTAATGCATCAAATATCCTACAGTGTAATCTTTCTCTCAGCACTTATCAATGAACTATGAAATAGTATTAAATAGAATTAATTAGAAGTTTTAATGAATCATGTCTGTCCTCATTTATTATACAATGTAATTTTCAAGGAGTGATTAATTATGAGTTACAGATGAGTGAATGGTTAATGTAGTTTGTTAACCTAACTAAGGAGTGACTGTACACAGCAAGCTGCTTCTCCTCTGTTTATTAGCACGTAGCTTGTAATACCATCAGTTTAAGTAAATGAAAAGGTTTTAGTGACTTTGCATTTAATATGCACTGTCAGCTAATAATTTAATCCCTTATTTTCTTTCCTATTATTATATGAACATTGTGGAGATTCAAAAGCAGAATTCAGCTACCCTTATTTTGAAGTATTTATATGTAACTCTTAATATGACTATATCATGACCATCTGAGCTGTATGATTATTTTAAGTAGATCCTATTTAATATGGGTAGCTTACTTAAAATGAACCTCCCTACATATTTCCTTGAAGAATATACCAATTTACCACATTATTATTGTCATTATCTAAGAAAGTGGGAGCTGACTGCCTTTCATTTTCAGTTTTCTTACATGCACCCTTCAGAAGCTGAATAATGCCTAAGCTGACAAAAATAGTAGCTAAATACAAAATACTTTTGTAGACAAGAAGTAATTGAGACTGATGTATGGGAATGCCGTAAGAGATTTTGCCTTCCCAACAGACACAGTCACAAAAGACCATGGCATCCTTGGGGATGAGTCTTACAACATTCTAGTTTGTTTTTTCTTTAAAGGACTCAACACTGTGGTTGTACAGAGGTGGAAAATCCTCATGGCGTGCCTCCCACAATACCTCCATTTGCTGGCTGAAGTGCAGAGACTCATTTTTGTTGTTCAGAGCAGATGCTGGTGTTTTCTACTCTGAATCTAAGGAATTTTGATAGCTGTTTGGAGAACTTCAGAAGGAAAAATAACAATACTTCCTTAATATCTGTGTGATATTTAACAACTTTCATTATTTTCTCATAGGTGTTATCTTATTAAATCTAGGTAAAGATCTCATGAAAGAGGAAACTATGATTAAAAGATGTAAACTGACTTATCCAGAACCCCACAACCAGTGAATGGATGAGCAAAACATTCATTAATTTAGCAACCACTTACTGAGCACCCTAATGAGATGACTACTGCTTTCTTGTGGCCTGGATAAGACAGAGCCCTTTTCATCATGAATCTTGGACTCCAGTAGAGGGGACAGGAAACAAATGAGTTAAGTGGTAATAAATCCTGTGCAGAAGATTTAAAAGGAAGAAATAAGTCCTGTAAAGAAAATTTAAAAGGTTAAAGAGAAACAGGGCTTGAGGAAAGTTATTTTAGAAAAAACGGTCAGAGAAAGACTCCTTGAAGAAATGTCCTGTCAGAACAAAACTGACTGATGAAGAAGTCAGTTCTATGAAGAAACCTTCCAGGTAGAGGGAAGCAGCAAATCCAAAGGTCGTGAGCCCTTTGGTATGTTTGAGGAAGATCAAGAGACTAGTGTGGCTGAAGACAAATGTATTAATACCCAGAGAGAGATGAAGCTGGAGAGATAGATAAGAGATCTTCCAGTTAGTGCCCTAGAAGGGATTGGCAAAGATTTTGGATTTCAACTCAAGAGATAATGGGTGCTGAAAGGACTTTTCCAATTCAATTCTGCCCAGACTTTTTAAGACATGAGGAATGGCAGACAGTGTTCTTGAACATCAGGTAGCATTTTAATCCCCATTTCTCATTATAAGGAAGAAAAGTAGAAAAAAGGGCTTCCCCTAGAGCCTAAAATTTGACGCTATTAATGTAAAAGTATACTGGCAATTTCCTGTCTTCCTTAGAGAACTCAACTTTCAGACAAGCAATGCTCTTTGAAGTCAGGGACTCTGTCTCACTCACTTTTACTTCTGTTTGGCACACAAATCAATGTCTCGTGTTTCCAATCAGTGCTCTCTGAAGTGAACTGAATGGCTTGATACTTATTGCTCTGGCCAACCTGTGTCTGAAAAACCCTAATAGAATGGACCATGTTATTTGAAATCACTGTAATATAACAGAAGGATCCAGAAGGTAGCCCTCACTTAACACTTGACTTCACAGTATATGCTATTGATCCAGACATCTAATTTGTCTGTAGTCAGGTATTGCTAATCCCTGAAGCAGGTGTATAATCACTTATTTTTAAAACACTTTGTTTAAATATACATTTTCCTGCCTACCTCCCCAAGTAAAATTGTGAGGATTCACAAATGCTAATTCTTAAAGGAATGCTCTGGGAATCTGTTTCTTCTAACACTCCCCATAGATTCTGAGAGATGATAGCTCAGATGAAGCAACAATAGCATTTTATGTTACAGAAATAGGATTTTACCTAGGAATTTAATACCATAAACTTTAAGAGTCAATTTTTTTTATTGATCCACTTTAAAGTCCATGCCTTTATAATCACAAAATCAAGTATAAAAGAAGAAAAAAAACAAAACAAAACTTTCCCCACTACTCTCTTAGATTCAGTTACTGGGGACTGCAAGGTCTATTACTTTGATGTGTTGATGGTTTTAAAGATATATGTTCTATTCTACTAATAATAGATTGGAAGGTAAATTCAATGTAATAAGCCCAATATATGAACACAAGCTTATGAAACAGGGGTCTGGCCTTAACAAAGTTCTATTACATAGTAATTGACATAACTAAAAGGGAAAAGAAGAATTTCTTTAATTACAAGATATTCTGCAAGTGCCAAACTGTATACTGCAGTATGTAAACATAAGTTTCACAGAAGAGATACAAATGAAAGTTTGATGAGAAAATTCACTGGTCAGTTCATAATTTTTGATAGACTTTATTTTTTAAAGCAGCTTTGTTTGGTCACAGTAGAACTGAGCAGAAAGTACAGAGTTTTCATAGACCCCATCTTCTCTCTCCACATATGCAACCTCCCCCACTATCAATATCTGGCACCAGAGTGGGACATTTGTTACCGTTCAAAATGAACCTACATTGACAACTGATTATCACTCGAAGTTCATACTTTAAGGTTCACTCTTGTTGATGTATATTCTGTGGGTTTTGACAAATGCATAATGGCATGTCTCCATCATATTAGGCCTTCCCAGGTAGTGCTAGTGGTAAAGAACCCACCTTCCTATGCAGGAGACTTAAGAGTCTCAGGTTCAATCCCTGGGTTAGGAAGATCCCCTGGAGGAGGGCATGGCAAATCAGCCCAATATTCTTGCCTGGAGAATCCCATGGACAGAAGAGCCTGGCAGGCTACAGTCCATAGGATTGCAAAGTTGGACACGGCTGAAGCAACTTGGCACACACACACACCATTATATTATCATATGGAATAGTTTCACTGCCCTAAACCCCCTTTTTGCTTTCTCTTCCTTCTCTTCAACCCCTTGTAACCACTGATGTTTCTACTCTATATATGAATCTACTTTTTCAACTCTGAATTTTATGAGTTTACAGATCATGTATTTCAATAAAAACTTAGCATTCAATTTGTTCTCAATGTTTTAAGTGTAAAATACAAATTAGATTTTGAAGATTAGTATGAAAAAAGTAAAGCATCTCACTTTTTCATACTGATTACACGTTGAAATAATAACAGCTCAATTGTATGGAATAAAACAATACACATCCTAAAAGTTAATTTTATCTATTTATTATTACATTTTTAATATGACTACACTTTTCAAAATATATGTGCCATAAATTATATTGGGTCATTCATTTAGGTTTTGAACATGAAAAAGTTCATTTAGGTTTTTTCATAAGATGTCATGGAACTTGAGTGAACTTCTTGGCTAACCAAATATTACTAGACAGCACTCATTTAGACTTAGAACTAAATAAATGAACTCTAGAAATACCATTAACTGGGAGATCAAGCATTTCCTAGACATTATGAGTAAACTGCCTTTCATTCTATTTCATTAGTACTAGATAAAAATTTAAGAAATTTGCTTGAATAAATATGATTACCTATCAGTGTTAGTTGCTCAGTCATGTCCAACTCTTTGTAACTCCATGGACTGTATCCCATTTGATATTGGGGTTCATCTACAATAAACCCATTTGTGAGTGAGTGCCAGGGTCTGACTGTCCATAAAAGGGGAGCTAGGACACATACCTCACAGTTTTTAAAAGACCTGAGAGGGATGTCTGACAAATATTATTTAATATATTCTACCTTCTTTCCTGTATGAGTAGAAGGTTGGCGTAGTATTCTTCACTTGCAAGTTCTATTTACTTTACTTGTACATAGCCAGCCAGGCTGCTCTGTCCATGAGATTCTCCAGGCAAGAACACTGAAGATTAAATCACTGTAGGTTGACATGTGACTTTAGCAAAACAATATAGGAGAGTTAAACATTTCAACCATGAACATATACCGTAAGTCCATATTTTATATGATATCCATGGGTCTTATAACCACATGATCGCATTTTGCCTATAAACGTCACCTCTTACATTCCTCTCAGCTCTTTATTTATTCATTTATTTTCCTCTCAGCTCTTTAGTGAACACTTTTTCCATGTAGGCCTTTGATCTAATAACAAATGCCAGAATTCTCCCAAGAAAATGGAAGTAGGCAGGTAGAACTATTATAATTTATTTTTTATCATGAAGAGCTTTTTCTCTTTCTGTCTCATCATACATTAAATATTAAATCAGAAGGAAGGAGGGAGAAGATGGAGCTGTAAAGGGTTTTTAGAGAGAGAACAAGTGGGAGGTTACACACCTGCACACTCTCCTTTTCTTAGCTCTTAAATTCACTGATGCTTAAAGGGGGAAATAGCACTTAAAAGTGCTGTATTGGTACTCACATTCAATCCCCGAGTCTCCTTTGTCACCAGTGCTTCTTCAGTGCTGGGGCGGGCGGCGGTGGGGCGGGGGGAGTCGCTGAAGGAGAGGCAGGAACAGAGTTTTTAAAACTGTTCTTTTCATGTTCACTCAACCCTCTTCCAGTTCTTGGATCCTGCATGTGACATGCAGAAGGACATGAAAATCTTTGACTGAATTCTGAATGGCACCTTGTTTCTACTTCAGTACACGTTCTTAGAGCAGCTTTCTTTCAGCCTCTGAGTTAGATAATGTTTATTAGATATTTGGATTCATCTACAATAATACAACAAACCCATTTGTAAATGGGTGCCAGGGTTTGGCTGTCCATCAAAGGGGAGCTAGGACATGTGCCTCACAGTTTTTGAAAGATCTGAGAGGGATGTCTGACAAGTATCATTTGATATCTATTACCTCCTTTCCTAGGAAAGTCCCTGGTGGCTCAGATGGTAAAGCATCTCCCTGCAATGCGGGAGACCCAGGTTCAATCCCTGGGTCGGGAAGATTCCCTGGAGAAGGAAATGGCAACCCACTCCAGTACTCATGCCTGGAAAATTCCATGGATGGAGAAGCCTGGTGGGCTACAGTCCATTGGGTTGCAAAACAGTCAGACATGACTGAGCAACTTCACCTCCTTTCCTATCTGAATAGAAGAATATCATTGTATTCTTTACTGGCAAATTCTATTTTAAAGAAATTAAAGACTTAAAGAATTGTAAAGAGCACTTAAAGAATGAAGTAAATGCATTTCTGATTTTAAAGTTCTATCAGATTGAGAAGTCACTTCCTGTTTATCCACATACCATGTTCATTCTCACTTCATAATGGTTCCTTTTGTCTGGAATCCTATTCCTACTCTTTGTGACTTGTCATCCACCTCCTCTTCATCCTTCGCATATCAAATGAAGTGCCATTATCTCATGGAGGCCAGGGATAGTATAGTATAAAGTCAAAATTAAAATAATTATTGGAATTCTTATTTCCTTTTTTAAAGTAATTTATTTGTTTTAATTGGAGGCTAATTACTTTACAGTATTGTAGTGGTTTTTACCATACAATGATATGAATCAGCCATGGGTGTACATGTGTTCCCCATCCTGATGCCCCTTCCCACCTCCCTCCCCATCCCATACCTCGGGGTCATCCCAGTGCACCAGCCCTGAGCACCCCGTCTCATGCATTGAACCTAGGCTGGCAATCTGTTTCACATATGATAATATACATGTTTCAATGCTATTCTCTCAAATCATCCCACCCTCGCCTTCTCTGAGTCCAAAAGACTGTTCTATATAGCTGTGTCTCTTTATATGTCTCACATATAGGGTCATAATTACCATCTTTCCAAATTCTATATATATGTGTTAGTATACTGTACTGGTGTTTTTCTTTCTGACTTACTTTTCTCTGTATAATTGGCTCCAGTTTCATCCACCTTATTAGAACTGCTTCAAATGCATTCTTTTTAATGGCTGAGTAATATTTCATTGTGTATATGTACCACAGCTTTCTTATCTATTTGTCTGCCAATGGACATCTAGGTTGCTTCCATGTCCTGGCTATTGTAAACAGTGCTGTGATGAACATTGGGGTACACGTGTCTCTTTCAATTCTGGTTTCCTCGGTGTGTATGCCCAGCAGTGGGATTGCTGGGTCATATGACAGTTCTATTTCCACTTTTTTAAGGAATCTCCACTCTGTTCTCCATAGTGGCTGTACTAGTTTTCATTCCCACCAACAGTGTAAGAGGGTTCTCTTTTCTCCATACCCTCTCCAGCATTTATTTTTTGTAGACTTTTGGATAGCAGCCATTCTGACCAGCGTGAGATCGTAACTTATTGTGGTTTTGATTTGTATTTCTCTGATAATGAGTGATGTTGAGCATCTTTTCATGTGTTTGTTAGCCATCTGTATGTCTTCTTTGGAGAAATGTCTGTTCAGTTCTTTGGCCCACTTTTTTATCGGGTTGTTTATTTTTCTGGAATTGTGCTACAGGAGCTGCTTGTATATTTTTGACATTAATTCTTTGTCAGTTGCTTCATTTGCTATTATTTTCTGCCATTCTGAAGGCTGTCTTTTCACCTTGCTTATAGTTTCCTTTATTGTGCAAAAGCTTTTAAGTTTAATTAGGTCCCATTTGTTTATTTTTGCTTTTATTTCCATTACTCTGGGAGGTGGGTCATACAGGATCCTGCTGTGATTTATGTCAGAGAGTGTTTTGCCTATGTTTTCCTGTAGTAGTTTTATAGTTTCTGGTCTTACATTTAGATCTTTAATCCATTTTGAGCTTATTTTTGTGTATAGTGTTAGAAACTGTTCTAGTTTCATTCTTTTACAAGTGGTTGACCAGTTTGGAATTCTTATTTCTTTAAAACCAGTGAAAGCAGTAAGATGCTGGGAGAAAGTGATAAAAGTTTAATCATCAATAAATTCCCTGACCTTCAGGGTAACTTGGAGGTACCCCTTTATTACACTTGCAAATTATCCTACACTTCTGCATAGCACACAGCACAATTATAATTATCTGTTCATTACTTGTCTCACTGTCTAGACTACAGATAAAAGCAAAGAGGCTGTCAGCTCAGAATAAAAATAAGCTCCATGAGGGAAAATGTTGCTCTGGACTTTATTCCTGATACCCAACCTAGTTCCTGGCATACAGTAGGCACTGAATAAAGATTTATTGACTGAATTAATAAATAAATGCAAGAATGAAGAGGTTATACTTCATGTTCATAAGTAATACTTTACCAGTGAGGATATTTGGGGAACTAGACCACAAGCCCATACATATAGAATGATAGAAATCAATGAATAAAATATCTCACTCACTTTTCAATATAAAGCACTTCAGTATCAAAAGTCTGAATGTGGTCTTTACCCAATGGCTGAGATGTGGTGTTGTAAGTGATCTAGATCATCATCCACATAGCAAGATTTAATAGACAAAACTGTAGTTAATAAATCAATCGTGTGTGTATGTGTGTGTCTAAGTGTGTGTGTATATGTTTAGGAGATACTCTTAACATCAAAAGAGAAAAAGAAGGAGAAGTGATTAAAAGCAGTTGACTCTGGAGAGTAGATCTCAGGGTACTTCAAAGTGACTTCCTTTGTTTGGAAGTCTTTCTGTATTATTTTAAACCATATTTTGTATTTATTTGATGACAAAAGATAAAAATCCTTATCCATCTTATAGTAACTCAGCCTCAGTAATCAGTCACTCACTTCCCACTATGTATCCTTTGTTTTATGATACTAAATTTCATACTTTCTACACTAAATTACAAGGTTCTTGATACCACATTCATGTCATATACCTCTTTATAATCTTCATGATATATACTGCAACATGTTATACATAGTATATATTAATATCTGTTGACTATTAAAGATTGGAGGTTATCATTTTTAACTCAAGTGAGTTATGTTTCTAATTTAATTTTCATTTATTTTCACACTCCCTAAAGAAGCTCCTTTTTGTAAACAAGCTCACAACTGGCTATAGTTATAACTATTTTCCCATTAAATGAATATTATAAGAACATATCATGAAGATAAAGAGGCTAATATATGACTTTTTATAAATGCAGATTTGTATTTATTTTTAGTTTTAAAATTAAATGTTTCTATTATTTATTAAATATAGGTACTTCAGCTCTCTTCTTTTTTTAATATATGACTTTTCACATAGGAACACATAAATACATTCGTGTTCCAGGCCAGCAACATGATGACATTTCCAGGTGAATGTCTAATGATCCTACATGATAACCCAGTGCCAATAATAATAACAATGCTATAGAACTTTTGAGGATGTCTCAATGATTATCCATGAAATGGTTTACTACAGAGTAGTGTAAGTTCAAAATTAAAATAATGAATAGGGTTCTTATTTTTAAAACTAGTAAAAGCCACAGAAGCCTGGGGGAAGATAATAACATTTTATTCATACATAAGTATAAAGAAATGTCTCTATGGCCATGCTGTTTGTTGCCTTTTAGAATCATAGTATCATGTAATCTTATAATCCCAATGTTAAAGAGACCAGAAATGGTCATTTTTCCAATTTATCATCCAATGTATCATAACTTTTTGCTAAAACTTTCCAATAGTCATCTTGCATGGTTAAACATTCTCTCCCAAAGAGACTTTGATTCTAAAACGTTCTAACTTTTAGAAATGTTTCTCTTAAACTGAGGCAAAAAAATAAATAAATCTCTGTATATAACTTTAATGGGTTGGTATGACCCATTAAGATAATCCAGAATGAATCCAACACTCATTTCCTGTTAGACACTTTTAGACATTTGAAGAATGATTTTTTTTGTGCTTCTGAATCTTCTCTTTCCTTGTCAATTAACTAGAATTTGAATCCCCACCGAGTACTGAAGCCTAACCTGAGAAACCACATCCACCTGTCTGTATTCCCTAAATTACTCTGCATCTCTGTCTTCAGGAATCTCTATCATTGGGTTAAATTTTAGAAACATGGGAAGACCCAAAAACATTAAGATCCTGGTAATAGAAGGCAGTATATTAGAAGAAATCTAAACATTTGTTCTTAGAAGGAATTCCCAGCGTGAGGCAATGATTTCCAAGGTCAAGAATTTGAAACGAATCCAAGAAAACTTTTACCCTTCTTCACCTAATTTGTTTAGAGGTTGGAGTTAATTTTTAAGTATATCTTAGCAGCACTGAATTACCCTCCAGAACTATGGATACAGGACCTCTAACAGCAGGAGGCAGAATGAACAGGCTCTATTTACACCTTCTTTTTTTTTTTCAGTCTTTGCCGTTTTAATAGCTTAATTGTTGTTTCTCCTATTACAAGATTTACTTCAAAAGTACCATACAGTCTTGCTCATTTTTATTCTGCATGGATAAAATTATTGAGCTTCAATATCTGTTCCCCAGACTTTGAAAGCCAATGACCTTGTCAGAAACATCACCTTTGCCCCCTTTCTAATTGACACCTTTGCAAATGCACTGGGCCAGGGGTCTTATTAATAATTTTTCTTTCCATTATTTCATTAATAGCTGAATTTCATTAAACCACTCTTTTCACTTCAAGGCAAAAGAATTTCTCATGGAAATAAAAAAAATATTTTGAGTGCTCTTAGAAAACTGAATTTAAGAGTTGCACATAATTACATTTTTTTAAACTCAGCTTACTCTGAAGTATAGTATGAAAACTGTCAAAATCTTTACTTCTAACTTCTGGCCTTCCAAAATTATGATCTTCCATTCAGGAGATTTAAAAGCAAAGGATTCAGATTTAGAGTCTATTGCTTTAGAGGATGCAAAAGATTATACAGAAAATACAATTGCTCCTTGGGCTTTCATTTATTTTGTTGGAATCATTCAGCTATGGTCTCAGAACTGAAAGTATACAGGTCATTAAAATGGGTAAGAAAGATGTGAGTACTCATGGAAACTTTGAGCTAAATCAAAAGTGAGAGTCAAATTGAAAAGTGACATTGATGTCTTTCTTGCTATGACTAAATTAAAAAGTTTGTTATTTTCAAGCCATCATCTATGTTCACATCCATTTTTGTACAGCCACATTCTAGGTAATTGTCAAATTCCAATTTGGCTTAATTTCTAAGCTTCAGGGAACTTATCTCAAATTTCAACCTAGGAGCAGATACTTGGGAAAGGCAGAGCTATCTTTACCTGTGTCAAAGAGAAAAGTGTGGAAGGCTTAGAAACACTTCTGCACTACTGCCTTGCTTAGTATTGTGAAAGCAAGCAGTGTTGACCACAAAGAAGGTCATCACAGATCTTAGATCTGCTTCTGAGAATGTGTCTCCAAAAGTCTGCACCCATTTCACTGGGGAAGTTTGTTTACAAATGTAAATACCTAGGTCCATTCAGATAAAATAACCCCAAACTGGGTAACATCATACAAAATTTCACTATGAGATCCCAGTCTTACCAGTCCCTTTATAGACTTGGTCATCTACTAAATCTTTCCTTTTCTATATTTTATTTTCAATATTTCAGGAAATGATTTATCCCCACTTCCCTCACATACACCTTTTGAAGTCCCCACACAGGTTGCTATGGAGATAACGATGCAGATGTCTATGGCTTCCCTTAAGAGATCTCAGAATGCAATCTATCAAAAGGCAGGATTTTAGAGAGAGTATTTCATTTCATGCTGATCATATACTGTAAATTCGTGACCTAGATTAGCATCACAAAATCTATGATGCATCCCTTCCTACTCTCATATTTTGCATGTTCAAGTGTTTTGTACCTACTTTGCAATCTGCAATCCACTCCCTTTCCATTGCTTCTTCTTGTTGTTTGCTTCTTTCTGTTTCTTGAAAATAAAAAGAACGATTGTTGATTGAAGTAATAAAGCTCCCATAAAATAGAAACTTTCTGACTGATCTTTACCATTGGCATTCTAATTCTGACTTGTGATTCAACACTACTGCTTAAAAGTTCCTTCTGCCTTTCTAAGTTAGCACAATTCAGCATTTGAGTTCCCAGGAAGTCATAAAATACCCAGAAGAACTTAACATCTGTAGATCTGTGCGGTATCTGAAATTGTGCTTTTGCAGACTGATCAAAAAGAACTAAACCTTGCCACTTTCTCCAGTCACAGTCATCCTACTCTGCAACTTGATCTGCCCTGCATATAAGCAAAGAAGTCAGTACTTGCTCAAAAATATCTGTCCATAAGCTTGACACCCCATTAGAGGCATTCCTTGGAAGTAAGACTTTAGCACAATTTATTCAGGTTCCTTTCACACTGCAAATAAAGAGAGAAAGGAAGGTCACATATTAGGTTAGTATGTTATCGGATTAGCTTGTTGTCATCTTGAGCTAGAGGAAGTGAGGCAGAGGATTGGTCAGTTTAATAGGGTGCCAAAGACAGAACGTGGTTTATAAACTCTTTCAAAAAGTAAACATTTATCTTCGAAATTCCCAGCACATCTAAAATTGGTCTTCATATTTGTTGAAAAATACTTGGTACAGAAAACAAGAAGCAAACTGAAATTATTTAATGAGTTTGCCAAAGGCTCTTCTTACCTTGGCTTCCTCTGCCCAGTTTTTCTTTTGACCTTATCTTACTGCCTATTGATGTGTTGGTTATTGTCTTGACATTTCCTCCTTGTGTTCTATGTGGGTGAGTTCTATGTTTTTGACCATCTTATACTGGAGATAAGGAAAAGGCAGATATTAGCATCTGTGTTGGTGACAGTGGTGATATGGAGTTCTAGAAATATTTATGACCATCTCATCTTGAGAAATGGAGAAGGCAATGGCAACCCACTCTAGTACTCTTGCCTGGAAAATCCCATGGACAGAGGAGCCTGGAAGGCTGCAGTACATGGGGTCGCTAGGAGTCGGACACACTGAGTGACTTCACTTTCACTTTTCACTTTCATGCACTGAAGAAGGAAACGACAACCCACTCCAGTGTTCTTGCCTGGAGAATCCCAGGGACAGGGGAGCCTGGCGGGCTGCCGTCTATGGGGTCGCACAGAGTCGGACACGACTGAAGCGACTTAACAGCAGCAGCATCTTGAGAAAAGAAGTAAAAATTGCTCCCAATAAGTTTAGGTTTAGATATTTAGTGTTTTTGACTTAGTGTGTATGGTATTAACAGAGGCTAAAATAATTCTACTCTGATAAGCACATGGCAATTTGACATTTATTTTTAAAATCTAATATTGTTTAATCTTGACTGCTTAATCTTTTAATAGTCAATCTGCTATGATTTAATCAAGTTAAAATGGATGGTTCATTGATGAGGTGCCAAAGTCTTTACAGAGACCTTAGAAGAAAATAAACCAATAAAAAGCAAGCATCATTTTCAGTGTACCAATAGGCAGCTGATTGTGTTTTGATTCGAGGGTTAAGATGTTGGGGCAAAAGTAGAGAGAAGAGGAGGACATTATTTAATATTAAGTTAAGACTACACCTTCTATCAGGGGATGGGAGGAATTGCTGCAACCAGCAAGTCCCTTTCAGAGGATATGCTGAGACCCCACTAACCCATTTTCTTTATATTTTTGTTTGGTTGGTTGTTTTGTTTTGTCTTTTTTTGCAAGCATTGTAATAATTCATTTTTATTTAATGCTGTTACTTTCTTTCCAGGTTTATTGACATATAGTTGATGAATAAAAATTTATATATTTAAGGTGTGCAATGGGATGGTTTTATAGACCCATATATTGTGAAATGATTATAATCAAGTTAATACATCCATCACCTCACATATTTACCTTTCTTTTGGTATGATGAGAGCAGTTTTGAGTTACTGTCTCAGCAAATTTCGGTTATGCAGTAAGACTTATCAACTAGAGTCACTTTGTAATATATTAGATCCTTAGAGCTTATTCATTTTATAAATGAAAGTTTATACCCTTTTAACAATCTCTCCTCATTTCCCCCACCTCGTCAGCCCTAGTACCCTCCATGCTACTGTCTGTTTCTATGAACTGATTTTTTTTCTCTTTTAGATTTCATATATAAGCAATGCAGCATTTGCTTTTATCTGTCTGGCTTAATCTCCTTAGCATTAAGCCCTACAGATTTATCTATGGTGTCACAAATGGCAGTACTTCCTTCTTTTTGAAATTAAATGACTTATCTGTCACATTTTCTTTATCCATTCATCCAATGATTGCAACTTATGTTATTTCTATACATTGGTTACTGTGAATAATGCTATAATGAACATGAAAGTGCAGATACCTCTTTGAGAGAATGTTGTTGTTGTTGTTTAGCTGCTCAGTCATGTCCGACTCTTTGCGACGTCGTGGACTGCAGCACGCCAGGCTTCCCTGTTCATCATCTTCCAGACTTTGCTCAAACTCATGTCCATTGTGTCAGTGATGCCATCCAACCATCTCATCCTCTGTCATTCCCTTCTTCTCCTGACTTCATCTTTTCTGGCATCAGGGTCTTTTCTGATGGGTCGGCTCTTCACATCAGGTGCCCAAATTATTGAAGCTTCAGCATCAGTGCTTCTAATGAATATTTAGGGTTGATTTCCTTTAAGATTGACTGGTTTGATCTTCTTGCTGTCCAAGGAACTCTCAAGAGTCTTTTCCACCACCACAGTTCAAAGGCATCAATTCTTCAGCACTCAGGCTGTTTTATAGTCAAGCTTTCACATCTGTACATGAAAAACCATAACACTGACGATACAGATCTTTGTTGGCAAAGTAATGTCTCTGCTTTTTAATACACTGTCTAAGTTTGTCATTGCTTTTCTTCAATGAGCAAGCATCTTTTGATATCATGGCTGCAGTCATCATCCTTGGAGCCCAAGAAAATAAAATCTCACTTTTTCCATTGTTTTTTCATCTATTTGCCATGAAGTGATGGGACTGGATGCCATGACCTTCTTTTTTTGAATGTTAAGTTTTAAGCCAGCTTTTTCACTCTCTTCTTTCACATTCATCAAGAGGATCTTTAGCTCCTCTACACTTTCTGCCAGAAGGGTGGTGTCATTTGCATATCTGAGGTTATTGATATTTCTCCCGGCAATCTTGATTCCAGCTTATGCTTCATCCAGCCCAGCATTTCACATGATGTACTCTGCATATAAATTAAATAAGCAGGATGACAATATACAGCCTTGATGTACTCTTGCCCAATTTGGAACCAGTCCATTGTTCCATGTCTGGTTCTAACTGTTACTCCTTGTCTGCATACAGGTTTCACAGAAGACAGGTAAGGTGGTCTGGTATTCCCATCTCTTTAAGAATTTTCCAGTTTGTTGTGATCCACATAGCCAAAGGCTTTAGTGGAGTCAATGAAGCAGAAATAGATGTTTTTCTAGAATTCTCTTGCTTTTTCTGTGATCCAGGTATGTTGGCAATTTAATCCTTGCTTCCTTCGTCTTTTCTAAATCCAACTTGAACATTTGGTAGTTCTCGGTTCACATACTGTTGAAGTCTAGCTTGGAGAATTTTGAGCATCACCTTGCTAGCATGTGAAATGAGTGCAACTGTGCAGTAGTTTGAATATTTTTTGGAATTGCCCTACTTTGGGATTGGAATGAAAACTGACCTTTTCCAGTCCTGTGGCCACTGCTGAGTTTTCCAGACTTGCTAGCATATGGAGTGCAGCACTTTAACAGCATTATCTTCTGGGATTTGAAATAGCTCAGCTGGAATTCCATCACGTTCACTAGCTTTATTTGCAGTGATACTTCCTAAGACCCACTTGGCTTCACACTCCAGGATGTCTGCCTCTAGGTGAGTAATCACACCATCATGGTTATCTGGATCATTAAGATCTTTTTTTGTATAATTCTGTGTATTCTTGCCAGCTATTCTTAATATCTTCTGCTTCTGTTAGGTTCATACAATTTCTGTCCTTTATTGTGCCCATCTTTGCATGAAATGTTCCCTTGGTATCTCTCATTTTCTTGAAGAGATCTCTAGTCTTTCCCATTCTATTGTTTTCCTCTATTTATTGCATTGTGCACTTTAAAAGGCTTTCTTATTTCTCCTTGCTATTCTCTGGAACTCTGCATTCAGTTGGGTATTACTTTCCTTTTCTCTTTTTCCTTTCATTCCTCTTCTTTTCTCAGCTGTTTGTAAGCCCTCCTCAGACAACCATTTTGCCTTTTGCATTTCTTTTTCTTGGGAATGCTTTTGATCACCGCCTCCTGCATAGTGTTATGAACCTCCATCCATAGTTCTTCAGGCACTCTATCAGATCTAATCCCTTGAATCTATTTGTGACTTCCACTGTATAATCATAAGGGATTTTGATTTAAGTCAAACCTGAATGGCCTAGTGGTTTTCCCTGCATTCTTCAGTTTAAGTCTGAATTTTGCAGTAAGGAATTCATACTCTGAGCCACAGTCAGCTCCCAGTCTAGTTTTTACTGACTGCACAAAGCTTCTCCATCTTCAGCTACAAAGAACATAATCAATCTGATTTCGGTATTGACCATCTGGTGATGTCCATGTGTAGAGTCACCTCTTGTGTTGTTGGGGTGTTTGCTATGACCAGTGTGTTCTCTTGGCAAAAGTGTTAACCTTTGTACCACTTCATTTTGTACTCCAAGGCCAAACTTGCTTGTTACTCCAGCTATCGTTTGACTTCCCACTTTGCATTTCAGTTCCCTATAATAAAAAAGACTTCTTTTTTTTTTTTCCTGGTGTTAGTTGAAATAATGATTTGGGTTTTTGGTTTGGTTTTTTTTTTGCAGATATTCCCAGAAGTACATTGCTAAATAATAGGTAGTTCTATTTTTAATATCTTGGGAAAATGCCATACTGTTTTCCTAGTGGATATGCCAGTTTACATTCCCACCATATTGTATGAGTTCCTTTTTCTCCATATCTTCACCAGCATTTTTTATCTCTTATCTTTTTGATCAGAGATATACAAACACAAGTAGGTGATATGTCATTGTAGTTTTGATTTGCATATCTCTGATGATTAGTGAAATTAAGCACCTTTTCATTTACCTGTTGAATATTGTATGTTTTCTTTAGAAAAATGTTTATTCATGTCCTTTACTCATTATTTAGTTTTTATGCTATTGAGTTATGTGAGTTCCTTGTATATTCTGGCTATTAACCCCTTACAGAATGTGTGTTTGGCAAATGTTTCCCCCCATTCCCTAGGTCACCTGTTCACGGCATCTGTTTCCTCTGTTATGCAGAAGCTTTTCAGTTTGATGCAGTCCCACTTATCTATGTTGGCTTTTGTCACCTATGCTTTGGGTGTCATATCCAAAAAAATCACTGCCAAGACCAATGTCCCTATGTTTTGTTTTAGGAATTTTATAGTTTCAGGTCTTACACTTAAGTCTTTAATCCATTTGGGTTTATTTTTCTGTCTGGTATAATGTAGCAGTCTAATTTCATTCTTTGGTATGTGCATATCCAGTTTTACCAGCACCATTTAAGAGATTATCCTTTCCCCTATTGTGTGTTCTTGGCTCCCTTGTTACAAATTAGTTGACCATATATTCTTGGGTTTATCTCTGGATTTTCTATTCTGTTTAATTGATTGATATGCCTTTTTTATGCTAGTACCACACAGGTTTGATAATTATAGCCTTGTAATATAGTTTGAAATGAGGATATGTGCTGTCTCTAGCTTTGTTCTTCTTCAAGATTGCTTTGGATATTCAGGATTTTTTGTGGTTCCATACAGATTTTAGAATTGTTTTTCCTAATTCTGTGAAAAAAAAGCCATCATAATTTTACTAGGGATTGCACTGCATCTATAGATCATTTTGTATCCCACTTTTCTTTGAATGAACAGTGGGGCTGGATACAGCTAGTCAAGAAATGGCTTGGGGCAACATCTCCCAAAGTAGTTTCACTGCTATCCACATTTGTTCTAGGGAAGAAAATGCCAGGGTCCTGAGATTATCTCATCTGCTTAAAATTCTTTTGGGTTAGAATGTGAGAGAAGTGAATTTTGGCCAGTTGTACCAAGTCCTTCTTTGTCCACAGCAACAATAATAATAATAAACAATTGTTTTATTGAGTAGATACTTTGTGATAGGGACTGTGATGATATTTACCTGGATTATCTCTTTTACCCTCCCATATTATTGTCAAGGACATGCTATTTTTACCCCATATGGTCAAAGAAAATCAAGCCTTTTTTTTTAATTGAAGGATAATTGCTTTACAGTATTTTGTTGGTTTCTGCCAAAGAAGATCAAGTCTTAAAGGGAGGTTAAATATTTTACACATGTTAACATAGCTGCTACATGCTTAGGCTAATATTTGAATTCATGTACTGCTGAATCCAGAGGTGACATGCTTAATCCCCGCACAGCACCACTGTTTAATAGAACCTCCTCCTCCATATTTTGAATTCCAAGTCTCGTGCTCTGCTTGGTTCATCTGAAGAAGTGGAACAGAAAGAGCTAGAATGGGCTGTTAACTTCTAACATTGCCTTAGCAGCCATGTGGGATCAATATGTCCTGCAGGAGGGTATCTCTCAATCTATAGATCTCAGAGGGGAGGACCTAGTCCACTAGTAGATATGGACACAGAAGATTTTGAGAAGAGGGGAATGTAGCCCATCCCAGATCTCATCAATGCACATCAGTTTCTACACATGAGGAGAAATTAACAGCCAGCTCATCTCACTAAGGGGTGGGTAGAGATTGGAGGAAACTCACATGTGGCACAGTGGTAAAGAATCTGTCTGCTAGTGCAGGAGATGCAAGAAATGCAGGTTAAATCCCTGGGTCAGAAAGATCCCCTGGAGTAGGAAATGGCAACACACTCCAGTATTCTTGCCTGGAAAATTCCATGGAGAGAAGAGACTGGCAGGCTACAAACCACAGGGTCACAATGAGCCAGATACAACTGAGCAACTGAGCACACTCACACAGAGATTGGAGACTGAAGAAGCATGCTTGTTATATTATCCTTCTCAACTTTCCCTGGGTCTGGATCAGCTTTCCCTAAATAGTTTGTAATTAGTCCTAGAAAACAGTCAACAACACACCACTATAAATCAAGTCTACTCCAATAAAAAATTAATATAAAAATAAAGAGTACCTATAAATTGTTTAAAAAAAAAAAACAAAGGGAGATTGAGTTCTTTGATGAGATTTAAAAATCAAGATGTTATGTGTTAACATTCAATCTGTATGATATTAAATCCTTTCCAAGAAATAGCAGGTAATGATTTTACTTTTGTTTTGGAGTTCTTGCTCCCAGATCCATGCCCTGAATGTAAGATATTACCAGAGAACCTTTTCTGAAGGATCTTAGCTCTCACTTGCTAAAAAGTTTTCCATGTCTTCTGATTTTAGTTTTAAAACTCTTTGCCAAGGCTCACAGAGCATTATTCTCACCAGTCCTGTACACAGCTCCACTCTGTGTATCGTGTAAAACTACTTGCAAATTCTAAAATATGCCTTACCCTCACATTTTTTGGGCCTGCCTTCTGCCCCCAAAATGGTCCCTCAGTTGTTTAGCTGGCCAGTTCCATTCAACTCAACCTGAAATATCAATTTGTATCTCCTTAGTTCAGTTCAGTGGCTGAGTCATGTTCAACTCTTTGTGACCCCATGAATCACAGCATGCCAGGCCTCCCTGTCCATCACCAACTCCGGAATTCACCCAAACTCACATCCATCGAGTCGGTGATGCCATCCAGCCATCTCATCCTCTGTCATCCCCTTCTTCTCCTGCCCCCAATACCTCCCAGCATCAGAGTCTTTTCCAATGAGTCAGCTCTTTGCATGAGGTGGCCAAAGTATTGGAATTTCAGCTTCAGCATCAGTCCTTCCAGTGAACACCCAGGACTGATCTCCATTAGGATGGATTGGTTGGACCTCCTTGCAGTCCAAGGGACTCTCAAGAGTCTTCTCCAACACCACAGCTCAAAAGCATCAAATCTTTGGCGTTCAGCTTTCTTCACAGTCCAACTCTCACATCCATACATGACCGTAGGAAAAACCATAGCCTTGACTAGACGGACCTTTTTTGGCAAAGTAATATCTCTGCTTTGGCAAAGTAATATCTCTGCTTTTGAATATGCTATCTAGGTTGGTCATAACTTTCCTTCCAAGGAGTAAGCATCTTTTAATTTCATGGCTGCAGTCACCATCTGCAGTTATTTTGGAGCCCAAAAAAATTAAGTCTGACACTTGTTTCCACTGTTCCCCCATCTATTTTCCATGAAGTGATGGGGCCAGATGCCATGACCTTAGTTTTCTGAATGTTGAGCTTTAAGCCAACTTTTTCACTCTCCTCTTTCACTTCCATCAAGAGGCTTTTTAGTTCCTCTTCACTTCCTGCCACAAGGGTGGTGTCATCTGCATATCTGAGGTTATTGATATTTCTCCTGGCAATCATGATTCCAGCTTGTGCTTCTTCCAGCCCAGCATTTCTCATGATGTCCTCTACATATAAGTTAAATAAGCAGGGTGGCAATATATAGCCTTGACGTACTCCTTTTCCTATTTGGAACCAGTCTGTTGTTCCATGTCCAGTTCTAACTGTTGTATCTCCTTATCGTGGGTCAATTCTCCAAATCGTCTTACCCAGACTGAATGAAAACTAGGGGCTAGTGTTATCACCAGTGACTGTAGCCCAGCAGGTGGTCAAGAGCTCAATTCTGCAGTTACACAGCAAGGTTTAAACTATCCTTTAGCTACTTAATAGTTGAGCCCACTTAAAGTATTTATTGACCTACCTGTACCTCAGTTTCCTCATCTATAAGAAGGATACTAATTGAACCATACTCAAAGATTACTGTCAAGATTAAATGCAACAATATAAGTAAAGATCTTAGCACAGTACCCGAATCATTGTAAGTTCTTCATAAATGTTAACTAATAACTACCAATTAGTAACACTCTGGTGTTTTGGCATATTTATTATCATCTCTCTTACTAAACTGTGAGCAATTTGAGGTCAGAAACTAATCTTTTGTCTCTATTCTTCCTTGAGCTTTGCACACAATAGGCACTTCATAAATGTCTGTTAGATGAGAGTGAAAATTAAAGGTCACAAAACTGATGGATAAATGAACAACATGCTCATGCTTAAATATATCCATTATTTAATTATTGTGTTAAGCATGTCTAGAGCTCAAAGGAGGATTCACCTGTTGGAAGTTTGACTTGTGACACTGAGCATATCCATACATGGAAGTATGAGGAAGTGACCTCTATTAAAACAGTGTAAATTGATCTGAAGCTGAAGACAGCAACTTAAGGATTAGAGTTCCTAGGTAAAAAGAAATCATTATAAACCTGGTCCTCAGTTCTTTTACCCTCTTTCCCACTCCATGTGAGAATGTTTCTGCTGCCACCAACCAGATTGTATGGCCTCCAAAAAAATCCTACTTCCTTTTGTAAATCCTACCTCAGATATGGACTGAAATCTCCTTCCCTGTACACTCTCACAATAGCTGTCAAAAACTGTGGAGAACATAAAAATTAACGAAGTTTCTCAAGTACAAGTATCTGACGGCAAGATTAAGTCCTCATGTCCTGGTACCCTTTCACCACCCCACAGAAATTATGGTCAATTGGTTCATTTGTTCAGTATCTGCTCTAACGTCCATCTATGCTGCAGAAGCAGCTACTATTTGTGTGTGTTACTTCTACAAAATTATACTTAAAATCAGTACCGAAAGGCCCAGTCTAGAACCCATTGTTCTAGCCCAACCACAGTTTTGTGAAAACCCAAGTCCTAGTATTAAATTCTTTTCTGCTTAAAATAACTAGAATAATAGTGGTACAATCCCCTTGGCACCCTTTTCTTGCAGCTTTGTTGTCACTGTGGTCATCTTATTCTCTGGCCAACATCTTCCCTTTTCCTGGTTCCCTATCCTTCTCACTCCAGCCCTACCCACTCTGTACTAGAAAATTATTTAATGATGTTTCCTTTCTCAAGGCAAGAGTTAGAGTTCAGGGCTATACCTCTTGCTTCTCAATTCCCTCAAGGTTATAAACCACCCCAAAGTTTCCATTTCTCATTAGGAAGGATGCTTTACAAATGATTTATAGACACTCACTGAGCCCCAGTGAATAATTTACCCCAGTGAAAGCTTCTGCATCCATTCTCTTTGGGAAAAATATCTCCTTTTTTTTTCCCAGAGTCAAATAGTTCCACACACTACAAATCCCTCATACAGTACCCTAAGAACACAAACTCAGTAACAGATAATGAGAATTAACACACATAAAACTGCACAATGGACACAGGAAGAGAGCCCCAGCTTTCATAGTTTACAGTGTGTTTACTCATAAACACTAAAAACAAGTTTATGTTCCACTCCTCTCACTCCCTTCTTAATTAGGTTCACCTTCTCAGGCTAAGATCATATGTTCATCTTATTAAACAGTTATACAACCATGTTGTAAGCACTTTGAGATCAAGAACTGCCTTACCCATTTTTCCATCCTCAGCACCTTGTATTACATTGCCTAGCCCAAGTAGCCATGCATTCTAGCAACCATTTTGTGACACTAACTGAATGTCTTTCAATTCTATTATATTCTCTTTTTATTGAAGTGTAGTAGATATAACTCAATTTCATTCTGACACTAACTGCCTAGAATTAGCACAAACTCCACAGGTTAAGGGCTCAGTCCTGTAAGACCGTCCCTACTTCAGAGGCCAGCCACAGGTCTCTGGTGTCCCCAGGCTATTTGCATTTCTTCCCAGCTGACTACAAATTTGAGGGCTATCACAATACCGTTTAATATTCATAATTCACCAGAATGACTTACAAAACTGACTGAAAGCACTCCACATACAATTACCTTTTTATTATAAAAGTTATAACTTAAGAACTGTCCAACGGAAGAGGCGAAAGGTCTGGGGAAGTGAGCTACAGAGCTTCCATCTCTGTGGACTCAAAGGTGTGCCACCCTCCCAGTACGTTGATCGATTTGTTCATAAGTTTGGAAGCTCCCTGAGCCTCATTTTTCAGAGTTTTTATTGAGGTTTCACTAGGTGGATATGAGTGATTAAATCTCTGGTCACATGTTGGAATTCAGTCTTCAGTCCCTCTTTCCTCCGTGGAGTTTGGCGGGGTGGGGATGGGCAGTACTATAAGCTCCAGTTCTCTAATTTCTATCATGGTCAGCCCCTCACTGGAAATGATCTAGGGGCCCACCATGATCACTTTGTAGTTTAAACTCAGGTATGGTGGAAAGGGGCTTCTAATGAATAAAAATGGATGTTCATACCAGGAAAATTCCAAGTGCTTAAAGCTCTGTGCTAGGAACCAGGGACAAAGACTGGACGTATTCTTTATTATATCACACCATCTGAGACACATTTGGCTGAGTTGGCCACTTCCAGCTTGCTCTTAGTCATTTCGTAAAAATTAAATGAAAGGATCTTCAATTCTTGGATCAAAATTCTCCCACTGGAAGTAATAATCTTTAAGCTCTTTCTTGAAAATTTAAAACAGTTTAAATAATCCCCAGTTAAAAGCCTCAATTTAAGTCTTTTTTTAACTACAGATGATAGGAAATGAATTCTGCCACCCCAGATGGGCATTTGAGGCATTAATATATTAACTACTAACATTTTTATATCACCTTTGAAGTTGCTATTGTGGGGATATCAGATACCTTTATGACCCAGTGCTTGGGTGAATATACTTTCCTGTCAGTCAGAGTAAATATCAAGTATGTTGAGCTTCATCAAGGTGTGCACTCGGTAGAATAAAGCATTTCTTTATGCACTGAACCAGTTTTGTTTTTAACCATGAAAATGGAGTATGAGGATAGAGATGTATAGTTGCTATGGTTCACAGCTTATATTACTTTGATTAGAAGAAGTACATGCTACAGGGAAGATTTGGTTAGGTTCGGAAGAAAACTACTAGCTATGTAGATTAGATAGGTAGATTTTTATATTTACATATACATATATATTGGGCTTCCCAGGTGGCACTAGTGGTAAAGAAGCTACCTCCTGATATAGGAGATGCAGGAGATGTGAGTTCAGTCCATGGGTTGGGAATATCCCGTGGAGGAAGACATGGCAAGCCACTCCAGTATTCTTACCTGGAGAATCCCATGGACAGAGGAGCCTGGATGGCTAGAGTTCATGGGGTCTCACAGAGTTGGACACGACTTAGCATGCATGTAGCACATGCTGCTGCTGCTGCTAAGTCGCTTCAGTCGTGTCCAACTCTGTGTGACACCATAGATGGCAGCCCACCGGCTCCGTCGTCCCTAGGATTCTCCAGGCAAGAACACTGAAGTGGGTTGCCAATACACATCTATAAAAGTATGTATTTGAATATATAGGGAATTCGTGAACTTTTTTCTGCAAAGGGATAAGTAGTAAATATTTTAAGCTTTAAAGGCCATATAGTCTCTGTCACAGTTACTCAACTCTGCCATTACAATAGGAAAACATCTATCAGTTCAGTTCAGTCACTCAGTAGTGTCCAACTCTTTGGACCCCATGAATCGCAGCATGCCAGGCCTCCCTGTCCATCACCAACTCCTGGAGTTTACTCAAACTCATGTCCACTGAGTTGGTGATGCCATCCAACCATCTCATTCTCTGTCATCCCCTTCTCCTCCTGCCCTCAATCTTTCCCAGTATCAGGGTCTTTTCAAATGAGTCATAATACATAAAGGAATGATCATGGCTGTGTTCAAATATAGCTTTCTTTATGGACACTGAAATTTGAGTTTTATGAATTTTTCATGTCACAAAATAATATTCTTCATTTTATTTTTTCAACTATTTAAAAATGTGAAAATCATATTTGCTCTCAGACTGCAAAAAGAAGCAGCAACTGTAGGCTTCTGGCCCTTGTAGACAATGAAGGTTAATTTAGTGATGATATCTCTTTTTTCAGATTGCATGATGTGAGTCAACCTGCATAAGCCTGAGACTTCTAACAGGTGAGTTATTTGAATTCCATTGGATGTCAAAAGGTCCTCATAAATAATATCATCCCTCGATCTCTATCCCACTCTCACACCCTGCACCCCTCTCTCCCTTCTCTGTCTCTATCTCATTCTTGAAAGACAAGATGGGTTTAATGGCAAATATGCCCCAAATACTTCCAATATTGACTAGTCATGCTATTAATATCAAGGTAACATAGCTGGTGACAGCTTTTTTCATTGATTCATAATTCATGTCCCTGTTAAAGGGTATCTGATCCAATGATTTTTATGTATTTCATTCTGAATATGCTAATATTGTCAGATTACATAAAAAGAAAACCACTACTTATTTCTTTCTTTACTGAGGAATTTAGGGGGGAAATGCCTCTGCTGGGGGTAGATGGGAAATCCCAAGGCCTGGAAAATGCCTCTGAGTCTGAACAATCAACTCCTGTTCAAGTTAAAATCAGACTGCCTCTTAGAAAATTCTGCTCAAGTCAGTGATGGTAATATTTCTTGTCCTATAGCATCATGGTAATATTTCTTATGTACTAGCTTCACAGAGTTTCAAGAGACAGCTTTCTTTTACAAATATACTTCAGGAAGTGGTTGTATTTTTTAAAGCAATTTTTAAAACTCTGTTTAAATGAACAGGTTCATCAACTGGAAAGCCCAAAGGAAGGTGGGGGTGGGGAAAGGGGCAGAGCTTTTTTTCATTGTTATTAAAGCAGGAGAAATAATATCTGAGGCCTGAGGCACAATTTGTGAAGAGCATGATCCACGGGACTCCTGTTCAAGGTAGGCGGCTGCTGAGACACTTCAAAAGATCATCTTTATTGCCGAACAGTTGCCTGACCCAGTTTCCTGGTCAGCAACATGCTTTTGTAGAAACTTCAGGAACTGATGAAAAAGCTCAGCCAAGTTAGCATGTGTACTTTCATCTGGGGCTATCAGCAGAGGAAATATGAAAAGGTTTCCAGGTCCCTTGGATTTAGCACTGCCAGGTATACTGACACAGAAGCAAAGAATAAAACAAAAGATATGAGCATGTTTTAAAAGGCAGTGTCTGACTTCTTGCCAAATGTGCTTGCTATTAGGATTCATAGAACACAGAGGTCTTTCTGTATTCGCAGTCTTTTGCCTATAAAAATATTTTTATATCATAATAAAATCCTACTGTAAAGTACATTTTGACCATTGACTAAGGATTCACTGCCTTGATATGAAAAGATATTCTTCCATCCAGTCTCATGTCCCCTTGCGAAAGAATTCTTAGTGCATAAGCATCTAAACAATATTTAATTTGGAATTCCATTATGCATCATAAAACTAACATAAAGAGCAACAATGTATGTTTTAATAATTTCAAAAGGGAAAACACATTTTCACAAATGGCCCTATGTTAAGTTCCATTCACTGAATGCTGGAAAATATGACATCTTTAAGCAAAGGCTCATTAGCTTTTTATTTTAAGCATCTGTGTACTTACATTTATCAGTAAAAAGAATCTTTCAAAAGAGCTATTCAATTTTGTAATTTCCTTATCCAGTTTTTTTCATTCTTTAGGTTCATTTTGGAGAATTTCATCTTAATTCATTTTAGACCACTTATATTACTTTCCTATGACTGCTATAACAAAGTACCAAAACCAAAGTGTCTTAAAACAACAGAAATCTATAGTTTCACAGTCTCAGAGGCTAGAAATCTGAAATCAAACCAACCATAGGGCCAAGCTCTCACTGATGGTTCTAGGGTAGAATCTCCCCTCCCTCATGAACCACCCCACCCTATTCCACCCATCTAGTTTGGCACAGAGCACCAGGCTGGGCTCCCTATGTTATATAGCACCTTCCCACTAGTTATCTGTTTTACACATGAAAGTGTATATATGTCGGTGCTACTTTCTCAATTCTCCCTAGGCTCTCTTTCCTATGCTGTGTCCACAAGTCTGTTCTCTACATTTGCATCTCCAATTCTTCTCTGTAAATTAGTTCCTCATACTGTTTTTCTAGATTTCACACACACACACACACACACACACACATATATATATATAGATATAGATATACAATAGTTGTTTTTCTCTTTCTGACTTACTTCAATCTGTATAACAGGCTCTAGGTTCATCCACCTCAATACAACTGATTCAAATGTGTTCTCTTTTAAGGCTGAGTAATATTCCATTGGAAGTGAGAAATAGATTTAAGGGACTAGATCTGATAGACACAGTGCCTGATGAACTATAGACAGAGGTTCATGACACATTGTACAGGACATAGGGATCAAGACCATCCCCAAGAAAAAAGAAAAGTGAAAAAGCGAAATGGCTGTCTGAGGAGACCTTACAAATAGCTGTGTAAACAAGAGAAGCGAAAAATAAAGGAAGGATATACCCATCTGAATGCAGAGTTCCAAAGAATAGCAAGAAGAGATAAGAAAGCCTTCCTCAGTGATCAGTACAAAGAAATACAGGAAAACAATAGAATGGGAAAGACTAGAGATCTCTTCAAGAAAATTAGAGATACCAAGGGAACATTTCATGCAAAGATGGGCTCAATAAAGGACAGAAATGGTATGGACCTAAGAGAAGCAGAAGATATTAAGAAGAGGTGGCAAGAACACACAGAATAACTGTACAAAAAAGATCTTCACGACCCAGATAATCACGATGAGGTGATCACTCACCTAGAGCCAGACATCCTGGAATGTGAAGTTAAGTGGGCCTCAGAAAGCATCACTACCAACAAAGCTAGTGGAGGTGATGGAATTCCAGTGGAGCTATTTCAAATCCTAAAAGATGATGCTGTGAAAGTGCTGCACTCAATATGCCAGCAAATTTGGAAAACTCAGCAGTGGCCACAGGACTGGAAAATGTCAGTTTTCATTCCAATCCCAAAGAAAGGCAATGCCAAAGAATGCTCAAACTACTGCACAATTCCGCTCATCTCACATGCTAGTAAAGTAATGCTCAAAATTCTCCAAGCCAGGCTTCAGCAATACATGAACCATGAACTTCCAGATGTTCAAGCTGGTTTTAGAAAAGGCAGAGGAACTACAGATCAAATTTCCAACATCTTTTGGTTCATCAAAAAAGCAAGAGAGTTCCAGAAAAACATCTACTTCTGCTTTATTGACTGTGCCAGAGCCTTCGACTGTGTGCATCATAACAAACTGTGGAAAATTATTCAAGAGATAGGAATACCAGACCACCTGACCTGCCTCTTTAGAAATCTGTATACAGGCCAGGAAGCAACAGTTAGAACTGGACATGGAACAACAGACTGGTTCCAAACTGGGAAAGGAGTATGTCAAGGCTGTTTATTGTTACCCTACTTATTTAACTTATATGCAGAGTACATCACAAGAAACGCTGGGCTGGAGGAAGCACAAGCTAGAATCAAGATTGCTGGGAGAAATATCAATAACCTCAGATATGCAGATGATAACACCCTTATAGCAGAAAGTGAAGAAGAACTAAAGAGCCTCTTGATGAAAGTGAAAGAGGAGAGTGAAAAAGTTGGTTTAAAACTCAACATTCAGAAAACTAAGATCATGGCATCCAGTCCCATCACTTCATGGCAAATAGATGGGAAATAGTGGAAACAATGGCTGACTTTATTTTGGGGGGCTCCAAAATGGTGATTGCAACCATGAAATTAAAAGATGCTTACTCCTTGGAAGGAAAGTTATGACCAACCTAGACAGCATATTTGGAGAAGGAAATGGCAACTCACTCCAGTAGCCTTGCCTGGAGAATCCCATGCAGGGAGGAGCCTGGTAGGCTACAGTCCATGGGGTCGCAAAGAGTCGGACACAACTGAGTGACTTCACTTTCACTTTCACTTTCACTTTCACTTTCAGACAGCATATTAAAGAGCAGACACATTGCTTTGCCAACAAAGGTCCTTCTAGTCAAGGCTATGGTTTTTCAAGTAGTCATGTATGGATGTGAGAGTTGGACTGTGAAGAAACCTGAGTGCCGAAGAATTGATGCTTTTGAACTGTGGTGTTGGAGAAGACTCTTGAGAGTCCCTTGGACTGCAAGGAGATCCAACCAGTCCATCCTAAAGGAGATCAGTCCTGAGTGTTCACTGGAAGGACTAATGTTGAAGCTGAAACTCCCAATACTTTGGCCACCTGATGTGAAGAGCTGACTCATTGGAAAAGACTCTGATGTTGGGAAATATTGAAGGCAGGAGGAGAAGTGTACAATAGAGGATGAGATGGTTGGATGTCATCACTGAATCAATGCACATGATTTTGGGTAATCTCCAGGAGTTGGTGATGGACAGGGAGGCCTGGCCTGCTGTGGCCCATGGGGTCACAAAGAGTCAGACAGAATGGAGTGACTGAACTGAACTGAATATTCCATTGTGTGTGTGTGTGTATATATATATATATATATATATATATATATATATATATATCACAGCTTCTTTATCCATTCATCAGTCAGTGGACATCTAGGTTGCTTCCATGACTTAGCTTCTGTAAACAGTGTTTCAATGAACACTGGGGCACATTGTTTTTTGAATTGTGGTTTTCTCAGAGTATATGCCCAGAAGTGGGATTGTTGGGTCACATGGTAGTTTGTTAAGCAATCTCCAGGAGGAGGTCCTAAGATGGTGGAGGAATAGGACAGGGAGACCACTTTCTCCCCCACAAATTCATCGAAAGAACATTTGACGCTGAGCAAATTCTACAAAACAACTTCTGAATGTTGGCAGAGGACATCAGGCACTCAGGAGGGAAGCCCATTGTCTCCGAAAAGAGGTAGGACAAAATATAAAAGATAAAAAGAAAGACAAAAGAGGTAGGGATGGAAATCCATCCCAGGAAGGGAGTCTTAAAAGAGAAGTTTCCCATGTATACTATCATGTAAGAAACGAATCGCCAATCTATGTCCGATGCAGGATACAGCATGCTTGGGGCTGGTGCACGGGGATGACTCAGAGAGATGTTATGGGGAGGAAGGTGGGAGGGGGGTTCATGTCTGGGAACGCATGTACACCCGTAGTGGATTCATGTCAATGTATGGCAAAACCAATACAGTATTGTAAAGTAAAATAAAGTAAAAATAAAAATTAAAAAAAAAAAGAAATACTAGAATGAATTCCAAATACTTATACAAATCTTTGTGAAGTGTAAAAAAAAAAAAGAAGAAGAAGAAGAAGAGACGTTTCCAAACACCAGGAAGCACTCTCACTGGCGGGTCTGTGGGGAGTTTTGGAATCTCAGAGGGCAACATAACCAGGAGAATGGATGGATAAATAAATAAATAAAACTCACAGATTACATGCCTAACGGCAACTGCCAGTGCTTGCAGCCACCACGAGCTAGCGGGGGCTAAAAAGGAAGGTGCAGGCTGCATTGCTTAGTAAGGTAAGGACCCACCGGGACCAAATGCCCTGAAGGCAATCTGAAGGAACTAATGTGAGATAGCAACCAAAACTGTGGGATAGCTGGGGTGGGGGGGCGGGGGTAGGGGGGCGGTGGGGGAAGTGGAGGTGGGGGGTGGGGAGAGAGAGAAATATCCCATGAAAAGCCCTAACCTAAGGCACTGCCAGGCCTGGTCACAGAACAAAGGACTGAGTGAATACCTTAGGAAAGCTAGCAGGCTGCGGACCAGCCCATCCCCCGCTGGAGACAGGCAGGCAGGGGGCAGCCAGAGCCAGAAAGGGGCAATCTCAGCCCCAGAGAGAGATCCTCTACCAAACTGCAAGCAGACCCCATTGCTAACCAAGAGTTCTTGGGATTCTGGATGGCTGACACCCTCCAGGAGGGTTGCAGCCAGAGATCAGCTCACCAGAAGAGATACACGGCCCATCTGAGACAGAGCTCTCGCTGTGCACCCAGAAAACTGAGCAGCTGGGATGGAGGAGGCCATAAGACTCACCCCCAACCTGGGGGAAGACTGTGCTTGCCAAGCACCTGGTCACCTGAGCTGCGTGGACCTGGGAAGGGCCCAAAATGCAGGCCCAACCGAGTCTGCACCTTTGTGGAGTGCCAGAGAACCTGAACCTGAGTGGCTTAGACCTGGGAACTGCACACAATCCAGGGCCCGCCTTAGACAGTTCCCCAGAAGAGCAACCTAGAGCCTGAGAAGTATAGAACATGAAAGCACACACACCATGAGCGGGGGCAAACCCAGTGCAGCCAAGAGACTGTGAGCACTCCCCACACACGCCAGTAATATTTGTTTGCAGTGTTCCTCCCTCCCCACTGCAGGACTGAACAAGGGAGCCTAAATAAGTGTCTACCACCGCCTCCTTGTGTCAGGGCGGGAATTAGACACTGAAGAGACCAGCAAACAGAAAAAGCTAAAGTGAACAGAGGGAATCGCTTTGGAAGTGCCAGGTGCAATAGATGAAAACCCTGTAGTTAGCACTGACTACATTGGAAGGGGTCTATAGATCTTGAGAAGTATAAGCCGGATCAAGGAATTATCTGAAACTGAACTGACCCCACACTGTCTGCAAGAGCTCCAGAGAAAGTCCTAGATATATTTTTACTATTATCATTTTTTAAATTAAAATTTTTATTTTTAAGTTCTCTATTACTCCTTTAATTTTCATTTTTATAACCTACTATTACCTTGCAAAAAAAGACCCTATTTTTAAAGCAAACATCATATATATATTTTATAATTTTTGTGACTTTGTTTTGCTTTTTTAATATTGTATTTTTGAGAGTCTAACCTCTACTGTAGTCAAGGCTGTTTTTCCTGTGGTCATGTATGGATGTGAGTTGGACTGTGAAGAAAGCTGAGCGCCGAAGAATTGATGCTTTTGAACTGTGGTGTTGGAGAAGACTCTTGAGAGTCCCTTGGACTGCAAGGAGATCCAACCAGTCTATTCTAAAGGAGATCAGCCCTAGGTGTTCTTTGGAAGGAATGATGCTAAAGCTGAAACTCCAGTACTTTGGCCACCTCATGCGAAGAGTTGACTCATTGGAAAAGACTCTGATGCTGGGAGGTATTGGGGGCAGGAGGAGAAGGGGACAACCGAGGATGAGATGGCTGGATGGCATCACCGACTCGATGGACGTGAGTTTGAGTGAACTCCAGGAGATGGTGATGGACAGGGAGGCCTGGCATGCTGAGATTCATGGGGTCGCAAAGAGTCAGACACGACTGAGCAACTGAACTGAACTAAACCTCTACTCTAGAATTTTAATCTTTGTTTTTTGGTATTTGTTATCAAATTTTGTACATTTAAGAACCCAATCTTCAGTACCCATTTTTACTTGGGAGTGTGATTACTGGCTTGGCTGCTCTCTCCCCCTTTTGACTCTCCTTTTTCTCCACCAGGTCACCTCTATCTCCTCCCTCCCTCTTCTCTTCTCTACCCAGCTCTATGAATCTCTTTGTGTGTTCCAGGCTGTGGAGAACACTTAAGAAACTGATTACTGGCTGGATCTGTCTCTCTCCTTTTGATTCCCCCTTTTCTACTCCTGGTCACCTCTGTCTTCTTTCTCCCTCTTCTCTTCTCTGTGTAACTCTGTGAATATCTCTGAGGGGTCCAGACTGTGGAGAGCACATAAGGAAGTGATTACTGGCTAGCTTTCTCTCTCCTCTTTTGATTTCCCCTCTTCTCCTCCTGGTCACCTCTTTCTCCCTCCTCCCTCTTCTCTTCTCTATGTAACTCCGTGAACGTTTCTGGGTGTCCCTCACTTGGAGAAACTTTTCATCATTAACCTAGATGTTTTATCATTAGTGCTGTATAGATGGAGAAGTCTTAAGGCTACTGTAAGAATAAGACTGAAAACTAGAGGCAGGAGGCTAAGTCCAAAACCTGAGAACACCAGAGAACTCCTGACTCCAGGGAACATCAATCAATAAGAGTTCATCCAAAAGCCTCCATACCCACACTGAAACCAAGCACCACCCAAGAGCCAACAAGTTCCAGAGCAAGACATGCCACACAAATTCTCCAGCAGTGCAGGAACATAGCCCTCAGCATCAATATACAGGCTACCCAAAGTCACACCAAACCCTTAGACATCTCAAAACTCACTACTGGACACTTCATTGCACTCCAGAGAGAAGAAATCCAGATCCACCCACCAAAACACCAACACAAGCTTCCCTAACCAGGAAACCTTGACAAGCCACCCATTCAACCCCACCCACAGTGAGGAACCTCAACAAAAAAGAAGAACCACAAACTACCAGAATATGGAAAGGCCACCCCAAACACAGCAATCTAAAGAAGATGAAGAAGCAGAGAAATACTCAGCAGGTAAAGGAACAGGATAAATGCCCACCAAACCAAACAAAAGAGTAGGAGATGGGGAGTCTACCTGAAAAAGAATTCAGAAAAATGATAGGAAAATTGATCCAAAATCTTGAAAACAAAATGGAGTTATAGATAAACAGCCTGGAGACAAAGATTGAGAAGATGCAAGAACAGTTTAACAAGGACCTAGAAGACATAAAAAAGAGTCAATATATAATGAATAATGCAATAAATGAGATCAAAAATACTCTGAAGGGAACCAACAGTAGAATAATGGAGGCAGAAGATAGGATAAATAAGGTAGAAGATAAAATGGTAGAAATAAATGAAGCAGAGAGGAAAAAAGAAAAAATAATTAAAAGAAATGTGGACAACCTCAGAGACCTCTGGGACAATGTTAAACACCCCAACATTCAAATCATAAAAGTCCCAGAAGAAGAAGACAAAAAGAAAGACCATGAAAAAACACTCGAGATAAAAGTTGAAAACTTCCCTAAAATGGGGAAGGAAATAGTCACCCAAGTCCAAGAAACCCAGAGAGTTCCAAACAGGATAAACCCAAGGCAAGACACCCCAAGACACATATTAATCAAATTAACAAAGAACAAATATTAAAAGCAGCAAGGGAAAAACAACAAATAACACACAAGGGGATTCCCATAAGGATAACAGCTCATCTTTCAATAGAAACTCTTCAGGCCAGGAGGGAATGGCAAGACATACTTAAAGTGATGAAAGAAAATAACCTACAGCCCAGATTACTGTACCCAGCAAGGATCTCATTCAAATACGAAGGAGAAATCAAAAGCTTTACAGACAAGCAAAAGCTGAGAGAATTCAGCACCACCAAACCAGCTCTCCAACAAATGCTAAAGGATATTCTCTAGACAGGAAACACAAAAAGAGTGTATAAACTCGAACCCTAAGCAACAAAGTAAATGGCAATGGGATCATATTTATAAATAATTACCTTAAATGTAAATGAATGCCCCAACCAAAAGACAAAGACTGGCCAAATGGATACAAAAACAAGACCCTATATATGTTGTCTACAAAAGACCCACCTCAAAACAAAGGACACATACAGACTGAAAGTGAAGGGCTGGTAAAAGATATTCCACACAGAGACCAAAAGAAAGCAGGAGTAGCAATACTCATATCAGATAAAATAGACTTTAAAATAAGGCTGTGTAAAGAGACAAGGATGCTACATAATGATCAAAGGATCAATCCAAGAAGAAGATATAACAATTATAAATATATATGCACCCAACATAGGAGCACTGCAATACGTAAGACAAATGCTAACAAGTATGAAAGGGGAAATTAACAATAACACAATAATAGTGGGAGACTTTAATACCCCACTCACACCTATGGATAGATCAACCAAACAGAAAATTAACAAGGAAACACAAACTTTATGTGATACAATGGACCAGTTAGACCTAATTGATATCTATAGGACATTTCACCCCAAAACAATGAATTTCAGCTTTTTCTCAAGGGCTCATGGAACCTTCTCCAGAATAGATCACATCCTGGACCATAAGTCTAGCCTTAGTAAATTCAAAAAAAATTGAAATAATTCCTAGCATCTTTTCTGACCACAATGCAGTAAGATTAGATGTCAATTACAGGAGAAAAACTACTAAAAATTCCAAAGTATGGAGGCTGAACAACATGCTGCCGAATAACCAACAAATCACAGAAGAAATCAAAATATGCATGGAAACAACTGAAAATAAAAACACAACAACCCAAAATCTATGGGGCACTGTAAAAGCAGTGCTAAGGGGAAGTTTTATAGCAATACAGGCTTACCTCAAGAAACAAGATTAAAGTCAAATAACCTAACTCTACACCTAAAGCAACTAGAAAAGGAAGAAATGAAGAATCCCAGGGTTAGCAGAAGGAACGAAATCTTTAAAATTAGGGCAGAAATAAATGCAAAAGAAACAAAAGGGACCATAGCAAAAATCAACAAAGGCAAAAGCTGGTTCTTTGAGAAGATAAATAAAATTGACAGACCATTAGCCAGAGTCATCAAGAAACAAAGGGAGAAGAATCAAATCAACAAAATTAGAAATGAAAATGGAGAAATCATAACAAACAACAGAAATACAAAGGCTCATAAGAGACTACTATATGCCAATAAAATGGAAAACTTGGAAGAAATGGACAAATTCTTAGAAATGTACAACTTTCCAAAACTGAACCAGGAAGAAATAGAAAATCTTAACAGATCCAACACAAGCATGGAAATTGAAACTGTAATCATAAATCTCCCAGCAAAAAAAAAAAAAAAAAAAGCCCAGGTCCAGATGGCTTCACAACTGAATTCTACCAAAAATTTTACAAAAAGCTAACACCTATCCTACTCAAACTCTTCCAGAAAATTGCAGAGAAAGGTAAACTTCCAAACTCATTCTATGAGGACACCATCAACCTAATACCAAAACCAGACAAAGATGCCACAAGAAAAGAAAACTACAGGCCAATATCACTGATGAACATAGATGTAAAAATCCCTAACCAAATTCTAGCAAACAAAATCCAACAGCATATTAAAAAGATCATACATCATGACCAAGTGGGCTTTATCCAGGGATGCAAGGATTCTTCAATATCTGCGAATCAATCAATGTGATACACCACATTAACAATTTGAAAGATTAAAAACCATATGATTATCTCAACAGATGCAGAGAAAGCCTTTGACAAAATTTAACATCCATTTATGATAAAAAAAAAAAAACAGAAAGCAGGACTAGAAGATACATACCTCAACATAATAAAAGCTATATATGACAAACCCACAGCAAACATTATCCTCAATGGTGAAAAATTGAAAGCATAAGTCAGGAACAAGACAAGGGTGCCCAATTTCACCACTACTATTCAACATAGTTTTGGAAGTTTTGGCCACAGCAATCGGAACAGAAAAAGAAATAAAAGGAATCCAAATTGGAAAAGAAGTAAATCTCTCATTGTTTGCAGATGACATAATCCTCTACATAGAAAACCCTAAAGACTCCACCAGAAAATTACTAGAGCTAATCAATGAATATAGTAAAGTTGCAGGATATAAAATTAACACACAGAAATCCCTTGCATTCCTATACACTAACAATGAGAAAACAGAGAAATTAAGGAAACAATTCCATTTACCATTGCAATGAAAAGAATAAAATACTTAGGAATATATCTACCTAAAGAAACAAAAGACCTATATATAGAAAACTATAAAACACTGATGAAGGAAATCAAAGAGGATACAAATAGATGGAGAAATATACCATGTTCATGGATTGGAAGAATCGATATAGTGAAAATGAGTATACTACCCAAAGCAATCTATAAATTCAATGCAATCCCTATCAAGCTATCAACAGTATATTTCACAGAACTAGAACAAATCATTTCACAATTTGTATGGAAATACAAAACACCTTGAATAGCTAAAGCAACCTGAGGAAAGAAGAATGGAACTGGAGGAATCAAACTGCCTGACTTCAGGCTATACTACAAAGCTACAGTCATCAAGACAGTATGGTACTGGCACAAAGACAGAAATAGAAATCAATGGAACAAAACAGAAAGCCCAGAGATAAATCCAAGCACCTATAGACACCTTATCTTTGACAAAGGAGGCAAAAATATACAATGGAGAAAAGACAATCTCTTTAACAAGTGGTGCTGGGAAAACTGGTCAACCACTTGTAAAGAATGAAACTAGAACACTTTTTAACACCATCAGTTCTGTTCAGTCCCACAGTCGTGTCTGATTCTTTGCGACCCCATGAATCACAGCATGCCAGGCCTCTCTGTCCATACACAAAAATAAACTCAAAGTGGATTAAAGATCTAAATGTAAGACCAGAAACTATAAAACTACTACAGGAAAACATAGGCCAAACACTCTCTGACATAAATCACAACAGGATCCTCTATGACCCACCTCCTAAAGTAATGGAAATAAAAGCAAAAATAAACAAATGGGACCTAATTAAACTTAAAAGCTTTTGCACAATGAAGGAAACTATAAGCAAGGTGAAAAGACAGCCTTCAGAATGGGAGAAAATAATAGCAAACGAAGTGACTGAGAATCTCAAAAATATACAAGCAACTCATGCAGCTCAATTCCAGAAAAATAAATGATCCAATCAAAAAATGTGCCAAAGAATTAAACAGACATTTCTCCATAGAAGACACACAGATGGCTAACAAACACATGAAAAGATGCTAAACATTACTCATTATCAGAGAAATGCAAATCAAAACCATGATGAGGTACCATCCCATGCTGGTCAGAATGGCTGCTATCAAAAACATTACAAACAATAAATGCTAAATAGGGTGCAGAGAAAACAGAACCCTCTTACACTGTTGATGGGAATGCAAACTAGTAGGGCCATTTTGGAGAACAGTGTGGAGATTCCTTTAAAAACTGGAAATAGAACTGCCATATGACTCAGCAATCCCACTTCTGGGCATACACACCAAGGAAACCAGAATTGAAAGAGACACCTGTACCCCAGTGTTCATCGCAGCACAGTTTATAATAGCCAGGACATGGAAGCAACCTGGATGTCCATCAGCACACAAATGGATAAGAAAGTTGTGGTTCATATACACAATGGAATATTCAGTTCAGTTCAGTCGCTCAGTCGTATCTGACTCTTTGTGACCCCATGAATCACAGCATGCCAGGCCTCCTTGTCCTTCACCAACTCCCGGAGTTCACTCAAACTCACGTCCATCGAGTCAGTGATACCATCCAGCCATCTCATCCTCTGTCGTCCCCTTCTCCTCCTGCCCCAAATGCCTCCCAGCATCAAAGTCTTTTCCAGTGAGTCAACTCTTCACATGAGATGGCCAAAGTACTGGACTTTCAGCTTTAGCATCATTCCTTCCAAAGAAATCCCAGGACTGATCTCCTTCAGAATGGACTGGTTGGATCTCCTTGCAGTCGAAAGGACTCTCAAGAGTCTTCTCCAACACCACAGTTCAAAAGCATCAATTCTTCAGCACTCAGCCTTCTTCACAGTCCAATCCTCACATCCATACCTAACCACAGGAAAAACCATAGCCTTGACTAGATGGACCTTAGTCAGCAAAGTAATGTCTCTGCTTTTGAATATGCTATCTAGGTTGGTCATAACTTTTCTTCCAAGGAATAAGTGTCTTTTAATTTCATGGCTGCAATCACCACCTGCAGTGATTATGGAGCCCAAAAAAATTAAGTCTGACACTGTCTCCCCATCTATTTCCCATGAAGTGATGGGACCAGATGCCATGATCTTCATTTTCTGAATGTTGAACTTTATGCCAACTTTTTCCACTCTCCTCTTTCACTTTCATCAAGAGGCTTTTTAGTTCCTCTTCACTTTCTGCCCTAAGGGTGATGTCAACTGCATATCTGAGGTTATTGATATTTCTCCCAGCAATCTTGATTCCAGCTTGTGTTTCTTCCAGTCCAGCGTTTCTCATGATGTACTCTGCATATAAGTTAAATAAGCAGGGTGACAATATACAGCCTTGACGTACTCCTTTTCCTATTTGAAACCAATCTGTTGTTCCATGTCCGGTTCCATGTCCTGCTTCCTAACCTGCATACAGATTTCTCAAGAGGCAGGTCAGGTGGTCTGTTATTCCCATCTCTTTCAGAATTTTCCACAGTTTCTTGTGATCCACACAGTCAAAGGCTTTGGCATAGCCAATAAAGCAGAAGTAGATGTTTTTCTGGAACGCTCTTGCTTTTTCCATGATCCAGCGGATGTTGGCAATTTGATCTCTGGTTCCTCTGAATATTACTCAGCCATGAAAAAGAATACATTTGAAGCAGTTCTAATGAAGTGGATGAAACTGGAGCCTATTATACAATTGAAGTAAGCCAGAAAGAAAAACACCAATACAGTATACTAATGCATATATATGGAATTTAGAAAGATGGTAACGATAACCCTATATGTGAGACAGCAAAAGAGACACAGATATATAGAACAGTTTTGGACTCTGTGGGAGAAGTGACGGTGGGGTGATTTGAGAGAATAGAATTGAAACATGTATATTATCATATGCGAAACAGATCTCCAGTCCAGGTTTGATGCATGAGACAGGGTGCTTAGGGCTGGTGCACTGGGATAACACAGAGGGGTGGGATGGGAAGGGATGTGGGAGGGGGGTTCAGGATGGGGAATACATGTACACCCATGGCTGATTCATGTCAATGTATGGCACAACCACTACAATATTGTAAAGTAATTAGCCTCCAATTAAAATAAATAAATTTTTTTAAAGAAGGAATCTCCATACTATTCTCCATAATGACTGTACCAGTTTATATTCCCACCAACAGTGCAGTAGGGTTCCATTTTCTCCACATCCTCTCCACCATTTACTGTTTGCAGTTTGTTATTTTTTTTAATAATGATGGCCATGCTAACTGGTGTGAGGTGAGACTTCTCTCTTATTTTGACTTGCATTTCTCTAATAATGAACAATTTTGAGCATATTTTCCTGTGTTTATTAGCCATCTCCCTGTGTTTCTTTACATGGTCTTCCCTCTGTGCATATCTGTCTCTGTGCCCAAGTTTCCCTTTTTTTAAAGACATTGGTCATATCGGATTTAGACCCATCTTAATGATCTCATTCTAACCTCATTTTAACTTGGGTCCAGCCTATCCCAGGCAAACTGCATGACAGAAGCAGCTCTGGATCTCTGTCTGGCAGAACTTTCCCTGAAGGTTCCTAATAAAATATCTGGGCACTCATTCTGACCTCTATTTGAATTCATATCTAGGCCCTCCAAGTCCCAATAGCCAAAGTGATACTATTAATACAAATGAGCCAGCCCCAATGGGCCTGAGATGTCCAAACTGCAGTTCCTCTACAACTCGTATGATGAAGCATCACTCCTGGCTGGCATTGTGGCATTGGGAGATAATGTGGCTCACAGACCCATTAAGGCTTCTGCATTTATTTGGAACATTTGTTTCAAACAGATAAATATTAAAGCCTAAAGCAGCAGCTCAATTTGAATCACCTGCTGAAATCTAAAATAATCCTGATTGCTGGTCCTCACTCCTATGGTTGTAACCGAATTAAGTTTCTGTGCACCCAGAGCACCACCATTTTAAAAGCTTTCCATGCATTACTAGTGTGTGTGCAGCCAAAGGTGAGAACAGATCATATAGCTCAGTGCACCTCAAACACTAACTGATGTAGGAATTGTTAAAATGCAGATTCGGATTCCACAGGTCTGGGGTAGGGCTTGAGATTCTGTGTTTCTAACAGGCTTCCATGGGATGGTAATGCTCTTGATCCACTGACCACACTTTAAACAGTCAGGATCTAAGGAGCTGATTCTCAAATGGGGCTGCACAGTGGAGTAACCAGCAGAGCTTTAAAAAAAATACTGACCCCTGGGTTTTACCTCCAGTGTGATTCTGATCGAATTGGTCAGGAGTGCTGACAGCATCAGGGCTTTAAAAGCTCTGCATGTGATTCTGAAGTGCAGCCCAGGTTGAGAACCACTGCTGTTGAGAAAAGGCAGAAACAGTCCCAGCTGTTTCTGCAAATCTAATAGTGTAAGCAAGTGGGCCGTACTGGGCATCATCTTCCATGGCAGCTACTGAATTTTACTTTGGGGTTTATGCAGCATCAAAACAAAGGCTGCATGAGGAACAGGTGTATGTGCATCACAGATTTTTAAGCACAGGTGATAGGGGATCAACAGGCAGAAGTGAGAAAGCAGACAAGACCAGTTCTGAGGGATAATGTTCAAAGAGGTTAATTAAATTTCTTTTCATATTTGTCAAGGTCTGTTTTAGTTCAGCCTGAGAGCTGAAACAAGCATTTGTAACAGCAGTCAGAGTTGTTGGAGCAGACCCTGATCCAGAGTGAGGAAGGCCTAATACTGTCTCCCCTCCTACCACCACCAGCACCACCAGGATGGCATGACCATATATCCAGTAATTAGTTTCTGCCAGTTGTCCCAGAATCTGCTGTGGTTTGACATTTTAGCGCTCTCAATATGTCTGGTTTTGAACAAGAAAAGGTCACTCTAGATAATGGTAACCTCTGTGTTAAACTGTGTCCCCCAGAATTCATGTGTTGAGGGCTTTACCCCCGACCCCACAGTGCCTCAAAATGTGACTATTAAGAGATAGGGACTTTACAAAGGTGATTAAGTTACAAATGAGTCTGTTAGAGTGACCTTATCCAAGGGGGCGTTTGGGCACACTAAGAAATATTAAGAAATGTATGAACACAGAAGAAAGACATATGAAAACACATTTTAAGGCTCCACTTGAGTCATAGCCCATTTGTCAAAGCAGTCCACAAAGTCAAGCTCAGAGTCAAGGATTGGCATATATACTGACCTACTGCAAAGACATGGTAACGGCATGAATGTACAGTTCTATTTCAAGTTCTATTTGAAGAATTAGATTAATTTTTTGACCTACCACACTAGGTTCCATCAGTGTACTTTTAGCATTCAAGTGACCATGGAATTGGTCTTAATAAATGAATTTCAGACTAGGGTATCTTGCCATCAATCTTATCCAGAATACTTGTCTCTGACAACTTTCTGTAAAGCAGTCACTTCTCACTGCTGAGCCTCAGTTTAAAAAATATATAGAAGTCCATTAACTAGATTGGCAATTACAACACAGCATCTACTTGTTTGTTTTTTAATTAGCTGTACGTATTTAAAAGGATTTTATGTTAAGATCCAGATTTTCCTAACAAATTAGAGAATCTAACAACAATGAACATCAAAGCAACAATCAGCAGAAGCGAAATTGCATCTGCCCCTAGTGATGTCAGCACTTTCCTAACGCCACAGTCGCCACCAGGCAATTTCTCTTGTTAAGAAAATGTGCTCCTCTCCTATTGGTATTTGAATTTTGGACGCCCTTCCCACCCCCACTCTGGAGTATCCAGTTATAACATTCTGAGGTTCTAAATTTAGAGTGTATAACTCCCAATACAAACTCATTCTCAATAATGCTGTTCATATAGCCTCTGTTTGTCTGTGTTTAAGTTTGGGGATGATTTTGTTTTTTGTTTGTTTGGGTTTTTCAGATTGTTTATAGGATATAGATGATTACCTTTATTTTTTATTGGAATATTATTGCTTTATAATGTTGTGTTGGTTTCTGCTGTACAACATGGATCAGCTATATGTATACATCTATCCCCTCACACTTGAGCCTCTATCCCACCCCTCTAGCTCATCACAGAGCGTGGACTGAGCTCCCTGTGCTATTCAGCAGCTTCCCACTATTTTACACATAGTAGTGTATATATGTCAATCCTCCTCTCCCAGTTTGTTGCACACTCTCCTCCCCCCCTACTGTATTCACATGTCCATTCTCTACTTCTGTGTCTCCATTCCTGCTCTGCAAATAGGTTCCTCTGTACCATTTTTCCAGACTCCATATATGTGCATTAATATATATTTATTTTTCTCTTTCTTCATTCTGTATTACAGACTCTAGGCCCAGCCACATCACTACAAATAACTCAATTTCATCCTTTTTATGGCTGAGTAATATTCCATTGTATACACGTACCACAACTTCTTTATCCATTTATCTGTCAATGGATACCTAGATTGCTTCCATGTGCTGGCTATTGTAAATGGTGCTGCAGTGAACATTGGGGTAATATGTCTTTTTGAATTATGTAATACATCTATTTTGAATAGTTTTTTCAAGGCATATGCCTATGAGTGGGATGGATGGATCATATGGTGGTTCTATTTTCAGTTTTTTAAGGAATCTCCGTACTGTTCTCCACAGTGATTCTATCAACTTAAATTCCTACCAACAGTGCAAGAGGGCTCCCTTTTCTTCACACCCTCTCCAACATTTATTGTCTGTAGATTTTTTGATGGTGGTCATTCTGACCCATGTGAGGTGATATCTCATTGTAGTTTTGATTTGCATTTATCTAACAGTTAGTATTGTTGAGTATCATTTCATGTATTTGTAGGCCCTCTGTTTGTCTTCTTTGAAGAAATGTCTATTTAGGACTTCCACCCATTTTTTGATCTTTTTTTTTTTTTTAATTGAGCTGCATGAGTTGGAGTTTTGGAGATAACTCCTTTGTCAGTTGCTTCATTTGCAAATATTTTCTCCCATTCTGAGAGTTGTCTTTTCCTCTTATTCATGGTTTCTTTTGCTGTGGAAAAAGCTTTTAAGTTTAATTAGGTCCCATTTGTCTATTTTTGTTTTTATTTTCATTACTCCAGGAAGTGCATCAAAGAGGATCTTGCTGGGATTTATGTCAAAGAATGTTCTGCCTATGTTTTTCTCTAACAGTTTTACAGTGTCTTGGCCTTACATTTTGTATTTTATCCATTTTGAGTTTATTTTTGTGTATAGTGTTTGGAAGTGTTCTAATTTCATTTTTTTAATATATATATTTCACTATCCAATTTTCCCAGCACCACTTATTGAAGAGGCTGTCTTTCTCTTGTATATTCTTGCCTCCTTTGTCAAAGATTAGGTGACCATAGGTGCATGGGTTTATCTCTGGGCTTTCTACCCTGTTCCATTGATCTATATTTCTGTTTTTGTGTCAGTTTCATGCTGTCTTGATTATTATAGCTTTATAGTATAGTCTGAAGTCAGAGAGCCTGATTACTCCAGCTCCATTTTTCTTTCTCAAAATTGCTTTGGCTATCTGGGTTTTCTGTTTCCATACAAACTGTAAACATTTTTTTTCTAGTTCTGTGAAAAATGCCATTGGCAATTTGATAGCAATTGCATTGAATCTGTAGATTGCTTTGGGTAGTATAGTCATTTTTACAATATTGATTCTTCCAATCCAAAAGAAGGTAGATCTCTCCATCAGTTTGTGTTGTTTTTTATTTCTTTCATCAATGTCTTATAGTTTTCCATGAACAGTTATTTTACCTCGTTAGGTAGGTTTATTCTTAGGTATTTTATTCATTTTGTTGCATAACTAACTACATATTTTGCTTTGCACATAAGAGTCTGTTCCTCACACTCTGCATTCATTAATCAGAAGGGATTTCCTTCGGCATCACAAATGTTTCAGGTTTCCATGTAGGGATGTTGTCTTAAGGTTTGAAAATGATGTGGTACTTAAGTTATTGGGTTGGCCAAAATTTTCATTCAGAGTTTTCCATACCATCTTACAGAAAAACCATAATGAACTTTTTGGCCAACCCAATACCTTTTTCTGGGACTGGTTAGGCACTCACCCTGAATAGAAACACAGGAAGAGGTCTTTTCAGAGCTCTTCCCTTCCCATATGACTTCCTCAACACAGCAGTCTGGTCAAAAGAATCATATTCAACCAACTGCCCTACCATTGAAAGCAGTTTGTCTTTTGGACAAGCTGCAGCAATGAGTGGGCCTTCAGGCATCCTCTGCAACCCCACCCTTCATCACAGTGTGTCCCTCACAGAGGAGACCCTCAGAAAAGAGACATCAGATATTGGAAGTGAAATGACAGAATGGAGCATGCACTCTGTGGCAAGAATTGAGATTTAGAGACAAGTGATTTGGTTATTATTGTTTGTTGGTTTGGGCTGGGCAGCTGTCCCAGAACAGAGAGAAAGAAGAGGGTCCCAGGAGTGATACATGAGAGAAGGCATGAGAACAGAGAAAAGTGAAAGAGACTCAGGACAGCCACAAATACCATGGAAAGCAGGCTGAAAAAAGAATCCATCTTTCTTTCTTTCCTTGACCCATTTGAACCGTACTATGAACCTTATGTGAAGGTATCCTTCTAGGACCTAGAAATAATATTTTCAAAATCTTTTTGTAGTCAAATATATTCATAGATCTGTATCTCATTTAATCTTTTGTAATGTTTGATCTTATTAATTTGTTACTCTTAGAAAATCTTGTTTTTACTGGATTCAGAGGTAGACGGTCTCAACAGGTATAGCCTCTATCTCTTGGCAATCTGTTCCTGGCATTTTCCTTTGGCCTCCTTCAGTCTTTTGGCCAAAACTGTATCCTACTCTGTAGACTCGTCCTTAGTTTGTTTAGTGCACAGTTTCTTCAGAGCGATACACTGATACTAGTGTTGCAGGAAACTTCAAGGAACAGGACACTGAAACTTGAGCACTTCGCTCCTCAGTTTCTTACCTTCCTCACAATTCACTAATGGGCATCATCTTGAAAGAGATTGAAAAGTTGCAATTCTGCTAGTTCTTTTGAGCCCCAAGTGACGAGGAACAGTAGTATCAGTCCAGGAATATCTTTCTCCCTTTTTTCAAAAAAGTAATACCAAGTTGAGAACACTCAGCCTGGCCTCTGCAATACAACCTTGAACAGATATGTGCTCCTCTCCCCAGTTCCCCTTGATCTATAACAGGAATGCCCCTTACTCAGTGGCCGGCAGACACAATGCTTTACCATGCACCATTATCCTATTTTATATATTAAAAACAGAAGCAGAAAGAGATTTTTTTAAAAAAACGTGTTCGTTCCATAAATATTAGGTTCAAGATTTGAAAATATATCTCCGCTGCCCCTGACTATGCTTTTTAGAACCCCTACATGAAACAGCAGTCTTTAGATAAATATGTAGGGTTGGAACTAAGGCCTAAACTGTTAAAATACTTTCCAAAATTCACACAGCTACTAAATAGCAAAGCTAAGATTTGAAACCAGTCTTTCCAACCCCAGATCCTAAATTCCTAAGCACTTGGATGACTAGGATTTCTAAATCGTCTCATGTAGGTAGGTATCAACTGGAGCTTAAATATATCCTGGGAAGGGGATTAAATAAATGTATAACTATTGAGAAAAAGAAAGGAAGAATTAGTGACCTTCCCAAGAAAATGAACTCTGTTGACATACATGGTTCCCAGGAAGCAGGTATAGCCTAAGGAGAGAACCAGGAGTCTCGGTGATCACTTCAGGCTTCTGGGGGGTCAGGGAGGACCTGATATTCTGATGGAGACAGGCATGCTATCGTTAGGAGACACATCTGGGTCTGAGATCTGGTGAATGGACACAGGCAGGCCATCTCAGTGCAATGGAGTAGAGGGTTCAGGATCCAGTATATTCAGAAACCAAGAATTAAGTGTGGAAATAAAGCAAGAGTGATGACAGTAACCAAAGTGGGAGAGAATTATCTCTATATTGTTTTATAAACATTGTGCCTCATACTCTGTGGGTGAAGAAATGGGGGTTGAGAAAATTTAGACACCTCACCCAGTGCCAGAGGCAGAATGTAGCTGGATCAAGATTCAAAGCCCTACATGCCTAGATCCTCAAATAGCAAAATGAGGGCAAGGAGCTTTAAGGAACAGGAGAGGGCAGGTTCATCTGGGCTATTAGGAAAAATACCAAGGTTCAGTGAAGGCAGAAGACTAGCTGCCCTCAGATGGCCTGCATCAGAAATGCTCAAACCCAGTGTCCCATGGGCTTATTCTGAGAGAGAACACTTGTCTTTAAATAAAGCCATTTAAACCTTCTGATGTGAAGACAGGAGAAAAAAGCAGTGGATTAAAAGCTTTACTATCTTGGAGGAGATGCTCAAATAAACCATTCAGTCAAAGGAAAGAAGGAAGAAAGGAAAGGAGAGTGCAGAAAAGGGAGGAATGAAAGGGGAGAGTGGAAGAGAAAGAAGTAAGGGGATGAAAGGGAGTATGAAAACGGGAAAAATGAAGACAAGAAGAGGTGGATGGAGAGAGAAAATAAAGTTCGGAGGAATAGAGGAATTAAATGAAAAAAGAGAATATTAAAAGACATGAGTCTATCACAAATTAGAACCCTCAGCAGTGAATCCATAGACAGCTGTCACTGAAGATTACTTTCAGATAATGAAATTAAATGCACCCTTTTATCTTCCATGCCCCTGTAGATCATGAGTTCTGGAGATCATGGTCTATAATACAGATGCAATCTTGATAAATCTCCAAGGACTTAGAACAATACTGTGCATACAGTGGGTGTTGAATAAATAAAAGGTTGACATTGATTGATGGTCTCTTCCCTAAAGAAAATTGATCTCCAATTCAAATCTCCATTGTAACACTGAGCAAGGTTAATCTTCATATCCCCACAGATGGAGACTAATGGGATAGGCCTAAGTAGGCAGAAGTGCATCAGGAAACCAAATTGGGAAATGATAGCTATTGTCACCCAGGGAATTGGCCAGAAGTGGATGTCACTCATGGCCGCCAGCTCCGAGCCTGAACATTCTTTATTCCACATAGATAATAACAGACTGGTGAAAATACACTTAAACAAATGCAACATGTATATAAAGAAAGTCTTAACAAATTCTCAAAAACTGGCTCTAGCAAGTTGATCATGTATAACTCTTCATTATTTGCTTTAGAAAAATGACAGCTGTTAAAATGCTAAAGGTAGGAGAAGGACAGTTCCTCCTCTTTCTCAAACCGAATCTCAGGCAACACACTGCGATAAACACAAATAAGCATTTTTAAAATGTACTTCAGCAAAGTGGCCCAGGACTTTGTAAACAAACACCCTGATGCTAAGTAGTTCATGAAACCTGCTCAGAAAAATTGAAGACATCCTAACTTTGTCCTTTCAAGTGCTCCTCAGACTCTTAGCCAGTCTACATATCTTAAATACCATTCATTTCACCAATGAAAGCCCATTTCTAATATTCATTATGCTGATTAGAAGTTGCCAGTTTCTCTAATAAGAACTTATTTCAAATATTCATTATGCTGGTTAACAAAACTACCTGTGGCAATAAGCAATGAGGATTTAAAAAACATGCCTTCAATTGTTACCTCTGAAGTGTGGCCTTTGTTATCTAATGTTAGACAACCACCCCTGAAGTGTGGATTCCTGTTTATACCAACTGCCCCTTGGGTAGTAAATTAAACCACATACATTTTTATATTATACTAGGTTTGTGTTGAGTATTTTAAAGTATATAACAAGCAAAAAGTGAAAGTGAATGTGTTAGTCGTTCAGTCATCTCCAACTCTTTGTGACCCCATGGACTATAGCCTGCCATGCTCCTCTGTCCATGGAACTCTCCAGGTAAGAATAGTGGAGTAGGCAGCTGTTCCCTTCTCCAGAGGATCTTCCCAACCCAGGGATCAAAACCAGGTCTCCTGCATTGCAGGCAGATTCTTTACCGTCTGAACCATGAGGGAAGCCCACATAACAAGTAACATAATGTAAATTATAAAACATATTAAAACATTTTATCTTTAAAAATAATTATTTTAATAATTGGTGGGAAAATGCCATGGACAGAGGAGCCTGTGGGCTGCAGTTCATGGGATCACACAACTTAGAGACTAAACAGCAAACAGCAGCTGACTCCAAAGACAAGTCTGTTATCCCTCGTAAAACTGCACCAAATACTGGGAACCTTTTAGTCTTAGGTCCCTCAGGCTCCAGCAGGTATAAGAAGCTCTATGCCTGGACTCAGCGTAGTTCAGCTCCCAAGTGCCCCAAATGTTTTCCTCATTATCTTGACCCTAATATGGAAGTTAGTTCCTTTGAACTGACTTTCAGAATATGCACACCTGCACTCCCTCATTCATCCATCCCTCATTCATTCACCCCTTCATTCAATGTCTTTACTAAAGCTTTTACAAAGTTGAGGGCTTTATACATCAAAACACAAAATTTTAAGATTTAACAGTAAACTGCTTATTCTGGCCATTCTTCTACACAGACTGAGGCCCCACATCTGGTTGCTTACTCATCCTCTGCCACAGTAGAGTTATTGGTTTCATGACATAGTAGTTACATTATTTGGTAGAGCAGGGTTAGTTACTTTCCTTCAAAGTCTCTCTTCCCTCACCCCCAGTACTATCAAATTTTGCACCATTGGTAATCTGATTTTTCCAGTAATACAAGACATTCTAGAATTGGGAGGAATGACAAACGACAAAGATAGTCACCTCAGTGGCCATTTTAAAGCCATATTATACGCGTGAAAGTGTGAAAGTATTAGCCGTTCGGTTGTATCCTTTCTTTACAACCCCATGGACTGTAGCCCACCAGGCTCCTCTGTCCAGAAAGAAATATAAGGATCACTCAGATCCAAGGACAATTATCTAGATTTCTAATACAACTTTTCTAACTTTCAATCTGTCATTTATATAGGAACTATTATCCAGCAAGGATCATTTCTGCATTCTTCTCTTCTAATGAAACATTACATTATTATGTTTCCCACTTCTAGTTTTATGATATATAACCTTTTTTTCAGTTTTCTAGGAAAGAAAACATCATTTTATTTCCTACATGAACAAGATTTTATTCTCCCAGAGACAACTTCATACATTCTATTTGACTCTCTGCAGATGAAAGACTGATAGTTTGAGATTATAAACATAATCCATAGATATATTTATATACCCCACGCTCCCAAGGTCTGAATTGTAAGGAGATAAAGAGGCTTGAATCAAGCCTCTTTAAGTCCATGTTAGGTCCATGAATTAAGGCAAATTGGAAGTAGTCAAACAGGAGATGGCAAGAGTGAACGTCAATATTCTAGGAATCGGCGAGACAGAATGGACTGGAATAGGTGAATTTAACTCAGATGACCATTATATCTACTACTGTGGGCAGGAACCCCTTAGAAGAAATGGAGTAGACATCATAGTCAACAAAGAGTTCGAGATGCAGTACTTGGATACATTCTCAAAAACAACAGAATGATCTCTGTTTGTTTCCAAGGCAAACCATTCAATATCACGGTAATCCAAGTCTATGCCCCAACAAGTAACACTGAAGAAGCTGAAGTTGAACCTATAAGACCTATAAGACCTTTTAGAACTAACACCCAAAAAAGATGTCCTTTCATTACAAGGGACTGGAATGCAAAAGTAGGAAGTCAAGAGATACCTGCAGTAACAGGCAACCTTGGCCTTGGAGTACAGAATAAAGCAGGGCAAAGGCTAATAGAGTTTTGCCAAGAGAACGCACTGGCCACAACAAACACCCTCTTCCAACAACACAAGAGAAGACTCTACACATGGACATCACCAGATGGTCAACACCAAAATCAGATTGATTATATTCTTTGCAGCCAAAGATGGAGAAACTCTATATAGTCAGCAAAAACAAGACTGGGAGCTGACTGTGGCTCAGATCATGAACTCCTTATTGCAAAATTCAGACTTAAATTGAAGAAAGTGGGGGAAAACCGCTAGACCATTCAGGTATGACCCAAATCAAATCCCTTATGATTATACAATGGAAGTGACAAATAGATTTAAGGGACTAGACTGATAGACAGAGTGCCTAGTGAAATATGGATGGAGGTTTGTGACATTGTACAGGAGACAGGGATCAAGACCATCTCCAAGAAAAAGAAATGCAAAAAAAGCAAAATGGCTGTCCGGGGAGACCTTACAAATAACTACAAGAAGAAGAGAAGTGAAAAACAAAGGAGAAAAGGAAAGATATATCCATTTGAATGCAGAGTTCCAAAGAATAGCAAGGAGAGATAAGAAAGCCTTCCTCAGTGATCAGTGCAAAGAAATAGAGAAAAACAATAAAAGGGGAAAGACTAGAGATCACTTCAAGAAAATTAAAGATACCAAGGGAACATTTCATGCAAAGGTCTCAATAAAGGACAGAGATGATATGGACCTAACAGAAGCAGAAGATATTAAGAAGAGGTGTCAAGAATACACAGAAGAACTTTACAAAAAAGATCTTCATGACCCAGATAATCACGATGAGGTGATCACTCACCTAAAGCCAGACATCCTGGAATGTGAAGTCAAGTGGGCCTTAGGAAGCATCACTATGAACAAAAATAGTGGAGGTGATGGAATTCCAGTTGAGCTATTTCAAATCCTAAAAGATGATACTGTGAAAGTGCTGCACCCAATATGCCAGTAAATTTGGAAAATTCAGCAGTGGCCACAGGACTGGAAAAGGTCAGTTTTCATTCCAATCCCAAAGAAAGGCAATGCAAAGAATGCTCAAACTACTGCACAATTGCACTCATCTCATATGCTAGTAAAGTAATGCTCAAAATTCTCCAAGCCAGGCTTCAGCAATTCGTGAACCATGAACTTCCAGATGTTCAATCTGGTTTTAGAGAAGTCAGAGGAACCAGAGATCAAATTGCCAACATCCGCTGGATCATGGAAAAAGCAAGAGAGTTCCAGAAAAAAACTTCTTTTTCTGCTTTATTGACTATGTCAAAGCCTTTGACTGTGTGGATCACAATAAACTGTGGAAAATTCTGAAAGAGATTGGAATACCAGACCACCTGACCTGCCTCTTGAGAAATCTGTATCCAGGTCAGGAAGCAACAGTTAGAACTGGACATGGAACAACAGACTGATTCCAAATAGGAAAAGGAGTATGGCAAGGCTGTATATTGTCACCCTGCTTCTTTAACTTCTATGCAGAGTACATCATGAGAAACACTGGGCTGGAAGAAACACAAGCTAGAATCAAGATTGCTGGGAGAAATATCAATAACCTCAGATATGCAGATGACACCACCTTTATGGCAGAAAGTGAAGAGGAACTAAAAAGCCTCTTGATGAAAGTAAAAGAGGAGAGTGAAAAAGTTGGCTTAAAGCTCAACATTCAGAAAATGAAGATCATGGCATCCAGTCCCATCACTCCATGGGAAATAGATAGGGAAACAGTGGAAACAGTGTCAGACTTTATTTTTGGGGGCTCCAAAATCACTATAGATGGCGACTGTAGCCATGAAATTAAAAGACGCTTACTCCTTGGAAAGAAAGTTATGACCAACCTAGACAGCATATTACAGAGTAGAGACATTACTTAGCCAGCAAAGGTCTGTCTGTCAAGGCTATGGATTTTCCAGTAGTCATGTATGAATGTGAGAGCTGGACTATGATGAAAGCTGAGCATCGAAGAATTGATGCTTTTGGACTGTGGTGGTGGAGAAGACTCTTGAGAGTCCCTTACACTGCAAGGAGGTCCAACCAGTCCATCCTAAAGGAGATCAGTCCTAAGTGTTCATTGGAAGGACTGATGTTGAAGCTGAAACTCCAATACTTTGGCCAGGTGATGTGAAGATCTGACTCATTTGGAAAGACCGTGATGCTGGGAAAGACTGAAGGCACAAGGAGAAGTGGACAACAGAGGATATGATAGTTGGATGACATCACTGACTCAATGGACATGAGTTTGAGTAAACTCTGTGAGTTGGTGATGGACAGGGAGGCCTGGCGTAGTGTAGTCCATGGGTTTGCAAAGAATCAAATACAACTGAGCTACTGAACTGAATTGAAACTTCTCAAGTTAATCCCCTTTATTGTTATAAAAAAAGATAAATCTGGGTCTGTTTGCCTATTCAAATGAAAATTAGGGAAATGTGGGCCCTAGTGTCTTCTGATGCCTGAGTATCAGAGGTCAGAGAGTTTGAATTTAGGTTAAATGGGCAGGTGAGTTTGCTGCCAGAGCAGTCCTGTCCAGATGCCTGCAAGAAGTCTGGAGCATGTGGGCTGCCAAGAACTGCACTTTTGTCTATGTAGTGCCGGGAGCCAGCGTGAGGAATTCCACCCGCGACAAGCTCATGCGGCAGAGCTCTGATGGCAAGGCTAATCAGACCTCAGGTTTTCCCCCTGGAATTTCCTGAGCATCCACCCCCCCCCCAAAATAAGAATCTGCCTGCTTTTCCACTCTTGTAATATTCTCTGGAAAAAGTCAAATCAGGGCTTTAGTCTTCTGCATTTGAAAGGGATGTTTCAGTTAAAACCCCTCTGATAGCTCTCTAGCTCTCCTAACAGGTTCCCCCTGGAACTCTTACAGCTTGTGAATTGCTCACAGCCCCCCAACCATGAGAGGCACAAAGCTTAAAGCATCTTAAAGATACAGAGCCTTTTCTAAAGAGTTAAAAATCATATTGGTAGAGGGTTTTCACTGTTGACTCAATGACTGCTGCCAGGCCTCCATATTCTTTATCTTTTAGGCACCTGGGAGGATGTTAATCAATGTAAACAGGATATGGAAAAACATATATAATAGTTTTGATGTTAGCAACACTAGACTTTTGAGTTAATTACTTTTCTCTTTGTTATATATCACTGCACTCCTCTTGTGTCCTTGCTATGTAAAAATGTAAGTTTATTGAGTGCTTTCTGAGAATGGCATCAGACTTTGGGAAGATCAACACAAATAAGTCTTCTGGTTGACAAACCCTTATCAGAAAAAAGGCTGTAAAATGTTAATTGGCCCTTTTGGCCGGAAGATGATGTAAATTACCTAAGACTTGTGTATACAATTAGGTATGCAGAGAGAAAAGCCTGATTTTGATAAGAGTCTGGGCTGCTAACGCTGCATAACTTTGTGTTACCCATTGATCTCCATGTTTTATCAAAAGTATAAAAGGCCTTCTGAACAATAGAGGACAGGGAAGTTGCTGGACTGGTTTCCCCCGTGTCTCCTCTTTACTCTAATTTCAGGCTGAATTCCCATCTGGAGTGGGGCAGCTCACCATGTCTACTTACTTGTCTTGGCTTTTAAGATCCACGCGAGGGGGAGCCCAAGGTGGGGCACCCCCCAATATTCAAGTGGGCGCCAGTGGCCCAACATAGATGGTGCAAGCTCCTTGTCTGGAACTTTATTGGCCTTCCCCGTAAGCCAAGTTATTCAGCCTTCTTTCTCTACTTAATTTTCCTACTATACTATTGTTTCTTAATCTAATCTTATATTAATAAACAAATAAGTCTTTCCTCGCCAACACCGTCCTCGCTTTGAATTCCCTGGATCCACCGGGGCTGGACCCCAGCAATGTAAGAATATGTAGTCTGTGAAGGAAAAAGCTGTGAATAGCAAATCAAGAGGAGCAGGACCTCTCAAACTTTAGTGGAAAGAATTACCTAGGATCTTACTAGGAGAAGGCAATGGCACCCCACTCCAGTACTTTTGCCTGGAAAATCCCATGGACAGAGGAGCCTGTTAGGCTGCAGTCCATGGGATCACTAAGAGTTGGACAGAGCTGAGCAACTTCACTTTCACTTTTTACTTTCATGCATTGGAGAAGGAAATGGCAACCCGTTCCAGCGTTCTTGCTTGGAGAATCCCAGGGACGGGAGGAGCCTGGTGGGCTGCCATCTATGGGGTCGCACAGAGTTGGACATGACTGGAGCGACTTAGCAGCAGCAGCAGCAGCAGGATCTTACTAAGATACAGTTTCTGACTCAGCAGGTCTAGAGTGGAGCTGACATTCTGCCTCTCAAACCCGCTCCCCAACAATGTCAGTGCTACTGTTCCAAGTAGCAAGATGTTAGAGGCAAGTGAAGTCCTCATGCAAACTCTAGAGGACATTCTAAATAGAAGATTTGGATTTTATCTCAGTGGTATACTAAGGACCTTATAAGTATATATTTTTTAAATGTCTGAATAAAGTCATATTATTTTCAATTTTTTTGTGGAAGTAAACAACATGCATAATAGGTAAGTAGATTATGCTTCATGAATCTTTTACAAAACCATTTAACCACCATCCTGATCAAGAAAGAGAATATTACTAGCATCCTAGATGCCTACCCACACCCATGTCTAAATCACTACTCTTGCCCTCATCCTTCTTAACCAATCTGACTCTTACAAGCAGAGGTTAATTTTGTCTGCTGTAAACTTGAAATACAACCATGCAGTGAGTACTCTTTTGTTTCTAATTTTATCATTATTTTTATGATATTTATTCATCTATATTATTTCATATAGTTAGTTGTTTCTCAGTCCTCTCCACCACAGTCAGCAAACTTTTTCTCTAAAGAGCCAGATAGTAAATATTTTCAGCTTTGGCCACCATATGGGCTCTGGTAAATCTCCACTGTTAGGGTGTGAAACCAGCCTCATGATACATAGACAAATAGACCTGTCTCTGTTCCAATTAAACTTTATTACAGAAGCAAATATAGGTCAGATTTTACCTGTGGGTCATAGTTTACTGACTCCTGCCCTATTGCAGTGCATTGTAAGGATTTATCACAATTTCTCTCTCCATTTTCTTCTTCATGAGTGTATTAGTTTTCTATTGCTGCTATAGGAAATTATCACGACTTTAGCAGCTTAAAACAGCACACATTTATTTCCTCCCAGTTCTGTAGGCTGGAAGTCCAGGCAGGCTCAACTTATTCCTTTCTTCCAGGCGCTATGAGGCTGATATCAAAGTGTCAGCAGACCTGGGATCATATTCAGAGGTTCTGGGAAAGAAATTGCTTCCTACTCATCCTAGTGGTTGACAGAAGATGGCCCCTTGTGTTTGTAGAATGGAGGTCCCTGTTTCCTTGCTAGCTGTCAACCTGAAGTTGTCTTTAGCTCTTCCAGGTCGCTTTTAGTCCTTGCACATGGTTCCCTTGATCTCAGAGCCAGCAACTTAACATCAAATCCTTCTCAGACGTGGAATATCTTTTCTAGAAACTGTATTGTTTTATGTTCCACATTTAAATGTACAGTCTTCCTCCGCTGATTTAGGGTATGGTATCAGGGAGTGCTGAAGAATCATTCTTTCTTCCATGTGGCTATCCAATTGACCCAGCACTATTTATTGATAATACTGCCCTTCCTCTACTGCTCTGTGGTATCAGATCATCATCAATCAGTGGCCAGGAATATGTGAGTTTACATCTGGACTACTTATTCCATTGATCTGGTACTCTATCCTTACACTACTAATGACTATAGCTTTATTATTTAATATAAGTGATATGATAGTATAAGTCTTTGCATTTTGTTCTTCAGGATCGTGAGTCTGACAGAGTTTGACCTGAAACTGATTTTGACTGGCATGTGCTATGTGGTAGGGAGTTTGTAGGGGTGGTCTCCATTTGCCTCTAACCACTGAAACTACCAGTGCTTACTGTAAAGAACTAGGTCTCATTGTGTGAATTATTTGGCTATGGTCAGTTTGCTATGTATTGCTAGGTAGTTTTGTTCTTTATCCTGAAGGTAAATAGGAAACAGTAAAACAATTTAAGCAAGCAATTAGTTTTTATTGCTTTTTAATAAAAAAGTTAGATGAGACAATAAATTTCATGGTTAAATAGATGAATTTCATGGTTAAATCTTGTTTTAAACAAATATAATAACAGTCATAAAGAAGATAGGTGACGAACCTGGAGTTTATTGAAGTGGTCAAAGCTATAGATGACAGGGCCCTGGGCTAAGCTGGGACAATGGTCATATAGAGAAAGTGGTGGATATGAGAAAGATTTAATGGGTGCTACTTGGAGATTAATTATATCTGGAGTGTTGACTCCATTGTTAAGGGACATAATACCTAACAATGCTACTGACAAAGAATTCTAGAGAAATTATGGATAAGGATAATGGGTTGAACACTGATCATGTTGAGATTAAGTTACCTTCAATCTAAGTGGAAATATTTATTAGAGGGAAATAGGGGCTAGTTCTTGGCAGAGAAGTCAAAGCTGGAAATATATACTGGGGAGTGTTTTGCATTTTGATGATAACTGAAGCCTTGATTGAATCAGACCATCTAGAGAATGTGTACAAAACAAGAATAAAAAAGTATCATGGATAGAATGTTGGTGAATTTCACCACCTATAGGGCATACTAAGAAGAGAGAGACTACCTCATATTACAATTGAATCTTCAATCACAGAATTATTGCCATTTCAAAATAATAACTGTTCTATTTAAAATATATAATATCACAGAAAAATATTGATCTTATCTGTCCTTTTCTGTAAGTGTCCATCAAGATAGTGTTTTCTGCAATTGAAGCATTGCCTATAATGTTAATCAAGTTATATGATCACACCAGAGATTAAACTGAGGAAGGCAGTCATAAATTATAATTTTCATGATGCAGCGAGGTCTCATTTTATTTAACAACAGGTAACGACAGAGAAGTGGAAAGGGAAAAGTCTCAGCTGGAAGTGACTGCTTAGGCTTTCACAGAATAGAGGAAATTCTCCTTGGAGCATAGAGATGGTTAAAGTGAGATGGTTAAACTGAGAGGAATTTGGTGTATCCCTATCTTCAATCCAGGGTTCTATTAGCATGCATTGGGTAGACATTGGATATGTCCAGCTTCTGATGATGAGGTTGAGAGTTCCTAGTGATCTCCCTGAAATTCCTAGCAGGGCCCGTACAGTGAAATACCTGAGATGCGGATAATAGTGAAAAGCAAGGCATGTTGGGACAGGAAATCCACTCCCCCAGGCCAGCTGTCCTCACCCTGTAAAGAGTCTGTCGCCCTCAGGGCTCTTGAATAAAACCACCAAAGGCCATCAGTTCACAGACTCCATGTTGATTTCATCCAGTAAAGGAGCTGCTTCATCCACAGGGTAGCAAAACAATATAAAATTAGAGGAGGGAATCAAATCAATAGTCAGTCCAGCAAGAGACAGTATGTGTTCTCCTTTGAGCTGTTAGCAGGTGTGCTGGGTGAATACAGATAAGTTGATAAATGGCTGATTCGATAGACTGGTAGCAAACACATGCTTTGCCAGAGATGACTTTTTAAGTCACCATACATCAAACAGACAGTGTCAGCCTTTGAGGATAAACCTGTGAAGCCTTGTTGTGCTCTTTGAACTACCTCTGAGACCAGAGACTGAAAAGGGGCCTGAGTATTCCTCTGAATCCACTGGGAGGATTGAAAGCTTCAAAGAGGAGAGCCATCATATCCAAGGGGAAATACATTGATTGAAGGAACCAGTGTGAAATAGTCTTTAATAATTACCAGAAAGCTGGAATCGACTGGTGTTTTGCTGAGCTATATTTTATCTTTATTGGATTAACTGTGACACAGTAGGTTATGTCAAAGGGAATCTGCATGAATATTAAAAGTAAATGTGGTGTGAATAATAGATAACTTACATTAGATGCACCAGCATGCAGTAATTTTTATTCACCTACATAATTAGATTAAAACAAATCTGCTGAATAAAATACATTGTCTTACTATAATCCAGTTTGAAACACCCAAAAGTTATGACCATAAGGATGTTTGCTGGTATTTTACATATAAATACATAATTCACCCTAAGAAATGTTTTCTAAAAGGTTCCTGGTAGTTACAAGAGTAGGTGATTGTGAACATTAATATTCTTACTATTCTAGTAAGAAATACCCTTTAGATCAAATTAAGACTCCTACAATGTTGATACCAGAATAAAACCACCACCATGTAACTTTTATGTTCACCTCTGGGAAATCAGCTCTATTTCTCTGATGAGCTGGGAAAACTGGCATTAAGATTTTGCTGGTAGATCTCAGTCCTCCCAGTCTTCAAGCTGGCATCTTTTCATCTCCCTCATCTGCCCAGATGCTGTTCACCACTGCTGAAGAAATTCAGCTAGAATCTGTTGTAACAGAAGGTGGGTTCCAACACTATCTAGTTCTACCCAACTGTGGATGCTGGGGACTCCCTGATCTACCTCTCTCTGCTTCTGGGCCTCTGGTTGTCCTGGGCTATCGAAAAAGAGTGCATCCATGTGAGGACGTTTGAATATGGCTCAGCAAAGTCTGTGGGAGGCGTGGGTATCACTTCTGCTGGATTACGTACAGGCAAAATGCTGGCAGATACAGGCAGAAACCACCCCTCCCACACACAGAGGGCCATGCGGCTCATCAGGCAGGTGATAAGTGGGGTTTACTCTTAGGTTGATGAATGAGCTGCCAGTCCCAGCTGGTGGTACTGGCAAAAGGTGGTGTTGGGCTCTTTCCGCTGATCCTGCTTTCCTCCATGTGATGCGCAGGTGCCACTTGCCTCCCTCATCCAGTTCCTCTTCCCCTTTCTCAGCCCAGTGCACCACAGCTAAGGTTCAAATCAGCAAATCAGACATTCCCTGATTTGTCTGGGTCACATCCTGACTTGTTCATTTGGTCTCAGAATAATGAATAATAATACGCCTTTTCATTCTCAACAGTGACCTAATTGAACATGAAGTTATGTGATCACCCTAGTCTTGTCCAGTCTTGCTGGGAGATCACTATTGAGTTCCCCAGTCTTCTCTTGCAATCTGTTGTTACAGCACAGACTTGTTTCCTTGCCTCCTTCTGGGCATTATGCTCAGGTTCTTAAGAGCCTTTTTAAAATCTCTCTCCACAAAATCAGCTCTTGCAAATGAAAAGTTTGGATGTCCAAGTAGGTTTCTGAGGCTGGCTTTTTTTAGAAGCTCAAAAGGGAACATTAACTGCTTTGCTTTCTTGTTATATTCCTGCCACTCTAATTCTCCTTGAGGCAATGTAGATGGCTGATGACTGAAAGTGTCATATACAGAGAGGTCCAGAAAAGAAGCCCCAAGGGTTTGTATGAGAAGTTATTTTCTCACCATTCTCCCACTTCTAAGTTCCTAGTTGCGACTTGCAGTCTCAAGATATTCTTGTCACATAAGTGCCTGGTATAGGTTTTATGGAAAAATAATAATCCCTATTAATTATTGAGTATCCAGCATCTACCACACAGGGTACTTCTCTTGCAACATCCTCTAAGGAAGTGGTTATTATCATTATCCCATTAAACAAATAAGTTAACTCACCTGTACAAGGCTGTCCACCTCGTAAATAGTGGAGCCAGAGGTTAAGTCTGGTCAATTTGACTCCAGATCACAGGTGCGTAAAACAAAAAGCACTCCTCTAATGACCAAAGCTTGCAGATCTATAACCTGACAGATTAATTAAAATACACTATAAACTTTGTAGTCCTGAGAGAGAGGAAGGTATGATAAATGCTGTCAGAAACCCATTTTCAACTGTGCCGCGTGTGCTTCGTCACTTCAATCATGTCCGACCCTTTGTGACTCTATGGACTATAGCCAGCCAGGCTTCTCTGTCCATGGCATTCTCCAGGTAAGAATACTGGAGTGGGATGCCATGCCCTCCTCTAAGGGATCTTCCCAACACAAAGATTGAACCCATATCTCCTGTGTCAGTCGGCGAATTCTTTACCTCTGAGCCACGTGGGAAGCCCTCTTCTGACAGGATGGACCAAAAGCTTTCTCTCAAGAATTGCTCTCTTCTCATAATTATTCCTGTCTATGTGCCTTTCAGCTTACAAGTTCCCTGCAAGGAAAGGGTCAATGGAGGTGGCAGTTTGGTTAAAAGCAGCAAGTCCCTCCCTCCAAAGGCAGGGTGTCAGGGTGAACCATGGCACCTGAGCTCCACCTACTGTGCTTCTTGAGGTTGCTTTAAACCCCAGAGCCCAGCTGGCCCAGAACCCAGATCCACTCGGCTCCCAGGTGCCTACAGTCAGCTCTGAGGCCCCCTACTTCCTGAATAGCCATCAGAGAAGCTGCCAAGATCAGAAGGGCTGCATCCTCCTACCGTGTCTCACAGGCAGTGAGAATTGAAGGGAATCATGACAGAGGTAGGAGCTGCTAATGTAACAAGATGCATGTATTTAAAAGGATGACTGAAAACAGACTAATATGTTTTAGAAATCTAATTCACCGTGTAGATGCATGAGAGCAGAAATCATTTAAGCTAGTCTCTCATGAGAGTTGATACAGTATATAAATAACTAGCCATTATAGATGTAGACTGCTTTGGGATTGTCAAAGCCATCACCCTGAAATTACTCCAGCGATATCTAATCTCCATCATACAGTCAATATGTGTGGGGACCTATGTTGATAAGGTGGAACTAATCTCTCAAAGGTAAGGCTGTTTTTTCCCCTGATCGAGTTAGGTGTTCTTCAGTGATGGATGAGGTCAAACCGTGACCAGCAGAATTTGTCAGAATTAACACAGATGTTCCTACATGTGTTGTTTGGGTTGTGATTCTCAACTGTGGCTTTTATTGTTCCCTTCTCAACATTTCACCACTGCGGCAGATGCTTCCTGAGTATGCACCCCTCGTATTGCTTTACATCCTTGGCAGAATGGTAGTGGGTCAGAGCCTCTCATGAGGTTACAGCCAGTGAATCTTGTATAATTTTATCTCCCTTGATCAATGTAACCTATGCATGTAGTAGAAAATCAAATAGAAGAGATGGCCTTATAAAATACAGCAAGAGTCTTATCACCTCAAAACTTCCCACTGTACTCTCCAAGGGCAATCCTATTTCTGTTTCTAGGAGTTTTTGACAGTTAGACATGGATCTGAACAATTTGTTTTTAGGGTTAATTTTTGATGTGCCAACTTTATATCAGTTTAACTTCCTGATATGATTGAAAAGGATACTCTTAAATATCTTCCATATCCTTTTTTTGTTCTCTCAATTTATAACAGTTTTATGACAGTTTTTAGTACTGCTAATTCTTACTTTTGAAACTGCAAATGAAATTTGTAGCCCCTGGTTTCATTCCATATATCTTTTTCCTTTTGTTTAAAACTTTTTATTTTGTTTTGATGTACAGCCAATTACCAAGCAATGTTGTGGTAGTTTCAAGTGAACAGCAAAGGGATTCAGCCATACATATACATGTATCCATTCTCCCCAAAACTTCTCTTCCATCCAGGCTGTCACATAACACTGAGCCAAGTTCCATGTTATACAATAGGTCCTTGTTGGTTATCCATTTTAAATACAGCGGTGTGTCCATGTCCATCCCAAACTCCCTAACTGTCCCTTCCCCGTCATCCTTCCCCTTGACAACCGTAAGCTCATTCTCCAAGTCTGTGAGTCTATTTGTTCTGTGAGTTCATTTGTATCATTTCTTTTTTAGATTCCACATAAAAGGAATGTCAAACAATATCTCTCCTTACTTGTCTGTCTTAGTTCACACAATACGACACTCTCTGGTCCAACTGCTGCTAAGTCGCTTCAGTCGTGTCCATCTCTGTGCAACCCCATAGACAGCAGCCCACCTGGCTCCCCCGTCCCTGGGATTCTCCAGGCAAGAACACTGGAGTGGGTTGCCATTTCCTTCTCCAATGCATGAAAGTGAAAAGTGAAAGTGAAGTCGCTCAGTTGTGTCCGACTCTTAGCGACCCCATGGACTGCAGCCTACCAGGCTCCTCCATCCATGGGATTTTCCAGGCAAGAGTACTGGAGTGGGTTGCCATTGCCTTCTCCCTCTGGTCCGACTATGTTGCTGCAAATAGCATTATTTCATTTTTTTCAATGGCCAAGTAATTTATTATATTGTATATATATACCACATCTTCTTTATCCATTCCTCTGTTGATGGACATTTAGGTTGCTTCCACGTCTTGGCTATTGTAAACATTGCTGCAATGAACATTGGAGTGTATGTATCCTTTCAGATCATATTTTTCTCTGCACATATGCCCAGGAGTAGGATTGCAGGGTCTTACGGCAGCTCAATTTTTAGTTTTTTAAGGAACCACCATACTGTTCTCCATAGTGGCTATACCAATTTTAAATTCCCACCAACACGGTAGGAGGGTTCCATTATCTCCACACCCTCTCCAGAATTTATTATTTGTAGACCTTTTTTTGTGTGAGACCAGACACTGTAAAACTCCTAGAGGAAGACATAGGCAGAACACTCTCTAACGTAAATCACAGCAATATCAGTTTCAATCTGTCTCCCAAAATAATGGAAATAAAACAAAAATAAATAAATGGGACCTATTTAAACTCAAAAGTTTTTGCACAGCAAAGGAAACAAACAAAACAAAAAGACAACCCACAGATTGGGAGAAAATAGTTGCAAATGATATGACCAGTAAGGGATTAGTCTCCAAAATTTACAAACAGCTCATGATGCTTTGTTGCATCAAAACAAATAACCCAGTCAAATCTTAGGACAGAAAAGTAGGTATTTCTCTAAAGAACACATACAGATGGCCAATAAGCACATGAAAAGATGTTTATCATCGCTAATTATTAGAAAAATGCAAATCAAAACTAGGAGATATCACCATCCCGAGTGGTTATCATCATCCATACATTTTTGAAAATGTAGATCGAGTCCTCAGATTTGTAAAGTAAGAATTTTTTAGTGCATATATCATTCCCACCTCCCACCCTATCCTCTCACTTCCCAATCTATGTTAAACATTTAATTGCAGTTCTTGTTTGACTACAAGTTGATTACAAATGTTTATAACCAATAAATATCCTAGCATGATTGTAACTATATAAATATTGCTGGTGAAGTCAGAGCCTGCTGCAGTTAAATTTCATTGTCTGCACCTCCTAACATCACACCTCCCTCCATCATTTGAATAACAATAATCCTACTATCAAAGTTACTGGTGAAATGTCTCCTCTCTTTCCCTTTAAAACCATGACATATTGGATTGTTTTATATTTGGGCCATGAGTTGCACTTTTTTCCTGTCATTTCTTATTGCCTTTCTTTTTTTATATAGTTGAAAGAAATGATTCCCTTCATCATGTTAAATGTTTTGTGGGGTCTCTTTTACTTGATATACATCCCTATCTCTTGAAGACACTTTACATGGATCCCACTAACCCCACATTCTAGTTTGGAGTTGCTGCTTTGTATGCCAAAACTTCATCTACAGTCTTAGTAGTTCTTTTTACTGGATTCATGATTTCAATAAATTCTCTCTTTTGGGTGTGGGAGTATATCCTCAAGTAATTTTCTCAGATATGGTGAATACAAAGTAAACTTCCTGAGTTTTTGCATGTTTGGAATGATTTGGTTTCACATAGAATATGACTCCGTGTTGGTTGGGGGTTTTTTTGACTCATGCTGCTTTATGGATACCAGACTCTTATTGCAAAGATTCTTTATTCTCCATAGCTTTGGAACTTTTTGTCCTCTCTCTTTTTTAGTACCTTCCTCTACATTCATTGTGCTTTCTCTCTCTGGATATCCTGGTAGATAAAGGTTTGAACTCCTGGACTGATCCTCCATATCTTTCATTATTCCTATGTGTTTTTTGTCTTTTTACTCTTCATTCTGGAATCTTCACATTTTATGTTAAGTATGTTATTATGGCAATCATGTTCCAGTTTCCAAGAGTATTGTGTCTTCTCTTAATGTTCTTTTTTTAACAACCTGTCCTTGTTTTATATGTGACATCCCATTTTGACTCTCTGAAGATCCCAATCACATTTTTGCAAGAAGTTTTTTAAATTAAAATGTTTATTGAGATAATTGAGATGTGTGTATGTGTGTGCATGCGCGCACACGTGCATGTGTTCACACACACTCAGTCACGCCTTAACTCTGCAACCCCGTGGACTGTAGCCTGCTAGGCTCCTCTGTCCATGGAATTTTTCAGGCAAGAATACTGAAGTGGGTTGCCATTTCCTACTCCAGGGGATCTTCCCGACCCGGGGGTTGAATCCCCATCTCTTTCATCTCTTGCATTAACAGGCAGATTCTTTACCTAAGAAACCCAATTGGGATTCATATGCAGTTGTAAAATCTAATACACAGAAATCCTAAGCATCCTTTACCCAATTTCTGCCCCCACCCAGAATTTTCAAAACTGTAGCATGATATCACAATCAGAATATTGACCATACACGAATCTTACTCAGATTTCTCCAGTTTTGCTTGAATTCATTTATATGTATGGTTGTATATTTAGTTCTGTTATTTGTGTAGGTTTGTGTATTCTTTACCACAGTCAAGGGTAGTAGTTCTATTACTACAAGGATGTTTCATGTTGCCTTTCTATAACCTCCTACCTCCCTCACAGCTCCCTTCATCTCTACTTGACAACCACTAATCTGTTCTCTATGTCAATAATTTTGTTATTTTTAATGTTAAATAAATTACATCATATATTATGCAATTTGGGGGGATTTGCTTTTTTTATTCAGCATAAATTACCTAGAAATTCATCCAAGTCGTTACGTGCATTGATATTTTGCTCTTTATTTTTCAGTAGTATTTATGATATGTATGTAACACAGTTTAACCACTTACCAGCTGAAGGACACCTGGGCTATTTCCAGTGTTTTGCTATCATGAGTAAAACTGCTATGAAATTTTCACGTAGAGTCTTTGTGTGAACACGTATAAATACCCAAGAGTGCAAATTCGGGGTCATACGGTAGATGCACGTTTAGTTTTGCAGTGACTGTTGCCACTATTGCAAAGTGGCTGCGCCGCTGCACATTACCACCGATAATGTATAAGTGATCTGGCTTCTGCACATCTTCACCAGAATTCTAGGTTATCATTATTTTCTTATTTTAACCACTCTAATAGGTATGTCATGACAGCTCGTTGTACTTTTAATCTGCATTTCCTTCATGGCTAATGATGAGTATCTTTTAATGTGCTTATTTACTATCTGTATATTCTTGTCAGTGAAGTGTCTCTATGTATCTTTTGCCCATTTTCTTATTGGATTCTTTGATGGAGTGATGGGAGTTTTTTGTATATTCTCTATATGAGTTCTTTACTGGGTATGTGGTTTGCAAAAACTTCCCCCAGTCTGTAGCTTGCTTTTCCAGCCTCTTTACATGGGATTTTGCAGTGCACAAGTTTTAAATTTTGAGGAAGTCAAAATCCAATTTGGACTGGATCCCAAAGATTATGACCTATGTTTTCATTTCCTAAAAGTTTTATATACTTTTTTTTACATTTAAGTGTATTATTCATTTTGAGTTAATTTTTGTAAAAGATGTGATGTTTTAGTTGAGGTTTAATCTTTTGTCTATGAATGTCCAGTTGTTTCTGTATCATTTACTAAAAAGGCTCTCCTTCCTTTGTGAATTGCATTGGTTCTTTGCCAAAATCAATTGAGCATATTTGTGTGGGTCTATTTCAGGGTGCTCTTTTCTGTTCCATTGATCTGTGAGTATATCCATTTTTCAATACCGTACTGCCTTGGTTATGTAGCTATATGCTGCTGCTGCTGCTGCTAAGTCACATCAGTCATGTCCGACTCTGTGCGACCCCATAGACAGCAGCCCACCAGGCTCCCCTACCCCTGGGATTCTCCAGGCAAGAACACTGGAGTGGGTTGCCATTTCCTTCTCCCGTGAATGAAAGTGAAAAGTGAAAGTGAAGTCGCTCAGTCGTGTCCGACTCTTTGTGACCCCGTGGACTGTAGCCTACCAGGCTCCTCCGTCCATGGGATTTCCCAGGCAAGAATACTGGAATGAGTTGCCATTGCCTTCTCCAATGTAGCTATATAGTAGCTATATAGGCCTTAATATGTGATAGAGTGATTCCTCCCACTTTTTCCTTCTTTGTCAAGGTTGTTTTAGCTATTCTGGGGCTTGTGCCTTTCCATATTAATTTTAGAACAAGCTTGTCCATGTATATAGAAACCCTAGCTGGGATTCTGATAAAAATTGCACTAACTGACAGATCAGTTTGGGGAAAACTAACATCTTTACTATGTCAAGTCTTTCATGAACACTGCATGTCTCCCCGTTTATTTAAGTCTTCCTTGATTTCTTTTATCAACATTTTTTAATTTTCAGCATATAGATCCTATATAGGTTTAAGTTTGATTTTTAAGTTTATTTATTTTTAAATGGAGGATAATCGCTTTATAGTATTGTGTTGGTTTCTGCCATACATCAGCATGAATCAGCCATAGGTATACATATGTCCCCTCCCTCTAGAACCTCCCTCCCTCTTTCCACCCCATCCCACCCCTCCAGGTTGTCACAGAGCGCCTGATTTGAGCTCCCTACATCATAGAGCAAATTTCCACTGGCTCTTTGTTTTAAATATGGTAATGTATATGTTTCCATGCTATTGTCTCAATTTGTCCAACCATCTACTTCCCGCAAAGTGTCCACAAGTCTGTTCTCCATGTGTGCATCTCCATTGCTGCCCTGCAAATAGGTTCATCAGTACGATCTTTCTAGATTCCATATTTATGCATTAATATATGATATATTTTTCTTTCTGACTGACTTCACTCTGTATAACAGGATCTAGGTTCCTCCACCTCATTAGGACTGATTCTAATGTGTCCTTTTATTACAGCTGAGCAATATTCCATTGTTTATGTGTACCACTTCTTCGTCCATTCATCTGTCAGTGGACATCTAGGTTGTTTCCATGTCCTAGCTATTGTGCTGCAGTGAACATTAGAGTACGAGTCTCTTTCAATTATGATTTTCTCAGAATATATGCCCAGTAGTGGGACTGTTGAGCCATATGGTAGCTCTATTCCTAGTGTTTTAAGGAATCTCCATACTGTTCTCCATAGTAGCTGTATCAATTTACATTCCCACCAACAGTGCAAGACCATTTCCTTTCCTCCATACCCTCTCCAGCATTTATTGCTTGTAGACTTTTTGATGATGCCCATTCTGATCGGGGGCTTCCCAGGTGATGCTAGTTGTGAAGAACCCCCTTGCCAATACAGGAGACATAAGAGACACCAGTTCAATCCCTGGATTGGAACGATCCCCTGGAGGAGGACTTGGTAACCCACTCCAGTGTTCTTGCCTGGAGAATCCCATGGATGGAGGAGCCTGGCAGGCTATAGTCCATAGTGTCACAAACAGTTGAACATGGCTGAAGTGACTAAGTGCACGCACCTGCATTCTGACCAGTGTGAGGTGATACCTCATCAGAGCCTAGATATGTTTTGTTAAGTATATACCTAAATATTGTCATTTCTTTGAAGTGGTTATAAATGGCATTGTCCTTGTTATTTAGGTTTCTACAGGCTTATTGTAGTATATAGAAATGGGATTGATTTCATATGTGTGTTGATCTTAAATACTGTGACCTTGCTGAACTTATTATTTCTTACTGTTCTCCTATATATTCTTTGAAATTTTACATATAAAGTATCATATCATCTGCAAAAAGAGACAATTTTTTATCTCTTCCTTCTCAACATATATGCCTTTTACCTCATTTTCTTGCTTCAAGAGCTAGAACTTCCAGTACTATGTTGAATAGTACTTGCCTTATTCTTTATCTTAAAAGGCAATCATTCTCTCTTGTCATAATATTAATTTTTGGTAGACTTTTTGGTAGACACTCTTTATAAAGCAGAAGTAATTTCCTTTTATTTCTAACTTGCTGAAATTTTTATATCATCAATGTGATTTGAATTTTGTTAAATATTTTTCTGCCTAAATTGAGATAGCCATATGCTTTTTCTTATTTAGCTTGTTGATATGGTAGAATACACTGACTAATTTTTGAATGTTGAACCAGCCTTACATACCTGGACTATACCCAACTTGGTCATAGTACATGATTCTTTTTACATATTGTTAGATTCAACTTGCTTATAAGTTATTGAGGATATTTACACCTCAGCTCAGAAGAAATATTCATATATAGTTTTACTTTTTGTGCTATCTGTCTGGTGTTACTATCAGGGTAAGGGATTCTATACCATTTTCCAGACTGAAAGTCTTCACCCATACTTTTTAAGTTCTATTCTGTTACCTACAAATTTTCTTTTTCTAACTACTTATTTATTTTTGTCTTTCCTTTTCCATGCTTTAGGGGTTCTTAAATGTCTCATGATTCTTAATTATCCATTCATGAAAGTATGGGTATTAGGAAACTGATAAGAAGTTCCATGTAAGTAGGTGGGGCTTGTCTACTTCAGAGAGCAAGTCATCAGTACATGAAATATTATTTAAAACTTCCTCAAGGACAGAAGGCTATTAAAAAACTCAAAGACATAAAACAGCAGAGATGTTTGCCCTAGAGTACACACAAGGAGATATGCTTGCTGATTAGAAGGAAGATGATAGCAGGAAAAACCCTGAGAGATAAGCTATAGCAAATGAAATGGAAAGGACGGGTGACAAGTGGTAATGAAAACACAGAATTATTTCAAGTTCTATATTTGGAACTGTCTGATTTTTCCTACCTCTTTCCTTATTGTCTTCTGTTTTATTGACAGATAAGATCTTTTCTAAGTAAGTTGAAATTATGTTTGGTAGAAGTTAGGGCAACTATCTTAGTGCCAAAGCTCAAGAAAAAAATCTTGCTTCGTTACAGATTTTATAGGTATCTAGATATTAAAAGATTGTGTCTTAGATTATATACTCATGTTTTCAGGTTATTTTGAATCAAAATCTAGTAGAATGTATTATAAAATTTATTTTAAGAAATATGAATCTAGAAGACAATGGTAGAATTTTCATCCAGTTTTTCTCTTTTCATAAAGAATAAGAAACATCCCTCTAATTTTTAAAGCAATAACCAATTAGTAAACTCTTCTACTTCTTGTCTATAAAGAACATGATGTTTAAAATTTTAGCTTTAATCTCAGACATAAAGTCCTCCCCTTCTACTCTCACCTTTGTGAATCTAGTGCCATAGGCTGGGTAATACATGGAATAGACAGCTAAGGCAATCCAAGGTTTAGCCAAAGATAGAATAGGAACTCAGGTGAAGAATGTAATAAAACCTGAAAAAAGCCCACAACAAGGTTATCAAACACCAGAGACCTCATCTTCAGGTAAGTTCACAGGGCAGGCAAAAGACAAAGATGCAATACCTTTTTTTAGATGAAAAGATTCTCTCCAGCCAAGCAAGATCCTGTAATGGTTTGGGGTAAGTTTCAAAGAGCAATGCTATTAGAGATACAAAGTAGGGCCTCAGATGTCATCACTATCATTACTGACAGACAGCCTGATCAAATACTTCCAATAGCAGGGAAGTCAGTAGGAGATTGCTCATACTACCTGAAAATATTTCTTCTTCAAACGGTTCAATACATATAACTCCCTGAAATAAGAATGGCTATGTATCTTGGTTTGCCCAGAGCAATTATAGGTTATACCTACCATCCTAATATGACTATTAAGTGTGTACCCTTTCATTCTCAAAAGTCTCCTGGTCATCTTCCTACAATTGCTAATATTTAGCTCTAGTTTTGTTTCTGAAATTATGAGGTTCTCCATATATGAGGATAATCAATACCCCCAAAAAGATGGTCACTTAGAGGACATACACTTAAAACAGGAAGCAAAATCACATGGTGAAAAGTGAAAAGAGTGTTTTGATTGGGCAGCACTTCAAAACTGAAACTTTAAATTATAGGAAAAAGCCTATTTATCTTGTGAAAGTGAAAGCTGTTCAGTTGTATCTGACTCTTAGTAACCCCATGGACTATACAATCCATGGAATTCTCCAGGCCAGAATACTGGAGCAGGTAGCCTTTCCCTTCTCCAGGGGATCTTCCCAACCCAGGGACTGAACCTAGGTCTCCCATACTGTAGGTGGATTCTTTCCCAGCTGAGCCACAGGGGAAGCCCATTCCACAAGGGAAGCTGCATTAGGTGCGAGGTTAAGTTGAGACTTCTCTTGTTTCCTGAGGTAAGATTGTATTGTTATAACTTTCCCTCTTAGAACTGCTTTTACCACGTCCCATAGGTTTTGGATCATTGTGCTTTCATTTTCATTTATCTCTAAGTATTTTGAATTTCCTCTGATTTCTTCAGTGAACCATTGATTATTCAGTAGTGTATTGTTTGGCCTCCCTGTGTGTGTTGTTGTCGTTTTTTTTCCAGTTTATTCCTTATAGTTGATTTCTGATCTCATAGCATTGTGGTTGGAAAAGCTGCTTGATATGATTTCGATTTTCTTAACTTTACAGAGGCTAACTTTGTGGCTCATCATGTGATCAATCCTGGAGAATAGTCCGTGTGTACTTCATAAGAATGTGTACTCTGCTGCTTTGGGATAGAATGCTCTATAAATATCAATTAAGTTCATCTGGCATAATGCATCATTTAGAGCCTATGTTTCCTTATTGATTTTTCTGTCTGGATGATCTGTCCATTGGTATGATTAGGGTGCTAAGTTCTCCCACAGCATCTGGTCCCATCACTTCATGGCAAATAGATGGGGAAACAGTAGAAACAGTGTCAGACTTTATCTTTTTGGGCTCCAAAATCACTGCAGATGGTGACCGCAGCCATGAATTTAAAAGACGCTTACTCCTTGGAAGAAAAGTTATGACCAACCTAGATAGTATATTCAAAAGCAGAGACATTACTTTGCCGACTAAGGTCCGTCTAGTCAAGGCTATGGTTTTTCCTGTGGTCATGTATGGATGTGAGAGTTGGACTGTGAAGAAGACTGAGCGCCGAAGAATTGATGCTTTTGAAGTGTGGTGTTGGAGAAGACTCTTAAGAGTCCCTTGGACTGCAAGGAGATCCAACCAGTCCATTCTGAAGGAGATCAGCCCTGGGATTTCTTTGGAAGGAATGATGCTAAAGCTGAAGCTCCAGTACTTTGGCCACCTCATGCAAAGAGTTGACTCATTGGAAAAGACTTTGATGCTGGGAGGGATTGGGGGCAGGAGGAGAAGGGGACGACCGAGGATGAGATGGCTGGATGGCATCACGGACTCGATGGACATGAGTCTGAGTGAACTCCGGGAGACAGGGATGGACAGGGAGGCCTGACGTGCTGCGATTCATGGGGTCGCAAAGAGTCGGACATGACTGAGCGACTGAACTGAACTGAAGTTCTCCCACTACTATTCTGCTACTGTCAATTCCTCCTTTTTAAGTGTCATTTGCCTTATATATTGAGGTGCTATTTCGGGTGTGTATATACTTAAAACTCTCATATATTCTTTTGGATTGAACCCTTGATCATTATGTAGATCCCTTCTTTGTTTCTATTTTAAAGTCCATTTTGTCTGATATGAGTTTTGCTACTCCAGCTTTATTTTGGTTTTCATTTCCATAAAATACCTTTTTCTATTCCTTCACTTTCAGTCCATATGTATCTCTAGATCCAAAGTGAATCTGTTATAGACAGCATATATACAGGTCTTATTTCTATATCCATTCTGTAGTCTATGTCTTTAGGTTAGAACATTTAATCCAACATTTAAAGTAACGATTGATATGTATATTCTTATTGCCATTTTATTAATTGTTTTGGATTTGTTTTTGTAGATTTTTTTTTATCCTTTCCTTCTCTTATGATCTGATGACTTTCTTTAGTGGTGTGTTTGGATTCCTTTTTATTACTTATGTGTATATCTATATAGATTTTTGGTTTGTGGTTACCATGAGGTTTTGATATAGTAGTCTATACATATATACATGATTTAAGCCTCTGATCTCTTAATTTCAAATGCATTTCAAATACCTCACATTTGTACTCTCCTCCTGTCACAATTATTGGTTTAGATATAATATTTGTATGTGGATGATTGCTTTTACTGGTGAGCATACTTTTACTGTATGTTCACCATTACCAGTGAGCTTTTTCTTTCATAATTTTCTTGTTTCTAGCTGTGGCATTTCCTTTTCCACCCAAAAAAAGTACCTTTACAATATGTTCTAAAGCTGATTTTTTTATTTTGTTTGTTTTTAAAGATTTTGATTTCTCCATTGAATCAGAATAAGAGTCTTGCTGGGTAGAGTATTCTTGATTGTAGATTTTCCCCTTTCATCATTTTAGATGCCACTCCCTTCTGTCCTGCAGCTCACTTACTTTCTTCCAGTTCACTTCTCCATTATTCTGCTATTTATTATGCTATTCATTCCTTCTAGTGTATTTTTCATTTCAGTTATTATTTTCTTCAACCCTGGATGGTTGTTCTTTATTTTTTCTAATTCCAAACTTTTTGTAACTTTTCACTCTGCATCCATTCTTTTCCCAAGTTCTTGGATCATCGTTATTAGTCTGAACTCTCTCTCAGGTAGATTGCATGTCTACACATCACTTCAGCTGTTCTGAAGTTTTACCTTGTTCCTTCATTTGGAATATATTCTTCTTTCTCCTCATTTAGTTATACTTCTATTTTATTTTTATGTATATGGAAGATTAGTAACAGATCCCAGCCTTGGAGAAGTGGCCCTCTGTAGGCGATATCCTATGTGTCCTAGCAGTACACTCCCCTCTTAAGACCAAATGACCAGGGACCAACTTGTCCCCAGGTAGGTTCTGACTTGTGTTTGCAGACTCAATTCCACAGGCTATGGGACTGTATATCTCATGTTTCTGGTGTCTGCCCCCTGGTGGATGAAGTAGGTCAAGAGGCTCATGTAGGCTTCCTGCTGTGAGGAGCTGGTGCCTGCCCAGTGGTGGTGGGGTGGTGTCTTGGCCCTTTGGTGGGCATGGCCAGTTCAAGGGATGTATCTAGAAGTGGCTCTGGGTTCAGGAAGCCTTTAGGCACCATGTCTATCGATAAATGAGTCATATTACTGTACTATTGCTTGTTTGGCCTGAAGCATACCAGCCCTGGAGCCTAAAGGTTATTTGGTGGAGCCAGGTCTTGGTGCCAATGTCCCAAGAAAGACCCACAACCACCTCCCACCTCCCCAGAAGACCCCTAAGACTAGCAGGTAGGTGTGGCCCAGGCTCCTACAAATTCATTGCTCTCACCATGGGTCATGGTACACACAAGACCTTATGTGCATCCTGCAAGAGTGGACTCTCTGTTTCCCTCAGTACTGTGGAACTTCTGTGGTCAAGACCTCCTGGCAGTCAAAGCCAAATGCTCTCGGGGCTCCTCCTCCCTGACTGAGAGCCTGACATAGGGTCTTAGAACTCTCACACCTGTGGGAGAACTTCTGTAATATAATTATCTTCAGGAGCCTGGCAGGCTACAGTCTATGGGGTCATGAAGAGTTGGACACAATTGAGCAGCTTTCACTTGCCTTTTCAGTCACCCACCCAGGGGTTATTATATCACAAGTGCACCGCTCTGACCATTTCATTGTGGTTTCTTTTTTGTCTTCAGATGTACAATATCTTTTTTTATAGGTTCCAGTCTTTCTATTGATAATTGTTCAGTAGTTAGTTGTGATTTTGGTGTTTTCATGGGAGGAAGTGAAGTGAAGTGAAAGTCTCTCAGTCATGTCCAACTCTTTGTAACCCCATGGACTATACAGTCCCTGGAATTCTCCAGGCCAGAATACTGGAGTGGGTAGCCTTTCCCTTCTCCAGGGGATCTTCCCAACCCAGGGATCAAACCTAGGTCTCTTCATGGGAGGAGGTGAGCTCAAAGTCTTCTAATCCGCCATCTTGTCATCTCTTTTTGGCTATTTCCAAATCTTATCTCCGACCAAGATGGGTTCAAACCCACCTGTCAAATGTGAAATTATTCTGGTAAGTTATTTTGGGTAAAGGTTTCATATAGCAGGGCTACAGCTAGCCAAGAACATAAGGCCTTTTAAATATGACCTTGAGTATGACTGCTGATAAAATATTATATGAAAGAAATCCCTGTAAATCCTAACTTTGACTTGTCCTGTCTTTTGAGGAAAATGAGAAAAAGCCGTTTTCATTGTAAAATTATGTAAATCTCTGCAAATAACCTACCTTGTGTAATTAAGTGTCTTAGGTCCAATTCCCTTGAGGCATACTCTGTGACAAGGATTTAAGTTTAAATATGCATAAATTGAGGGGGTACTCTTAAGGAAATATCCTATAAGGGAAGAATGAAACAGGATAAAAGGAAGAATAAGAACTGAGCAAGCATGTGGAGCAAAACCGTACCACCAAATTGTGTGGTTATGGCCATTCCTTGGGATGGAGGCTAATACTTAAGAACCCACGAGGTAAAAGCAGTTTCTACTGTGTGGAAAGTCATCAGTGAGCTGTAACAGCCAACATTCACAGCAGCCTGCTAAAAGAGACTGGTGGGACACCAAAACAATGTCTACCATAATCTACCCCTTGGACTGCCCAAATCCACTTGTTTCTCACGTTTCATTCAGTCTATCCAGAACCCAAGCAGAGTTGCTCCCGGATTCTGTGGTCATAATTCCAAGGGAAATTTACAAGAGGGAATTTGTGGGTGAAACTACAGTATTTGGCATTGCAGTTAGACTCTGATCATAATTGGTATTACTATTCCCATCCTTCACCATCAGTTGTACTTCTCTTATTCTTAGCACTTATTTCTGATTCTCTATGTCATTTACCTGATGGGATGACCTGGATCTCGGGCACTTATGAGGCCATCATTTCTGTACTTGGCCATTTACAGGTCAGCTTGAGCATCGGTTTACCAAGAGACACCTAAGCAAATTACCTTAATACCAAACATGTTCTTCCCTGCTCCATTGTATAGCAGCATTCCTACCACTTATAATGATCAGAGACAATTACCCCTACCAGTGTGATAACTACCTTCTGTGCCTATTGGTCTACTCACTCAGGGAACTCAGAGTGATCATGCAGCAACTTTCACTTCAAATTGAGTGAGACTGACTATGTCCTTTGGTAGAAGTATCTCCCCATCTAGGAACTGGGACCATTAGACTGACAGTATGAAGTTGTGAGGATGGGAAGCACAGATTCTCCCATAAACTCTCTGGGAGTAATGAAGAGCAGGCCCCTTTACCTTTACCCTTTGTTTCCTAGACTCAGTATTCTAGCCAGTTAACAGTATCACATAATAGCCACCCCTCGGCTTGAGTCTCAATGTTCTGAGAGCCCATGGAATTTAGGTGTGGTGCTGGGAAAGTTGGGAGGGTATCTTAGACTAGTCCCTCCAAAACAGACCTGAGTAAAGGATCTGAAAGTAAGAGGCGTATTTGGGTGATGATTACAGGAAGCCTTCATAAAGGCGTGGGTAAATAAAATAGGAATGAGAAGGAAAACAATACACATGTATCAATGAACTAGCTACTGCCCTTGACAACTTTGAATCAATCTCAATAGCAACCTTTTGAGAGATTGTGAAACACACCTCAGAGTTTTCCACCCGAGGAGCTAGGAAGCTAGAGTATTCATTCTCCAATTCCCATTCATAACTGGCTGAGGGCTATGCTTTATTTTGCCCTCTATGTGGGTTAGAGAGAGCCCTCTAACTGAGCGTGATAGAAGTTAGCAGTAAGACACTGCTGGCAAGTACAGTGAACGCCAAGGGCATATGGTAAAGACACCAACGGAATTTACTGCAGGAAGTTCCCACCACCCAATTAAAGAGGGATTTACAAGAGATGTTTAACCTGAGTTACTTTAGGAGAAAGAAAGCTACATTTGTTATATACTAGATTTTGTGGACGAACGGTTACATACCTTACAATTGCGTTCATAGTTCACTTTGATATAAGAAAACCAGTTCAGAAGGTTGCTGTGTACACTATCAGAACCATGAGAAGAATGACTGGACCACAGCTAAGAATTTGCAGTATGGCTCCTAGTGGACCTCATTTTCTCCCTTGGTAAAAAGGCAGGCACCTAATTTCAAGGAGTTTCATTTCTGTAAAAAGCATTAAGGTTCTAGGGTAAGAGGAACTATAAAATGACACCATAAAAGTTGACAGATCTCAATTTACTGGTAAAGAAGTACAAATAGCACATCTCAGAACTGCATTAGCCAAGACGCTCTAATTACAGATATTTATTAAAATTAATTTAATAGCTAGTAATCTGAAATTTTAAAAGCACTTGTGAGAATCAAATAAAATGGAATAAGAGCAGAGTGCAATTTAGACTTTTAAGGAAATTATGGACTAATGATTTTTGCAGGAATCTTAGGACAAAACTACCCCAGACTTCATACGCACTCTGAACTGGGTCTGAAACTCTACAGTAAGCCAGATACAGAATCTTCCATGTTTAAGGGTATGACAATTTTAATTTACCTGTTTGAGAGGAATAAGCACAAAGAGCTTCAACAAAGAAAATAGTATGGCAGAGTAGAATGAATGTAAGGCTTTAATCAGAAGATCTGGATTTTGGTCTTATCTTTAACACATGACTAGAAAAACAGAGTTTCTAAGCTTCACCAAACCTATTTCCTGAAAGTGATAACAGTGGTACCTTTCTATACACACTATTGCACGGTTATATTAACTGAGATTTTATATATGTATATATATAAATACTTCATAAGCCATGTATGTTCAACATGGTTAAGGTCTTAGATTATAGTACAGTGATAAAAGTGCAAAGCAGAGTTAACCAAATCCAAAAAATAAAAATCCTATACCATGCAATTAAAAAGCAAAGACGGATGGTACATAATAAAGGCAATTTAGTGTATACCACTGATAAAAAGGAAATATTGTTGAATCATTGTGGTAGTGACTTCTATTCCTTACATCGATCCAGTCCTCTCTTCTCCTGGACATGTGAGGATATTATTTTCCCTGCCCGTTTGGAACTGGACAGAGCTACAGGACTAGTTTTAAGAAAATAGTCTGTTAGCAGAAGTGATGGCTGACTATTGGGCTAAGAATCTAGCTGCTAATGCAAATTCTTCCAGCACTCCCTTCCCCTACAAAGGTGACTAAGGAAGCCTCAGCTGAGATAGTGGAATGAAAAGATCCAAGCTACCTGGAAAATACAGGTCAGGAAGCAACAGTTAGAACTGGACATGGAACAACAGACTGGTTCCAAGTAGGAAAAGGAGTACGTCAAGGCTGTATATTGTCACCCTGCTTATTTAACTTATATGCAGAGTACATCATAAGAAACACTGGGCTGGAAGAAGCACAAGCTGGAATCAAGACTGCCAGGAGAAATATTAAAAACCTCAGATATGCAGATGACACCACCCTTATGGAAGAAGTGAAGAGGAACTAAAAAGCCTCTTGATGAAAGTGAAAGAGGAGAGTGAAAAAGTTGGCTTAAAGCTCAACATTCAGAAAACGAAGATCATGGCATCTGGTCCCATCACTTCATGGCAAATAGATGGGGAAACAGTGAAAACAGTGTCAGACTTTATTTTTCTGGGCTCCAAAATCACTACAGATGGTGACTGCAAGCCATGAAATTAAAAGACGCTTACTCCTTGGAAAGAAAGTTATAACCAACCTAGACAGCATATTGAAAAGCAGAGACATTTCTTTGCCAACAAAGGTCCATCTAGTCAAGGCTATGGTTTTTCCAGTAGTCATGTATGGATGTGAGAGTTGGACTGTGAAGAAAGCTGAGCGCCAAAGAATTGATGCTTTTGAACTGTGGTGTTGGAGAAGACTCTTAAGAGTCCCTTGGACTGCAAGGAGATCCAACCAGTCCATTCTGAAGGAGATCAGTCCTGGGATTTCTTTGGAAGGAATGATGCTAAAGCTGAAGCTCCAGTACTTTGGCCACCTCATGGGAAGAGCTGACTCATTGGAAAAGACTCTGATGCTGGGAGGGGTTGGGGGCAGGAGGAAAAGGGGACGACAGAGGATGAGATGGCTAGATGGCATCACCGACTCGATGGACGTGAGTTTGAGTGAACTCCGGGAGTTGGTGATGGACAGGGAGGCCTGGCGTGCTGCAATTCATGGGGTCGCAAAGAGTTGGACACGACTGAGAGACTGAACTGAACTTAACTGAACCTGGAAAATTAGTTGCTAAGTGAAGGACCATTGCCCGGGAGGTTCACTTGGACCCACAACAGACTTTGCATCAGTAGGAAACACTGTGACACTGAGTTCGTTTTATTTATTGATTTTGTTACTGCAGCATAATTCAGCCTATCTGACTAGTATAATCAGTAAGGTCATTGTCAGGGACTTCTTTTTTTTATTTTTTTGTCAGGGATTTCTGTGTTTCTACGTATGACACAGACACAGAGCTCTGAAGATGTTGAACTTTAGGCATCTGGATCTCATATATGTTATTAATCAAGAAAACTTTTTTGTATCAATACTTTCCAAATATTTTAATTCACTAAGGTGAATTAGGCTCAAGGAAAGTTCCTTTCCCTCACTCACGAGTGTGCTCCCAGAGCCACTGCTGAATTTTTCCACTATCCCAAATTTATCTTATTTATTAAATATGTAGTATGATGCACCTGGCTAATTGCAATGTGGTTTCTAAGAGGATGAGGATAATTTTGTTATTGTTTATTCATGATCCCATATTCTTCTAAAAGGATTTGGGATATAAATGATGAATTATTCTCCAATTTCCTTAACTTGTCTTATTCTATAGTAAATCGCGTTGCAATGAAGCAAAGACCTGGAATTAAGTATAATGTACAGGATATGTCCATTTATAAATATTGTAAAATGTGGATTATAAATCAGAAAACTGAGCAGCCAGAAAGATGTCTCTATCATCACCACAAAATCTCCATGACCGTGGGCAAATTATTTATGTTCTATAACCATTTCTATATCTGTAAAATCAGGAATGTGTTAGTCATTTCAAATATACCATATAAGTAAAGACAGGTAGTACTGGGGAAGGGGAACTTATATAGAGAATAAGAAAATGTTCCAAAGGGCACTCAGCTCTTTAGAAAAGAGACTTGCAAAGTAAAATAAGAAAGAACATCTCATTTTAAAGTGCAGTGCTTTATCAAGTATATATTTGATTTTTAATTTCTCTTGTATTTTAAAAAACTGACTGGAAAAGAGTAACTGCCTTTTAGAGAGAAGAGGGGTTATGCGGTGAGTTTCTGTAAGGGACACTTTGTTTACTAAGCAGCTTTGGATCTGCTCTTTTAGATGCAAATCAATGACCCTAACCTTTAAGATATGTGGTTTTGTGGTTTGGAGTTTTGTTTCTGATTCTCATTTATAGAATGAGAATGTAGAAAGACTAATGTAGTGGTTGTCAAAGTGTGGTACCTGGACTAGCAGAAGCAGCAGCATCTGGGGACTTCTTAGAAATGTAAACTCAGCCCCACAGCACCTACTGAATCAAAAACTTGGGGAGGGGCCAGGCCATCTGCTATAATAAGTCTTGCCTGTGCGTGCTAAAGTTGGAGAGACATTGGACAAAAGGGTCTTTTCTTAGAAATATGCAAAAAACACCCTAATTCATTAAATGTATACTAGTATTCAGAGATCAGATATAAATTGAGTACCTGTAAGACACCAGGTGGCGTTAGTAGTAAAGAACCCACCTGCAAATGCGGGAGATGAAAGAGACGTGGGTTTGACCCCTGGGTCGGGAAGATTCCCTGGAAGAGGGCATGGCCACCCACTCCAATATGCATACCTGGAGAATCCCATGGACAGAGGAGCCTGGCAGGCTACAGTCCATAGGATCGCAGAGTTGTATATGACTGAAACGCCTTGGCACAAGACCTTTTCTAACATTAAGAATCTATATTTTCTGGTTCTCTTAGATTAAGATCTGACACCCTAAATTTCAAAATGGAGCTGGTTTTTATGTTTAAGTAATAAACCCTTGAAAATATGCAATTTATATTGGAAGTGCTGACACAATCTTAATGATAGCATTGCAAATGGCGATGCTATAATTAAGCTTCGATCTCCTTTGGGGAAAAAATAGAGGGAGAGAGAACGTGAAGAAGGAGGTTACTGTTCAATGAACTGCTCTGTCATTTGCTGCAGTGATTCTTAATTGTGTCTCATTACAGCAAGGTGATCATTACTCTACTTGTCTGTCTGATTTAGAGACCACTAAAAGTGTCTTGTAACTCGCAGCCGTCTCCCTTGCAACAGTCCTTTGCCTCTCACCCTCATTACTCAGAATCTGTCCAATTATTTGTCATTAAGGTAATAAAAAGGACTGCAGCAGAAAATGTGGGAGGTAACTGTTGGAGGTCTGCCCAGGGAAGAAGAAAAAATGCAAACTGTTTTCAAGGCACTGGGAAGGTGACATCGTTAATTAAGTGTTAGGGAATATGCAAATCAGTTCCACTCTCAAGAGACTGTAATAAAACTGAGAAAACATTATTATCACTGCAAGTAAGAGAAGGCTGTTTTACCCCATCTGGAAGACTGTCATTTTCCGGTGGAGACTCAAGCAAGGAAGGGAGGGGGCTAGGAAGGAGTGAAGAAGGTGGGGTTGTTCGGGACCATTGAGTCTGCTTAGGTTGTTAAGAGTTCAGAATTAAGGTGTCAACACAGAGGGCCAGTGGATTACAACTTTTAATGAGGGATGTTTGTCTAATCACAGGATTTGCACACCCAATTTCCTCTACAAAATGACTTACAACTCATCAACAGGCAGTGTTTTTGTAGGTTAAAGGAAGGGGAGAGGAATTGAGGTGGAGGCTGGCAGCTGGCACAGTAGGCATCTTGGGTGTTTTCTAAAGGCAGTAATGAAGCACTTGAAGGTATGTGGACACTTGCTTATTTATTAAAAATACACTGACCACCAACAGAAGCCTCTGGGCCTTTGCTCAAGCTGAAACCTCTGCCTGGAATGCCTTTTCTCCATTCCTCCTACAACATTTTGTTACTCTGGCTAACTCATTTCTTATCTTTTGAAGTTCATAGTGTCAATTTCCTGTGCAATCTATACCATGTCCACCCCAGATGAGTGTGCCAAAGCAAGAAGAATGTGCTTGTCATCCAAATACAGCTTCGGGGAAGGTTCTCTTGCTTTCTTATTCTATCCAGGTTGCAGATGTTTATATAAAACCTTCTAATATGGAGATATGGCAGTCACACCTGACCCTAGAGTTTCCAAGGCAGACTTTCATTTGATCACAAGGAAATGAAAGTATATCTCAACAACATTTAGGAGCAATCATCTTGTATGCTGCATGAGTTAGTACCTGCTGTTTAAACAAGCCACTCCAAAACTGTGATGTTTAATTATTACTCGGGGTCTATACTTGTGCTGGGCTTTCACCACCTGAACGCAGGGTTAGTGAGTCTATGATTGGGTAGGCTGACTCCTTCACATATTTAGGTGTTCATTGGCTCTAAACTGGCCTAGAAAGGCCTTGGGATCTTCTTCAGAGGGTCTCTAATCCTCCAGTAAGTTAGTGTATGCTTGTTCACAGGCTGGTGATAGGGGTTCTGAGAGTGTATAGAAGCATGCAAGAGGTTGAAGTATAGGCTTGGAACTGGTGCACTCTCACTTCGGTCCGTTTTATTAGTCAAAGGACTACTGTAGAATCAAAGGGTAGGAAACTGCTTCCACCACTTCATGGGAAGAGCTACAATGTCACACTTCAAAGAACTTGGCAGCAGGCAGGACTGAAGAATTGAGGTACTCAATCCTCATTTGTGGCCATGACCAGAGCTAACTATCCTATACTGTATGGATCATGGTGGGGTGCAGGGAAGGATCTTATTTATGCCGCTTCCCTCTTAACCAGAAATGAACTTCCTTGCTGTATTAATTTCCTGAAGCTGCTGTAACAAATGACCTAGCAGATTACAAAAATGTAAATTTATTCTCTCACTATTCTGGAGGCTCGAAGTTCAAAATCTACAGCCATGTTCCCTCCAGGGTATCTTGGAAAGAATTCTTTCCTTGCCTCTTCTAGCTTCTGGTGGCTCCAGGTATTTCTTAACTTGTGACCCATCACTCCAATCTGCATCCCTGGTCACATTGCCTCCTCCCTTTCTGTCTCCTATAAGAACACCTTCCACTGGATCTGGAGTCTAACCATATAATCTATGATGATGATGGCCTCCTCTCAAGATCCTAACTTAATCTGAAAAGACTCTTTTTTCAAAAAAAAAAAGGTGACATTTATAAGTTCTGAGGATTAGGACATGGCTGTATCTTCTTCAGGGGCACCATTCAGTCAACTGTGCTCGCCTTCACCTTATTACTGTAGCTGATTCAGTTATGAGACTAGAAATGGCTCCCATCCCCTCCTTATGTAGATGGAAAAGCAGAAGCAAGGAGATGATGAATGGCAAGGCTCTGCAAATGACAGTGACTGGGCCATTCCATGTCCTTTCCCATTCGTGCTCTATTTCAGTCAGTAGTTTCAAGTGGGAAATTACATCAGGGATCATGCTCATAGAAAACTGTATAACAGTGTTCTAAGAACTCAGAAATCCTGGGCAGTGAGTGACTCTGGAATTATTAAAGCTGGTTAAACATGCCTTAGTCCTCACTGACTCATGTGAATTCTTTTTTCAGTTCAGTCACTCAGTCATGTCCGATTCTTTACGACCCCATGAACTGTAGCTGGCCAGGCCTCCCTGTCCATCACTAACTCCCGGAGTCCACCCAAACTCATGTCCATTGAATCAGTGATGCCATCCAACCATCTCATCCTCTGTCATCCCCTTCTCCTCCTGCCTTCAATCTTTCCCAGCATCAGGGTCTTTTCAAATGAGTCAGCTCTTCACATCAGGTGGCCAAAGTATTGGAGTTTCAGCTTCATCAGTCCCTCCAACGAACATCCATTGTCCAGCATTATATTAATGTTGCAAGATAGGGCCTGAAAGTGTTATACTTATTAACTTTTATTATTACTAATAAGCTGTCATTTACTGAATGCTGAGATCCATGATGAGTGCACTGCTGCTACTGCTGCTGCTAAGTCGCTTCAGTCGTGTCCAACTCTGTGCGACCCCATAGACGGCAGCCCACCAGGCTCCCCCGTCCCTGGGATTCTCCAGGCAAGAACACTGGAGTGGGTTGCCTTTCCTTCTCCAACGCATGAAAGTGAAAAGTGAAAGTGAAGTCGCTCCGTTGTGTTTGACTCTTAGCGACCCCATGGACTGCAGCCTTCCAGGCTCCTCCATCCATGATGAGTGCACTATGTATTCTTATTTAACCCTCACTGTAAACTTTGCAAGGTAGGTATCTCTATCCTAGTTGCATAGATGAAGAATTTGAGGCTAGAGAGGCCACCTAGCTTGTCCTATGTCCACTGAGATAAGTGCTGGAACTGGGGTTCCAATCCAGCTCTAACTTCCTCCAAAACCCAGCTTCTAGAAAATAGTGTTCATTTTTCTGATAAGCTTTTGACAGACTTGTAAATTTCACAGACTGAAAGAAGTAATGAATCCCCTTCACTCCTATTACTCCACACCCCATCTCTAGAGAAGTTCTGGCTTTCACCTCTCATCTGAATTTTCATCAGTGAGCCTACGTGACAGACCTCTCAAACTCGAAGTGAAGAAAACTCTTCAGAGAAGTGGAGGATGTCACACACGTGCCAGCCCATCTGAGTAGCCTTTGTTTGGACTACTCAAGACCTCTTTGGGGCCAGACTTAGCCATGCATAATATCCCAGAACAAACAAACCCAACTCCAAAAGCTTTGGCAAACTGATGTTAATGTTACTAATTTTTTTAATAGTGATGGAGAATTAACACCACACATCAGATTGCCCAAAACCTAAAAGAACAATGTTACTAGAAATCTTTGTTTCCCTAGTGTTCCCTCCCCTTTATCATCCAGTATATAACTACCTTCTCCCATTTTCTCTACAATCTCTTCAAATGCCCTTTATTAACTTAGTTCTTCCCTCAGTTTGAGTCCCCAATTCAATAATATAAGAAAGACAAATACCATATGTATTATTTATTTATGGAATCACAAATATGATACAAATTAGCCTATATATGAAACAGAATCATGGACACAGAGAACAGAGAGGTGGTTGCCAAGTGGGAGAGGGTTGGGAGCAACGGAATAGGAGGTTGGGGTTAGCAGATGTAACAAAAGTAAGCTTTTATATATAGTATGGATAAACAAGGCCCTACTGTATAGCACTGAGAACTATATTCAATATCCTAGGATAAACCACAATGGAAATAATATACTTTAAAAAGAAAGTATATATATTTACATCTCAGTCACTGTGCTGTACAGCAGTAATTAACACAATGTTGTATACTTCCATTTAAAAAATAGGAATTAAAACAGATTTCATTGGAAAGAAGAATTTGTTGATAAATAAAAATTTTGAGTTTTTTTCTGTCTCATGTATAAGTTAGTGACAATGTTGAGCATTCCAGAAGGGTCATCCACGTCTTTTGGGTGCAAGCTATATATCTAGATGTTTTCACGTAAGTGAACAACTAAAAATTAAAACAAAATTAATATTACTATCCTCATTTTCACATAAGATGAACTTAATCTCTGAGATGTTAATTTGTCCATGTTCATACAATTAGTAAGTTGAACTATCTAAGGGCTCCATCAACATACATTTTGTCATCCATCCCAGAATGACTAGGCACAAAGTTTCCTAGAGATACTCAAAATATTAACTGACTAAATTTATACTCAGTACTGATAAACTTATACCTGCACAAGCATATTGCAGTCAAGATCATCACTTCTGTAACTAGGTGAATACTTAAGGGAAATAATACAAGTTACAATCACAAGGGACAAGTCATTTGGTAAATGCAAACTCCTTTGAAAGAAACCAGAAGCCATAATTTCTGGGGAAAGAAGTAGAACAAGTTAGACGTTTCTAGAATAAAAAGAAAACTGCAGCGCTAATTTCTGACACTTCTGACATCACTGACAAAGGGACAAGTTCAGTTCCTCTTAAGATACTAGAATGAGTTTTACTAAGGTAACATGGCACGGAATGTTGTGTGTTCCTGGGTTGCTACTTCCTTTTCCTCATGAGAGGACAATGAGGCCGTATTTCTCAGCCTCCCACGTGAATGAATTCTAGCCAACAGAATGTGGGCAGCAGTGACATCTGCCCCAGGGATCCCTTGTATACAGTCCTCCACATTCTTGTACTTTCTTTTGGAAGACCCAGAGGATAGGAGAACTTTAAGATGCAGAGAACATATATCCCTGAATATCTTAGCATGGGCTACCCTGAAAGAGACTCAGGTATAAATATCGGGTTGGCCACAAAGTTCATTTAGGACTCATAAGAGTCCATAACATCTTAGTACAGAAAAACCTGAACAAACTTTGTGGCCAACCCAACAGTTTATTGGGACAGTGATCCCAGAAGCAGTTAAGAAGGCAGAGATAGTGGCTGAAGGAAACTATTAAAAGGCTGAGGTATTCAGGTCACTGGGGTAAGGAAAGAGAGCATAGTTCAGCAGTTCTCCTGAGAGGCCTACAAAATCCCACCCAGGTTTTTCTGCCCAAAGGTTGGGAGGTGGGAGCATCTGTGTAGTAGCTCACATCTGTCATCCTTCCACAAACCAAGAGCTGCCCTCAGGGATATTAATCCCACTGCTGTTCTAAGCTCTCAAGTGCCAGGACTGAGTGCTCTCCTCCAACACCACCCCTGAGAATTCAAAGCTCTCCAAAGAAAGAACAAGGATGCCAACCATGATGCATGCCGCAGGTGAGATGCTGACAGCAGGAACTGTTCATATCTGTCCTACTTGACAATCAGAGACAAGGATCAAAGATGTGGGCTGAGGCTGATAATGTGTCTGCTGAAAGACTGTGGAGCAAAGCATTCCCTCTCCAACACTGAGCCAGCCCACACTGAACCATGACAAGAGTGAAAAAGAAGCTTTTGTTGTGTCTAGCCTGAATTTTACAGCTTTTGTTCAGTTTGATTTGGGTGGAGTGTCTAGGTTACCCTGATAAATACAAATGGGAGAGTAGACAATCCAGAACCAATGAAGTTTCCAGTTTTTTCTAAAACCATGATGTACATTTAATCACCATTATTAATTAGATGTTCAATATTCAGATATCTTAGTGGGAAGTCATGACAAAGTGAAGATTATTTTCCTGAGCCTCATTGACAAATTTAAAATGCAATGTAAGTTTTAAACTGAGATTTTCATTTTTTAAATAAAATTTTTAAAGAACATTAATATTCACAATATTAAAGAAGGGTGGTAAAGTATACAATAAATATTATGGGAAGTATAAATTAATAAACTTTTCCATTAGTTTGTGTTAATATGTATTAACAATACACACTAAGAATTTTCTAAAAATTCTTCAGTTTGTATTTTTAGATTCTGAAGCTATCTAATTAGTCTATTTGTTTATGTCATGCCTTTCTCAAGAAAGTATTCAAAATTACTCCTTCAGGAAGCACTTCCTAAGGAAATTGACATAAATTCACAAAAATTTAAGGTGTGGGAAAAAATCCCATTATTTTTCAGTTCAGTTCAGTCACTCAGTTGTGTCTGACTCTTTGTGACCCCATGAACCACAGCATGCCAGGCCTCCCTGTCCATCACTAACTCCCGGAGTCCACCCAAACCCATATCCATTGAGTTGGTGATGCCATCCAACCATCTCATCCTCTGTCGTCCCCTTCTCCTCCTGCCCTCAATCTTTCCCAGCATCAGAGTCTTTTCCAATGAGTCAGCTCTTCACATCAGGTGGCCAAAGTATTGGAGTTTCAGCTTCAACATCAGTCCTTCCAGTGAAAATCCAGGACTGATCTCCTTTAGGATGGACTGGTTGGATGTCCTTGCAGTCCAAGGGACTCCATAGCATATAATTGGAAGTTAACTAAATGTCCAATGATTGGAGATTCATTAAGTTATGGCATATTCATATAATGGGCTATTATGTGCTCATCATAATTCATGACTTCAAAAATATTTAATGTCCTTAGGAAGTGTTCATCCATAAAGTTATATGAAAAAAGATACAAATTTGAATATGCTGTATAGTATGTAACCAAAATACACATATATAAATTAACAACTGGAGGAAAATATATTAAAACATTAATACTATATCAACATTGTAACAATATACCTGCTAGCAATAGGATTATGGCTAATTTTAATTTTATTGCTTTGCTTTATTTCCTATAATAAATTTGCTATTATGAGTATATATTTCCTTTACTATTATAAAATTATTAAAATGTCTTAAATTGATTTTTCCAAATGTATTTGTGTACATAATGATGAGTCTGTTTTATGTACAATCCAGGTGTGTTGGAAGAGTTTCCCTGAGACCCATGAAGCCTTTTGCTAGCAAACTTTGCAACAAGTGGACAAAGTTGTACAGGGCATATTATTTATAGCATTTAATTAGGGCAAAAGTGCTTAAATAGAAATGTGATCATGTTATTCCAGAACTAAAAATTACCTGGTCCCCCCACCCACCGCCTTCAGAACAAAGCTCCAATCCTTTAGGGTGGCACCTAAGACCATCTCTGACAGCCCTTGCCTGCTTCCACAGCTGACCTTTCGTTCTGCCCATAGCCACCGCTCTCCAGCCAGAGTGACTTCCTGGCAGTTTGGGAAACACATAGTGCTACCTCTGGTCTCAGTGCCTTCAGATTGCTGTTTGTTCTTGGAAGAGAATAGGAGTGAGTGAGCAGAAGGGGTGAGAGAGAAAAGCCAGTTCACAGGTACGTCATCACACTATTGCTATAAGGAAAGAGACTCAATTCACTGGTCTTTCTTGAGAAGCCTACATAAGTCCTCCCATATTCTCCACTCAAAGGACAAGATTTACAAGCATTTATCCATCAAGTCCCATCTTCTGTTGATTAAGAGTTGCCACAAGGGCATTAACTCCCTTTCGTGTTTGAAAAGCATGCATAGTAGGGATACCTGCCTCTCCCTGACTCCCCTTGACTTACTCCTGTTGACCACTCAAAATTCATTTTGGAGTTTCTTTGGAAAGATTCCCATGATCACCTTCTATACCAAACTCCTAAAGCTTCCTTACGTACCCCTACTCCAGGTACCGTCACCATAAAGCTCTCCTGCAACTAAAATAGCATCCTGTAATCATGCAGTCTATACTTGTAAGCCTTTTCTCCTATTCCTGGTGCCACAGGGGCAGAATTTTCCTTCCATTTCTGTGCTTCTGCCTGTATTCTGTACCTGCATTGGATCTGGCAATAGTAGGCACTTTATACATATATGTCAGTTGAATGAGTGCAGCAGGTAGTGATACAATTTTAACTAAGCATAATAAACATTACGCCTATATCCCATATTGTCTTCAGGCAGCCAGCTGAGTCATTCTCCTGAGCCAAGTCTCAACAACCTCTACTCCAAAACCGCATCTCACTGAAATCTCGGATAACCTGCAGAAAGGAGAGCTATATGAAAGCCTGTATCATCTGTTATTTGTGTGCCAAGAAGATAAACCAATCCCTATAGAGAATTTACACAGTATAGCACATCACAGTAATACATTTGTGCCAAATCAGCCCCCTCCCAGCTTTACAATTGTTCACACGTCCTCTCTGCCAACCTGGATATGCTTCCTCAGTCAGGCTTGGCTTCAGGCCTCATCATTAACGGTCCCTTGAGATCCCCAAATCCTCAATTCTGACTTCTACAGGATCCTTTTATTTTTCTAGTCTGGGGCTGTCTCTAAAAGTCCCCACTCTGAAAACTAAGGCTAAGATTTACTTTATTTTCCTCAATATGGTTTACATATTACATTTTATTTTACTCATTAGAAATGCCAAGGGGTAGTTTTCAAATGTAATTTGTACAATGGCACAAAGACAAAAATATAAGCAATAAATACTTTTTTTTACCAACAGTTATTCAGCCCTATTCTCAACAAAACTTAAGTGTCTCTGTCAAAATTCTTAACAGTATCCTCCTGTTCCTCATTTCTACCACATAGCACCCAAGTTCTCTGCTAAATACATACTGAGAAAGTAGTTAAAGAATACTAAACAGATAACAAATCATTAGCCTTTCCAAGATAGTCACAGGTTCCTGATTGCACCATATTTTTAGCTGTGCTTTTGGTCGATCCACACTTCTATGTAGACAGAGGCATGCCTAGCACAGCTGTCCCTCTAATCTCAGGTACCTTATAGTCTTGTTGCGCACTGGAGCATCTGGGAGAATCAAACAGCCTCAGAGTTCTTGAGTAAATTAGAAACTGGAACCACTCAATACTAATAATCTTCATTAAGTCATTAAACATTCTTTTCTCACAAACAAACCAATACAAAAGATATTTTGTAGTCGAGACAAGGAAGTCAATATTTTTCTGTTAAAGGACAGACAATAAATATTTTAGGCTTTCTGGGCCATATGATTCATCTCATCTATTCAGCTCTGTTGTAATGCAAAAAAGCTGCAACAGACACTATGTAAACAAATGGGAGCGGCTGTATTGCAACACAACTTTATCCAAAAAAGCAGGTGGTAGGCCAAATTTGGCCCATAGGCTGTTGCTACTCCCTGGTCTGGATAAATCAGTATTATTCTCAAAAATCTAAAAAGTTCAAAGGAAAACAAACCTCTCAATAATTAAACTCTTATTTACCAGGTTTACCAGGATGACAACAGCACAGCTATTTCTTTTATTAAAGCCAAAGTATCAAACTGGCCCAGAGCTCTATGATAGGTGTTCTCCAACATCTGGCACTAAGGCAGCTTGACTCCCTCAGAGTCCTACTGATCTGAGCTCAAGGTTTTGTTCAGTTTTTAATAATAACCAGTAACTCACAGTAAAGTGTATGCTAAATAAGGAAATCTAATTACATTCAAATAATCAGAATCTGTATATTTTGCTTAAAAGTAACAGGAAAAAGCTAATTTGATTTCCTAATGTAATACACAAAAACATACTTCCTGTATCAGCAACTCTCTGGAAATCCTGATGGAAGGCTCCAATTTGACATCTTAAAGGAAAAGGAGATGATCCTCTTGGAAAAAGACAACCAGCAGGCTGTGTATCTGCCCACTCCTACATTCTCTTTTTCAGGCCTTTTCTTGCTGAAACTGGATTTGTACTGATTAGAAGCTATGGTTTTCAGAGAATTCAAGATAGATTATTTTTCATAAGGTTGCATAAGCACTTCTATTTCCTATTCAGGGTTTAGTTTTACTTGAAGAAAAGAAAAACTATGAGTCAGAGGAACTTGAGTGCATGGAAAAGTTACTACCAAAGGATTGTAGACCAGCAAATGAAGTGTTTGAAGATTCAGTTACCTCAAAGTAAATCCCAAATCTTTATACCTTCCCTCATTGAGCTGCTCCTCTAGGCCAGGTGCTTTCACTTAAGGAATTCATTGGCATCAGACAGTGGTAAGGAAGAATTTATCTCTTAGATCAACTCATACTGATAACCAGTTTTCAGGGGTAACTTACTTTAAACAAAACTAATGCATTTGACTCTATTAGCATATTTAATTTTTTAACTTATAGTCTAGTTTAGGGGATTTTAACCTTTTTGTGCTATGGACCTCTTTAGCAATCTGCTCATGACTTTGATCCCTTATCAGAAATAAGGTTATTAAATTCATAAATTAAGTTACATAAGTAAACATGTACATGTAAGTACAAAGGAAACCAAATCTATTGAGGTATGATTGTCAAAGATTTTTAATGTCCTTTTTTCTGCCTTTTCCATTTTTGTTGTTGTTGTCTCTACTTCTTCACTTTTTTGCCATTCCTTCTCTTTGTTTTTTAGTAAACAGAGATTGAGAAAACAAAAAACATACTTTTAAAGAAGCCAAGAATCTCTGCATTTCTAAAGATTCCATGTACCTACCAGTAACAGAGGAAGCTAAAAATCCAGCCAACTAAGAAAATACTAATCTTTCACCTAATCCAGTTCTAGGTAAACCATGGACTCACCTCATCCTTGATGTGGAATGTGTCTTCCTAGTATAGACAGTAGGCATTATTTTCTGACCATAGCATTATTCTACCAACCAGCACCTCCATATATGGGGATCTATCCATCATTTGGATCTCAACTTGAATAACATACCACTTCTGAGAATTTTCGCCGACTCCCAGGATTCTGGGCAAGAATACCACATTTTGCAAACCAGCTGTACGCTGAATATCAGAGAACTCAGCAAGTCATACAATACATGTAATTTCCGATTTACATTTTAACATGTCTGTTCCCTACATCGGCTTCCTTCCAGTGCCCAGTACAAAACCTTGAATACGTAGAGACTCAAGGAGTATTTGTTGGAGGGAAAAACCATCCTAACAAGGCAGGCCTCCAGCACCACATTTATTATCATTCCTTGCTTTCATACCAAATTTGGACTTTTACCAAGAAAGCCCTACAGTTGGATGGCCTAAAGTACCTCTTTCAGATTAATAACTAATGTACAGAATTTCTAGTTGAATCCCCAAGATTTTCTTTTCACCAAAAGACATGTGTTAGAATGTTCATATCAGCACTATTCATTATAGCCACAAACTAGACACTACCCAAGCACTCAACAAAGGTAGACTGGATGAATAAGTTATGATATATTTACATACCAGAATACCAGAAGGCAATGAGAATAAAGAAGCTAATGAGTAAATCATATAACCAATTCTGAGTCAAAAAAAAAAGTGAAAAGTGTAGTCGACCAGTCTTGTCTGATTCTTTGTGACCCCATGACTGTAGCCCACCAGGCTCTTCTGTCCATGGAATTCTCTAGGTAAGAATACTGGAGTGGATTGTCATTTCCTTCTCCAAGGGATCAAACCTCAGTATCCCACATTGCAGACAGATTCTTTACCATCTGAGCCACAAGGGAAGCCCTGAGTCAAAGAAGCCATTAAAAATGTACTTAGTAGATGAGTTCATTAAAAATAGGTGAAATGGGAATTATTTTTTTCAACAAATGGTCCTAGGACAACTATATATCCACAAGCAAAACAAAAAATTTGGAATCTTACCTCATATTGTATACAAAAAGTATACCAACAAGGACTAAAATATAGACATAAGTATGTACAATCTTGGATTAGGCAGTATTTTTAACACAATACCAAAAGCACAATACCACAATAAAAATAGACAAATTGGACTTGATCAAAATTTTAAAACTTTTGTCCTTAAAAGGATATCATTAAGAAAATGAAAAGAGAGCCCAAAATGAAAGGAAAATTTTGCAAATCATGTACTTGATAAGATATCTATATCTAGAATGCATAACAAAGTATTACAACTCAATGATAAAAAGGCAACTGAACCTAAAAGTGGACAAAGAATGTAAACAGTTTTCTAAGGAAGATATAAAACCCCCAAGCACATTAAAAGATGCAACGTTATGGGCCTTTAGGGAAATGCAAGTCAATGCCACAATGAGATGCCATTTTATACCCCTGAAAATGGCTCTCACTGAAAAGACAGACAACCACAGGATGCAGAGAAATCAGAATTCTCATACACTGTTAATGGGAATGTAAAATGGCACCCCTGCTTTGGAGAACAATTCAGTAGTTACTCAAACATTTAAGCATAGGATTATCATGTGATCAATCCAGCGATTACATGCCTAGGAATGTATCCAAGAAAAATGAAAACACATGTCTGCACGAAAACTTGTACATAAGTATTTATAGTAGCATTAGTCTTAGAATCTAAAATGTGGCAACAACCCAAATGTTCATTCACAAATTAATGTATTTTAAAAATGTGATGTATCCATACAATGCACTGTTATTCAGCAATAAAAGAAACGTGTTGGTACATGCTACAACATGGGTGAATTTTAAAAACATTGTGCTAAATGAAAGAAGCCAGTCACAAAGGAACACATATTATGAACAAGTTATGAAAATTTATTGAGTGATATGTTGATCATTTTTTAACATTTTAGTGTCTATGTTTTCGTGAAATAATTTTTATCTAGAAAAAAATGTAAAAAAAAAAAAAAAGAAAAAGAAAAAAATGTAACTTGGTCTGGTAAACAAGAAAATGTTCTCCAAAACTACCCATATATCCAACTAGCCATAGGAAACAGTGAATGTGTTACCTTAAAGGGAATTGGGGGTTGCAGATGGAATTAAGGTTGTCAATAAACTGATCTTAAAATAGGGAGGTAATCCTGGATTATTTATGTGGCCCCAGTGAAATCTAGGTTCTTAAATGTGGAAGCAGGTGGCAGAAGAATGGTCAAAGTAATGTGATATGACCTGAGAAAGGTTCAGCTTGCCACTGCTGACTTGAAGATGGAGGAAAGAGCAACAAGTCAAAGAATATGGCAGCTTCTAGAAGCTGGAAAACGCAAGGACATGTGCCTACTCAGAGCCCACAGAAAGGAACACAGCCTTGTAGACGCCTTGATTTTTAGCCCAGGGAGACCCATGCCAGACTTCTGACCTCCAGAACTGGAAAATGAAAAATCTAGTGTTGTTCAAACCACTAAGTTTATGGTATTTGTTTCAGCAGCCATAGAAAACTAATACACTTAAAAACATCAGTTTCTAAATACCTATTAAATCAGAATTGAACCGAATCTTCTTAAAGATAGCCTCAGGAAACAGAAAAATTACAGAACAGAAATCATTTTCTCTAATGAAGCAGAATAACATTGCATATGGACACAGACCCAGCACTGATGTTAACCTCTCATATATCTCATCTATGGCCAGTGATAGCAGATCTCAGGAAAGAAGAGAATTAATAGCTAGCATGTCCCCAGATTACCCAAACCCTGGCAAGTGGCCAGTTTAACAAGGTGTTATACAGTAAGCCAATAAATCTAGATAGCTGTAAAAAGTAGTGGCAGTAAGAGAGAAATGAATGGGAAAGTCTCAAAAGTTTTAGACTTAGATCTTATGACGTTCAGTTCAGTAGTGCTCTCCAATTTTGTTCGAATTTCAAAGCTCAAATGTCAGACAAAATTTTCAATAGATTCTTTTCCAAAACCACAAAAGCCACATTGAAAGGAAAATGGGATGGGTAATTCTTGGAGCATAAGTATATTTTAAAAATTTACTCTAGTTTCACCTTTGCATGTGCAAAAATAATGACAAGTATAAAATGAGCCTGAAAGTATGGTAAGAAAAGGTGGTAAGGTGGCAGTCATGTAAATGACTGTTACCACAATCTTAAGTATATTCAAGCAGTGTTCTGGAAACCACAAAACTTAGAAAACATGACCCCTGCACCATTTCCTTTCCCTTTAAATAGGAAATACTCAAATTACCCAATATTAAAACTCCTCTCATTCTCTCTCACTCATAAAACCCAAAAAGGCAATGTGTGAGTTCAGGCATAGGGACAGCCTTCTCCTTAATTTTAATATAGCTGAACTTTTACCCAGAAATTATATAACACACTAAGTTTTAGGAGAAATAATACTGTTTCTACCCTATTCAAATTAGAATATTTTTCAGATTGCAAAAGTGTTCCCCTGATTCAAGACATAGCATTCAACTGTGAAATCAATTTCTAAATCCAGAGAGTAACATTTATTCCTAGTGCTACTGTTCCATGATTCCATAAGAGAACAATTCCATTCCACCCTGAGACTTTGGGCAGAGATCAGAGCAAAGGTCCTGATATCATAAACTTTCAACAATGTCAAATCCCAAAACAGAAAAGAGGAAGGAAGGGCCTCTGCACTCCTTCCTGAAGCTCATCAGAGCCCTTTCTTGGTTGATCTTAGAGAGATAAATTACCTCCCCCTGTGCACTCTTTAATTTTCTCTCTTCATATTCAACATGAAGAGGGACCTGAGAAGGTTAACTGAAGAAGGTTAACTCACACGCAATATGCATTACCCATTGCCCTTTCCTGATTTCAAATTAAGTATATAATTAGTGGGAAAGGAAATCCATGCCTTCTGGTGATGAAAAATTAGGAAATCAATAGGTGGTTGCCTCTGCAGGGACTCAGGGGAATTTGGGGTCGTCAGTTGGGGCTGCCAGTTATAATATCTGAAGTGGCTACACAGGCATCCTGTTCAAGCCTCAAAGCACTGAACAGATGCCCCACTTCTGGGCTGCCTGGCTCTGAAGACTTGAAAAGAGAAGTGAAAAGATGAAATTGATCTGAGAAAATGTAGGTAACAAAGTAAAGGCAACAAGATTGCTTTTAATACTTCCAGAAAGCTTAGGAAACAAAAGATTTATACACATTTCTCAAAATATTAAAATAGAAACTATTTTCTCCTCCTTTCCCCCGCAACCACTACAAACGATGCATTCCTTCAAGCACTGTCTCCTGCTTCACGCAGGAAGTTGTTATATGGCTGCCCTCTTAGGTGTTGGAGGATATATAGCACTTTTACCCTTAATTGTGTGCTGCCTTGATTTTATGGCCTGCCTGCACAAGCCAGCATTATTTTAGTGCTGTTTAGGGGATGAACACATTTACTGATGTGTGGAGCTTTCTGTGTTCATAAACTCCTGCATGTGGGGACTTGAATCAACCTTCCTTTGTAAATTTTTTCAGTGACACCATCCTTTTCTAAACACTGGTAACCCACAGCCAACTGAGGAAATAAACAGTCAGGTTCATTTATTTGTATTCAGTCTCTTTTCTCTGTTGTACAGTGCTGTGTAGCATACAGTTTCAACACTACATAAATAAACCATAGTTGTATTCATTCACTTAGGTTTATGAACAGTAGAATCCCAGAATTGTCTTTCTGCATTACAAGCCTCAATTACTGCTTTTAAAGAAATAGACTATTTAATTAGCACCACTGGATTTTCCCCCAACAAGATAGATGTCTCATGTAGTGATCCGTATTTTAAAATTTTATTATAATTTGTGCAATAGAAAATTAACCTAGATTGAGATCACAGGCGTCCTTTTGAGGTATTTTTAACCTGGTTTCTTTAAAGTTAAACATAACTGCTATTCCTTTCCCTTTGACTAGTTTACCAGGAGAGGCTCCTCCTTCAGACCTCATGGACTTTAAAAGCAGGGGCTTTGGAGGGAGCCAGACTTAATTTCTACTCCTGACTCATTCTACATGGGCTCTCTGGACCTTGATTTTAGTGCTTTTAATAGAGAATATTTTTCCTATATTTTAAAGTATTTAATACAGCCATCATGGAGAACAGTATGGAGATTCCTTTAAAAAACTAGGAATAAAACTACCATATGACCCAGCAATCCCACTAGTAGGCATATACCCTGAGAAAACCATAGTTCCAAAGGATACATGTTCCCCATGTTTACTGCAGCACTATGTCCAATAGCCAGGACATGGAAACAACCTAAATATCCATCAACAGATGAATGGATAAAGAAGTTGTGGTACATATACAAAGTGGAATATTATTCAGCCATAAAAAGGAACAAATTTGAGTGATTTGAACTGAGGTGGGTGAACCTAGAGCCTGTTATACAGAGTGAAATAAGACAGAAAGAGAAAGACAAATATTGTATATTCACACACATATATATGAAATCTAGAAAAATGATCCTGATGAACCTATTTGCAGGGCAGAAATAGAGATGCAGATGTAGGCAGTGGGCTTGTGGACACAGCAGAAGGAGAGGGTGGGACAAAGTGAGAGAGTAGCATTGGCATATATACACACGACCACATGTAAAGCAGACAACTAATGTGAAGCTGCTATATAACACAGGGAGCTCAGCCTGGCACTCTGCGACAACCTAGAGTGGTGGGATGTGAGGATGCGGCAGTGTGGGGGTGGGAGGCTGGGTCAAGAGGGAGGGGATATACAAACTTATGGCTAATTAACGTTGTATGGCAAAAACAAACACAACCTTGTAAAGCAATTAAACTCCAATTAAAAATTTTTAAATTAAATATTTAAAACATTAAAGGATTGACGATAATATACTTTGCCACCAGACTGACTCATACTCCAAGTCTCAGATTTATCTAGGGAGCCAATGGACAGGAACAGCCTCCAGGAGATGGGGAAGGACAGGGAAGCCTAGCATGCTGCAATCCATGGGGTTGCAAAGAGTCAGCTAGAACTGAACAATAGCAATTAGCTCATCCCAACTGATGCACAGATGTATCCCCAGTCCTTTATATACAGGAAGTAAGTAACCATAGTAGACACTTCATAAACTTTTAGTACATATTTTTCCTCACTGAACAGTGCTACTAACAAGGATATACACTCATTAGTATGGTTCATGATACAGCAGTCTTTCTTTCCATGTGTTCTAAGTTCTCTTGAACTTGGCAGATTTTTGTAGCTACAAGAATGGAAGGCCTATCCTCCACTATTTGAGCCATGGCCAGGCTTCCAGTAATCATAATCTGTAGAGAAGTCTTGTGTGGCCTGCCTTCACTCTTACAGCAACAAATCACATTGGGTTAAAATTTGTGCTAAGTTCGTCATACTGTCTCTGGTAAAATAAACATATTTTCTAAACTTTGGGGATTGGATAGAGCTCTCTTGGTCAAAGTTAAAGAAACAAATTCACTTGTGTCACTAGAAAGAACTGAATAAGGCGTTTTCTACAAAAACCCAACCTATCATGGGTATAAACCTTTTTCTCTTTGGTTTGTTCATTTGAGGACCCTCATGAGTCTTTAAAGTTCTTGAGTACTTGAGATTTTTGAAGAGTAAATCTTGAAAATTATGGAAATAGTAATTTTTTTTTTCCTTCTTCTTCCGATGGGGCACTATATCCAGGCAAGAGACCTCTGACCTTTGGTCCTGTATATATGACCAGATAAGGGCAGAAAGTGAAGAAAATAAGAGAAGGGATGAAAGGAAAAACAAAAGTTCAGAAAGGAAAGAGACAGAAAAAAATGTATCAAGAGAACACAATACAGGGGAATTCTTAGGCAGTCCCGTGGTGAGACTCTGGGCTTCCACTTTAGGGGCACAGGTTTGAACCCTGGCTGGGAAACTAAGATCCCACATGCCATGTGGTGTGGCCAATAAATGAATAGAGAAAATAATATAAAAAGGAAAACACAGCTTTTGGAAAGCAAAAAAGACAGTGGGAAATTTGGTTAATAAAATTATTAAACTAGTGAGCAATGAGATGGAGGAGGAAATGAGACACATCCCTTAAAAGTGAACTATGTTGGAGACACCAATCATTGTGACCAAACAGGTCAGACAAAGTATAGAGAAGAAAACCATACAACTTGAAGGCCAGGTCTCAATGACAGAGCAAAGAGGAAAAATAAGGTGAGTATAATAATAACTCATAATAATGACCTAGTTAGAATGATAATTAAGGCAAAGGTGGAAGGAATTTTGTATGAGTTGTATTGACAGTTTGCTCAATTTTTTTGTTTTTACCAGTATAAACCTAACCCCAGCTATAGGGACCCTTCTTTCACAACCACCACCACCTACCAGGGTTCTGGCATCATATACATACATCTTTGTTATTTTCTACTGTGGATGAGTGCTTTGCCCATGAACTTGGAATTCTTAAAGCTCACTGTTTTCTGACAGAGCTAAATTCTAGCTGAACTAAAAAAAAATCAATTGGGAAAATGAAAAATATAGCAGGATACAGTAAGGACCACACACATAATGTTTGGCTGCTTTATCTTATTTCTCACTCTTATGTACATTTTTTAAAATCTATGAGCATTTTTAGAAAAATAAAACAGCCAGGATATTTGGGAAATATTAAAACTCATGACATTCACAGAAGAGTGAGGAGGATGAAAAGAAACGAGACAAGTTGATGATGGCATCAGTTAAATACGTTCGCCTTGAGGTGCTCCAAGAAGGGAAGTTGTTCAGCCATAAAACAAAGACAGTTCATCGTTCCGCATGACTATCCCTGAAAATAGACCAAAGCATTTTTCAAAATCTCTGAAAGCTTCAAAAGGAGGGAAGAAAAGTTCTTCGAAAACTCAAGTCACATTGAATCAGAAAATATGTGAAGCTGGAATAGAACTAAGGAAGGCTTTGATGCCACACAAAGATGTTCAGAATAAAGTACTGAGCAGAACAACCAGTCTCAGAACCTAAATGGTAGAAGCAGTATAAGATTAGGTTGACTCAACCATCCATATTTGTTACTTTCAAAAAAAAAATAAAACTAGTTTTTCAAAATTTTCAACTCTACTTTTTCAAAATAATACATATACACAAATATATATACATACACAATTCACACACATATATGTGTGTGTACATATAAATAAATATATACACATATAAACAGATATTAATGGTATACATATAATATGCATGCATATGTGTATATATTATATGTGTACAGATACATATATGTGTGATGTGTGTGTATGTGTCGTTTGGTTGTTTGGTTTTTTTTTTTTTCCAATAGAGCAACTATTTCAAAGAGTTGTTCTTCCAGGACTGAACAATATTTTACCAGAAAGGAATATTCTGGAAAAGGTTAAATTTAAAATTCATAAAAGTAGACTTGGTGGTGTAAATTTCCTTGGTGGTGTAAATGTTAGGTAAGAACATTTGAGATCTGGTACCCAATAGGCATACAGTGATCATTTGTTGACTGAATAACAACTGCAGTTAGGAAAGAGAGAGGTCATTATTATACTTACAGGCTGTGTATGTAGTAAAGGATTTCAGTGACTCCAGAAGCCCTTATTTACTACTTTTATTATCGTTTGGTAAAAATCAATTGTCATAATTTCTAGATTAAAAAGGAAAACCCTACAAAAGCAAAGAGAAGAGGAAAATCATGGTTCAAAATTCTGTCCTAGGAATGAAGTCCAGAGGTGCACTTCCTGGTGCCTGCAATTATATTCTGTTACATTCCTCCCCTGCTTCCTATTGGCACTAGACTAGTTATGTAACTTCCCTGAACTTCACTTCTTATCTCTAAAGTAAAATTGATGAGTTCCCTTCACCTTCTCTCCAGCCACAGGATAGAAATGTTAAAGAAGGAATTAGAGGGGACAGAGCTCAGGAACTGAGCAGCCTGAGTCTACACCACTCACTCCAAGCAAAATCTGCCAATTATGACTTTCAGACAGGATGTTAAAAGGTACAGAAACCTTTTTGGGAACAATAAAAATTAGAAGGCAATAGCACCCCACCCCAGTACTCTTGCCTGGAAAATCCAATGGACAGAGGAGCCTGGTGGGCTGCAGTCCATGGGGTCGCTAAGAGTCGAACACGACTGAGCGACTTCACTTTCACTTTTCACTTTCATGCATTGGAGAAGGAAATGGCAACCCACTCCAGTATTCTTGCCTGAAGAATCCCAGGGATGGGGGAGCCCGGTGGGCTGCCATCTGTGGGGTCGCACAGAGTCGGACACGACTGAAGCGACTTAGCAGCAGCAGCAGCAGCAGAAACTAGAAGTGAAGCAAAATTTTTAAAGCCCTGGAAAAGCATTAACTCTAACATCTATACCCAAACAAAATGTGCTCTAAAAAGTGACCATGGAATAAAGATTTTTGCAGATCTACAAAAATTGAACAAATGTATCCCCACAGAGGAATCCACAAAGGCAACAGATAAGAGCTGGTTGGACACTTGAGTTTTGTCTCAGGGGTATACAGGAATTCATCACCAGCAAACCTGCACTATGAGGAATGTTAAAGAAAGTCCTCTGGGTTGAAGGAGAACAATTCTATTGGATGGAGACCTGAATCTATACAACGGAATGAAAAGCACCAGAAGGAGAACTCTTCAGAGCCTTGTGTCAAATCTGCCCACTACCATCTCTTCAAGAAAGATGTTCCATGAGGATCTTTGGAGGACAATGACAGTGTTACAGATTGATATACGCTTACTTGTCAAGGCTGAGGCTTCTGCCAACTTCAGGGTTTCATGATATATGAAGATATATTTTAACAAGATCCCAGGGGTTGTGGAGAATGGCTATTTCCTGAACCAACAGGTAGAGTGGGAAACACATTGCATAATTTTTCTCTGAGATCGCTAATTATAAATCTGCTGAGCAGTGTGATGTACTGGGTCACAACAGAACTCCTCTCTTTCTTCCTCGTTGTTCACCACCGTGTCTAGACCAGCTGGAGCATGCCTCTGTAACCCTGCTCCTCCTCATACCCACATTCCCTTTCTCCACAGGCTGCACAGGCGGTGGTCTCTCTCCTGGCCTCTCTTCTCTCAAGCCCATATTCACTGATGGCACCAATGAGCGACTTGGATGGAGGGATCACAGCATTCTAAATGAATTGTATTCTATTCATTTTGGTTCACAAACCATTTCAGTTCTCCCTGAAGCCCTCTGGGAACTGGTAGCTGATAGATATGTGTTAATATAGTAGGATTTCAGTTTGAGAAAGACTTCCATAAAAGAGGTATTCAAATGTAACAAAAATGAAACAAAATTGAATGATACGGTTTTATAAGCTGAGTTATGTCCTTCTCAAAACCTACAATGTGAAGCTCTGACCCCTCGTACCTCAGACTGTGACTGTATCTGGAGACTAGGGTCTTTAGAAAGGGCAATTCAGTTAAAATTAGGTCACTGTGGGGGCAGGGAGGGGGCTAGTCCAATATGACTGTTGTCGGTATAAGAGGAACAAACTTGGACACACTCGTGCACGTACATAGGCCAAAAAGTGACCACTGCAAGAAGGTGGATGTCTACAAGGAGAAGTCCTCAGAAGAAACCAACCTTGCTGACACCTTGATCTTGGACTTCAGCTTCCAGAGTGATGAGAAAATAAATTTCTGTTGGTTAAACTGCACCCTCAAAGTTAAGCCATATCATAAATATATTAGACAAAGTAGGGCAGGGGGGAAAACTCATAGAAAAGGCAAAAGAAAGACTTCACAAAAATACCAGAAGGGAACTCCTTGTCCCTTTGACAAGCAAAGTACTAGTACTTTAAAGGAACAAAAACATGGATGCAGAATCACTTTGGCAATAAAATGTTAGGGGGACATCAGATACATTCATGAATAATAAAATGGGGGCAAATTAGTGGCAATGAATCAAAGACAAAGTGCCACTACATGCCCCTGGTTAGAGGGAGATCACACCCAGGCAGTGGATAAGGTGAAGTCAGAATGAGGATCAGAGGATCTGGGATGCATCATGGACTGCAAAAGGGAGCTAGGATTCTATACATTCACATGGAGGCTAAGGATGATATTTTAGGTAGAATGAAAAAAGGCAATAAAGTTAAGGATACCTCTGCCCTGTGCTGAAAAGTGGTGTGTGAGTTATCAGTTCTGTTACAACTTATTCACCATCTGAGAATAAAGTTAGTTGAGATAAGGCTAGAAAAGCAGGTCAGGGCTTATTATGGAGGATATCAGTGCTAAGGTGATTAATTTATTCTTAATTGGTAAGGAAAAGTCAAGTCATTGAAAGTTCTCACTGACAAACTCTTAGTCATTATGCCAATAACTAGACTGAGAGTAATATTCCAGGGATCTATCTATATTATTACCTGGATTTACTCTCAACTAAAAGTGTGAAATTTAGAATTAACCGAGGGTAATGTGTGATGGCAGTATATCCCAGGCTGTGAAAATAAATCTGTGGAATATGAACAGACATACACATAGAGTTTTTAAGTGGATTAATTTTCACTGCAAATGAACACATGTTATATAGTATTACTGCTCATCTAAATTCTATAATCCTTTTAATATAACAGAATCTAATTGACCCTGGTGGGCTCCACAGGGAGCGGCCACATCACAGGTGTGTCATCTTTTCTCCTCCTGTAAGAAGGTACAATTACACTGCTAGATGGATCAAAGAAAAGAATGAATGTTTTTTCCAGGAAGATAAACCAAGTGTTAATTTTATATAGTCGAAGATGTATGAGGCTCACAATGTGTTTTCATTTTCTCCAAATAGAGCTCTTAAAGTCAAGCTTAGAAGAGGGGGAATTCTAATGCTGCTTAGAGCACTGATGCCCTCATGTGGGAAAAAAACAGTTGACACAAATTTCAGCCTCTAGGACACCTGGGGAAATTCTACATGCTAACCCTATCGGAACAAATGGTTTGTTCGTGAAATGGTTATAAATGTACATTTGGAATTTTCATTCTCTCATTAATGTTCTTTAGCCATCTTTGTTTAGCATTAGAGACCACTAGAAATCAGCAGGAAATGCACAGGGTGTCAATAAATCATTTTTCTTATAATAATAGATACAAGAATTTTTCAGCTTAATTTTCCTTTAATATAAAAAATATATTACAGCTTTTGATAAATGGTACTAGATGTGTACCTTGAGGTACTCCATTCCTTATATCTGTTTAATATTATCAGTGCCAAGATGCTGACTTCTTGATGAAGGACTGGACATAAGAACAAAAGCCTTACAAACTTGTAGATATGCCACAGCCTGCAGTTTCTGTACCCTGATATCCCAGGGGAAAACCTGCTTAGAATTAAAGAAATTTGCCCTAAAATTCAGTCTGTCCTCTTCACCAGGCAAAGTTGATACCTTTATTTCCTTTATTGGCCTATATCCACATTTAGGAGGCCTGGAAGAAAAATGGGGCATCAACAGAGCCAGAGAAGAGGCAGTTGGAGGAGCAGGAGGAAATCCAGAATTTTTTTATTCACCCTATTCCGTTATAGATATGCTGACTTAATGATATTCCCCAGTATGCAAAGATCCAGAATTGCAGATAGAATTCATACTATCCTTGCTGGAAGACACACTGCCCTAGACCAGCCCTCATAGACTCAGACAGGATGCTGAAAAGGTCATCAAAGAGGGCGTACAGCCAAGCAGAAGTTTATTACAGCCACTGCAAGGAGCACGTCATCTTTTTTTGATCACAGGGTTGTTCTGAGGTCACCACAGTGAACTGTGAGGTCTCAGTGTTGTCATCTTTCCTGTCCTGTGTCCCCTCCCTGCTTCACAATCTCCCTTCCCTCCCTCAACCAGTTACCTGTTCCCCTCACTCTGTGAGACATGCTACCCATCAATGACAAGCTGCTGTAAGGAGAGCAGAGGGGTTTACTTCATAGCACTGGTGAATTAGAAACAGATGCCAGTGTCCCTGTGTTGAGAAGGATTCTGAGGTATGTGTAGGCTCATTTGGCAAATGTATTGGGACTGAAAAATGATGTCTCCCTTGAGGACATGTGTGTGTGTGGCTGTGTAGAATAGGTCATGGAAGGGCCAGTGCAGCATTCGTGAGGTTTAGATCTTGTTCCTCTCCTTTATATGTGTTAGGCCCCCGGAAGTCCTCACCATTTCTCTGATGACCTCAGAGGTCTGTGTCCTCTTATCCTCTCTTTCCTTCTTTAACTGATTAACTTCTGTTTGCTCTTTAAGACTCAACTTTTATCCCTTCCATTTTGGTCTCACAGCACATTGTTCATTTAAGTCTATTTTAGTTCAAAATATATAAAGTGTGACTATCAACATTTAGGTTCTATTAATCTGTGTGTTAAGATTGAAGGCAGATAGAGAAAAGGGTGACAGAGGATAAGATGGCTGGATGGCATGACCGATGTAATAGACATGAACTTGAGCAAACTCTGGAAGATGGTGAGGGACAGGGAAGCCTAGCATGCTGCAGTCCATAGGGTTGTGAAGAATCAAACATGACTGGATGACTGAACAACAGCAGCAGCAGCTGTGTGTTAGCTGAGGGTGGTAACTTTGCCTAATTCAAGTTTTCATCTCTGGAGCCTATAACGGTGTTCACTCAAAAATAGGCACCAATTTTTCTAGGAATAAAAGACAGAGAGAATGGAAAAGATGGAGGAGTTCTCTCTCCAGAAGTATGTGACACTTTGCCTGGTATCTGAGAAACTTAAGCTTCATTGCCTATGGAAGAGATTTCAAGCTTCAAAGAGAAGGTGGACTTGCTTCATGAAAGAAGCATCGTCTTCAGTCTCCCAACAGCCACCCTGGCACAACACTCAAGTCCCTTGATCAAAGCAAAACTCGCATTTTTAATATTCCTCAAATTCTTGGTGAGCTTTCTGTGTTTGCACAAGGTCCTTTATGTGTGCCACATTTGCCTCTTGGTCCTCAGATCCACTCTCTGCATATTCCTGCTCTGGTCTAAACACTAGGGGCTGAAACATCAGATCACGTTTCCAGTGGGGTCCAGTCAATGGGAGGCAATGGCATGAGAAGAAGATGCCAGGGTATTTCTCTCTCTCTCCGCTTTGGGCAGTGTGTCCAGAGGTGGCTAAGTCTTCTGCATGCTCTCTACTTCTTCTGAGCTGTGCGTATTTCCAGCTCTCCACAGGTGAGCTCTTCCTGGCTCCCAGATGCTGATAACAGCACTGCCTCCATCTTTGTCTTCCCATCCCGAGCAGTGAGAGCAATTCCTGAAGTTGCTAATCCCTCCTCTTGGCTCTGTCAATTCTAAGACATTCATTACAAGATCCCTGTATTAAAGTACATCTAGTAAGCCACCTGGTATAGACTGTATTTTCCTGCCATAGACCTGCAACGGATGCACTGTGCTAGAGCTGTTCATGTATGTTTTGAAATGTTACATATCATCTTCACATCAAACGGGAGCACACTGCAGTATTCCCCATTCACCATATGCAACATACTTATGGGACTACAGAAACATAGTGAGAGGTGTATCAGAGGGAAGAGCACCCACCCTGAGGATTCTGTAGGGACACTAGACCAAAGGGGTAAAATTAAAAGCTGTAATTTGCAATACGATTAAGGAGTAAGACAAAAGGAAAATTACTGGTAAAGGACCCTCCTGCCAATGCAGGAGATGCAAGAGACACAGGTTCAATCCCTGGGTCAGGAAGATCCCCTGGGGAAGGAAATGGCAACCCACTCCAGTACTCTTGTCTGGAAAACTCCATGGACAGAGGAGCCTAGTGGACTACAGTCCATGGGGTGGCAAAGAGTCAGACACAACTGAGTATGCAAGCACACACATTTATAAATACAAATACATATTTATAAAATATCCTCCCCTGTGTCCTATGTGTGTTAGTCGCTCAGTCGTGTCCAACTCTTCGCAACCCCATGGACTGTAGCCCACCAGGCTACTTTTTCCATGGGATTCTTCAGGCAAGAATACTGAAGTGGGTTGCCATTTCCTTCTCCTCCCATGTCCTATAGGACAACAAGTAAGAGTGGGACAGAGAAAAAAGGCAGGGGAAAAAAAAACAAAGAACCATATTCGTGCAGAAACTCAGAATGACCCCATCCTCTGGTGCAACTTTAGAGAACACTGACTTATTACGATACAAATTGGACCAAATGGTGAAGGAACTCCAGCACCATCACAGGGCTTTCTCGCTTCGTTACACGGTGCAGCGGAGCGCAGCACAGACTGAGGGGGGAAGGAAGTCCTTTATGTGTTTCGCATTTACCTGCTTGCCTTCAAACCCCAGGACAGAGATTCAGCTAGGGGTGGGATGGGGGCAGAACATATTGCTGCATAGAGGCTGCATAATAGATGGAGGAAAACCAACCTGGAGTTTCTGCCAGCCCCTGTCTCAATTGGCAGTTGAGACAGAGGAGGAGAAAAACCACAGCAGACACCCTGTGCCCTGTTTTATTCCTCACAATTGAGTTTTTAGCTGAAGGGCGGAGTCTGGAAAAGAATGTAATTTGCAGCTGCATACCAGAGGTGACTGAAAAGCTCAAGCACAAAATGAAAAGCTCAAAAGCTTTGGGGCCTCATTTTAACTCAAATTATTACCAGAATTGCCAGACAATTCAAGAACAGTCAAACAAAGCCAATCAGAATGACAGAACATTTTTTCTTTTCAATAAAACTTTAATATCCCATTCCATGTGTTTTTTGTATAATTATATTATCCTTATTTTTTTACATCTTGTAATCATTTTCATCTGAAGAGTTAGTCTCCCATCAATAAAGCAAAATCTTTTATATTTAGAAATTATTTTTGGTTCATAATTGGTTCTTGCTTTCTTTTTCAGACACACCAAATAGACATATGTGAGACATCTGCGTTGTTATAATCTATAATTTCCTCCAAAACTTCTTACATTTCCTTATCTACTTCCCTGCTTTTCTTTCAGATTCTCTTAAGTGTGTCCCCACTTTACAGGTTTATACTTTGGTCATATAGATCCTGTTAAATTCATTTTAATTTAAAACAAGGAGATCATCAGACAGAGGTGGCTTTCATGCCATGGCAGCCCACATAAGGAAACCAGAATCTGAGCTTGAAAAGGCAGTGAGGCTACAAACCTGAAACCTAAGGACCACTAATCACAGACAGGCTTTAAGCCAATCAATAATTTAAGCCAATCAATAATTTCTTTGCTTTACTTCCACCTTTTCTCTGTGAAAGTCTTTCCAGGATCTCCTGTCCATAGAGTGCTCCTAATCATTTCCAGTTTAGCACTGCCCAATTCAAATTGATAAATGTTCAAATGAACGCTTCAAATTTTCAATGTGTCTATTATCTTTTACCAGTCCTTTATTGCTTATAATTCGTTTTTAAGAAGTTCTGTAATGACTAACAATTTTCTCTATCTCTCCCTCTCTTTTCAGTTCTCTTTACCTCTGATTTTGCTGTCTTTCACCTGTAGGGAGTTTTGTGTGTCTTTGTTATTATTTTCTGATTAGTCATCTATGAAAAAACTTTTATTTTTGCTGGCCTTGCTATCATAAATTCTAACAAAACAGGAAGACAGGACTATTTAAGATGATGTACCTCAAAAAAATCATTAAAAGCAAAAATAAGGGAATATTGTTTGCTTGTTGCTGTTGTTCAGTCACTAAGTCCTGTCCAACTCTGTGATCCCGTGTGCAGCACACCAGGCTTCCCAGTCCTTCCCCGGAGTTTGCTCAAATTCTTGTCCATTGAGTCCAACCATCTCACTCTCTGTCACCCCCTTTCCCTCTTGCCCTCAATCTTTCCCAGCATCAGGGTCTTTTCCAGTGAGCTGGCTCTTCACATTAGATGGCCAAAGTACTGGAACTTCAGCATCAGTCTTTTCAATAAATATTCAGGGTTGATTTCCTTTGGGACTGACTGGTTTGATCTCCTTGCTGTCCAAGAGACTCAAGAGTTTTCTCCAACACCACAGTTTGAAAGCATCAATTCTTCAGTGCTCAGCTTTCTTTATAGTAATTCTCATATCCATACATGACTACTTCAAAAACATAGCTTTGACTATTTGGACATTTGTTGACAAAGCAGTGTCTCTGCTTTTAATACTCTGTCTAGGTTTGTCATAACTTTTCTTCCAAGGAGCAACCATCTTTTAATTTCATGGCTGTAGTCATCATCCACAGTGATTTTGGAGCCCAAGAAAATAAAATCTGTCATTGTTTCCACTGTTTCCCCATCTATTTTCCATGAAGTGATGGGACCAGATGCCATGATCTTAGTTTTCTGAATGTTAAGTTTTAAGCCAACTTTGTCACTCTCCTCTCACATTCAACAAGAGGCTCTTTAGTTCCTCTTCACTTTCTGGCATTAGAGTGGTATCATCTGCATACCTGAGATTGATGATATTTCTCCCAGCAACCTCGATTCCAGCTTGTGAGCCATCCAGCCCAGCATTTCACATGATATACTCTGCATATAAGTTAAATAAGCAGGGTGACAATATACAGCCTTGATGTACTCCTTTCCCAATTTGGAACCAGTCTGTTGTTCCACGTCTGGTTCTAACTGTTGCTTCTTGGCCCGCACACAGGTTTCACAGGAGATAACTAAGGTGGTCTAGTATTCCCATCGCTTGAAGGATTTTCCAGTTTGTTTTGATCCACACATTCAGAGATTTTAGTGTAGTCAATGAAGCAGAAGTTTTTCTGGAGTTCTCTTGCTTTTTCTATGATCCAACAGATGTTGGCAATTTGATCTCTGGTTCCTCTGCCTTTTCTAAATCCAGCTTGTACATCTGGAAGTTCTCAGTACACATACTGTTGAAGCCCAGCTTGAAAGATTTTGAGCATTACCCTGCTAAGCATGTGAAATGATCACAACTGCACAGTAGTTTGAACATTCTTTGGCATTGCCTTTCTTTGGGATTGGAATGAAAACTGACCTTTTTCCGTCCTGTGGCCACTGCTGAGTTTTTCAAATTTGCTGGCATATTGAGTACAGCACTTTAACAACACTGTCTTTTAGGATTTGAAATAGCTCAGCTGGAATTCCATCACCTCCACTAGCTTTGCAATGCTTCCTAAGCCCACTTGACTTCACACTCTATCATGTGAGTGACACTAGGTAAGTGATCACACCATCATGGTAATCTGGGTCATTAAGACCTTTTTTGTATACTTCTGTGTATTCTTGTCACTTCTTAATTCCCTCTGCTTCTGTTACATCCTTGTCATAACTAACCTTTATTATGCCCATTTTTGCATGAAATGTTCTCTTGGTAGCTTCAATTTTCTTGAAGAGATCTCTAGAGTCTAGTAGCAAACCATTCCAGTATTCTTACCTTGAGAACCCCATGAAGAGTAGGAAAAGGCAAAAGATGTTTGCTACCATTTATTATTTCACATTTTTCTGAAACTGCTAACCAATGCAATTAGTTTAGAAAGAGAAAATATTCACTTCAGTCGTGTTTGACTCTGTGAGACCCCATGGACTGTAGCCAGCCAGGCTCCTCTGTCCATGGAGATTCTCCAGGCAAGAATACTGGAGTGGGTTGCCATGCCCTCCTCCAGGGTATCTTCCCAATCCAGGGATTGAACTCATGTCTCTTATGTCTCCTGTATTGGCCAGCAGGTTCTTTACCACTAATGCCACCTGGCAAGCCCCAGTTTTGGAAAAGAGAACACAAATGTTGTATCATTTTCAAATTACATTACTATAAGCCTAGAAAACCCCAAAAGAAGCATCCAAAAATTTAATGCAAGCAGTAAGAATTTGATATGTCCAATTACAAAGAGATTATAGAATCATCATATATAACTTGCCAATATACTAAATATATCCAATTGGTATATTTACTAAATATAACTCCAATTGGAATTATGAGAGGCATAATCATTTCAATCAGAATTTATTTAATAGTAAGTGAAGGATGAAGAATTGATGCTAAAGCTGAAACTCCAATACCTTGGCCACCTGATGCGAAGAACTGACTCATTGGAAGAGACCCTGGTGCTGGGAAAGATTGAAGGCTGGAAGAGAAGGGGATGACAGAGGATGAGATGGTTGGATGGCATCACCGACTCAATGGACATGAGTTTGAGTAAACTCTGGGAGTTGGTGATGGACAGGGAGGGAGGCCTGGTGTGCTGCGATTCATGGGGTCACAAAGAGTCAGACATGACTGAGTGACTGAACTGAAGTGAAGGATAAAAAGAAAACTTTAACTAATAAAAGGAATTTGTTGACTCATGTATCCAAAATGTCCAGAGGTAAAAGCAGGTTTAAAATGATGGTCAATATTGTGGCACAGTGTTAACCTATATCATGATTCTATCTGTTGATCTTGTTTTCTTTTATGTCCTCTAGGAAAAATCACCTTTCCTCCACCTTCTAAACAAAAGTCCTGGGCTTCTTTTTAACTGGCTCACCTTAGATCATAAACCTATCAACTAGTCATTATGAGTAAGGGAATTCCATGTATTAATTGGCTTTGGACTGAATAATGTGGCTATCCTGAACCTGTCAATATAGCAATGAGGTGGAATAATCTATATTTGGAGTTGGGATGGGAGCAAGCCTAAACAAACCTGCTCGCTCTTAATGGAGTAGGGTGAAAGAGATATTGAGAAGGCAACCAAAATTGATAATAATGATGATAATGCTGACACTGATGGTAGCAACAGTAATAACAGATAAAATGATTGCATTTTAACATGGATCCATCATTGTGCTAATCTCATTCTTATCAGATTTAAATTTATTAACCTCATTTGGTTCTTGTGTTAACTAAGTAATATTATTCACACAAACTGCTTATTACCTAATAATAATGAAAATAATAATTATTATCATGAAAGAAATAGTAATAATAAGTCATAATAAGGGAAGTAATAGTAATAACAATAATATTGTTGTTGTTTAATTGCTAAATCATGACTGACTCTTCTGTAACCCCTTAGACTATAGCCCACCAGACTCCTCTGTCCATGGGATATCCCAGGCAAGAATACTGGAATGGGTTGCCATTTCCTTACCCGGGGGATTTTCCTGACCCAGGAACTGAACCCACATCTCCTGCATTGGCAGGCAGATTCTTTACCACGGAGATATCAGGGAAGCCCCAACAATAACATTAGCAGCACTGATACTCAAAAGTATTGGGTAAATATGTAGTATTATTCTTCTAATTTTATAGATGAGGTAACTGATAATTTTAAAATGTACATAATTATTTTAAGGTAAGTAGAGGTTACACAAGCTGGAATCAAGATTGTCAGGAGAAATATCAATAACCTCAGATATGTAGATGACACCACCCTTATGGCAGAAAGTGAAGAAGAACTAAAAAGCCTCTGGATGAAAGTGAAAGAGGAAAATTAAAAAGTAGGCTTAAAGCTCAACATTCAGAAGGCTAAGATCATGGCATCTGGTCCTATCACTTCATGGCAAATAGATGGAGAAACAGTGGAAACAGTTGCTGACTTTATTTGAGGGGGCTCCAAAATCACTGCAGATGATGACTTCAGCCATGAAATTAAAAGAGGCTTATTCCTTGGAAGGAAAGTTATGACCAATCTAGACAGCATATTAAAAAGCAGAGACATTACTTTGCCAACAAAGCTCTGTCTAGTCAAGGCTATAGTTTTTCCAGTAGTCATGTATGGATGTGAGTCATGTTTGGACTGTAAAGAAAGCTGAGCACCAGAGAATTGATGCTTTTGAACTGTGGTGTTGGAGAAGACTCTTAAGAGTCCCTTGGACTGCAAGGAGATCCAACCAGTCCATCCTCAAGGAGATCAGTTCTGGGTATTCATTGGAAGGACTGACGCTGAAGCTGAAGTTCCAATACTTGGGCCACCTGATGCAAAGAGTCGACTCACTGGAAAAGACCCTTGCTGGGAAAGATTGAAGTCAGGAGGAGAAGAGAATGACAGAGGATGAGATGGTTGGCTGGAATTACCTACTAGATGGACACGAGTTTGAGTAAACTCCGGGAGATGGTAAAGGACAGGGAAGCCTGGGGTGCTCCAGTCCATGGGGTTGCAAAGAGTCCAACATGACTCAACAACAGCAAATGTATTAGAAAGACATAGAAACAACCTAAACATCCACTGACTGATGACAGGATAAAGTAAATGTGATGCATATATACAATGGAGTACCACTCAGCCATAAAAAAGAACAAAATAATGCCATTTGCAGCAACATGTATGCCCTTAGAGATTATCATACTAAGTGAAGTACATCAGAAAGAGAAAGATAAATACCATACAATATTACTTTATATGTGGAATCTAAAATATGACACAAACAAACTTATCTACAAAAAATACTCACAGACATAGAGAACAGACTAGTGGTTACCAAGGGGGAGGAGGGTGTGCGGGATGGAGTGGGAGTTTGGGGACAGCAGATGTAAACTAGTATATATAGAACAGATAAGCAATAAGGTCCTATTGTATAGCACAAGGAAATATAGTTAATATCCTGTGATAAACCATAATAAAGGGCAATATTAAAAAGAATGAAATAAATAAATGTACCCCCAAATTGAAAGAAACACGGCTTAGAAACAAAAGAATGTCTGAAGAAATGGAAAGTTTTACCTTGTTCTTAAAGAGAAATACTCTATATTGAAAAGATTAAAACATGACTTTGTGGCAATCAATGAAATTCCCAGTAGGAATGTGTGTGCTTGTGTGTATATGTGTATGGTGGTATTTTGTTTGGGGAATGAAGACAGAGACAGTGGAGCTCACAGAATATTTCATTTATAACCTTAGATACCTACTCTCCTGCATTTATGCAGGACTAGGTGACTAATTTAGACCTGTGCTGTCCCATATCATAGCTACTAGCCACATACAGCTTAACTGAAAAGTAAGTTAATCATTTTCCCAAAAGTTAAAATCTAATTTCTCAGTCATATTAATCACATGTCAAGTGCTCACATTTCAGTAACTACAAATGGTGAGTGGATACTATATTGGACAGTGAAGATGACAGACCATTTCCATTATGGTAGAAAATTCCTTAGGAAGTGCCATTCTAGACAATGAGTTGTGAAAGGAGGAAATACGTGCCCTTTTAACTTGTGCACAATTCTCCAGCTGCTTTCCCCTGCCTCTGGTGACTGAGGAGCTGAGAAGCGTCGCTGTAAAGTGTTGGCACTTCTGTCAGCCTCAGTACCTGAGAAGTTGCAGAGCAAATGCCATCCCCTGCCTCACTCACACACCAACTCATGTGGTAGACACACTCGGAAAAAGAAATAAACTCTTGTGTTAACCCACTGAGCTTTGGAGGTTGTTTGCTACCATAGTTTACCCGCTTATGACTAAAACTTAGGTGGCATGTGGTAGTGACAGATATTTTAAGAAAGATGAAAACTTGGCAAACTGATTCAAAAGTGAAAATATAATAATAATCAGTTTAAAAAAACACTTAGGAACATTCTGATAGATATGAAAACTTCTGATATTATAGATATTAAAATATATAATGTTACAACAATTGAGAGTGTAGGAATAGGCAGACAGATCAATGAAAGAGAATGGATGTGAGAATAAATGAAAATTCAGTGTGAACTAAAGGTCTCATTTCTAATTACCTGTGTTCACTTCTGTCTCCCTGCAGTGCTAACCAGAGTCTTAGTCTTTGAGATGTAGTTTCTCTGTTTTTCTCAGAAGACTTGCCCCTGATAGAGCCATCTAGCAGCTGGGTCCACTAATACAATGTGCCTTTATGATTTTATAATCCCTCAGTCCCATCCTCAATGAAGTCTATCTCCACCCTGTTTTCTAGTTAATTGTAATTGCCCGAGGCATTCTACTAACTTATTGTCTGTTAACATTTCCAATTCCTTAGAGTCCTACCCATAAGGCCAATCCTTTCTTATCGGCCTCACAGTTCATATATATTTTGAATGAAGATGGAACTTGTGCTTCACTTAGCACAATCCTTTATGAAACTTATAAACTTATATTTTACTCACTTAAATCTGAATCCTTCTGTCTGTGGTTGCTCACTTCTTCTCTACATTGCAGAAATAGTTATATCCTATAGAAAACAGGCTCTTTATTTCTTTAATCTCATTAACATTTTATGATTTCTAAATCTAAACTCTCCAACTATCCTTTACTCATAAGTACACATACCTAATAAAATAAATATTACATGCTAATAGAGTCCCCATTGCCAAGTAAAATTATACCCACAATCTCAGTAATGATGTTGGTCCCCAATTTCCTCAGACATATTCTATTCAAATCTGACATCCTCTATAATTTACTTATATTTTTCAGTCCAAATAATACCTGACTGTCCATCCATCTTTATTTTTCCAGTGTTCTATGGAGACAGACAGAATGGTTAGGCTTTGGGTATAAATTTTTGGATTTTCACATTCTGTATACCAAAACAAGTACTAGATTTATCAATTTGAATATTAAAAATAAACACCAGAGTTATTAGAAGAATAAATGAGATAATACTTTTATAATGTAACAAGAGGTTTTTTCTGCCTGTGACCCAAATGATAAAGAGAGCAAAGAAAAACATTGATAAATCTATATATGTTGAACAACATCACCAAAAATAGCAACCAAAAAAACACACTACATAATGCTTTATATGTAAAAGTTAAATCATAATGAGTAAAAATGAGGAAACTTTAATATATATGAGAGTTTACATATTTTGTAAGAAAAATAAAACAAAAGGAAAAAAGAATAAAGGAAAAACTTCAGTAGAAATTTGGACAAGGATATGAAGAGCCAAGTCATAAAATAAGATATACAAAAGAAAACAAATATATAAAAGATATTCAAACTCCCAGGAAATCATAGAAATGCAAATTTTAAAATGCTGAATTTCCCCCAAAATATTAGAATATTAAACAAATCACTAAAATTCAGGATTAGGGCAGGATGCAGTGAAAAAGACAGTAACATTAGTGACAGGAATGTAAGATCTTAAAACTTTGAAAAGAACTGTGTTTAAAGTATGTTTTAAAGTTTAAGAGAGACTTCCATTTGTTGTAATAATCATAAAACTTGAAATTTACAGCAAGGAGGTAATCCCAGAAGTGTGCAAAAGCCTTATTTTGACTGGCAGAAATCTGAGACTATTTCATCTATACAGCAAGAGAAGGATGGTTAAAAGTTGGAGGTAAAAACCTACAGTGCAGTATTTTTCAGGCACCTAAAGTGATGATGGGCTTCCCTGGTGACTCAGTGGTAAAGAATCTGTGCACCAATGCAGGAGATGCAGGTTCAGTCCCTGGGTAGGAACGAGTCCCTGGAGAGGAAATGGCAACCCACTCCAGTACTCTTGTTTGGAAAATTCCATGGGCAGAGGAGCCTGGTGGGCTGCAGTCCGTGGGGTCGCCAAAGAGTCGGACACAACTTAGCAACTAAACAACAACAACAAAGTGATGATGCATATCTGTATTCATTTACATGGGGGAGGAAAGGTCCAGAACATATTATTGAGAAAAATAAATTGGGTATCTATCTGCATGTATATGTGAATCCATCTATGTAAAAACAAATGTGTGTATGTATGTGTAAAAAGAGAATGAAAAACTTTTAAAGGAGTAATTATTATCTCTAGCTAGTAGAATTTCAGATGATTTTTACTATTTCCTTTGTACTTTTCTAGATTTTTTTCAAATTTACAGTGTGTCTGCTATAGTAAAAATCATCCAAGTAAATAAAAACAAAGATAATTATAAATATGATAGAGCAACCTAGGAAATGTTTGTGGTATTTTATGACAAAAAAAATCACGATAGATTTACATCTACACTATGATTGTATCTTCAAAATAGGTGAGCTTACTGACAAGGAACATGAAAGAGTAAGAAAATAAGGAAGTAAGTAAGTGATACGTTGTTGAATTGACACAGTTGATTTTTCTTTTCTTTAAAAACTGTCAACTATCATTATGTTACTTGTTCCATAAACATTTTATGAAATTTAAGTATTTAATAGAACAGGTAAAATCAGTAAAAGAAGAAAGGTGTTCTGGTTGATGAAAAAGAAAGGTGGTCAGAAGAAATAGCTTTTTGACTCCAAAGGGAAGAATCAGGAAACTACAAAATGTTAGCTATGGAAGCAAGGAGAGACCATACAGCTATCACAGTGCCAGAAGCTGCCTCAAGGGCAGTTGTAGGAGAACATTTGGGAATTTTGGGTAGGTGATTGAGGCAGATTGACAGGAACTTTCTGTTCTCCCACTGCTTCCACTAAAGCAGCCATACTGTACTATTTTCACACACTGGGCTTCCCATAGAGCTTGGTTTGAGGTGCAGGGGAAAACTGTGAAAGACTTTAAATTGGACCAAAAGATTCCTGTGCATTTTCAATGAAAAACAAGGCATTATCTAAACATCCTCTAAATTATCTATTCTGTGGAGACTTTGGGCCTTTCCTTATCTTTGAGTTATTTTATCACTGTGTTAAATAGGTAAACTGGTAGCAAAGCAACACTTGTCCACAAACATGGAAATTCTGTCCAGTGGAAGGCAATGGCACCCCACTCCAGTACTCTTGCCTGGAAAATCCCATGACAGAGAAGCCTGGTGGGCTGCAGTCCATGGGGTCACGAAGAGTCGGACATGACTGAGCAACTTCACTTTCACTTTTCACTTTCATGCACTGGAGAAGGAAATGGCAACCCACTCCAGTACTCTTGCCTGGAGAATCCCAGGGATGGGGGAGCCTGGTGGGCTGCCATTTGTGGGGTCGCACAGAGTCAGACACGACTGAAGCAACTTAGCAGCAGCAGCAGCAGCAGGAGGGAGAATTGGTCCACTCTCCCTGCCCCCCAAAAATCAATTCTGCATTTATTTATAAATTAATTTCTATAATTCTGATTCAGCTTTAAAAGTGTAGTATTTAAAGTTCATTGAAGTAGTTGTAACACATTACTGGCTTTCTCATTACTTAATGAGTTAAATAAACTCTTGGGCATGTATTCATGTTATATTTGTATGAAATTCATGGTTTTATACTTCTAAAAACACTTCCAAAAAACAAAAAAAGGATAATACTGAAACTGAGTCCAACCCAAATCCCTTCTTTCCATATATGAGGGAAAGGCATAGAGAAATCAGCTAAACTTTTCTCACCAAAGAAATCCTCCTTATTAAATGAACTAATGAACATGCCATGCTGTTAACTCACTCTTGCTGTAGAGTGATTGTTGTTGGGAAACCGCCATACTTTGTGTATCTATGGTAACACTGAGGCTGAATTACTAGGAGAAGAAGCTGGAATCATACAGGATTTAATTCCCAACTCTCTTATTTCTAAGGATATGACTCAGGCAAACTACCTTTTTTCAGCCTCAGTTTCCTTGTCTAGAAAATGAAGACAACAATAGTACATACTTTCATTTTAGAATTGGCATAGCGGTAAATGGAATAATGCTTATTATGCTCTTAGAACCATGCCTGGAACATAAAAAGTATTTGGTGCTATCATCACCCATGCTAGTCTAAGGCACAGGTGTTTATAGAGGAATTATCATGAAATAGATGAATACAAAATATAGGGACACTTGGATTTATCCCTTAGGATAAAATTATAGATAAAGTATTATACATTGAATTTTATTTTAATGCTATTAACATACATCTCATTTAATTATACAGAATTACTTAATAAAATTAAAAATAATTTTGTGGCACTTATAGTTGCCTCCTTTGTTATTGGATGTAATTGCTTTAAGACAGACCCCATCTCTACACAGGAGTACCTTTGTAATTCATCATAACAATACTTCAAAGGTGAATACTATGGATAATCTGGTCAAATAGTCCAATTTGTATATAATTAGGTAACAATTTAGTAAAATCAAAATTATTTTATTATACTATAAATGATAATTTTAATAAATAATAAGCAATAGTATACTCTCATCTTTCACATATGATTGTGATATTTAATTATTACATATTTCTCAACAGCATTTTACTCAACACTTTTATAAATATTCCCTTCCAAGCATTGACTACCATGTTTGTACACAGAAGGTGTTCAGTGAATGTTGTTAAATAATCGATAAACTACTGTGCTGTGTGCTGTGCTTAACTGCTCAGGCATGTCTGACTTTTTGCAACCGCCATGGACTAGCCACCAGGCTCCCTGTCCATGGGGATTCTCCAGGCAAGAATACTGGAGTGGGTTGCCATTTCCCCTCCTCCAGGGGATCTTCCCAACCCGAGGACTGGATCCAGGTTTCTCTCATTGCAGGCAGATTCTTCACTGTCTGAGCCACCAGGGAAGCCCATAAACTACTGTACACTGTAGTTTGTGTCCTATTGACAACAATATGCACCTGTGACCTTAAAAAAAGACTAGGAGGTGATCATTTGTTCTTCATGTGCACAGAGAGAGCTCATGCCCATTTTTCATTATTTTCCCCTCTAAGTTCTCTCTCCCTCTGTAGTTCTAGGATGCTCTATAATTAGAAGCCAGCCAGGCATCAACTACTTCCTCTGGGCAAGTTTGTGCCTTAACACCTCTCAGTGACCTTCCATGCTAATTAAACTCCGTGTGAGAATAAAGAACATTGGTACTTAACTGAAATAAAAAGCAATTAAGTGGAAACATTTGGAGATGATTGTATGTTAATAAGAAATCTTAATCAATGTGTATACCTATGAGACTCACAGAAGTACCTTTGAAGAAATCACATTTTCTAATCAAACAAAATACAAACTTCCTTGTTTTTAAGATGTGCACAAGTGCATAAGTCTTGATTTATTTCACAGGCAGAAGGAAAAATGGTCTCTATTATTCTCTTTGCACTTTTCCGAAAATTACTGAAATATCCCTGAAGCAAAGTTTATTTTCTCTAATATATTAATTGAAAGTACTAAAAAGTATTAAAAAGCAGAGATGTCACTTTGCCAACAAACATCTGTATAGTGAAAGCTATGGTTTTTCCAGTAGTTAGTACAAATGTGAGAGCTGGGCTATAAAGAAGGCTGAGTGCCAAAGAACTGATGGCTTCAAATTGTGGTGATAGAAAAGACTCTTGAGAATCCTTTGGACAGCAAGGAAATCAAACCAGTCAATCCTTAAGGAAATCAACCCTGAATATTCATTTCAAGTACTGATGCTGAAGCTCCAATACTTTGGCCGCCTGATAACAAAGAACCTACTCTTTAGAAAATATCCTGATGCTGGGAAAGATTGAAGGCAACAGGATAAGGGTGCGGCAGAAGATGAGATGGTTAGATAGCATCACCAACTCAATAGACATGAATTTGAGCAAATTCTGGGAGATAGTGAAGGACAGAGGAGACTGGCATGCTGCCAGCCCACGGGGTCATAGAGAGTTAGACACAGCTTAAAGACTGAACAAAACATCAACAAATTTTATCCAAGAAATCTAAACTTGGGTTTTTTACCTTTCTGAATTGTTTAAGCACATTAGTCATTTGTATTTTAAGTGCACAATAAAACAGATTAAATGCAGAAAGTTTAGATCAAAAGTTAGTAAACTCTAGTCACAGGCCAAATTTGGCCCTGCCCTTTTCTTCACAGTTCAACAGCTAGGAATGGTTTTTATGTTTGTAAAGAGTTATGGGTAAAAATAAAAAAGAATATGAGACAGGGACCATATGTAACACACAAAGACTAAAATATTTACTGTTAGACATTTTACAGAAAAAGTTTGCCAATCTTTCATTTGGTTGATAGCCTGAACTGGAATTATTAGTATAACCCACATACATAAAACCATCCTAATTCAAAATAAGATATAGTTAAAATTTTAAAATAAGGTATTTAAAATTTAGTCATTAAATAATAAATTAATTCAATGAACATTTATTCCTTCCCAACCATATTCCAAGGAATGTTCTCACAATTAGCTTATTTGTGTCTCACAAATGCCTGAGGCAGAACTCCTGATTCCTACTTTTTTATGAAGAACCAGACCCAGGACTAGTTCAGTACATTGTCCTATGGCTGACACTGATATGTCTCTGATTCCAAAAACTGAAAGATTCTCCTTGTATCATACCCCTGGGTTGGGAAACTAGGGTCCCATGTGCTGCATGGCACAGCCAAAAAAATTAAAAACAGCAAGAACATGCAGGAATGCTTCTAATGACCACTGGTGTTTTTTGATTAATAGATAAGTGATTTAATTTAAATGTTAAATTTTGGTAATGAACAAATGCTTTTGAAGCATTTGTTTCTTAAATAAGATATTGACTGGAAGTTTAATATACTCTGGTCGTCTTTCCAAATATTCTCCTTCTCCTATTTCCTGAAATGTGGGTTATACTTCAACCTATTTGACAAGGCTCAAATTAATAGTCTCTGAATTACCCAATCCAAATTAGTGAGGTTGCTCATATCAACCACAAATATTTCAACATGCTTTATACTATCTATTCAGGGCATATGATTCCATGCAGAGTAAGTGCAATGGGTGTTTCTGACCCATAAAAAAAGTCTTAACAGCTGTAAATATATGAAAGGAGGACTTAACAACAGTCAGAATTCTTCGAGGGCTTCCTTGGTAGTCCAGTAGTTAAGAATCTGCCTTACAGTGTAAGGGACACCAGTTCAATCCCTGGTCTGGTAAGATTCCACATGTTGCAGAGCAATTAAGCCTATGTGCGCAACTACTGAGCCCAAGCAAGTGCTGCAGCTACTGAAGCCTGTGCACCTAGAGCCTGTGATCTACAAGAAAAGCCACTGCAGTGAGAAGCCCACGCACCACAACAGAGTAGCACCCACTCGCCACAACTAGAAAAAGCCTGCATCCAGCAAGAAGACCCACCATAGCCAAAAATAAAATAGATAAATCTTTTTTAAAAATTCTCTGATATTTCTCTAATCTTTGCTAGAAAAATTTGCAAATGCTATTATTTGAAATGCTATGATTTGCAAAAATCTACTGAAATTAGCGACCATCCAGATAAACTGAACATACTATCTTCCAGAATACTGTATATTAGATACACATGGACCCCTCATGAATATTCACAGACCCCAAAGGAGCAAAGAATATTGCATATGACATGCCTAAAAATAAATCTTGGCTAATGTTGATAAAGGGAAATATTGGCTGCTAAAATGATGCATTATTCCTCTTTTCACTTCAACGTTTTGTTCCCTACTTTTATTAAGTTCTATTCCCCATCATACTGTTTATATTCGTGTCTTCTATGAGCTTAGTATTGTGTTAGGAACTATGCCATTATATCAAACAACATAGAAGGAGTATATTAGGCCCTCAGGGACCTTAGGATCTATTTTAGAAAGAAAGAATATATTCTGTTGATTCTAAGATTAAATTTTTCCCTATATCAACCTTTCAAATTGAGATATGTCATCCAGTTAGCTACTGACCTGGCTAAACTCAGGCTGTAATTATCATTGCCCAAACACGCTCGAGACTCAGTCCTAGTTATTTACAGCCATCACTTCAGCTGAATTATGTGCATAGTTGGTGCCACATATAGTGAGTTTAATTACATTTGGAATAATTTAAAATATTATCCCATGTCATAGAATGGAACTGAAAAATCTGTGTATTTAGAAAAATTCACTGAAACTGGGCATACATTTTACACAAATGAAGCAAGTAGTTGTTTTTGGAAGAATTCCATATTTTTTATAGTTCCATATTCTATTATAAAGCAAAAATCAGATATGTCATGGCACCTGAAAAAACAAAGATACTCCAAAAAAGTTGAAGATGTGTGACATTTTATTATGTGTATATATAACTGCGATTATATACTAAGCAACGCAAGTGAGAGCAGGAGATTGCCAAACCTTTAAAATAGATGAGAAATTTCAAAACAACAGGAGGCTACTATGATTATTGCTAAGGGACTGCAGTATGCATAGTTCAATTGGCAGCATTTCCTTCTTTCTGTCCTCCTGATGTATAAAATAATGGTATGTCCTGGAAATCATTGTCATCTTCAATCTGACAAAATACAGTACTTACAAAACTAATAACAAGTGAAGCAAGGCAATTTGTACCAAAATCAAATGAGTGGTTTGGATAGTGCAGGACTTTCATAAAGGCCTGGGAAGACTCTGAAATGAAAGAGCTGAACTTTTGGTAAAGACAAGCTGGACTTTCAAGACAGGAAAAAAGACACAGATGTGTATAATGGACTCTTGGACTCAGAGGGAGAGGGAGAGGGTGGGATGATTTGGGAGAATGGCATTCTAACATGTATACTATCATGTAAGAATTGAATCGCCAGTCTATGTCTGACGCAGGGTACAGCATGCTTGGGGCTGGTGCACGGGGATGACCCAGAGAGATGTTATGGGGAGGGAGGTGGGAGGGGGGTTCATGTTTGGGAACGCATGTAAGAATTAAAGATTTTAAAATTTAAAAAATAAAAAACTATATAAAAAAAGAAATTTGAACATTTTAAAAAAAAGGAAAAAAATAAATAAATAAAAATAAAGTTGCAATAAAGTTCACTGCCTGACATTGAGGTATAGACAGAAGGCTGATATGGTTATTGTGATCTAGAATAACCACATCAAGAGCAGGAGTTGTGGGTTCAAATCCTCCCTCTGCCGCTGACTAGCTGTGGGGTAATTGGTCTTAAACTCTCTGGGGACCTCAGTGTTCACATCTGTAAAAAAGCAATAATAACTGTGACCATTTCATAGTCCTGCTGTAAAGATTAAGTGAGCAAATAGATTTAAATGCTTTAAAAAAATCCTTATTGAATAAATCAACAAATATGAAATAAACAAACAAAGTTGGAGTCAAGGTAAAGGTATTGTGGGCAAGACAAGATCAGAAGCAGATTATCTGCAATGAGATCAAGTCTGGTCTATCCCAGGGCAGGTGAAGACACAGATTTAGCCGCAAAGAAAAATAAAGTTCTGAGAATTCTCACAGACCTCACATACCTCAAAATTATGTAGGTCAGAGTGAGGAATCTGAGTCCTATTCTCTAGTTAATGTGGGTCATGTGGTCTTTATTTCTCCTTCATTTTAGAAGAAAATTTTATTAGGTTTTGAATTCTAGATCAGTAATTTTTTCTTTCAAACCTTTAAAAGTTTAATATTATTTCATTGTCTTCCAACTGCTATTGTTTCTGTTGGGAAGTTATCAATGACTTCTTATTGAAAGCAATGTAGTTTTAAATACATATATGTGTGTGTGTGTGTGTGTGTGTGTATCTTGTTTGATATCTCCAGGCTTTTTAAAATGTCACTTGAAGTCATTAGTCATTTTTGGAAAATGATTGATCATTACCTCTGATACTGCCAAAATCTCTCTCTCCTTTGCTTCTGGGATTCTAATCACATCTATAATAGATTTTACAGTCTGCATTATAGATTTTTCACATCTGTTTTATTTTTACCTCTTTTTTCTATAGGCTTCAGTTTAAATCTTCTGTCTTGAGCTATCTTTTAGTTCACTAGTTGTGCCTCCTGCTGTTAAATCTATTTATTAAGTTCTTAATTATAGATATTGTATTTTTCAATTTAATGACTTCCCTCTGATCACTTTGTATAAATTCCAATTCTCCAATATAATTATTCATCTTCTGCTCTATTTTCTGGAACACATTAATCATAATTATTCTAAAGTCATTGTGTAATAATTCCAATATTTAGTTCACCTATAAGACTGATTATACTGTGTTTTTGTTATTATTGATGTTATTTGGTTGTACAGTCCTATTACTTGACAAGCCTAGTAGCTTGACCAAACGCTAGACATTTATAACTAATTAAAAGTTGTGGATGATTCTTCATTTTCTTATAGGGTTAATCTTTCCTTTGCTGGACAGAGTGAGAGTGAATCCTCTTAATTCATTCAGGAATTGAGCCAAATTAAGGAGATCAACCCTGGGATTTCTTTGGAAGGAATGATGCTAAAGCTGAAGCTCCAGTACTTTGGCCACCTCATGCGAAGAGTTGATTCATTGGAAAAGACTCTGATGCTGAGAGGGATTGGAGGCAGGAGGAGAAGGAGACGACCAAGGATGAGATGGCTGGATGGCATCATGGACTCAATGGACGTGAGTCTAAGTGAACTCCGAGAGATGGTGATGGACAGGGAGGCCTGGCATGCTGCGATTCATGGGGTTGCAAAAAGTCGGACACGACTGAGCGACTGAACTGAACTGAACTGAAGGCTGGATTGCTTGTAGGTGTGACAGCTCAGTTGGTATGGTAGCTCCTGCAATGCAGGAGACCCCAGTTTGATTCCTGGGTCGGGAAGATCCCCTGGAGAAGGTAAAGGTTACCCATTCCAGTACTCTGGCCTGGAAAATTCCATGGATTGGAAAGTCCATGGGGTTGCAAAGAGTCAGACACGACTGAGTGACTTTCACTTTCTTTCTTTCAATATACACATATTTGTGGCTTGCTGTTATTTCCAAGGTCTAGTGCCCTAAGACTTTCAGCTGAAAACATAATCTGCTGTCACTTGCTTATTTAACTTATATGCAGAGTACATCATGCGAAGTGCCGGGCTGGATAAAGCACAAGCTGGAATCAAGATTGCTGGGAGAAATATCAATAACCTCAGATATGCAGATAACACCACACTTACAGCAGAAAGCAAAAAAAGAACTAAAGAACTTCTTGATGCAAGTGAAAGAGGAGAGTGAAAAAACTGGCTTAAAACTCAGCATTCAGAAAACTAAGATCATGGCATCTGGTTCCATCACTTCATTGCAAAGAGATGGGGAAACAATGGAAAGAGTGACAGATTTTATTTTAGGGGGCTCCAAAATCACTGCAGGTGGTGACTGCAGCCATGAAATTAAAAGAGCCTTGCTCCTTGGAAGGAAAGTTATGACCAAACTAGATAGCATATTCAAAACCAGAGACATTACTTTACCAACAAAGGTCCATCTAGTCAAGGCTATGGTTTCTCCTGTGGTCATGTATGGATGTGAGAATTGGACTGTGAAGAAAGCCGAGCACTGAAGAATTGATGCTTTTGAACTGTGGTGTTGGAGAAGACTCTTGAGAGTCCCTTGGACTGCAAGGAGATCCAACCAGTCCATCCTAAAGAAAATCAGTCCTGGGTGTTCATTGGAAGGACTGATGCTGAAGCTGAAACTCCAATACTTTGGCCACCACATGCAAAGAGTTGACTCATGGGAAAAGACCCTGATGCTGGGAGGGATTGGGGGCAGGAGGAGAAGGGGACGACAGAGGATGAGATGGTTGGATAGCATCACTGACTCAAGGGACAAGAGTTTGAGCAAGCTCTGGGAGTTGGTGATAGACAGGAAAGCCTGGCGTGCTGCAGTCCATGGGGTCACAGAGTTGGGCATGCCTGAGTGACTGGACTGAACTGAGTCATTTTAGACTGCCAAATGGTATGACGCCTCTGTCTTCCAGAGTGGCCCTCTGCCTGGTCAGATTTCTTCAGTTCTCAGCCTTCTTCCTGTGCCCCAAACCAGCAAATTCTGGAAACACTGGTTATAGGTTATTTTCTCGCTTCTCCACAGTTAACCCCTCTCTGGAATCTTATACTCTATCCTGACTTCTTCAGAAGCTCACTGATGTCTTTAAATTCAGGATTTGTTCATTTTATTTGGTTTTTCTATTTATCTTTGAAAAGATTGTTATTTCACATAAAACTAACCCATCTTACCTAGACAGAGTGACCTCAAACCTATAGGCCTTTAATCAAGAAACTGATATAATGAAAGTGTTATTTGTTAGAGGGTAAAAAGTAGGAGACAAATTGAGAAAGACAGAACAGACCTTGAAAAAGATGGTAATGGCAGAATTAAAAGGAAACTAGAAAACTGAGGGCATAATTTCTAATCTTTGTTACATCTCCAAGGTAGATACCTATGGCCTCACTTTATAGAGGAATCAGTACTTAGATATGCATTATTGTCTTTCCCACCTCCCAAATCTATATATTTTCTCTATGGCATAGAGTGGTAAAGAATTCACCTACCAATGCAGGAGATGCATGTTCATCCCTGGGTCAGGACAATCCCCTGGAGGAGGAAATGGCAACCCACTCCAGTTTCTTGTCTGGGAAATCTCATAGACAGAGGAGTCTGTTGGGCTACAGTATGGGTTTGCAAAGAGTTGAACACAACCGAGCAACTGAGCACAAGCATACAAGCATATAGTAGACCTTAGTCCGAAGTAGCTCTGCCATCACTCAGCCTCAGTTGTCTGATCTGTCAAAGGAGAATATCTAGTTCATACAACTGTGACCAGTGAGACTAAAACACATGAAAGCAATGATTTAACTATAAAGAGGTATATGTTGTAAGATTAATTGGGATTTCTTTAATCAGGCACGGTAATACACACAGGATGATGTTGTGAAAGTGCTGCACTCAATATGCCAGCAAATTTGGAAAACTCAGCAGTGGCCCGAGGACTGGAAAAGGTCAATTTTCATTCCAATCCCAAAGAAAGGCAATGCAAAAGAATGCTCAAACTACCGCACAATTGCACTCATCTAACACACTAGTAAAGTAATGCTCAAAATTCTCCAAGCCAGACTTCAGCAATACGTGAACCATGAACTTCCAGATGTTCAAGCTTGTTTTCGAAAAGGCAGAGGAACCAGAGATCAAATTGCCAACATCCACTGGATCATCAAAAAAGCAAAAGAGTTCCAGAAAAATATCTATTTCTGCTTTATTGATATGCCAAAGCCTTTGACTGTGTGGATCACAAGAAACTATGGAAAATTCTTCAAGAGATGGGAATACCAGACCACCTGACCTGCCTCTTGAGAAACTTACATGCCGGTCAGGAAGCAACAGCTCAAATTGGACATGGAACAACAGACTAGTTCCAAATAGGAAAAGGAGTACATCAAGGCTGTATATTATCACCCTACTTATTTAACTTCTATGCAGAGTACATCATGAGAAATGTTGGGCTGGAAGAAACATAAGCTGGAATCCAGATTGCTGGGAGAAATATTAATAACTTCAGATATGCGGGTGACACCACCCTTATGGCAGAAAGTGAAGAGAAACTAAAAAGCCTCTTGATAAAAGTGAGAGAGGAGAGTGAAAAAGTTGGCTTAAAGCTCAACATTCAGAAAATGAAAATCATGGCATCTGGTCCCATCACTTCATGGGAAATAGATGGGGAAACAGTGGAAACAGTGCCAGACTTTATTTTTGGGGGGCTCCAAATTCACTGCAGATGGTGGCTGCAGCCATGAAATTAAAAGACGCTTACTCCTTGGAAGAAAAGTTATGACCACCCTAGATAGCATATTCAAAAGCAGAGACATTACTTTGCCAGAAAAGGTCCATCTAGTCAAGGCTATGGTTTTTCCAGTGGTCATGTATGGATGTGAGAGTTGGACTGCGAAGAAAGCTCAGTGCCGAAGAATTAATGCTTTTGAACTGTGGTGTTGGAGAAGACTCTTGAGAGTCCCTTGGACTGCAAAGAGATCCAACCAGTCCATTCTGAAGAAGAGCAGCCCTGGGATTTCTTTGGAAGGAATGATGCTAAAGCTGAAACTCCAGTACTTTGGCCACCTCATGGGAAGAGTTGACTTACTGGAAAAGACTCTGATGCTGTGAAGGATTGGGAGCAGGAGGAGAAAGGGACAACAGAGGATGAGATGGCTGGATGGCATCACTGACTCGATGGCCATGAGTCTGAGTGAACTGTGGGAGTTGGTAATGGACAGGGAGGCCTGGCGTGCTGCGATTCATGGGGTCTCAAAGAGTCGGACATGACTGAGCAACTGAAGTAAACTGAACTGAATACACACAGACATGGAAATGACTTCATGAAGGAAGAATTTTTTTTATTTAAATTTATTTATTTTAATTGGAGGCTAATTGCTTTACAGTATTGTATTGGTCTTGCCGTACATCAACACGAATCCTCCGTGGTGTACATGTGTTCCCCATACTGAATCCCCCTCCCACCTTCCTCCCCATACCATCCTTCTGGGTCATCCCAGTGCACCAGCCCCAAGCATCCTGTATCCTGCATCGAACCTGGACTGGCGATTCGTTTCTTATATGATATTATATATGTTTCAATGCTATTCTCCCAAATCATCCCAACCTCTCCCTCTCCCACAGAGTCCAAAAGACTGTTCTATCCCTCTCTAGAAATAGTAATACAAGGCACAGCATGCCATGCTGGGCCCCATGGAGAATCATCAGGATTTTCAGGAGGCAAACTGTGAGCAAAAGCCTTTACTATGGTTACTATAGGAAGGGATATCTGAGGCAGGGAGCACAGGCTTAGGATTGGCTAGTTTGAATAATTCCAGTGGGTCTGGGACACAGGGGCTGTCCTTAGTTATCTGGTACTAGGCCCTGATCTGATTGGGGCAGAAGGACAGTGGCCCCAGAATAAGGTAAGGTAAGGTAAAGTCACTCAGTCGTTTCCAACTCTTTGCAACCCCATGGGCTGTAGCCTACCAGGCTCCTCTGTCCATGGAATTTTCCAGGCAATAGTACTGGAGTGGATTGCCATTTCCTTCTCCAGGGGATCTTCCCGACCCAGGGATTGAACCCAGGTCTCCCACATTGTAGACAGACGCTTAACCATCTGAGCCACCAGGGAAGTCCTATGAGAGCCCAAATAAAGGAAGTGTTGTAGCTTGCATATGAAAGACAAACTCACAGGTGAGTTGTTTGCAATACTTAGGAATTAGCTAACCCTGAGAGAGACAGTCCCTTCTGGGTCAGCAGGACTTCAGAATCAAAATGCAGAAACAAAACATGATTAACACAGTAATGCATTCATAGTATAGTAGTATAGTCTACCATAACAATACTGAAGCAGTTATCTTTCTCAAGTACTAATATTCTGCCAACTCTGAGCTCATGAAGAATAGTAGAAGAGTCACTTTGGTTGCCTATGATGAGATGTATATATAGACAGTCAGCTCTTTATGGAGACTCTTACGCTCAAGGGGGACAAAATAGGAATCTGTGTTCTCTTGAGTAAACATTATATTTATAATGGCATCAGTGATATCTCACTAATTCAGTGTTATAAAATCTCTAAAATATGATATTGATGAAAATTGTATTTCAATTAATAACTTTAAAATTTCATGTTTTAAGCAGCTGTTTCTTGTTATACAAATAATTATTTTCTCAAAAGAAGTATCACACCAGAAGCATATTTTTTAAATACATTGTGCTGTACAGATTATCCCCATTGTTTGTTTTTATTAAATTCTCTATCTCAATCTTAAACACATTTGTCATTTGGGCAAACTAAGAAATTAACTTCCTTCTCAAGTACAAATGCTTGTGGGAGCAGTTTTTCCAGCATGGGAGTCTGTTAGTCCCAGATGTATAAAGAAAAAAAAGTGCCCATGCTGTACAATACTGTTTTCCTAAGCGGTGGGCAATTAAACTAAACAGTTTCAGAACTGCATAATTTATTAGTTCAAAACCAAAGTATATATCATAACAATCAATCCCAAATGATAAAGAATTTTATTTTCCAATTATTGGAATAATTCATCTCTTTTTACAGAATGCAATATGTTTCCATAATACAATAAACTCGTTACCCATCTGCTGTCTTCAAAGTGTAACACATATTTTGTAATCTCCAGTAGGTCAGACATTATGTCTCAAATCCTATTCTCCTGTGCCACACACAGCAAACAAATACTGTTTTGGCTTCTTAGTGGCAGTCAAAATTGTGATGTTTACAAGTTTACTATCTTATAAACTCTATGAGGCAGTTAGAAAGGAAAAACTATAAAATTCCTGGCCAAATGTCTCCAGGAGTCTATCTAAAGAAAATGTTAATTATCAAGTCACCTTGTGCTAATAGTGAGGAAAGGCTAATTCCAGCAACAACCATGCCTTCTTCCTGTAATTCACTCATAGCACACAAAAAAATTCCTAAGAATTAGAAAGCATTTTTGCCTTATTATGTTATTATGAATACTACTCAACAAAAATAAAGCTCAAGTATAGTACACCTACATTCAGGATCAGCTAAGGAATCTGCCAGGCCTAGTACAAACTGAAATTGAAGGGTGCCTGTCTATGTTCATGTGTCACCCTCTCACATGGGGGACACGTCAGAGACTACCACAAATCCCCAGTGAAATACTTTTCACCACTCCTCACTAGGCCTGTCCCTGAAACAGACGCAATGACACTATTTCCCTATCTCATTTCTTTTAATTCTGTATCAAGTGTTTGGGTGAACTCCTTCACAATCCCCATTTAGCCACTGTCAAATTAGACATTTTATCTTTAATTTATCCAAAATATCTGTTTTGCACAGAAAAAAAAAAAAAAGCCTTTGTGGGTCTTTTCAAACACCAGTCATGAGAACTAGCAGTTGGTTCACTTTTCAGGGCCAGTCACAAAGCTGGATGGCCCTTCATTTTCATGGACAAATTGGTGGGTTTGGGAAAGCAGGAATGAAGGTACATTTGAGATGGGCACAACTGTTCTACATAAAAGTGGGAGAAGAATTTGCTGTTTGAGGAGTAATTTAGGAAGGCTAGAACAAGGAGAAGAGAGGGGGAGAAGATGCAGGAAACAAGCTTTGTGATATGCTCTATGATTCTTTTTCTTAACCCCAAGGTTATCAACAAGATGTATGTGACTGGGTATTTCTGAAACTCAGAAGAAAGAAAACGCAGAGTGCTACCCTGGGTTTCTATGGCACAGAACAGTGGCAACTAATGCAGAAGAAACAGAAGGATGACTAAGGACTCTTAAGAGCAAGAGAAACTTCTGCCATTAGTCACTCCTATAAGGAAGAATGGGAATTTTGGACTTCTATGGGCCATGAAATTAAAGAACTAGAGCCACACTTTCTAGTTGCAGAGGTAATGGGTATTCCAAAGTCCCAAGTGACTCACATTAATAATCATGAGAGCTTTACTGTGTGCCAGCCCTCATGATCACAACCCCACACCCATCAGCTCTTCTACTCATTCAACAATCCTATCAAAGAGATACTATTTTGCAGACAATGCAAATAGGACACAAGGAGATTACAGAATTTTCCCAGGATCAGACACTTACTAAATATTGGAGATTAGACCAGAAAACAGGCAATCAACTTCCAAAACTAACGACTAGCCTAAAACTCTATCTCTTGTGATGTCCCATAGGGTCCAGGAAAGTAGATACTATCATTCAGAACTTACAAGTGAAGGAACTGAAGTCAGAAACATTAAGCACTTACTCAAGGAAGCTAGTCAGTGGCAGAATCAGGATCAAAATAGATGTGGCTGATTCCACACCTTTGCTTTTCCTCCCTTTTGGCTCGTCTGGACATAGTTCCAAGGTTTATCTTCTAGCCCTGTCCTTCATGGTCTGTGCAACCTGAGCAAATCACCAAGCCTGCTGGACTCTTCTTTTTCTCATCTGTAATGTTGCAATTATAACCACTTTGAAGTATTTCTTATAGGATATAAAATAAGACATGTGAGCAGGAATGTATTATGCAAATATATAGTATATTTGCTGCTGCTGTTTTGGAATGAGAGGACAGTACTTCCCATGATGCTTTTCACTCCCCCATTGCTCAGTATATACTAAGGAGAGAAGGAAGAGATATATCTTTTGAACAATGTTAATTTCATCCCACAGCTTTTGATTATTCATCCCTCTGAGTGATCCAGTCTCATTATATTCAGTCATTCTCTCTAAATGCTTGGCAGGCATCCAAACAGTTATTTGTTCAACTCAATAATCTAAGTTTATTGTCTTAAATAAATCACACCTGACAAATAACTCATGCTTCAAAATGATCTTTAAAAATGAGTACTAAAGTGACATTGTCAATTACAAAAATCACAGGTAATTTTAAGGCTTTTGACAAAACAACTTAAAAGCTTGACATTTTAATTTATTGCTATACTGCTTCCTATAACTGTACTTTGACTGGTTTTCACTACATACTAGGCAGTAATTTTTTTCATGTGAAATATAATTTACACTTTAAGAAGATATGAGCTATCGGGGGTGTAAGCACGAGCAAGGTAAACATAAAACTTTTCTTGAGGAGCCAATGCTTCACTTCATTTAATTTTCACATTTTTAAAATGTTAATATCAGAGGCCACAAATGTATAAAAAGCAGGGTATATCTAAGTTCCATAAAAAGATATTGGACACTCATTTGTATAATCTTGGAAGCACACTGAGGAGTGTGACAAAGTATCTTTCTCATTGTATGTTATAAAAATAAAAGAAAACCAGATTAATAATATGAATTGTCACACATATTGGACTTTAGAAGCTACACTAGGAACAGATAAAGTAATAAAATAACGTCTAACCAACTTGAACAATGTAAGGTTAAAATCAGGCTTCCTGATACACCACATTAAAAAGTTGAAAGATAAAAAACCGTAAGATTTCTTTCCTTCTACTAATTTTGGGTGTTTTTTCCTTCCTCTTTCTTCAGTTGCTTTAGGTGTAAAGTTAGGTTGTCTATTCAATGTTTTTCTTGTTTCTTGAGGTAGGATTGTATTGCAATAAACTTCCCTCTTAGAACTGCTTTTGCTGCATCCCATAGGTTTTTGAGTTGTCATGTTCTCATTGTCATTTGTTTTGAGAAATTTTTGGATTCCTTCAGTAACCTGTTATTTAGAAACATGTTGTTTAATCTCCATGTGTTTGTGTTTCTTACCGTTTTTTTATTGTAATTGATATCCAGTCTCATAGCATTGTGGTTGGAGAAGATGCTTGATATGATTTCAATTTTCTTAAATTTACTGAGGGTTTTTTTGTGACCCAAGATGTGGTCTATCCTGGAGAATGTCCCATGTGCACTTTAAAAGAAGTTATATTCTTCTGAATTTGGATGGAATGTCCTGAAGATATCAATGAGATCCATCTCATCTAATGTATCATTTAAGACTTGTGTTTCCTTATTAATTTACTGATTTGATGATCTGTCCATTGATGTGAGTGGGGTGTTAAAGTCTCCTACTGTTATTGCGTTACTGCCAATTTCTCCTGTTATGTCTGTTAGTGTTTCTTTTATGTATTAAAGTGCTCCTATGTTGGGTACATAGATATTTACAATTTTTATGTCTACTTCTTGGATTGACCCCTTGATCATTATGTAGTGTCCTTCCTTATCTCTTGTAATCTTCTTTAAGCTCCATTTTGTCTGATATGAGGATTGCTACTCCAGCTTTCTTTTGCTTCCCATTTGCATGGAATATATTTTTCCATCCGCTTATTTTCAGTCTCTTTGTGTCTTGAGGTCTGAAGTGGGTTTATTATAAACAGCATATATATGGGTCTTATTTTTGTATCCATTCAGCCAATCTGTGTCTTTTGGTTGGAGCATTTAATCCATTTATATTTAAAGTAATTATTGATATATAGGTTCCCATTGCCATTTTCTAATTGTTTGGGGTTGATTTTGTAGATCTTTTTTCATCTGTTGTATTTCCAGAAATAAATGAAAAAGAAATGAAAGAAACAATAGTAAAGTTTCATAAAACTAACAGCTGGTTCTTTGAGAAGATAAACAAAATTGGCAAACCCTTAGCCAGACTCATCAAGAAAAAAAGAGAGAAGAATCAAATCAACAAAATTAGAAATGAAAAAGGAGAGGTTACAACAGACAACTCAGAAATACAAAGGATTATAAGAAACTATTATGAACAACTATATGGCAATAAAATAGATAACCTGGAAGAAATGGACAGATTCTTAGAAAAGTTCAATCTTCCAAGACTGAACCAGGAAAAAATAGAAATTATGAACAACCCAGTTACAAGCACTGAAATTGAAGCTGTGACCAAAAATATCCCAAAAAACAAAAGCCCAGGACCAGATGGCTTCACAGGAGAATTCTATCAAACATCTAGAGAAGAGCTAATGCCTGTCTTTCTAAAACTCTTTCAAAAAATTGCAGAGGAAGGAACACTTTCAAATTCATTCTACGAGGGCACTATCACCCTGCTACCAAAACCAAAGAACACACAAAAAGAAAACTCTAGGCCAATATCACTGATGAACATACTTGCAAAAATCCTCAACAAAATTTTAGCAAACAGAGTTCAGCAACATATCAAAAAGCTCATACACCATGATCAAGTTTGGTTTATTCCATGGATACAGGATTCTTCAATGTATGGAAATCAATCAATGTGATACACCATGTTAACAAATTGAACCATAAAAACCATATGATCATCTCAATAGATGCAGTAAAAGCCTTTGACAAAATTCAGCACCTATTTATGATTAAAACTCTTCAAAAAATGGGCATAGAAGGAACCTACCTCAACCAAGGAAAGGCCATATATGATAAGCCTACAGCAAACATTATTCTCAATGGTGAAAAACTGAAAGCATTCCCGTTAAGATCAGGAACAAGACAAGGGTGTCCATTTTCATCAATATTATTCAAAATACTTCTGGAAGTCCTAGCTGCAGCAACCAGAGAAGAAAAAGAGATAAAAGTAATCCAGATCAGAAAGAAGAAGTAAAGCTCTCATTGTTTGCAGATGACTGACACAGTACATCAGTTCAGTTTAGTTCAATCATTCAGTCATGTCCAACTCTTGGACCCCATGAATCATAGCACGCCAGGCCTCCTTGTCCATCACCAGCTCCCGGAGTTTACTCAGACTCATGTCCATCGAGTTGGTGATGCCATCCAGCTATCTCATCCTCTGTCGTCCCCTTCTCCTCCTGCCCCCAATCCCTCCCAGCATCAGAGTCTTTTCCAATGGGTCAACTCTTCACATGAGGTGGCCAAAGCACTGGAGTTTCAACTTTAGCATCATTCCTTCCAAAGAAATCACAGGGCTGATCTCCTTCAGAATGGACTGGATCTCCTTGCAGTCCAAGGGACTCTCAAGAGTCTTCTCCAACACCACAGTTCAAAAGCATCAATTCTTCGGTGCTCAGCTCTCTTCACAGTCCAACTCTCACATCCATATATGAATACAGGAAAAACCATAGCCTTGACTAGATGGACCTTTGTTGGCAAAGTAACATCTCTGCTTTTCAATATGTTATCTAGGTTGGTCATAACTTTCCTTCCAAGGAATAAGCGTCTTTTAATTTCATAGCTGCAATCACTATCTGCAGTGATTTTAGAGCCCCCAAAAATAAAGCCTGATACTGTTTCCACTGTTTCCTGATCTATTTCCATGAAGTGATGGGACTGGATGCCATGATCTTTGTTTCCTGAATGTTGAGCTTTAAGCCAACTTTTTCACTCTCCACTTCCACTTGTATCAAGAGGCTTTTTAGCTCCTCTTCACTTTCTGCCATAAGGGTGGTGTCATCTGCATATCTGAGGTTATTGATATCTCTCCCAGCAATCTAGATTCCAGCTTGTGCTTCCTCCAGCCCAGCACGTCTCATGATGTACTCCGCATAGAAGTTAAATAATCAGGGTGATAATATACAGCCTTGACGTACTCCTTTTCCTATTTGAAACCAGTCTGTTGTTTCATGTCCTGTTCTAACTGTTGCTTCCTGACCTGCATATAGGTTTCTCAAGAGGCAGGTCAGGTGGGTCTGGTATTCCTTTCTCTTTCAGAATTTTCCACAGTTTATTCTGATCCACACAGTCAAAGACTTTGGCATATCAATAAAGCAGAAATAGATGTTTTTCTGGAACTCTCTTGCTTTTTCCATGATCCAGCGGATGTTGACAATTTGATCTCTGGTTCCTCTGCCTTTTCTAAAACCAGCTTGAACATCAGGGAGTTCACGGTTCACGTACTGAAGTCTGGCTTGGAGAATTTTGAGCATTACTTTACTAGCATGTGAGATGAGTTCAATTGTGTGGTAGTTTGAGCATTCTTTTGCATTGCCTTTCTTTGGGATTGGAATGAAAACTGACCTTTTCCAGTCCTGTGGCCACTGCTGAGTTTTCCAACCTTGCTGGCATATTGAGTGCAGCACTTTCACAGCATCATCTTTCAGGATTTGAAATAGCTCAACTGTACATAGAAAACCCTAAAATAGTATTAGAAAATTGCTAGAGCTAATTAGTGAATTTAGCAAAGTTGCAAGATACAAAATCAATACACAGAAATCACTTGCATTTTTGTATACTAACAATGAAAAGACAGAAAGAGAAATTAAGGAATCAGTCCTACTCACCATTGCAACAAAAAGAACTAAATATCCAGGAATAAACTTACCTAAGGAGATGAAAGAATTGTACACAGAAAATTGCAAGACATTAATGAAAGAGAAGAGATGGCTGGATCGCATCACTGACTCAATGGACATGAGTTTGAGCGAACTCCGGGATGGAGTGGGAGGCCTGGTGTTCTGTGATTCATGGGGTCCCAAAGAGTCAGACATGACTGAGTGACTGAACTGAACTGAATGAAAGAAATCAAAGATAACATAAACAGATGGAGAGATATTCCATGTTCCTGGGTAGGAAGAATCAATACTGTGAAAATGACTATACTACCAAATTCAATCTACAGATTCAGTGTAATCCCTATCATATTTCCAATGGCAGTTTTCACAGAACTAGAACAAAAAATTTCACAATTCATATGGAAACACAAAAGACCTCAACTAGCCAAAGCAGTCTTGAGAAAGAAGAATGGAGCTGGAGGAATCAACCTTCCTGACTTCAGGTTATACTACGAAGCTACAGTCATCAAGGCAGTATGGTACTGGCACAAAAACAGAAGTATAGTCCAATGGAACAAGATAGAAATCCCAGAAATAAACCCACACACCTATGGGTACCTTATTTTTGACAAAGGAGGCAAAAATAAACAGCCTCTTCAATAAATGGTGCTGGGGAAACTGGACAGCTACATGTAAAAGAATTAAATTAGAATTCTTCCTAACACCAAACACAAAATAAACTCAAAATGGATTAAAGACCTAAATGTAAGACCAAAAACTATAAAACTCTTAAAGGAAAACATAGGCAGAACAATTGATGACATAAATCAAAGCAAGATCCTCTATGACCCACCTCCTAAAGTAACAGAAATAAAAGCAAAAGTAAACAAGTGGAACCTGATTAAACTTAAAAGCTGTTGCACAGCAAAGGAAACTCTATGCAAGGTGAAAAGAAAACCCTCAGAATGGGAAAAAATAATAGCAAACGAAACAACTGACAGAGGATTAATTTCCAAAATATACAAGCAGCTCATACAACTCAATACCAGAAAAACAAACAACCCAATCAAAAAGTGGGGAAAAGACCTAAACAGATATTTCTCCAAAGAAGACATACAGATGGCTAACAAACACATGAAAAGATGCTCAACATCGCTCATCATTGGAGAAATGCAAATCAAAACTACAATGATATATCACCTCACAATGGTCAGAATGGCCTCATTAAAAAGTCTACAAACAATAAATGCTGGAGAGGGTGTGGAGAAAAGGAAATGCTCTTGCACTGCTGGTGAGAATGTAAATTGATACAGCCACTATGGAAGATGGTATGGAGATTCCTTTAAAAACTAGGAATTTAAAACACTATATGACCCAGCAATCCCACTCCTAGGCATATACCCTGAGGAAACCAAATTGAAAAAGACATATGTATCCCATTGTTCCCATTGCAGCACTATTTACAATAGCTGGAACATGGAAGCAACCTAGATGTCCATTGACAGATGAATGGATAAAGAATTTGTGATACACATACACAATGGAATATTACTCAGCCATAAAAAGGAATGCATTTGAGTCAGTTCTGATGAGGTGGGTGAACATAGACCCTATTATACAGAGTGAAGTGAGTCAGAAAGAGAAAGACAAATACTGTATTCTAACAAAAATATATGGAATCTAGAAAAATGGTACTGAAGAATTTATTTATAGGGCAACAATAGAGAAACAGACTTAGAGAACAGACTTATGGACGTGGGGAGAGGGTAGGAGAGGGTGAGATGTATGGAAAGAGTAACATGGAAACTTACATTACCATATGTAAAATAGATAGCCAATAGGGATTTGCTGTATGGCTCAGGAAACTCAAAAAGGGGCTCTGTGTCAACCTAGAGGGAGGGATGGAGAGGGAGGTGGATGGGGGGATATATGTATACCTATGGCTGATTCATGTTGAGGTTTGACAGAAAACAGCAAAATTCTGTAAAGCAATTATCCTTCAATAAAAATAAACTAATTTTTTAAAAAACACATGATTATCTCAATAGGTGTAGAGAAAGCCTTTGACAATATTCAATACCTACTTATGATTAAAAAAAGAAAAAAACTCTGGGGTGGGAGGTGGGAGGGGGGTTCATGTTTGGGAACACATGTACACCCGTGGTGGATTCATGTCAATGTATGGCAAAACCAATACAGTATTGTAAAGTAAAATAAAGTAAAAATAAAAATTAAAAAAAAAGATATATTTACAAGAAAGAAGAGGACTGGATTATTTAAATAAAAAGAAAAACAGAAGAAAAGCATCATAATGAAGAACTTATAAACTTCAAGATAGAAATGATTTAAAATTTTTTTTTAATTTCACAATTTCCAATGCTCTCTTAAAACAATTTTAAAGTTTTGGCATTGCAGCAGAAATAAAGAATGTACTCTGGATTTTGTTTAAAAAAAAAAAAACAACTCCAGAAAGCAGACAGGAACATACCTCAACATGATAAAAGTGATATATGACAAACCCGCAGAAAACATTATCCTCAATGGTGAAAAACGGAAATCATTTCCTCTAAAATCAGGAATGTGACAAGGGTGCCCACTCTCACCACTACTATTCACCATAGTTCTGGAAGTCCTAGCCGCAGTAATCAGAGAAGAAAAAGAAATAAAAGAAATCCAGATTGGAAAAGAAGAAAACTCTCACTGTTTGCAGATGACATTATCCTCTACATAGAAACCCTAAAGATAACACCAGAAAATTACTAAAACTAATCAGTGAATATAGTAAATTTGCAGGGTGTAAAATTAATGCACAGAAATCCCTTGCATTACTATATACTAACAATGAAAAAACAGAGAACAATCCCATTCACCATTACAATGAAAACAATAAAATACTTAGAAATAAATTTACCTAAAGAAACAAAAGACCTATTATAGAAAACTATAAAACACTGATGAAAGAAATCAACAATGACATATATAGATGGAGAAATATACCATGTTCATGGATTAGAAGAATCAATATAGCAAAAATGAGTTTACTCCCCCCAAAGCAATCTATATATTCAATGCAATTCCTATCAAGCTACCAATGGTATTTTTCACAGAACTAGAACAAATAATTTCACAGTTTGTATGCAAACACAAAAAAATCTCAAATAGCCAAAGCAATCTTGAGAAAAAAGAATGGAACTGGAGGAATCAACCTTCCTAACTTCAGACTATACTACAAAGCTACAGTCATCAAGACAGTTGGATACCTCATTTTTGACAAAGGAGGCAAAAATATACAGTGGAGAAAAGACGATCTCTTTAACAAGTGGTGCTGAGAAAACTGGTCAACCACATGTAAAAGAATGAAACTAGAATACTTTCTAACACCATACACAAAAACAAACTCAAAATGGATTAAAGATTTAAGACCAGAGCTATAAAACTCTTAGAGGAAAACAGAGGCAGAACATTCTCTGACATAAATCCCAGCAAAATCCTCTATGACCCACCTCCCAGAGTAATGGAAATAAAAGCAAAAATAAACAAAAGGGACCTGATTAAACTTAAAAGCTTCTGCACAATGAAGAAAACTATAAGCAAAGTGAAAAGGCAGCCTTCAGAATGGGAGAAAATGATAGCAAATGAAACAACTGACAAAGAATTAATCTCAAAATATACAAGCACCTCATGCAACTCAATTCCAGAAAAACAAACAACCCAATCAAAAATTGGGCCAAAGAACTAAACAGACATTTCTCCAAGGAAGACATCCAGATGGCTAACAAACACATGGAAAGATATTCAACATCACTTGCTATTAGAGAAATGCAAATCAAAACCACAATGAGGTATCATTTCATGCAAGTCAGAATGGCTACCACCAAAAAGTCTACAAACAATAAATGCTGGAGAAGGTGTGGGGAAAAGTAGGAATGTGAACTGGTACAGCCACTATGGAGAAGAGTATGGAGATTCCTTAAAAAACTGGAACTAGAACTGCCATATGACCTAGCAGTCCCATTACTGGGCATACACACCAAGAAAATCAGAAGTGAAAGAGACACGTGTACATCAGTATTCACTGAAGCGCCGTTTACCATAGCTAGGACATGAAACAATGTCCACCAGCAGATAAATAGATAAGGAAGCTGTGGTATATATACACAATGGGGTATTACCCAGCTATAAAAAAGAACGCAATTGAGTCAGTTCTAATGAGGTGGATGAAACTGAAGCCTATTATACAGAGTGAAGTGAATCAGAAAGAGAAACAACAATATAGTATATTAACACATATATATGGAATTTAGAAAGACAGTAAATACGATCCTATATGCAAGGCAACAAAAGAGACACAGATGTAAAGAACAGACTTTTGGACTCTGTGAGAGAAGGCAAGGGTGGAATGACTTGAGAGAGTAACACTGAGACATTTATATTACCATAGGTAAAATAGATGACCAGTGCAAGTTCAAAGCATGAGGCAGGGTACTCAAGGCCAGTGCTCTGGGATGACCCAGAGAAATGGGGTGTAAAAGGAGGTGGGAGGAGAGTTCAAGGATGGGGAAACACATGTGCACCCATGGGTGATTCATGTCAATGTATGAAAAAAAACACACAATATTGCAAAGACATTCTTCTCCAATTAAAATAAATTAATTAATTAAAATAAGTTGGGCTTCCCTGGTGGCTCAGACAGGGTTGGAAAAATCCCCTGGAGAAGGGAATGGCAACCCACTCCAGTATTCTTGCCTAGAGAATCCCATGGACAGAGGAGCCTGGAGGGTACAGTCCATGGTGTTGCAAAGAGTTAGACACAGCTGAGTGACTAAGCACAGTGCAAGATTAAAATCAATGAATAAGTAGATGTTTTTACTTACTCTTTAATCATAAAGAATGTTTATAATTTCAATAAGTGAAAGTTATCATGTCTTAGTGGAGGAATGTATTGGCATGAATAACCCACAAGAGGATATCATCAAAACAATTTATACTAAATATATGAGTTCTTTGCTCTTTATTTGGATGTAAGCTTTGGGCACAACCAATTTTGTGTGACGTTAGGCAAAACGGTTGTCTGCGGAGGTCTCACAAAAATCTCAGAAAAGAAGAGAGGTGAAAGACAAAGGAGAAAAGAAAAGATATACTCATCTGAATGCAGAGTTCCAAAGAATAGCAAAGAGAGATAAGAAAGCCTTCCTCAGTGATCAGTGCAAAGAAATAGAGGAAAACAATGGAATGGAAAAGACTAGAGATCTCTTCAAGAAAATTAGAGAGACAAAAGAACATTTCATGCAAAGATGGGCTCGATAAAGGACAGAAATGGTATGAACCTAACAGAACCAGAAGATAGTAAGACAAGGTGGCAAGAATACACAGAAGAACTATACCAAAAAGATCTTAATGACTCAGATAACCATGATGGTGTGATCCCTGACCTAGAGCCAGAATTCTGCAGTGTGAAGTCAAGTAGGCCTTAGGAAACACCACTATGAACAAAGCCAGTGGAGGTGATGGAATTCCAGTTGAGCTATTTTAAATCCTAAAAGATGATGCTGTGAGTGTGCTGCACTCAATATGCCATCAAATTTGGAAAACTCAGCAGTGGCCATAGGACTGGAAAAGGTCAGTTTTCATTCCAATCCCAAAGAAAGGCAATGTCAAAGAATGTTCAAACTACTGCACAATTGCACTCATTTCACATGCTATCAAAGTAATGCTCAAAATTCTCCAAACTAGGCTTCAATAGTATGTGAACCATGAATTTCCAGATGTTCAAGCTGGATTAAAAAAAGAAGAAGAAGAAGAAGAAGAAGAAGAAGAACCAGAGATCAAATTGCCTACATCTGTTGGATCATGAAAAAAGAGAATTCCAGAAAAACATCTATTTCTGCTTCACTGACTATGCTAAAGCCTTTGACTGTGTGGATCACAACAAACAACAGAAAATTCTTTTAAGATATGGGAATACTAGACCACCTTACCTGCCTTCTGAGAAACCTGTATGCAGGTCAGAAGCAACAGTTAGAACTGGACATGGAACTATGGACTAGTTCCAAATTGGGAAAGGAGTACATCAAGGCTGTATGTTTTCATCCTGCTTATTTAACCTATATGCAAAGTACATCATGTAAATATGCCAGGCTGGATGAAGCACAAGCTGCAATCAAGACTGCCAGGAGAAACATCAGTAACCTCAGATATGCAGAAGATACCACCCTTATGGCAGAAAGTGAAGAAGAACTAAAGAGCCTCTTGATGAAGATGAAAGAGGAAGAGTCAAAAGCTGACTTAAAATTGAACATTCAAAAAACAAAGATCATGGCATCTGGTCCAATCATGTCATGGCAAATAGATAGGGAAACAGTGGAAACAGTGACAGACTTTATTTTCTTGGACTCTAAAATCACTGCAGATGGTGACTGCAGCCATGAAATTAAAAGATGCTTACTCCTTGGAAGAAAAACTATGACAAACCTAGACAGCATATGAAAAATCAGAGACATTACTTTGCCGACAAAGATCCATATAGTCAAAGCTATGGTTTTTCCAATAGTCATGTATGGGATGAGATTTGTACCATAAAGAAGGTTGAGTGCCAAAGAATTGATGGTTTTGAACTGTGGCATTGGAGAAGACTCTTGAGATTTCCTTGGAGAGCAAGAAGATCAAACCAGTCAATTCTAAAGGAAATCAACCCTGAATATTCATTGGAAAGACTGATGCTGAAGCTCCAATATTTTGGCCACGTGATGTGAAGAGACGACTCATTGGAAAAGACCCTGATGCTTTGGGAAAGACTGAAGACAGGAGGAGAAGAGGGCAACAGAGGATGAGATGGTTGGATGGCATCACTAACTCAATGGACACGAGTTTGAGCAAGCTCCAGGAGATGGTGAAAGACAGGGAAGCCTGGCATGCTACAGTCCATGAAGTCACAAAGAGTGAGACTCAAGTGAGGGACTGAACAACAGTAACTAAATAATGGGTATAAACTGGAAATATCCAATTAAGAATAATTGGTAAAACTGGTACGATTTCCCATTGTTTTTCCTAGCTCATTAAGCTTCCTCTTCCATGACAGAACAGAGAACATGTTATGACTAATCCAAAGCGCTAACCTAAAACTAACCTGCGTTCTCCCCCTGACTGCTTAACTACTTTCTCATTCAGTTAGAAGAAGTCAATATAAAACTAGGTAGCTTAATTTAAATGGTCCTCCCTTTGGTCTGTCCTCAAGTAATCATCATCCTCATGTCCAAAAAAGACAGAAAGAAAGCAAATTAAGAGCCCATGTAAATATGCTGGAATCGAGATATGATGTAGTCCATGTTCCAGCAGATAACTGAGAACAGAATGTTTTGTGATTAAATATAACACATTCCATGCAATGTTATGTCTCAGTAAGCATAATTTTGTAATATAGTAACTAGATCCAAAAAGAGAGCCTTAAATTACTTAGATAGAAACCTATTTACAATGTTGAACTTTTCTGTCAGATTCAGATTGCGGTGAATTGACTTATAATTTTATTATTAGTTTAAAATATTAACAGAATAGGTTTTCAAATGTATTGCTCAACATTTGCCTCATATTAATAATTAAAGTAATAGACTGTTAAGTGCTTATGTAATAAAAATAACAATTCAGGGTTATTTTGAATACCACGTATTGACTGTTTAACTTGTTTTCATATTCAACCACCTACAGGGATGCCTACATTTCTTTAGGAGGAATAAATATGTTTCCTCCACATAGGAATATTTCAGGTCACCCTAAGGAAGTCAAACTCTAGCATATGACACAGTTACCTGGTACTATGGGGACTATCCACCAGAAAACCCAGGTAATTTAGACAAAGATATAGGCTTCTTTTTTTAACTTGAAATTATAGGGTCAGCAGAGTAGAAGGTCCTAAAGGCATCGGCTAATTAAGCAATCCTCTGCTGCACTGGGGCTATTTAGAGATTTCATTTTAAAAGTAACCCATGGATCAAATAGTGTAGAACTATATAGACACACACACACATACACGTGCATACACAGACACAGGTAGATGAGTGCATGTAAAGACTGGGGAAAAGAATAAGATCTGGAATCTAATTACTCGCATTGTATTAATGTCAGTTACCTCATTTTTATGTTGTAATGCAGTTACATAAGATGTCACCATTTAAGAGAATGTAGTCAAAGGGTACATGGGACTCTATGTACTGTTTTTGTAACTTTCTGTGAATAGACAATTATTTCAAAATAAGTTTTGTTGTTGTTGTTGTTTTATGAAGTATCTCCATAGACAATTCTGCCTCAGTGAACTGACACATTACTACATTTTGAATTCTAGATCAGTATCATGGGAAAAGATCTAAATGGAAATTATTAAAACAACAAGGCATTAATTTGCTGTCATTGCCACCACTTTTTGATCCAAAGACCTGGATTCAGTCCCTGGGTTGGGAAGATCTGCTGGAGAAGGGAAAGGATACCTACTCCAGTATTCTGGCCTGGAGAATTCCATGGACTATAGTCCATGGGGCCACAAAGAGTCAGACACAACTGAGCGACTTTCACTTTAAAAAGTAAACAACTAAATTTAGATTAAGATTAGCATCATAATTAGTGGTATGCTTTTAAATGTTTCAACAACCAGTTCTTGAGTAGGGAGCCCTGGGATTGTAGCATTTGTCATATGCCATAGTGTAAATGTTCCACCATGGCCAGCTGCAAACTACAAATGTAATAAGTGGCTCACAAATTCCTAAAAATTCAGCAATCAGTTCTCATATGAAAACTGCTTCATCAGGAAGGAGAATGAGCTCTTAGTAGGTATATATCCTCGGTTCCTTTGACTCTCTGTCCCACAGGGAGGGTCACAGCAGGACAAGGGCCAGAACTGAGCCTCTGTGACTCAGGTTCCCTCTTGTTTAGCTCTAAATCATCTTATAGAACAGCTTCATCTTGCCCAATCCTCTTCCGTCCATTTATTTTATATCTGAACCAGAATTCAGCCAAGATCAGAAGTATCTGATAAGAGTTATAGAGACAAGCTCATCATGGATTATTTACTGGGGCAATTTCTATTTCAATGGTTTTCCTACCATATCACATAGCAGAAACATGCCATGGGCTGTAACCAATTTGCTTATCACTGACTTTAAAGAACCAAAGCACCTTTTTATATTAGTACCCAGTACATTCCAGTAATCACTCTCACAAATGAAGAATGAGAGCTTCTTCAGAGATTTTGTGTTCTTGGCTGAAAATTCATTTCTCTTCTGTCAGAAAGAATCATGCTTTATGACAAAGCAGGTGTCTTTGCGGGATAGGACAGCAACTGAGCAGTGGGAGAGTCCAAGGATACTTAGCTAGGCAAACCAGATTCTTCTGAGCATTGCCATGTGGTGATTGGTGCCAACATCAACCTAATCATAACTGGCTAGTCCCATATAAAAAGTTTAATACACATACAGAAGGCTAATAGGCACATGAAAAGATGCTTGACATTGCATATTATTAGAGAAATGCAATCCAAAACTACAATGAGGTATTACCTCACATTGGTCAGAATGGCCATCTTTGAAAAGTCTACAAATAACAAATACTAGACAGGATGTAGAGCAAAAGGAACCTTTCTATACTGTTGGTGGGAATGTAAGTTGGTGCAGCCACTATGGAAAACAGTATGGAGGTTCCTCAAAAAACTAAAAATAGAGTTGGCATATGATTCAGTAATCCCACTCCTGTGCAAATATCCAGACAAAACTATGGTCCTAAAAGATACATGTTCCCCTCTGTTCATAGCAGCACTGTTTACAATAGCCAAGACATGGAAACAACCTAAATGTCCATCAACAGATAAATGGACAAAGAAGATATGTTACATACATACAATGGAATATCACTTAGCCATAAAACAGAATGAAATAATTCCATATGCAACTACATAGATGGACCTAGGATTATCATACTAAGTGAATGTAAGTCAGAAAGAGAAAGACAAATAATGTAGATCATTTCACTGTGGATTCTAAAACATGACACAAATGAATTTATAAAACAGAAATAGACTCACAGACATAGAGAACAGACTTGTGGTTTTCAAGGGCAGGGGTGGGGGAGAGTTGGATTGGGAGTTTGGGACTGGCAGATGCAAAATATACAGAATGATTAAACAAGGTCTTATTATATAGCACAGGGAACTGTATTCAATATCTTTTCATAAACCATAATGAAAAAGAAAAAAAAACTTCAATACAAAATGGACTAACAAAATTCAAAAAGAATGATTTGATACCACATTTTAAACAATGAGCTTCTCTGGTGGCTCAAATGGTAGAGAATCCACCTGAAATCCAGGAGACATGGATTTGACCCCTGGGTCAGGAAGAACCCCTGGAGAAGGAAATAGCAACCCACTCTCAGTATTCTTGCCTGGAGAATTCCATGGCCAGAGGAGCCAGGCTACAGTCCATGGGGTCACAAAGAGTCAGAAATGACAGAGTGACTAACACTTTAAACAATGACTCTAAATGTTAAGACAGCAAAATTGAAGGATAACTACCAAAACTCAAATTGATTTTAAATTATTTAGAGGGCTGATGTGCATTTAGTCTTTCCAAAAAGCATCTGCTTCATTGACTATGTTAAAGCGTTTGACTATGTGGATCACAGCAAACTGTGGAAATTTTTATTTTATTGTCTTTCATTGTCGCCTACTTGTTTAACTTATATGCAGAGTACATCATGTGAATATGCCAGGCTGGATGAAGCACAAGCTGCAATCAAGATTGCTGGGAGAAATATCAATACCTCAGATATGCAGATGACTCCACCCTTATGACAGAAAGCAAAGAACTAAAGAGCCTCTTGATGAAACTGAATGAGGAGAATGAAACTGGGGAAATCTGGGTAAAAGTTACATGGAATATTATATTATTTCAAACTGTTGCAGTTGAATCAACAGTTATCTTAAAACAAAGTTTAATGAAAACAAGTTTTCCAATGAACATAAAACAACACCCTATTTATTTAGAACTTTAAAATTTTTTCTCAGACATGTGTTATATTTTTTATGTAAAGGTTAGATTGCTAGGTGGCTGAGGTTTTAACAATACTGTAAATGATACCTTTTTTAAAAATTTATTTTCTAATTGCAAGTGTATACAACTGATTTTGTATGTCTATTTGTATATTCAGTAATCTTGCTAAATTTGTTTAATTGTAATGGTTTATTTTTACATTATTTTATATCTTCAATAAGCATAATTATATCTATGAATTATATAATTCACTAGAATTATATAATTCTATTTTTTAAAAGCATATAAGTTTTTCTTTCCTTTTTAAATTTTTTCAGTTTTATTGGGATATAATTGACATATATCATTCTATAAGTTTAAGGTGTGAAATATAGTGGTTTGACTAACATTTATTCTGAAATGATTACCAGAATATACTCAGTTAGCATCTGTCATATGCTAACTCACATAGATACAAGAAAAAATTTTCTTCATGTGAGAACTCAGGATTTATTCTAACATTTTCATATGTATCATATAGTACTGTTAACTATAGTTATCATATTATACATGTCTAGTACTGTTTATCTTATAACTAGAAGTGAGTAGCTTTTGACCTCCTCCAATTCCCATATCCTCATCCCTCCACCCCCATAGCAACCACAATCTTATGTTTTTTTCTATGCATTTGGTGTTTGGTTTTGAGTCCACATGTAAGTGAGACCATATAGTATTTTTCACTGTCTGACATATTTCACTTAGCATAATATCCTCAAAGTCCATCCATGTTTTCACAAATGGCAAGATTTCCTCATTTTTTACAGCTAAGTAATATTTCATTTTATATATATGTATACCATAACTTTTTTAGTCCTTTTCTTGATTCATTGTACTAGCTAAGATCGCCAGTAAAATACTGATTAGAAATTGTATTAGGACAGATCCTTGCCTTGTTCATAAACTCATGAGAACATGCTCATATTTTACCACAGCATGTTAGCTATAAGTTTTATCAAATGTTTTTATTCATCTTTTTATACTACGATATGATTTTTCTCATTATTCTGCTGCTGCTGAGTCACTGCAGTCGTGTGACCACATAGACGGCAGCCCACCAGGCTCCCCCGTCCCTGGGATTCTCCAGGCAAGAACACTGGAGTGGGCTGCCGTTTCCTTCTCCACATTATTCTGCTAGAGTGAGTGTTTCACAAGTGTCATATTCTACTCTTTCCATTTTTTTTCTCAGTGCAGTTCAGTTTGGATATTTCTTGATGACTAGTTTTTTAATTTGCTAAGCCTATCTTCTGCTCTATCCAGTCAACTCTTAAACCAATCCAATAAGTTCTTAGTTTCACAAATTACTTTTTCAGTTTTAATATAGTTAGTTTTTTCATTTAGACTTAAATTCTCTTTCAAAATTCTCCAAACTTTTACAGATTCTGTTCATGTTTTTCTCTGTCTTCTTTAATGTATATTTAATAGGTATTTTAAAATACTTGACTGCTAACTCCAAGATTTCAATCATCTTCCATTGCTTGTTTTCTCCTTTATCAGTTTTATTTTTCTCCCTTTTACAAACCTGGTCACTGTTTCATTGTATCTAAGAAATTGTGACTAAAGCAATCATGGAAGGATGCCAGGAATTCAGTCCCTGGTCAGGGAGCTATATCCCACATGCCCACAACTAAGAGTTCATATGCAGCAATGAAGGCCCAGTGAGCCAAGTAAATTAATTTTGAAAAAAAGAAAAAAAGGATCACAGAGACTGAAGTCGATGTTGTTTTCCCCCAGAGAGGGTTCACTCTTTCCTTTGTTAGGCAGATGGAGTGAGGAGCTGATCTGACTGAGGACAGACTGAAGCATAAGATACTCTCTCTACTTCTGGTCTCAAGCACCCTGAGCATGAGATCAGTCTTATTTGCAGATCTAACCAGAAGACCATGGGATGCTGGCCTTGTATCAAACACCCCATCAGGCCTTCAGTTCAGTTCAGTCCAGTCACTCAGTCATGTCCAACTGTTTGCAAGCCCATGAACTGCAGCACGCCAGGCCTCCTTGTCCATCACCAACTCCTGGAATTCACTCAAATTCACATCCATCGAGTCGGTGATGCCATCCAGCCATCTCATCCTCTGTCATCCCCTTCTCCTCCTGCCCCCAATCCCTCCCAGCATCAGAGTCTTTTCCAATGAGTCAACTCTTTGCATGAGGTGGCCAAAGTACTGGAGTTTCAGCTTCAGCATCAGTCCTGCCAAAGAACATCCAGGACTGATCTCCTTTAGGATGGACTGGTTGGATCTCCTTGCAGTCCAAGGGACTCTCAAGAGCCTTCTCCAACACCACAGTTCAAAAGCATCAATTCTTCGGCACTCAGCCTTCTTCACAGTCCAACTCTCACATCCATACATGACTACTGGAAAAACTATAGCCTTGACTAGATGGACCTTTGTTGGCAAAGTAATGTCTCTGCTTTTCAATATGCTATCTAGTTTGGTCATAACTTTCCTTCCAAGGAGTACGTGTCTTTTAATTTCATGGCTGCAATCACCATCTGCAGTGATTTTGGAGCCCAAAAAGATAAAGTCTGACACTGTTTCCGCTGTTTCCCCATCTATTTGCCATGAAGTGATGGGACCCGATGCCATGATCTACGTTTTCTGAATGTTGAGCTTTAAGCCAACTTTTTCACTCTCCACTTTCACTTTCATCAAGAGGCTTTTTAGTAAGCAGAAATAGATGTTTTTCTGGAACTCTCTTGCTTTTTCGATGATCCAGTGGATGTTGGCAATTTGATCTCTGGTTCCTCTACCTTTTCTAAAACCACCTTGAACATCTGGAAGTTCACGGTTCACATATTGCTGAAGCCTGGCTTGGAAAATTTTGAGCATTACTTTACTAGCGTGTGAGATGAGTGCAATTGTACAATAGTCTGAACATTCTTTGGCATTGACTTTGTTTGAGATTGGAATGAAAACTGACATTTTCCAGTCCTGTGGCCAGTGCTGAGTTTTCCAAATTTGCTGGCATATTGAGGGCAGCACTTTCACAGCATCATCTTTCAGAATTTGAAATAGCTCAACTGGAATTCCATCACCTCTACTAGCTTTGCTCGTAGTGATGCTTCCTAAGGCCCACCTGACTTCACATTCCAGGATGTCTGATTCTAGGTGAGTGTGAATGATCACACCTTCATGATTATCTGGGTCGTGAAGATCTTTTTTGTACAGTTATTCTGTGTATTCCTGCCACCTCTTCTTAATACCTTCTGCTTCTGTTAGGTCAATACAATTTCTGTCCTTTATTGAGCCCATCTTTGCATGAAATGTTCCCTTGGTATCTCTAATTTTCTTGAAGAGATCTCTAGTCTTTTCCATTCTGTTGTTTTCCTCTATTTCTTTGCATTGATTGCTGAGGAAGGCTTTCTTATCTCTCCTTGCTATTCTTTGGAACTCTGCATTCAGATGCTTATATCTTTCCTTTCCTCCTTTGCTTTTCACTTCTCTTCTTTTCACAGCTATTTGTAAGGCCTCCCCAGACAGCCATTTTGCTTTTTTGCATTTCTTTTCCATGGGGATGGTCTTGATCCCTGTCTCCTGTACAATGTCACGAACCTCCTTCCATAGTTCATCAGGCACTCTATCAGATCTTAGAACTAAGCAAATTTTACACAGAGAAAATTGGACATATACTTAGCGATTTTTTAGATTCTAGTTCGTAATGCCAGTCCACATAAAAATACTTGCTGGTTTTTCTTCCTTCCAATAAAGCATCTATGCCTATGGCAAGCTCAATCCTCAGCCAGTCCCCAGACCTGGCAGATGCCCCTAGGCATGCATATCTCAGCACATCAAAAAAAGAGCTCTTCAAACAACCCAACTTAAAAAATGGGCAAAAGACTTAAATAGACGTTTCTTCAATACACACACACACAAATGGCCAAAAGCACATGAAAAGATTCTCAACATCATTAGTCATTAGTGGTTTAGTCACTAAGTTGTGTCCAACCCTTGCAATCCCATGGACTGTAACCCACCAGGCTCCTCTGTCCATGGGATTCTCCAGGCTAAAGTACTGGAGTGGGTTGCCATTTCATTCTCCAGAGGATCTTCCTGACCCAGGAATTTAACCTAGGTCTCCTGCATTGTAGGCAGATTTTTTACCAACTGAGCTATAAGGGAAGCTCCATCATTAGTCATTAGAGAAATGCAAGTCTAAACCACAAGAAGATATCACCTTGTACCTGTTGTGAAAGTTGCTCATTCATGTCATACTCTTTGAGACCCCATGGACTATATAGTCCATGGAATTCTCCAGGCCAGAACACTGGAGTGGGTTCAGTTCAGCTGCTCAGTCATGTCCGACTCTTTGCCACCCCATGGACTGCAGCACGCCAGGCCTCCCTGTCCATCACCAACTCCCAGAGTTTACTCAAACTCATCTCCATTGAGTTGGTTATGCCATCCAACCATCTCATCCTCTGTCATCCCCTTCTCCTCCTACCTTCAATCTTTACCAGCATCAAGGTCTTTTCAAATTAGTCAGTTCTTTGCATCATGTGGCCAAAGTTTTGGAGTTTCAGCTACAGCATCAGTCCTTCCAATGAACATTCAGGACCGATTTCCTTTAGGATGGACTGGTTGGATCTTCTTGCAGTCCAAGGGACTCTCAAGAGTCTTCTCCAACACCACAGTTCAAAAGCATCAATTCTTTGGCCCTCAGCTTTCTTTATAGTCCAGCTCTCACCTCCATACATGACTACTGGAAAAACCATAGCCTTGACTAGACAGACCTTTATTGGCAAAGTAATGTCTCTGCTTTTTAATAAGCTGTCTAGGTTTGGTCATAACTTTTCTCCCAAAGAGTAAGCGTCTTTTAATTTCATGGCTGCAGTCACCATCTGCAGTGATTTTGGAGCCCCCCAAAATAAAGTCAGCCACTGTTTCCACTGTTTCTCCATCTATTTGCCGTGAAGTGAAGTTGGTAGCCTTTCCTTTCTCCAGGGGATCTTCCCAACCCAGGGATCAAACCCAGGTCTCCTGAATTGCAGGAGGATTCTTTACCAGTTGAGCCACAAGGGAAACCCTGTACCTGTTATGGTGTATATTATCAAAAATACAAGATATAACAGATGTTGATGAGTAAGTAGAGAAACTGAAGCCCTCTGACATGGCTGATAGGAATGCAAAATGGTTCGGCCCCTTTAAAAAATAGTTAAGTGATTCCTCAGAAAATTAACGTAGAATTACCACCATTTTCATTTCTAGGTATATAGCCAAAGAAATTGAAAATAGGTGCTCAAACAAATACATGTACATGTGTGTTCATAGCAGCAACATTCACAACCATCAAAATATGGAAACAATCCAAATATCCATCAATTAATGAATGGATAAACAAATTATAGTATATATACACATATATATGGAAAAATATTATTCAGTCTTTAGTATGAAGTAATGGTACATACTGTAAGACAAGTGAACTTTGGATTATTATGATAAGTGAAACACAGTGGGTGCAAAAAGACAAATATCATATAATTCCATTTATATGAGATAGCCTAAAGAAGTAAATCCACAGTGATAGAACATAGACTGATTGCTTCCAGGGGCTGGGGCCAATAGAAGAATGAGGAGCAACACCTTGGTGGACACAGGGTTTTCTTTGGGGATGATGAAAATGTGTTGGAACTAGGCAGAGGGGGCACAACACTGCAAACATACTACATGCCAGTGGACTGTTCATTTTTAAATGTTTAATTTTATGTTTTGTGAATTTTGACTAAAAAAAAAATGGGTTCTTCCCTCTAGGGAAGTTTAATTTGAATACCTCTCTATACTTCATTAACTCTACAGTGTCTTTTAAAAAATGATGTAAAAGTTTTTCCACATCTTTCTAGTTGGTGCAGTGAAAAGAATAGCCTACCCAGAAGTAAACCTCTACATGTTACCTTTTTAAGTGTTTTTAATCATTTATGACTTGGGGGAATTATTTTGTTGAGGTACTTATTTCCTTCTTTATTTTCTGTCTCTGATGATCCTTTGCACCCATGCCCTGATGCCCCTTCAGACTCTCTCAGAACAGGGACCTTGTGCATTTTCTTCATTGCTTTATCTGTACACCTAATGTGCTAAGTCACCTCAGTCATGTCCAACTGTATGTGACCCCATGGTCTGTAGCCCACCAGGTTCCTCTGCCCATGGGATTCTCCAGGCAAGAATACTGGAGTGGGTTGCCATCCTGCCTCCAGGGGAGCTTCCCAACCCAGGGATCAGACCCTTGCCTCTCACGTCTCCTGCATTGGCAGGCAGGTTCTTTACCACTAGCTCCACCTGGGAAACTCCCATACATCTAGAGCAAGGTTCAAGTCACAGCAGGCACTCAACAGACAATTCCTGAATACACAGAATGTTTTCAGGAGGAACAGCACCTTTCTCTTTTAATATTAGTTCATAAAGTGGTGGTTTAATTGCTCAGTTGTGTCCTACTCTTGTGACCCTATGGACTGTACCCCACCAGGCTCCTCATTCCATGGAATTTCCCAGGCAAGAATACTGGAATGGGTTGACATTCCCTTTTCCAGGGGATCTTCCTGACCCAGGAATTGAACCTGGGTCTCCTGCATTTCAGAGATTCCCTTGTAGCTCAATCGGTAGAGTTTGTCTGCAGTGCAGGAGGCCCGGGTTCAATCCCTTGGTCAGGAAGATCCCCTGGAGAAGGAAATGGCCACCCACTCCAGTATTCTTGGCTGGAGAATCCCATGGACAGAGGAGCCGGGAGGGCTACAGTCCATAGGGTTGCAAGAGTCGGACATGACTTAGTGACTAAACCACCGCCACCACCCCTGCATTGCAGGTGGATCCTTTACCAACTGAGCTACAAGGGAAGCCCATTAGTTCATATAAAACTCCTATTTATCTTTGTCCCTGAAATAAGTACACGGTTGTTAAGGGTTATATTTCTATTGTCTCTAGAGCAAAAGGGCTCAGCTGGTAAAGAATCTGCCTGCAATGCAGGGAACCTGGGTTCGATCCCTCAGTTGGGAAGATCCCCTGAAGAAGGGAGAGGCTACCCATTCCAGTGTTCTGGCCTGGAGAATTCCATGAACTGTATCACCAATGGGGTCGCAAAGAGTAGGACACAACTGAGTGACTTTCACTAGAGGAAAATTCAGAGGGGAAGAATGGAGAATAATTTTTTCAAGTCTTGGTCACAACATAATAAAAGGAGATTCACTGACACCAAAGATTCACACATGAAACAAGTAAGCTGAACAACTATCGAATGAAGCTGAAGTGAATGTAAGTTGCTACTGTTATCCTAGAGTATCATAAGATCGTGGCAACCTAGAAGCCTTCATATAAAAGACTGCTCTGCGGACAAGACTCAACATGAAGTGGCATGAATTAAAGCAGTCGGGTCAGGTGCTAGCTTGTCAAGCAGTTCTTGAGATCAGAGGGTGACAGAAAATATTTGCTTACCTGATCTCAACTGACTGACCAAAGTCTGAAGGACCAAAAAGAGATCTTTCCAATCAATGAACCCGCTCTGAGCAGTGGTTTTCAAGAGCTTCTCAGCTCTCCTTTAGCTCAAACTGCAACATGAAAACAGCTCTGAAGATATTCACCCAGCCTTGCTTCATTAAATGTTCTCGCCAAATTTAGATCTCACTTCAAGCGTGTGGGTGCTTAGGTTTCCAACCAACCTTGATTTTGGAATTTATGTAACAAGTTCCACTGAACTGGTGGGACACTGGATTTAATATTTCTAAATAAATTGGACTTAGCAGACAAGGAAATGGTTAAGGAGTCTTCTAAAAAATCAAATAGCTGTTTTGGAAAATGGAGACAACTTGAATACATTAAGATCACCCTTGAAAAAGTATTTAGGTAAAAAAATATACAATTCAAGTTCCTGGTGCTTACTTATTCCTCTGTCTTGTACTTCCAATGGAAGTTTAACCAGAAAGGTAAGAGTTGAAATATATCATTATATCTTCCAAGATTTTATTTCCATGTAGCTTGCACTGAATAAATCATTCTTTATTTTCATATGCTCTTAGGTGTATAATCTATCATCCCCCATGCCAATTCACTCATTTTGGGTTTGTTGTACCACAAACATCTAGCAACACATTCAAAACAGTCTTTAAATAGATTTCATATGATGTGTGTATTGCCTTATAGGTAGTATTTTATATGTGAAGTATCTTTAGTAGCTCAAATAAAAATATATACTAGCTAATGAGAACAGCCCTGGGATTTCTTTGGAAGGAATGATGCTAAAGCTGAAACTCCAGTACTTTGGCCACCTCATGCGAAGAGTTGACTCATTGGAAAAGACTCTGATGCTGGGAGGGATTAGGGGCAGGAGGAGAAGGGGAGAACAGAAGATGAGATGGCTGGATGGCATCACTGACTCGATGGACGTGCGTCTGAGTGAACTCCGGGAGTTGGTGATGGACAGGGAGGCCTGGTGTGCTGTGATTCATGGGGTCGCAAAGAGCTGGACATGACTGAGCAATTGAACTGAACTGAACTGAACTTGTACAGGCACTATGGAGAACAGAGTGGAGATTCCTTTAAAAAAATGAAAATAGAACTGCCATACAACTCATGCATTGCCGTGCATACACTCTAAGGAAACCAGAATGGAAAGAGACACGTACCCCAATGTTCGTGGCAGCATTATTTAATAGCCAGGACATGGAAGCAACCTAGATATCCATCAGCAGATGAATGGATAAAGAAGTTGTGCTACATATACACAATGAAATATTACTCAACTATAAAAAGGAATTCATCTGACTCAGTTCTAATGAGGTGCATGAAACTGGAGCCTATTATACAGAGTGAAGTCAGTCAGAAAGAGAAACACAAATACTGTATATTAACGCATATATATGGCATTTAGAATGATGGTAACAATGATCCTACATGCAGAGCATCACAAGAGACACAGATGTAAAGAACAGAGTTTTGGTCTCTGTGGGAGAAAGTGAGGGTGGGATGGTTTGAGAGAATAGCATTGAAACGTGTATATTACCGCATGTAAAATAGATGACCAGTGCAAGTTTGACGCATGAAGCAGGGCACCCAAAGTCAGTGTTCTGGGACAACCCAGAGGGATAGGGAGGAGAGGGAGTTGGGAGAGGGCGTTCAGGATGGGGGCACATGTATACCCATGGCTGATTCAAGTTGATGTATGGCAAAAACCATCACAATATTGTAAAGTAATTATCCTCCAATTAAAATAAATAAATATGCATATATATACACTAAAGTGTTCCAATAACATGTTTACCTTACCACCTTAATATCATTCATTATTTCTGAGAGTCTTTCTTAATTCTTGATAAAGCTTGGATTTTGACACATTGATAACATATATGATAATTTTATAAGTTCAACTCAGTGAGACTAAGTTCAATTTCTGTATAAACTATAGACCTGACATTCAATAAGTCCTTGGAATCTGAAAATAATAATAGAAATAATAACAGTATTAAATGATTTAGCTTTTTTCCTTCTTCTCAAGAAGGTCATGTTTAATTGCTTCCCAAAATGACCCCAAAGTCTTGGGATCAATAAATCTGATTTATAGATCATCTCAAAACATTCTTCAAAACAGAAGAGTACCTTCCTAACACTGGTGTGGCATTTTCCCTTTAATTCCTATTTTTGCCTGCTAATCTTCACTGTGTGAGAAAAAGTGGTATTGATTTTATCTACAGTTTCAAAAAGCACCATTTGCAGAATCCTTACAATTAACCTCTTTGGCACATATTTCTCATTTTATTTATGAATGACCTCTATTTGTGAATGCATTTAGTAGAAAGCAATCACAAACTCTGAATACTACTGGTGGCCAACAATAGAAATAGGTAACAAAATTATCCTTTTCATCCTTTGTAGGATGAGGGCTTCCCTGACATCCAGGAGTTGAAGAAATGCTCAGGACAGGCATTTCCATTTCAGATTGTTCCTGGGCGAGCAAGTACTGCAGGGCAGGAGCAGAGAGTACAATCTCCACTCATAGGGCCACCAAAAGACCACTGGGACAGAAGGAACAAACATTTCTACCAAAAAAATGTGGTAACATTGCATGGGTTGTGGGATCACTGGATCATTGCAGTGATTTTCTCAGTTGAAACTTGTGGTTTATAAAAACAAATGTGTCCTCTTGTTTGAAAAAAAATCACTTCTTTAATTTTGAGGGCAATGGGTGCTGAAAACTATATACTGCAGGCCCTAAGCTCTCTAGTCAGGGCCTCTGGTGTAGGCGGCTGGAAATTACCCCACCACCACCACCACCACCTTTAAACACATTCTGATTTTGTTTGTGCCTTTACTTCATTTACAGACTGTTTCCTTATCAAAATTCACTTTTTATAGAAATGAGATAGATCCAGAAACAACTCCTGTTCCCCCTCCAAAGTTTAAACTTTTTTTGTAATTTCACTTCCATAGGTTCTGTTCCTCCTTTTGGATCATCTGCTTTTTGGTGACTCTCTCTCTCTGTGCAGAAACAGCAGCGTGAGGGATAATCAGATGCTTCCCCAGATATCCTTGGAGGTGTTGAGTAACAGATCTGTTTGACAGATAGTGAATTATCTGTCTAAAATTGGAAAAATCATGAATACCAAAAGTTTGGGATAGGCAGAGGCTTCTGTTGGCCTATTTCAGCAATGAAGCCTGTGCGTGCATGCGTGCTCAGTTGTATCTGACTCTTTGCAACCCCATGGACTGTAGTCCTCCAGGCTCCTCTCTCCATGGTATTCTCCAGGCAAGAATACTGGAGTGGGTTGCCATTTCCTTTTCCAAGGGATCTCCCTGACCCAGGAAACACACATCTCTTGCATCTCCTGCATTGGCAGGCTGGTTCTTTACCACTAGCACCACCTGGGAAGGCTGGAGTCTGAATGAAGCCAGAGCAGTAAATAAACCTTTACCGTGTTCACTGAGACTTTGTTGTTCAGTCGCTAAGTTGTGTCTAACTCTGTGATCCCATCCTGGCTGATACGGCTCCCAATCAAAAAATCTTAATTTGTCAGAAAGGTGTCCCTTTTCATATACTATTAATCCATATAAATTAAATGGCATATGTTAAACAGGATAAAGTTTAAATATATCTGTAAGTTATACTTATTAAAGATGTATTAAATAAACCTTAAAATGAGTTATTTGAGATATCCTGATTCAACATATTTTTAATTAACAGAGTACATGATTTTCAGTTACTTTCAAGGAGGATTTCCCAGATTGTATATTACTGGGAAAGAGTAAGGGTGAGCCCATAGTCTCATCAGTTCCTTGCAACCCTGTTTTCTCTGACACTGTTCTTTGATGACTGCCAGGACAGAAGCTGCCCTCAGCTTTTATAGTGGCTTCTAATCAAAGGGATATAACAGAAGGGAAGCCTTGGAGCTGAAGCATCACTTTGGTTGAATCCTAATAACTTTCACTTCAGTAATCTGCCAAGGCTGTACAGTAATTTTGAAGGGATTACTTCAGCTGAAAACCAAGAATTGAGGCTTTTGAACTGTGGTGTTGGAGAAGACTGTTGAGAGTCCCTTGGACTGCAAGGAGATCCAACAGAGCAATTCTAAAGAAAATCTATCCTGAATATTCATTGGAAGGACAGAGCTGAAGCTAAAACTCCAATACTTTGGCCACCTGATGCAAAGAGCTGACTCATTAGAAAGACCCTGACGCTGGGAAAGATTGAAGGCAGAAGAAAGTGACGACAAAGGGTGAAATGGTAGGATGGCATCATCAACTCAATGGACATGAGTTTGAGTAAGCTCCAGGAGTTGGTGAAGGAAAGGGAAGCCTGGCATGCTGCAGTCCATGGGGTCACAAAGAGTCGGACATGACTGAGTGACTGAACAACAACAAATTTTGAAAAAAATTACTACCTGTCTCCCCTTACAGTGCATAGAAATTGTTTAGTAGTAGAAGAATTCAAAGAAAATTCTCTATGCAAAAATTTCATTGCTAGTACAAGATCTATTTATTAGGAAACATGATCATTTTTCAAATTTAACTACATCTTTTTAAAAGCTATTACCTTGAATTAGAGTTCCAGCTTCAAACTGCTTGATCAGGAAGATCAGGTATGTGGGAAAGAAGGTTCTTTGTATAAACAAAGTAATGAACTGTGAGATTGGGGTAGGGGGCGCTGTTTCTAGCTTCCTCCCCCCTGAAATCTGCACCACAGAGTTAAGTCAAATTCTCATGTGTTACATCAGCTCCTATTACTTCCCCAACCCTAAGTTAGTTGTTACAGAGATTGCCAAAAAACATTTAAAAGGCAAATTTTAATTAGGTGTCAAAAGTCAGAAATATTCAGAACTGCACTATTTCACTGCTAGAAATTTATTCAAATGAATTATTGATATACAAAAATATTTTTCTATCAAGATGTTAATCATAGTTTTTTCATTTTAATAAAATCAGTGAAAAGATGGTGATAAAGTAAATGTCCAAGAATAGAAAATTGTTTAAGTAAATTTTCATGTAAAACAAATGGAGTCAACAAGAGCAAGTCTTTGCAGTCACGTGTAGTAGGATTGGAATGACAGCTTCACTCTTGACCAATTCAATCTTGGGCAAGATACTTAGCTTCTTTAACAGCTATTTTCTTGTCTGTAAAATAGGGATAACATTTTATAAAAAAGCAATTAGGGGGAGTCAAATTATGTAAGTTAGGTACACTATGTACCACAGAGTCTAGCATATAGTAAGCACTCATCATATAATTAATATTTATTGCTGTAAAAATAAAACAGGATACAAGTATTAAAGTTATATTGTAGAAAATATTTTCCTATAAGAAAATGTTCACAATTTATTGTTAAAGTAGAAAAAAATATTAATGAAATAGAGTATAGTAAATGACATCTTTTTAAAAAAAACAAATTATCCGTTTAGACATAAAATAGCAGAAAAGATGCAACATACTTTAATAGTGTTTACTCTTAATGCTAGAATTATGGATGAATTTTGCTTTATATTTTTTAGGTGTTTTGCTTCCATAATTAGTTTATGTACTGCTTAACTGAGGGCTTCCCCTGTGGCTCAGCAGTGAAGAATCTGCCTGCAATGCAGGAGCTACAGGAGACACAGGTTCAATCCCTGGATCAGGAAGATCCCCTAGAGAAGGGCATGGCAATCCACTCCAGTATTCTTGCCTAGAGAATCCCATGGACAGGGGAGCCTTGTGGGCTACACAGTCCATGGGGTCGCAAAGAGTCAGACACCACTGAAGCGACTTAGCACGCATGCACTGCTTAACTGAATAAACATGTTTATGCAAACATAGAAAGATGACTACTGCCACAAAAAAAAAAATAAAGTAACTTGCTGTAAGGAGAGGAAGAGATTGCTTCCAGCCAGGGAGATTTGGCTCAGCTGGTAAAGAATCCACCTGCAATGCGGGAGATCTAGGTTCGATCCATGGATTGGGACGATCCCTTGGAGAAGGGAAAGACTACCCACTCCAGTATTCTGGTCTGGAGAATTCCATGGACTGTATAGTCAATGGGGTCACAAAAAGTCGGACACTACTGAGTGACTTTCATTTCGCTTCAGAGGGATAGGGAGGCTATCACATACGTAAGGGTCCCCAGAGTATATGTGGGATTTGGTCAGGCTTGGACTTGGAGGACACTTCCAAGAGAAAATAGAAGGAAGGGAAATGCAAAAGGGCTAAATGTTTAGGCTTGTTTAGGGAAGAACTCATTAAGTTTAGGTTGCATGAAATAAGGAAATGGTTTCCCACATCCAGATCAGAAAGAGTTTGACGGTCCGGATAAGAATTTGGACTTTATTCTAAATCTGAAGGTTCTAAGCAAAAGGTTAATAATGCTCCCGGAAAGAAAAAGAAGAGAACTGCAGTCAAGTAAGTTAAGGAAGAGCTTCACGTTTTACCCTCTGTAGATATTCCCAGTGTGATTTTAGTGTATTAAAAGCCTTGCCAAATTGTACCTTTAAGACAGAAAACCATATTTAACTTTGTTTAATTCAGTAGTTGTATATGGATCAAAACACCCTTTCTCTATGCCACCTGAAGAATGCCATCAAGTGCAGATGGACTTCGATAGAGAAGGAATGGAAAGATGGCTCTGAGTATGGGAGTCCTGTTCATGTGGGGAAATCATCAATGAAATGTTCCAGAGAGGCTTTTTTAGGACCCCAAGAAGCAGAATGTTGGAAAGGAACACACTAAGGGATGAAAGAGAGAAGGCAGAAAACAAACTTTGTCTCCTTACTCATCCTGCCTGAGCTGACCTCATCTGCAACATAATGACCCAAAGGCTCTGTCATGAGAAATAAGGTGGGAAATCTTTATGGCATAAGATGCAATGGGAATAAGTTCATTTGTACTATATTTTTTAGAGTCCACATATAAGCAATATCATGATATTTGTCTTTCTCTGACTTACTTCACTCAGTATAACAATCTCTGGGTCCATCGTTGCTGCAAATGGCATTATTTCATTCTTTTCTATGGTTGAATGGCATTCCATTGTATATATGTACCACGTCTTCTTGATCCACTCCTCCACTGATGGACATTTAGGTTGCTTCCATGTCCACTATTGTAAATATCACTGCAATGAACACTGGGGTGCATGTATCTTTTCAAATTGTGGTTTTCTCGATATATGCCCAGGAGTGGGATTGCTGGATCATATGGTAGCTCTATTTTTAGTTTTTCAAGGAAACTTCATACTGTTCTCCATAGTTACTGCACCAACTTACATTCCCAACAACAGTGTAGGGGGGTTCCCTTTTCTCCACATCCTCTCCAGCATGTATTGTATGTAGATAAATCGGAAGATTGAGATTGACGTACACACACTACTAAATGTAAAATACATAATAATAACCTATTGTATAGCATAGGGAACTCCACTCAATACTCTGTAATAACTGTATGCAAACAGAATCTTAAAGAGTAGATATATGTATATGTATAGTTGATTTACTTTGCTGTACAGCAGAAACTAACACAACATTGTAAATCAACTATACTCCAATAAAAATTATTTTTTTAAGAAAAAGATACAATAGAAGATGTCAAGAGGGTCAGTCTTGGAAAAAGCAAGCACTTAGCTCCTAGTCTAACCCACACTTTCCAATCCCTCATTAGACACAGTGACAAAGGGGAAGGTCGACAGCTCTCTGGCTGCTGACCAAGTGAAAAGGAGCAGCGATGAAGTCCCGTGTGGTTCTTCATGCCCTTTTCCAACCTGCTCTCTTCACATCACTATCTTTATCTGCATGGCACTATCCACATGTGTCATTTCATTAATAAACGTAACAACTCCATTGAAGAAAGTGGAGCAGATAACCTCCGTTCACAAGTTTGTTAAAGTTAAGACTATAATGAATACACTCCTAAAGAGGCCTCTACCACATGGCCACAAGGCAACAATTTAATCACAAAGTTCTGGAAGCATTTACTAACTGTGATTAATAAATACTAGCAATTATAAACATATAACATAAATATACAAACAGATATGCTAACAAATATAAATATTACTTAAGTCATAACTGTAAGATGAAAAATACCAGTATTACATGTGTAAAATGTCCAAAAACAGTGTAAAAATATGGGAGACTTTGGCACACAATGGGAATAATCAGAGAAAATATGCACAACCATCACATCAAAATCAACTGATTTCTAAAATGCGCTTAGTTGTGTCTTGAATAACATAAGGCACACTTAAAAGGACTGCTCTGGAACTATCCCAACTTGTTAAAGCACTTTATATATTTTACTTTTTTAAATTATAGCATATAATTTGTTAGCACTGTTTGTTAGCACTGTTCTAACAAACACATCTAGTTTCTTTCTCATTGATGACTTGATAGGGTCAAAATCAATTTTAGTGACAAATGTGGGGGCAGGGAGTGACATGAAAAACAACACAGTAGATTCTTATATCCCATGGAATTTCCTTCTCTAGAGACAAACACCAAGTTATCAGTCTAGTTTGTAAACTACAGAAAAATCATAGGTCCTCAAAGATCCCTTGTTGAACTTTTTTGTAGAATGAAGTTAAGGCAATATTGTTACTAAGTCATGGGAGAAAAGAGAGTTTAGAGTTTGGATTTGTTAAATTATTAGGTAATCGCTTGTTGTTCCACAGAAATTATGAAGTTGAACTGCAGCCAGTTACAAATTTAATTTAGCCAAATGTACTCCCAAAACTCTATACATTCGGGTTCAGGGCAAGTGCCTAAAAACTAGAAACACTTTAGTAATGCTTAAAGATAAGAAAATCAAATGTATTAGGTCTTGTCATAAGCACATCAAGCACATTTTGTAATAATTTTTATAAAGAACACACTACAGTTTAATGGACACTTCAGGGTATGACTAATTATCTAACTTTAGATATCTGAGACAAAGACAGTGGAAAGTTCTCTGAAAAAAATGAGATTCAGATGATTAGACTTTTTGTGTATGTGCAGGCAAAAAGCCTCTTGATGAAAGTGAAAGAGGGGAGTGAAAAAGTTGGCTTAAAGCTCAACATTCAGAAAACGAAGATCATGGCATCTGGTCCCATCACTTCATGGGAAATAGATGGGGAAACAGTGGAAACAGTGTCAGACTTTATTTTGGGGGGCTCCAAAATCACTGCAGATGGTGATTGCAGCCATGAAATTAAAAGATGCTTACTCCTTGGAAGGAAAGTTATGACCAAACTAGATAGCATATTCAAAAGCAGAGACATTACTTTACCAACAAAGGTCCATCTAGTCAAGGCTATGGTTTCTCCTGTGGTCATGTATGGATGTGAGAGTTGGACTGTGAAGAAAGCTGAGCACTGAAGAATTGATGCTTTTGAACTGTGGTGTTGGAGAAGGCTCTTGAGAGTCCCTTGGACTGCAAGGAGATCCAACCAGTCCATCCTAAAGAAAATCAGTCCTGGGTGTTCATTGGAAGGACTGATGCTGAAGCTGAAACTCCAATACTTTGGCCACCACATGCAAAGAGTTGACTCATGGGAAAAGACCCTGATGCTGGGAGGGATTGGGGGCAGGAGGAGAAGGGGACGACAGAGGATGAGATGGCTGGATGGCATCACCGACTTGATGGACATGAGTTTGGGTGAACTCCAGGAGTTGGTGATGGACAGGGAGGCCTGGCGTGCTGCGATTCATGAGGTCGCAGAGTCGGACATGACTGAGCGACTGAACTAATGCATGCATGTACATATGTACAAAGATATGGAGGGGGTGGTGAGAGAGAGTTGAAAAATAGGTGGGAACAGAGATAGAAATTATATTTATTTTCCTTAAAGATATTAACAAAAAGCAGCTCTGAAATATATTTAACTGATCATTCCTTATTCCAAATTTACTCCATCAATACTTAAAAACAGTTTCTTTGCTAGAATATTATAGTATCCATTTTTGCCTGAGTTTATAGAATCTCATGAGGTTTTAAAAACTCATTAGCTAATACAATTGCTCTAGATCTGGAGGTTCACTAATAAAATAAAATTCTCTAGTGTTTAACTAGCAAATTGTACTTGATAATTGGTTCTCTGTAAATTGCACTTTGATGGACCTTGTCCACAGCATATTTGATGGAGGGGAAAATACATATAATTCAATTAAAAAATCAGTGTCTCTATATTTATACCATGAATAGCTTAAATGCTATGTTTCCTGAACACATTAACTATTGAAATACAAGGGCTATATATACCACTCTATTTTACATCTTATATAAAAGTTTGTCCTTTAAATATTTGAATGTCATGTATTTCTTTTCTTGATTCATATTTTAGTTATTTGCATCTTGAATACTTTCATAAAGAGCCAAGTCCAAAGGATTGGATCATCTTGAATGAAGTTAACCCGACAAGATTCTCTCTAGCATACAGCCAACTTTCACGTGAAATTTGAGATTACTTCTAGAGATTTAACAAGTTTGGCTGATCTGGAAGGAATAAAGCTACATTTTGCTATTATAGAAAACTCAGTGTGGTCAAAACAGGATTTATACCAACCTGGAAAGTTTTTCTCTTTGGCCTCAACTCTTTAAGAAATAATGATATTTCTGTTTTTTTACTTTCCTACGATCCAGTCTTTTTTAACTTGACTGACTTATACACGTTTACCATCAAATATTGTTATTGATCTGCTTATTAAGAATACAATATTCTGATCATGAAAAGGGAGGCAATATTCCTCAGAATATGGACATTTAACAAAATTCATTTTCCTAATTTCCAAGTAATATAAGGAAATCCATTTGGAGAGAACACAACGTATGAGACAATCTATACTTAGAAAAAATGTGGCAGGATTCTCTCATTTATTAACATACATAGATACTTATACTTTAATAGTTATCTATGTACATGTATACAAAATGAATATAAATGTATTTACAATAATCAAATATACTTGTACTAATTTATTGGCAGTGAAATATTAGTTTATTTTTAATACTTTGGCAATTGCAAAGCTTTGTCAGAGAAAATGACCACACAATTGTGACATTTATGTTTTCTCTTTTTATCTCCTGTGTGCAAGTGATGTAGTAGGTACAGTTTGGGAAAGGAAGGGTGGTAAGATGGGGGCATTTGATAAGTATACTGAATTCAGTTCAACAACTTATCAAATGCCATCCATAATTAATATAGCAATAAGCTTCATTGTTGTAGAATATATGAAGGAGATTATATGAAGACTGGATATACAAAACTACTTAGGGAAGTAAATCATTCTTAACATTCAGGATGGCTATGGTTTTACCTGTTTAAACTCACAATTACCCTTTACATTTCTTACATTCAATGATTTCTCATATCTACAAATGAATGGATTTAGATCATTTAGTCTGCTCTTATTTCCATATCTTTACACCAACACCATGTTATGTAATTCAATACAATGTTATAATAATATTTTGAGATTTCATACAGCAGGCTCCTCTTTGTCATTTCTTCCTATTCAAATTATCTTATGTATTATTAAACATTTACCCTTTCATATGAATCTTAAAATTCTTTTCACAACTTGAGTGCAAAAAATTTGAGAACTTTGATTAGAATTTCACTGCCTTTATAACATAATTTGTATAGAATTGACATCTACTAAATACTAAAATCACTGCAGGTGGTGACTGCAGCTATGAAATTTAAAACACTTACTCCTTAGAAAAAAGTTATGACCAACCTAGACAGCATATTAAAAAGCAGAGACGTTACTTTGCCAACAAAGTTCTGTCTAGTCAAAGTGATGGTTTTTCCAGTAGCCATGTATGGATATGAGAATTGGACTATAAAGAAAGCTGAGCACCAAGGAATTGATGCTTTTGAACTGTGGTGTTAGAGAAGACTCTTGAGAGTCCCCTGGACTACAAGGAGATCCAACCAGTCCATCCTAAAGGAGATCAGTCCTGAATATTCATTGGAAGGACTGATGCTGAAGCTGAGACTCCAATACTTTGGCCACCTGATGCAAAGAACTGACTCATTGGAAAAGATCCGGAAGCTGGGAAAGATTGAAGGTGGGAGGAGAAAGGGATGACAGAGGATGAGATGGTTGGATGGCATCACCGACTCAATGGACATAAGTTTGAGTAAACTCTGGAAGTTGATGATGGACAGGGAGGCCTGGCGTGCTGCAGACCATGGCGTCACAAAGAGTCAGACATGACTGAGCAACTGAACTGAACTACTAAATATTTTTATCATAAAATATGGCATATCTCTCCATATATTCAGGTTTTACTTTGTGTTCAATAAAATACTATAATTTACTCATCAAATCTTATATGTGACTGTAAGAAGTGTTCTTAAAATCTCTGAAAGGTTTAATGTGGTGCTTAATAAATCCTTCCAGCCATATGAAAGGGCTTCTAGAAGTCTCAAGTTTATTGTCTCAAAACAACATGAAATATCCAGAACAAGACTAAGTCTAGATTAAGAGATATGTCTCAGAAACAACTATACATGTGGTTTGGCACATAGAGTGAAATAGATGCAAATATGTTGAAAATCCACTGGTTGAGACACCTCTAGGCAAAAGTTACCATCTTGTGGTAAAAGTGACTTAAGCTAAAAGGCTTAGGCTTTTAAAATGTAGAAAAGGCCTCTGGACTCTCAGTTTCCTACAGGCAGGAAGATGGTTGAAGAAAACATTGCAAAGGGTATATTCTTTAGTGTCCTCTTCACAATGGCCAAGGACAATTATGGAAAAGGAAGAAGTCCCAGAAAGCAAAGACAGGAACAATGGAGAATACTGGACTGAGAACCTACGTCAGGAAAGAGAACCACAGCCTAATCAATGAATGATTCCCATCCCAGAATAGAAAGACCTGCCAATATTTGACCAGTAGAATTTCAAATTTTCTATGGACCAATGTCTGTTAAAGTGCCTCATGATCTCCTTTTCAAAGGTGAGGGTTTATTTGGTTATTTTTATCCTGTCTTATTATTATATGTTGGATGTGTGGTAGTAAATAACTTATCTTTGAATTATAGTTCAAAAAATTTTTAATCAAAAGGAGCCACATGTGGACCCTATAAAAATCATTACACCCTAGACTTTGAGCCCAATGCCTTGAATGGAAAGTTTTGAGGTATCTGAGATAAGGATGAGACTATCTTGCATTTGATGAGTTGAGAATACTTGTGGTCATAGGAGTGGACAGTGGCAGATTGTACTCTGCGTACCCTTACATTTTGCCAAGTAACTTTAATACCTTACCTCCATGTGGGGGTAATCTACGACAACTCTTTTCATTGGGCTCAATCACCTAGACATGGTAATGAACTCAGCCAAGATTATTCTAATTGCCTAACCAATTACAGCTGACAATAGACACGTGTACCATAGAGTTTAATATTTTTGCCACTGAAATGAGTGTGGTGCTTTGTTATATGACACTATTATTTAAAAAACTAAGATCATTGCATCTGGTCCCAATGCTGCTGCTAAGCTGCTAAGTCGCTTCAGTCGTGTCCAACTCTGTGCAACCCCATAGATGGCAACCCACCAGGCTCCACCATCCCTGGGATTGTACAGGCAAGAACACTGGAGTAGATGGGGGTGAAATGGAAACAGTGACAGACTTCATTTTCTTGGGCTCCAAAATCGCCACAGATGGTGACTGTAGCCATGAAATTAAAAGACACTTGCTCCTTGGAAGAAAACCTATGACAAACCTAGACAGCATATTAAAAAGCAGAGACATCACTTTGCCAACAAAGATTTGTCTAGTCAAAGCTATGGATTTTCCATTAGTCATATATGGAAGGGAGAGTTGGGCCATAAAGAAGGTTGAGCACCAAAGAACTGATGCTTTCAAACTGTGGTGCTGAAGAAGACTGTTGAAACTCCCTTGAACTGCAAAGAGATCAAATCAGTCAATCCTAAAGGAAATCAGTTTTTAATATTCATTGGAAGGACTGATGCTGAAGTTCCAATATTCTGGCAACCCGATGTGAAGACCCAACTCATTGGAAAAGACCCTGATACTGGGGAAGATGAGAGCAAGAGGAGAAGGGGTGACAGAGGATGGGAAGGTTGGAGGGCATCACTGACTCAATGCACTTGAGTTTGAGCAAACTCTGGAAGATAGTTCAGTTCAGTCACTCAGTCATGTCCGACTCTTTGTGACCCCATGAATCGCAGCATGCCAGGCCTCCATGTCCATCACCATCTCACGGAGTTCACTCAGACTCACATCCATCGAGTCAGTGATGCCATCCAGCCATCTCATCCTCTGTCGTCCCCTTCTTCTCCTGCCCCCAATCTCTCCCAGCAATCAGAGTCTTCTCCCAATGAGTCAACTCTTCACTTGAGGTGGCCAAAGTACTGGAGCTTCAGCTTTAACATCAATCCTTCCAAAGAAATCCCAGGGTTGATCTCCTTGCAGTCCAAGGGACCCTCAATTCTTCGGCGCTCAGCCTTCTTCACAGTCCAACTCTCACATCCATACATGACCACAGGAAAAACTATAGCCTTGACTAGACGGACCTTAGTCGGCAAGGTAATGTCTCTGCTTTTGAATATACTATCTAGGTTGGTTATAACTTTTCTCCCAAGGAGTAAGCGTTTTTTTTAATTTCATGGCTACAGTCGCCATCAGCAGTGATTTTGGAGCCCAGAAAAATAAAGTCTGACGCTGTCCCGACTGTTTCCTCATGTATTTCCCATGAAGTGATGGGACCAGATGCCGTGATCTTCGTTTTCTGAATGTTGAGCTTTAAGTCAACTTTTTCACTCTCCTCTTTCACTTTCATCAAGAGGCTTTTTAGTTCCTCTTCACTTTCTTCCATATGCAGGTGGTGTCATCTGCATATCTGAGGTTATTGATATTTCTCCCAGCAATCTTGATTCCAGCTTGTTTCTTCCAGTCCAGCATTTCTCATGATGTACTCTGCATATAAGCTAAATAAGCAGGGTGACAATATACAGCCTTGACATACTCCTTTTCCTATTTGGAACCAGTCTGTTGTCCCATGTCCAGTTCTAACTGTTGCTTCCTGACCTGCATACAGATTTCTCAAGAGGCAGGTTGGGTGGTCTGGTATTCCCATCTCTGTCAGAATTTTCCACAGTTTATTGTGATCCACACAGTCAAAGGCTTTAGCATAGTCAATAAAGCAGAAATAGATGTTTTTCTGGAACTCTCTTGCTTTTTCCATGATCCAGCGGATGTTGACAATTTGATCTCTGGTTCCTCTGCCTTTTCTAAAACCAGCTTGAACATCAGGGAGTTCACAGTTCACGTATTGCTGAAGTCTGGCTTGGAGAATTTTGAGCATTACTTTACTAGCATGTGAGATGAGTGCAATTGTGTGGTAGTTTGAGCATTCTTTTGCATTGCCTTTCTTTGGGATTGGAATGAAAACTGACCTTTTCCAGTCCTGTGGCCACTGCTGAGTTTTCCAAACTTGCTGGCATATTGAGTGCAGCACTTTCACAGCATCATCTTTCAGGATTTGAAATAGCTCAATTGGAATTCCATCACCTCCACTAGCTTTGTTCGTAGTGATACTTTCTAAGGCCCACTTGACTTTACATTCCAGGATGTCTGGCTCTAGCTGAGTGATCACATCATCATGATTACCTGGATTGTGAAGATCTTCTTTGTACAGTTCTTCTGTGTATTCTTGCCACCTCTTCTTAATACCTTCTGCTTCTGTTAGGTCAATACAATTTCTGTCCTTTATTGAGCCCATCTTTGCATGAAATGTTCCCTTGGTATCTCTAATTTTCTTGAAGAGATCTCTAGTCTTTCCCATTCTGTTGTTTGCCTCTATTTCTTTGCATTGATCGCTGAAGACGGCTTTCTTATCTCTTCTTGCTATTCTTTGGAACTCTGCATTCAGATGCTTATATCTTTCCTTTTCTCCTTTGCTTTTCACTTCTCTTCTTTTCACTTCTCTTCTTTTCACAGCTATTTGTAAGGCCTCCCCAGACAGCCATTTTGCTTTTTTGCATTTCTTTTCCATGGGGATGGTCTTGTTCCCTGTCTCCTGTACAATGTCACAAATCTCATTCCATAGTTCATCAGGCACTCTATCTATCAGATCTAGGCCCTTAAATCTATTTCTCACTTCCTCTGTATAATCATAAAGGATTTGATTTAGGTCATACCTGAATGGTCTAGCGGTTTTCCCTACTTTCTTCAATTTAAGTCTGAATTTGGTAATAAGGAGTTCACGATCTGAGCCACAGTCAGCTCCTGGTCTTGTTTTTGTTGACTGTATAGAGCTTCTCCATCTTTGGCTGCAAAGAATAGAATCAATCTGATTTCAGTGTTGACCACCTGGTGATGTCCATGTGTAGAGTCTTCTCTTGTGTTGTTGGAAGAGGGTGTTTGCTATGACCAGTGCATTTTCTTGGCAAAACTCTATTAGTCTTTGCCCTGCTTCATTCCGCATTCCAAGGCCAAATTTGCCTATTACTCTGGATGTTTCTTGACTTCCTGCTTTTGCATTCCAGTACCCTAGAATGAAAAGGACATCTTTTTTGGGTGTTAGTTTTAAAAGATCTTGTAGGTCTTCATAAAACTGTTCAACTTCAGTTTCAACAGCATTACTGGTTGGGGCATAGACTTGGATAACTGTGATATTTAATGGTTTGCCTTGGAGACGAACAGAGATCATTCTGTCATTTTTGAGATTGCATCCAAGTACTGCATTTTGGACTCTTTTGTTGACCATGATGGCTACTCCATTTCTTCTGAGGGATTCCTGCCTGCAGTAGTAGATGTAATGGTCATCTGAGTTAAATTCACCCCTTCCAGTCCATTTTAGTTCACTTATTCCTCAAATGTCGACGTTCACCCTTGCCATCTCTTGTTTGACCACTTCCAATTTGCCTTGATTCGTGGACCTGACATTCCAGATTCCTATGCAATATTGCTCTTTACAGCATCGGATCTTGCTTCTATCACCAGTCACATCCACAACTGGGTATAGTAAAGGAATTGTAAAGCTAATAGAGCACATAAGTTAGAATACTGAAAAAGTTGTATTCTAAAATTACATTCCCAAATTTATACTCTATAAATTGGAATACAAAAAAAAAATCTTATGAACCAAAATTTGGTAGGAAAGGATGGCCAGAAGAACAAAAATGAAGAACAAATAGTAAGTCTCAAACTCATCTCTATCAAAAATAACATTAAATGTAAATACACTAAATACACTGAGGTAGAGAAATTTTCAGACTGAAAGAGTAATATCAAATGACATGCACCCTACAAAAAATATTTTTTAAATATAAAGACACTCAGAGGATGAAAGTAAGAGGGTAGAAAAATATACAACATGAAACCAGTAAGTATAAAAAAGTTTGTGTCCCTATAGAATGGCAAAGACTTCAAGAAATTACTAGGGGTAAGGAAGAATATGTCATAATGACAAAAAGGGAAATTTATCGGTAAGAAATATCAGTCCTAAACATGTGTAGCACCTAAATAATCAGCTTCAAAACATATGGGGAAAAAATTGATGGAATAACAGATAAAAATCAAAATACCCAAATTCATACTTGTAGATATTTAACACCCTTGTCTTAGTAATGGATATTAATAGAATAAATAAAAACTCAGAAAGGCTGTCAACAAGCCAAACAACAGAATCAGATAACTTAAGTGATATTTATAAAACATAACTCCAGCACCTGCAAAGTATACAATTATTTTCAAGTGCACATGGAATGGTCACTGATATAGACCATATGCTAGCCTACAAAATAACTCTTAGTAAATCCCAAGCCTAGAAATCTTGAAAGTATGCCCTCTGACCACATTGTAATTAAATTCAAAATCAACAAGTTGTATATAATAAAATTCAAAGTATTTTGAAATTAAGTGACAGAACCCTAAATAAACCATGGATCAAGCAGGAAATCATTACAGAGATTTCCCTGGTGAACCAGTGGCTAAGACTCAATGCTCCCAATACAAGAGGCCCAGGTTCAATTCCTGGTCAGGGAACTAGATCTCACATGTCACAGCTAAGAGTTCACATGCTGCAACTAAAGACTACCCCATGCCACAACTAAAAGATCCTGCATGCCACAAATATTCCACATGCCACTACTAAGAGATGGCAAAGCCAAATAAATAACTTTTTTAAAAAAATACTTTTAAAAGTAAATATTTTATATAAAATATTACTAAAAACACAACACTTCAAAATTTGTGGGATAAAGCTAAAATGTTGTATAAGAGAATCTTGATAGTTTTAAAAGACTATATTAGAAATACAAAGTTTAAAATAAATGATTTACATTTATGCTTTAGAAAACTAGAAAAATAAAAGCAAATTAAACCAAATAATTAGAAAGATCATAATAAATATAACAATAGAAATCAATGAAATAAAAACATACAAACAACAGAGAAAATAACATTTTTGAATCTTTGAAAATGTTAAGAAAATTAATAAAACCCATAAGTACCAGTCAAGAAAAAAAGAAAAAATTTAGTGCTAATAATAAAAGATGAGATATTACTATAGATCCCCATGTGACTGCAGCCATGAAATTGAAAAACGTTTACTCCTTGAAAGGAAAGTTATGACCAACCTAGATAGCACATTAAAAAGCACAGGCATCACTTTGCCAACAAAAGTCCATCTGGTCAAGGCTATGGTTTTTCCAGTGGTCATATACGGATGTGAGAGTTGGACTATAAAGAAAGCTGAGCGCTGAAGAATTGATGCTTTTGAACTGTGGTGTTGGAGAAGACTCTTGAGAGTCCCTTGGACTGCAAGGAGATTCAAACAGTCCATCCTAAAGGAGATCAGACCTGGGTGTTCATTGGAAGGACAGATGTTGAAGCTGAAACTCCAATACTTCAGTCACCTGATGTGGAGAGCTGACTCATTGGAAAAGACCCTGATGCTGGGAAAGATTGGGGGCAGGAGGAGAAGGGGACGACAGAGGATGAGATGGTTGGATGGCATCACTGACTCAATGGACATGGGTTTGGGTGGATTCTGGGAGTTGGTGATGGACAGGGAGGCCTGGCATGCTGCAGTTCATGGGGTCACAGAGTTGGTCAAGACTGAACAACTCAACTGAACTGAATATAAAAGGATAATAAATGAACAAAATGAACAACTTTTGCCAGTAAAACTGATAACTTAGAGGAAGTGGATATATTCTTTGAAAAGTATTATTTACTGTTAGTTCCATCCATAGGATTTTCCAGGTAAGAATACTGGAGTGGGTTGCCATTTCCTTCTCCAGAGGATCTTCCTGACCCGGGGATCAAACCAAGGTCTCCCGCATTGTAGGCAGAGGCTTTACTGTCTGAGCCACCAGGGAAATCCCACCAAAGTTAGCTCAAGAATAAGCAGAATAGAAAGCTTTAATATATTTATTAATGATATTAAGTTGAAAAGAAAAAATTTTCCAATAAATAAAACTCCAAAGTTAGATGGTTTCACTAGTGAATTTTATCATATATTTAATAAGGAAATAGTGACAATTTTACACAAGATCTTTCACTTACTAAAGAAAAGAATGCTTCTCAATTCATTTTATGAAGGCAGCATAACAATAACAGAATCAGACAAAGATATCAGAAGAAAACATTATTACAGACTATTATCTATTTAGAACAAAAATGCAAAAATTCCCAACAGACTCATATCAAATAGAATCAGCACTGTGTATCAAAGATAATACTTCATGACTAAGTAGGGTTTATCCCATGAATGCAAGGTTATTTAAACATTTAGAAACTGATCAGTGTAGTTCATCACATTGACAGAACAAAAGAAAAAGTCAAATTAATATCTCAGTGCTTTAAGAAAAAGCACTGGAAAATTCAGTTATTTATAATAAAAATCAGAAATAGAAGGGACTTTTCTTAACTTGATGAAAGGTGTACATAAAATACTTACAGCTAACCTACTTAAAGATCAGAAACTGAACACTAAGAGCAGAAATAAGGCAAGAATATCCACTCCTCCTCGAGATCAGGAACAAGGCAATGGTGCCCACTCTCACCACTATTATTCAATATAGTTTTGGAAGTCTTAGCCACAGCAATCAGAGAAGAAAAAGAAATAAAAGGAAATCAGATTGGAAAAGAAGAAGTAAAACTCTCACTATTTGCAGATGACATGATACTGTACATAGAAAACCCTAAAAATGCCACCAGAAAATTACTAGAGCTAACCAACAAGTATAATTGCAGGATATAAAAGTAATATGCAGAAATCCATGGCACTCCAATACACTACCAGTGAAAAATTAGAAAGAGAAATTAGGAGGGGGGGGGGGGAATCCCATTTACCATTGCAACAAAAAGAATAAAATAACTAGGAATGAACCTACCTAAAGAGACAAAGTGAAAGTGAACGTGAAGTCGTGAAGTTGTGTCCAACTCTTTGCAACCCCATGGACTGTAGCCTACTAGCTCATCTGTTCATGGGATTTTCCAGGCAAGAATACTGGAGTGGGCTGCCATTTCCTTCTCCAGACGATCTTCCCAGCCCAGGGATCGAACCCAGGTCTCCTACATTGCAGGCAGACACTTTACCATTTGAGCCACCAGGGAAGCACAGGAATAAATCTACCTAAAGAGACAAAAGATCTGTATAAAGAAAACTATAAGACACAGATGAAAGAAATTAAAGATGATGCAAAAAGATGATGCTTCATGTTCTTGGCCTGGAAGAATATTGTGAAAATGAATATACTACCCAAAGCAATCTATAGGTTCAATGCAATCCCTATCAAATTACCAACTGCATTTGTCACAGAATTAGAACAAAAAATTTCAGTTTTTATGGAAACACAAAAGACCCTGAATAACCAAAGCAATGGTGAGAAAGAAAAATGTAGGAATCAACCTTATTGACTTCAGACTATACTACAAACCTACAGTAATCAACACAGTATTGTACTGGCACAAAAACAGAAATATACACCAATGAAACAAGATAGAAAGCCCAGAGAAAAATCCATGAACCTATGGGCACCTTATCTTTGATAAAGGAGGCAAGAATATTCAATAGAGAAAAGACAGCCTCTTCAATAAGTGGTGCTGGGAAAAGAGTGAAATTAGAACACTTCATAACACCTTACACAAAATAAACTCAAAATGGATTAAAGACTGAAATGTAAGGCCAGAAACTATAAAACTCTTAGAGGAAAACATAGGCAAAACACTCTTTTAATAAGTTACAGCAAATCCTCTTTGACCCACCTCCTAGAGTAATGGATTTGAAACAAAAATAAACAAGTGGGACTTAATTAAATTTAAAAGTTCTTGTTATTTCAAAGGAAATGATAAACAAGATGAAAAGACAACCCTCAGGATGGGGGGAAATAATTGCAAATGAAACAACTAACAAAGGATTAATTTCCAAAATATAAAGCAGCTCATACAGCTCAATACCAGAAAAATGGAAAACTCAATCAAAAAGTAGGAGGAAGACCTGAACAAACATTTCTCCAAAGAGGACATAGAGATGCCCAACAAACATATAAAAAGATGTTCAACACTGCTGCTTATTCACTTCAGTTCAGTTGCTCAGTTGTGTCTGACTCTTTGTGACCCCATGGACCACAGCTCACCAGCCTCTCCATCCATCACCAACTCCTGGAGTCCACCCAAACCCATGTCTATTGAGTCAGTGATAGCATCCAACCATCTATTCATCTGTCATCCCCTTCTCCTCCTGCCCTCAATCTTTCCCAACATTAGGGCCTTTTCCAATGGGTCAACTCTCTGCATCAGGTGGCCAAAGTATTGGAGTTTCAGCTTCAACATCAGTCCTTCCAATGAACACCCAGGACTGATTTACTTCAAGATGGACTGGTTGGATCTCCTTGCACTCCAAGGGACTCTCAAGAGCGAGACAGCGAAAGAGACACAGATGTATAGAACAGACTTTTGGACTCTGTGGGAGAGGGAAAGGGTGGGATGATTTGGGAGAATGGCATTGAAACATGTATACTAACATGTAAGAAACGTATCACCACTCTAGGTTCGATACAGATACAGGATGCTTGGGGCTGGTGCACTGGGATGACCCAGAGAGATGATATGGGGAGAGAGGTGGGGGGGTGGGGGTTCAGGATTGGGAACTCATGTACACCCATGGTGGATTCATGTCAATGTATGGCAAAACCAATACAGTATTGTAAAGTAAAAAAAAAAAAAAAAAAAAAAAAAACTAATAAATTAGGTTGTGTTTTTTTTAAGAGTCTTCTCCAATACCACAGTTCAAAAGCATCCATTCTTTGGTGCTCAGCTTTCTATAAAGTCCAAATCTCAAATCCATACATGACCACTGGAAAAACCATAGTCTTGACTAGACGGACCTTTGTTGACAAAGTGATTCCTCTGCTTTTTAATATGCTACCTACGTTGGTCATAACTTTCCTTCCAAGGAGCAAGTGTCTTTTAATTTCATGGCTGCAGTCACCATTTGCAGTGATTTTGGAGCCCAGAAAAATAAAGTCAGCCACTATTTCCACTGTTACCCCATCTATTTCCCATGAAGTGATGGGACCAGATGCCATGATCTTTGTTTTCTGAATGTTGAGCTTTAAGCCAACTTTTTCACTGTCCACTTTCACTTTCATCAAGAGGCTCTTTAGTTCTTCTTCACTTTCTGCCATAAAGGTGGTGTCATCTGCGTATCTGAGGTTATTGATATTTCTCCTGGCAATCTTGATTCCCGCTTGTGCTTCTTCCAGCCCAGTGTTTCTCATGATGTACTCTGCATAGAGGTTAAATAAGTAGGGTGACAATATACAGCCTTGACATACCCCTTTTCCTATTTGGACCCAGTCTGTTGTTCCATATCCAGTCCTAACTGTCACTTCCTGACCTGCATATATATTTCTCAAGAGGCAGGTCAGGTGGTCTGGTATTCCCATCTCTTGCAGAATTTTCCAGTTTATTGTGATCCACATAGTCGAAGGCTCTGGCATAGTCAATAAAGCAGAAATAGATGTTTTCTGGAACTCTCTTGCTTTTTCGATGATCCAGTGGATGTTGGCAATTTGGTCTCTGGTTCTTCTGGATTTTCTAAAACCAGCTTGAACATCTGGAAGTTCACAGTTCACATATGGCTAAAGCCTGGCTTGGAAATTTTGAGCACTACTTTACTAGTGATGAGATGAGTGCAGTTGTGCTTCCTAAAGCTCACCTGACTTCACATTCCAGGATGTCTGGCTCTTGGTGAGTGCGAGTGATCACACCTTCGTGATTATCTGGGTCATGAAGATCTTTTTTGTACAGTTCTTCTGTGTATTCTTGCCACCTCTTCTTAATATCTTCTGCTTCTGTTAGGTCCATACCATTTCTGTCCTTTATCAAGCCCATCTTTGCATGAAAGGGTCCCTTGGTATCTCTAATTTTCTTGAAGAGATCTCTAGTCTTTCCCATTCTATTGTTTCCCATTCTATTGTTTCTAATGTTCTTTGCATTGATCGCTGAGGAAGGCTTTCTTATCTCTCCTTGCTATTCTTTGGAACTCTGCATTCAAATGGGTATATAGTTCCTTTTCTCCTTTGCTTTTCACTTCTCTTCTTTTCACAGCTATTTGTTAAGGCCTCCTCAGACAGCCATTTTGCTTTTTTGCATTTTTTTTTCCTTTGGGATGGTCTTGATCCCTGTCTCCTGCACAATGTCACGAACCTCCGTCCATGGTTCATCAGGCACTCTGTCTATCAGATCTCATCCCTTAAATCTATTTCTCACTTCCACTGTATAATCATAAGGGATTTGATTTAGGTCATACCTGAATAATCTAGTGGTTTTCCCCACTTTCTTCAATTTAAGTCTGAATTTGGCAATGAGGAGTTCATGATCTGAGCCACAGTCAGCTCCTGGTCTTGTTTTTGCTGACTGTATAGAGCTTCTCCATCTTTGGCTGCAATGGTTATAATCAATCTGATTTCGGTGTTGACGATCTGGTGATGTCCATGTGTAGAGTCTTCTCTTGTGTTATTGGAAGAGGGTGTTTGCTATGACCAGTGCATTCTCTTGGCAGAAGTCTGTTAGCCTTTGCCCTGCTTCATTCTGTATTCCAAGGCCAAATTTGCCTGTTACTCCAGGTGTTTCTTGCTGCTTATTAGAGAAATGCAAATCAAAACTACTATCACCTCACACCAATCAGAATGGCCATCATCAAAAAATCTATAAACAATAAATGCTGGAGACAGTGTGGAGAAAAGGGAACCTCTTGCACTGTTGGCAGGAATGTAAATTGGTACAGCCACTATGGAGAACAGTATGGAAATTTCTTTTACAATCTAGGAGTAAAACTACCACAATATCCAGCAATCCCATTAATGGGCAAATATATACTGAGAAAACCATAACTGAAAAAGACATATGTAGCCCAACATTCATAGCAGCACAATTTACAATAGCTAGGACATGGAAACAACCTAGATGTCCATCAGCAGATGAATGTATAAAGAAGTGTGGTAGATATACACAACAGAATATTACTCATCCATAAAAGGAATGCATTTGAGTCAGTTCTAGTGAGATGGATGAACCTAGGGCCTGTTATACAGAGTGAAGTCAAAAAGAGAAAATCAAATTTTGTATATTAACATATATATACAGAATCTAGAAAAATGATGCTAATGAACATATTTGCAGGGCAGGAATAGCAATGCAAACATAGAGAACAGACTTTGGATATAGTATGGGTAGGAGAGGGTGGGACAAATTGAAAAAGTAACATTGATATATATACATTACCATGTGTAAAATAGATAGCTAGTGGAAAGCTGCTGTACAGACACAGGGAGCTCAACCCAGTGCTCTATGACAACCTAGAGGAGTGGGATGGGGTGGGAAGTCACGGGGGGGTTCTGGAGGGAGGGGACATATTTGTATTTGTGGCTTATTCATGTTGTTGTATGGCAGAAGCCAACACAATATTGAAAAGCTCGTGTTGATATATGGCAAAACCAATACAATATTGTAAAGTAAAAAAAATAAATAAATAAAATTAAATTAAAATATCCCTAAAATAAATAAATAAAAATAAATTTTTAAAAAGAAAAATATCCACTCTTGCAGTTTCTATTTAATATTATACTGAAGGTCCAGCCAGTGCAATAAGAAGAGGAAATAAATGTCATAAAGATTAAAAACAAGTAAACCTGTTTATATTGTCAGATGATGTTTATCTTGTTGAAAATACCAGGGAATCTACCCCCAAAAAGTACTAAAATTAGTAAAGGAATTCAACAAGATCACAAGATACAAGATCAGTATATGAAAATCAGATATAAATTGGTTATCATTGAAATTTAAGACCTCTTATCTTCAAGAGAAATTGTTAAGAAACTAAAAAGCCATGTCCTACTGGAATAAAATATTCACAAAATATATGTGCATAAAAGACAAATAAAATATGGACAAGAGTCTTTTGCACATATTCCACAAGGGAAGATATAACATATATAATAAGCACATGAAATGACGCACAGTCATTAGTCATCATGGGAATCCACATTAGAGTCAAAATGAGATACTACTAGGGTGCTGTGCTGCCATGCTGTGCTTAGTCACTCAGTCATGTCCAACTCTTTGTGACCCCATGGACTATAGCCCACCAGACTCCTCTGTCCATGGGGATTCTCCAGGCAAGAATATTAAAGTGGGTTGCCATGCCCTCCTCCAGGGGATCTTCCCAATCCAGGAATCAAACCCAGGTGTCCCACATTGCAGGTGGATTCTTTACCATCTGAGCCACCAGGAAGGCCAAGAATACTGGAGTAAGTAGCCTATCCCTTCTCCAGGGGATCTTCCTGATCCAGGAATTGAACTGGGGTCTCCTGCATTAGAGGCAGATTCTTTCCCAGTTGAGTTACCAGGAAAGCTCTAGGGTTACCAAAATTAAAAGTATGAAAATTCTAAGTGTTGACAAAGATGTGGAACAAATTGATTTTCATACATCCCTAGTGGGTACAACTACTTTGACCATTTTGGGAAAGAGTTTGGTAGTTTTTAGGAAGTCAAATGTACATTTATCAGGACTTCTCTGGTAGTCCAGTGGCTAAGGCTCCACGTTCCCAGTGCAGAGGGTCCAAGTTCAATCCCTGGTGGGGAAATTAGATTTCATATGCCACAACTAAAAGAGTTCACATGCTGCAAATAAAAGATCCTGCATGCCACAGTGAAGATCAAAGATCCCACATGCCATGACTAAGACCCAGTGCAGCCAAGTAAGTAAAAATAAATAAATTTTAAATATATAGAGAGAGACATTTATCACATGATTTGGCAGCTCCGCTTCTAGGTATTTACCCAAAGAGAAATGAATATATATGTATACCTCCAAAAAATTTTCAAAAATGCTATTAGTTTTGTTTGTAAGAGTCCCAAATTAAAAACAACTCAATGTTTTCAACTCAATGTCCATCAAGGGAATAGATAAAAACACCATAGGATGATCATAAGGTGATGTCATAGTCAACAATTTTTTTTAATTACTGTTTTAAGCAGTAATATGGATGATTTTCTAAAACATATGACTAATGGAAAAGATCAGACAAGTCCTAGTACAAGCAAAACAGTTTCTAGTCAAAGAAAATCAGTGATAGGTGCCAAGAGAAAGATGGAGTGACTGACTGCAAAGGGACACAAGGAAACATTCTGGAACAACAGAAATCTATGTCATGAGTGGGGTGGTGGTGACATGGGTGCACATGTTTGTCAAAACTTGTTAAACTATTCGCTTGAACATATGTTTATAAATTATAGCTCAATACGTTTATTTAAAAAGGAATCACTCTGACAAGAACAATGAAGACAGTCACAGAGCAAGGATGGAAGGAAAAAATATCATGAGGTACGCACAGTAAGTTTACCTCTTTGAGGATAGAAAGACTTTTTTGTAACTGCAATAATGACTCCAGATAAAGACTAATGAGAATAAAAGCAGTTTCAAAGAACTCAATTCAGCCATTGGTAGAACAGGCTTTTCTTTCTTTCTTTTTTTTTTTTTTTCATTGAAAGATAATTGCTTTACAGTATTGTGTAGAACAGGCATTTTTAATGTGAAATAAGGAAAAGGACATTAAAGTGTAATGGGGACTGAGTCTTATTCCAGGAGGCACTCTAGCAGAAGCAGGGAAGAAGCATATGCTATTCAGAACATTGATATAACCCATTGGTTTCATAGAAGTAGAACTTTCCTGCTTCAGAATTATGAGGCTATATGAATATATTTTCTGTTTTCAATATGAGTTAGATTGAATTGTCCTGGAGAATAAATGTTTGTTCTTGGGAGAGATGCAAACATATGTCTTTAATTTTAAAGAAACAGATATGCTCACAAGTCAAGCTGCAGAGCCCTGGACACTCCATCCCTCTTCTGTGAACAGCAAAAGATCTTAGACACCATTGATCCTTTCTCTCAGAGTCCAGACCAAACACCCTAGATCTGAATCTTGGTTATTTGAATGTGGGATAAGAAATACTTTCAAGTACTTGATTTCCTTTGGGTTTTGGCATGAAGACCCCAGGCAGGTGGGTTACAATTATCAAGAGATGAGAAGGAACTGAAAAAAAAAAGGGCACAAACCTTGGATCAGAGGAGCAGGTTAACAAATGGCTTGAATCCTTAGGCAACTCCCTTTGGACTCCTAGGTACACCATATCTAGCAAGAAATTTAAACTCGACTCTCTTGTGTTATAATTCCCATGGCAAACTGCTATGTACCTTCAGTGAAAAACTAAATTTCTACAAAGCCTGATAAGATGATTTTGGGGACGCTCAAGCCAAGTTACAAAGGAGAAGAGAGTCAACCATTCTGAACTTCATAGGGCCTCTGATAGGGGCTTAACTTAGATCTGATAAAGTGTGTTGAATTCCATGAAAAGCAAACCTAGTTCACTGAGCCTGATAGAAAAAAATGAGTAATGGGGGAGAAGCAGAAGCTCCTTCTTTTGGAAGCAAAGTGCCAGAACGCTAAGAGAAAGAGGGAAGAAAGATATTCTCAAGCAATAAAAACCAAGAGTGACAAATATTTACTGTGTACTACAATGCACCTGGTACTGTTACAAGGCCTTAGGGCATAGCAGCTCTTAGAGGTTCCCAATCACATTAGAAACAGGTATTATTATTATTTCAGCAATAATGAAATTGATGTTCAGGGGATTCTAATAAATTACTAGAGGCTATATAACTAGTTAATGTTGCATGATGTCAGGTTTAAAATTCAAGTTTCTACAGCTTAGAAGTCATAATTTAAAAAAAGAAGAGAAAGTCACAGAATAGGAAAGAGAAATGAATCCAAACTCACATAGCAGAGAGTGCAGCAGGAGGAGGGTACACAATTTCTATGGTATTAGGCCAGGATAACACTGAAACCTCACTCTTCCTGGATGTGGTAATTAGCTAATTAGCCAGCAGTCACCACTCTTCTGTGAGATCCTTCACTCTGAAATCCTCAGACTAGCTGAAGCCTCTTTTTTCTTGAATCTTAAAATGTAGCTACAGATACCAGCAGAGGTATCATCTCCATCTGGAAACTTGCTAGAAATGCACATTCTCAGATCCATCCCCAGAGCAGAAACTCTGGCGGAGAGGTTCAGCAAATGCATTTTTAATATAATTTTGTGTTTTTTTGGTCTAAAACAACACAGATTTCTTATCTTGCAGTTATGTTGGTTAGAATTCCTAAATAGACCTCACTTAACTAAAGTCAAGGTGTCAGTAGGGTTGAGCTTCATTCTGGAGATGCTAGAAGAGAATTCACTTTCCTGCTTTTTCCAGCTTCTAGAAGCCACATGCTTTCCTTGGCTCATAGCCCCTTATTCCATCTTCACAGTCAGCAGCCATGAGTCAAGTCCTTCTCACATCACATCACTCTGACCTCCTCTTCTGCCTCCCTCTTCTGCTTTTAAGGAGACTAGTGCTGACTGGACCCACTCAGATAATTCAGGAGAGTCTCCCTAGTTTAAGATCAACTAATTAGTAACCTTAATTCCATCTGCAATTTTGTCTGGGCTTAGACTACAGACATCTTCAGCAGCTATATGTAGCCAGCTGGAAAGTGTGGCCACTCAAAAGTTTGAGATCCAGCACTTAGGCCTCAGCATTTGTCAAAGTCTTGTCCCCAGGTCTCCCCAAGCCACATGATTAGAGCCCCAGTTTCCAGAATCTGAAAGAAACTAGACCATAGCTAAAAGGCCCGGGTACAAATGATGTTATTAGGATGAAATCACAACCACCAGGCTGCAATGAACTTTTCCCTGCTACTAAAGCTTGTCACCTTTGAAATATCATCATTAAGAACCTGGATGGTATTCAAGAGCTAGTATAATTTACAAAGAATCTGTTAAACAAGCCAGGCCTGTGGAGTTGTTCCGCTACACGAGCATTTTTCACATTAATGATTAGGTTGAGAAGAAAAGGAACCAGCTCTCCTATCCAGATAGTCGAGCTGAGCTGTCTTTTCTTAGATCCTTCTATGTCTACGACAAAACTGTCACACTGAGAAATAATGGGCCCTGGTTATTGGGTCATTGAATATTCCTTTATTCCTCCTAATCTCCGCAGTAACAGAATTTGGATATATGAGTAGCAGAGAGAGATCACCGATAATGCTTTGTCTTGGTTGAAAACATTTTGCCAAAGATGCTGTGCACATTTCCTCAATTAGATTTTTTCATTAAATTTCTTCGTACTTTTCTTTTTTTTTCCCCTCCAAACTTGAACCTGACCTAATGTTCACCTTGATATTTAGTTGATGCTGACTGGCTTATTTTCTTTCTTTTTTAATATGCAGTGTTCATAAGAACGTGTTTTAAGAGTTACATGTGGGCAAAAAGGTTACTCGAGCTGAATTAAACCAAATTACAGTAAGTAACAATAGAGGAAATAAGATATTTCATTAAAATGATACATTCTTATTATGTATTATTATGTATTTAATACAGGACTTGCTATACATCACAAGTGTGTTATTACTATGCATATTTAGGGTAGGAAAGTAATGAAAACAATATTTCATTCTGTAATAGTAAAGTAGTTTTATGGGCAAAATTTGAATGGGAAGCAGTAAAATCAAAAAGTAAACCTGATAATCTCTGAAATAAGGTTGGGATGGGAGGGTAGGTTTGGGGAGAGGGTGCTAGAAAGAGATGTGGAAGGAAACAGATAACTGGGAGAGAAAATAAATTCCCATTTGTTCGGCAGTAGGTCTGTGTTTGTGAGTGCTAAAGTTAGTGGGGGCTCCAAGCTGTAGTGAACCAGGGTTCACTTTGATGGGGAAAGCAAGAAACAACTGAACCCCGTGGTCAAGAGAGTCACCATCATTTCTTGAGTCGGAGGAGACAGTTGAAGATGAAAAACGTGATAAAATAAAGCAATAAGGAAGTGGTCACAGTCTTAAGGGAATGAGGAGTAGGACAGCCAAAAACTCCAGACAAAATCAGGGTGCTGCAATAAATTTACCCCACACAAATACATCGTGGCGAGCCCATTTCTCCTTCTCGGGTTCAGAGGGTTATTTTCTCTGTGCACATCGAAATGGCCTGGAAAGTATTTAACTCTGGAGTTATGCTTCCAGATTTCTCTTTACTTGGGAACAGAAGCAAAAGAGTACACACTTAAAATGGTTCAGGAAACCATGATACAATCATTTCGAGGTATTTAAGAACCATGGGATGTGTGAGACACACACAGTGCCTTTGCGTCTTAACTAAAATCCAGTGGCATGGGCTTCCCTAGTGACTCAGTGGTGAAGAACCTGCCTACCAAAGCAGGAGACATGGGTTTGATCCCCGCTTCGAGAAGATCCCACATGACACAGAGCAGCTAAGCCCGTGCACCACAACTAATGAGCCTGTGCCCCACAACTAGTGAAGACCACAGGGCCTAGAGCCCATGCTCCACAGTAAGAGAAGCCACTGCGATGAGAGGCCTGAGCACGGCAACTAGAGAACAGCCACTGCTCACTGCAACTGGAGAAAAGCCCATGCACCAACGAAGACTCAGTGCAGCCAAAAACCACCACTTAAAAAAGTAAAAATCATTTTTAAAATTCCAGCAGCATGTGAATCCCACTTTGAGCACAGGGAAGGTATATTGCCTTCATTTGTTCGCTTTAAACGACCTGAGTATAATTCACACTGAAGTTGCTATGAAGGAGGAAGTAGGATAGATTAACCTTTCGGTGCCACACCTGGTCTCCGGATTTCCCAACGTGTTAATGAATTTCCTGAGATGGGAGCGTCAGACCTGCTGGCAGTACATTAATCTGAGGGAGCATGCAGCAATACATCCTCCAGACTCAAAGGTGGGTGAACCAATTTAGAAAGTGTTAAATCAAGTCCAAGCCATTCCCTAAAGACAGTACCAACTGCAAAGCCCAAAGACATCTGGAAAAGTTACTCTGGCACGGCTTACTCAGTTGCTGCTGAATTTCTAGCCTCCTTTCTTCATCTGCATCTAGAAAACAGGGGATTTGACCCTATGCCTCTCTGAAATTCCTTCAGAGTAAAGAGGAACTATAAACATAACAAGAAGCTATCTCTCAAATGTACCAACCCATAGGTCAGCACCTACTCTGTTCAATTAATGAACAGCCTGACTATAGAGATAAATATATGCTTTTAAAAAGATATCTTGTCATTGGAAGTAACTGAGGATGAGAATCTACTGGGAAGTAAGCATTTTTAAAGTAACTAATTTTTAGATTTTTTTTTTTTTCTGGTGGAATTCAAAAGCATGTTTAAGATGGGCTGGTGAAAATGATGAGCAGATAAGAAGACAACAAGGAATCTTCTTAAAGGGATTTACTAAATTTAAACTCCTGAGGCCAAATCCAGTGTGAACAAAACTGGAAAGCCCACTTGGGCTGTGTTCTGGAGGAGTCAGGCTAGGCCACACTTCACAGAAACCAAGGGGCATCTATGCTGATGTGTGCAGAGTAGGAACAGGATCCTGGGGATTCTTCAACCTAAGTACATAAACCCAAGGCATGGAGAGAACTGCAAATAAAATGGAGATTGTTCAGGGAGAAAGAAACTGGAAAGTAGCTTCCCCAGCCCCACTGAGGAGCCTGGACAGTGAGCTAAGCCGAGGGCAGACCTTGCTCTGTCCTGCTCCAAACGAATCCTTTGTCCAAATTCTCGCTTCCCCGGGATGAGGGCAGGGAAGACAGATTCTCTCTGTTATTCTAGCTCTAAAACTGAGTGGGATACCAGGCGTAGAGCAGAGGGGTTCATAAATGTGCAGACTGAATCAGTATGGCAACCATTCAACCCACATGTGAAACCACATGGTGGGATCATATCCCCGACACTTAATCTTGGCGTTCCCTGGGGTTTCCTGCCCCTCTGCCTTAAAACATACCCTGAGGGCTTGGCTTTTTCCAGGAGCCTGCATGGATTGGCAGAAGTTATATACTGTGCGAGCTGCCGTAGGCTATAAGACTGTAGCTTTAATTTTAGGAGATACTATTAGAGTACTTGCCAAAAAACTCTGCATCAATTCACATTTCAGAAGTTTATGAGTATACACTTTTCCCTGCTTTCCTACCTAAAATTATTATCCTCATTCTAGTTTTTGACAATCAGATAGGTATAAAGGGAAAGTTAATAACTGCTTTCATTTGTATTTTGCTCACTACTAGTCAATATGAGCATATTCTCATATATTTATTGGCAATTTGTATTTGTTCATCTGTAAATTACTTATTCATTTTTAATCTATTTTTCTATTACATTGTCTCTTTTGTTTATTTGGCTTTACCAATTTGTAAAAGTCCATTAAACATGATAGATATTAGCTCTGTTACACATTTTAAATTTGCTTCCATATAAAATTCCTCTGTTAATTCTGCTTATGTTATCTTTGTGTGCCCACTGTGGTGAATTTAAGCATAATGTTAGGCACCTCCCTGGTCATCCAGTAGCTAAGACTCCGTGCTCCTAATGCAGGAGGCCTGGGTTCCATCCCTGGTCCGGGAACTAGGTCCCACGTGTTGCAGCTAAGAGTTCATATGCCGCCACTAAAGATCCATGACAAAGATCAAAGATCCAAGTGCCTCAACTAAAGTCCTGGCACAGCTAAGAAAATAAAGAAATTTTTTTTTAAGAAAAGGGACATTAGCTGTTTTATATTTTGGTGGAGCAGTGGAGAAACTGACTCAGGGTTAAGAATCAAAGAATGCTGTCCAATCCGTGATGCAGAACCAACCCATCTGGGATTATTACACCCAACACACATGCCAGCAACTTGCTTCACTGCAACCACAGGGCTAATGTCCCCACGATCGGTGAGCAGGCCTCTCTCTCTTCAGTTGGACGTAATAGGGAAGTATGTCATCCTGACCACAAGTTGGCAGCTCCCTTGAGATCTGAGGGTCACCTGTCTTAGGATGTAGCTGAACATGGGATGGCAGAACAGGCAGACAGAAGCCAAGTGTGGCAACATTAAACCACTGCCTGAAACAATCTTGAAGTCAGTGATTCCTCTGTATTCCCTGTTCGATGAAATAACAACTATCCAGATCATTTAAGCTTACATCAGGGTTTCTGATGCTGGAGCCAAAAATGTCCTAAGAGATGCAGAAGACACCATGTTCTCATACTTTTGTTTGTGGTGGACGTTTAAAAACATTTTCTATGTTTCCGACAATAGATCAATTGATCTAGGAAACCACCCATTCTATTTAGGTTTTCTAATTTATGTCAGAAGAAGCAAGTAAAATTATTTTATGATGTGTTCTATGTTGTCCAGTATTTTCAAATACCTTTTAATTCATTGGTGCTGTTCTTTCAAAGGGAAACAGACAGAGTTATTTTGTTGAAAAAGGTGAAGAAAATACTAGAGCTCCACATTGCTCATATTTCTCAGTGGACCCCAAAGCAGTAAGGTTCCACAGAATACCAGGTGAGAAACACTGCTGTAATTCCACCACCACCACAGTCTAAGAGTAAAGTTCACCCTATAGTTTGCTTTTGGAGAAGGCAATGGCATCCCACTCCAGTACTCTTGCCTGGAAAATCCCATGGACGGAGGAGCCTGGTAGGCTGCAGTCCATGAGGTTGCACAGAGTCGGACACAACTGAAGCGACTTAGCTAGCTAGCTAGCTATAGTTTGTTTTAGTTCTATTTTGTGGTGCAGAGGTTAAAGCGTCTGCCTGCAATGTGGGAGACCTGGGTTTGATCCCTAGGTTGGGAAGATCCCCTGGAGAAGGAAACGGCAACCCACTCCAGTATTCTTGCCTGGAGAATCCCATGGACAGAGGAGCTGGGTGGACTACAGTCCACGGGTTGCAAAGAGTCGGACACAACTGAGTGACTTCACTTTCACTTTGCAGATTTTTAAAATTTATTTTTAGATACATAATATATTCATTTGGTTCAAACACCAAAAATATGAAATGTCATTTGGTAAAACATATCTCTACATCCCCCATACCACATTTACCCAGTTCCCTGTCTGGCCAGTATTATGTTTAATATTCCCATTTCCAGATAATCTTTAAATTAATATGAATATAAAAATTATATATACTACACAGCTACATATATTCACACACACCTATATATCTTATTTTTGTAGTGCTTTAGATAAATGGTAGCTTACTGTATACGTATATGCATATATGTATATGTATGATATGTATATGTGTGTATATATTTGTATTTGTCAAAATTTTTCCCCTGATAATGTATACCAGAGGCCTCTCTACCTTAGAGATAGATGACATGATGTTCTATTATAGATATAGAGCATGACTAATCAGTTCCTTGCTGATGGCATTAAGATGTTTCTGTGTTTTTGCTATTGTAAATCACTGTTGTGAATAATCTTGTACATGTGTCATTTCAAACGTACTTGAGCATATCTACAGGATACATGCTGAGACATGGAATTTCTGGGTGACAGGATAAACACATCTGTAAATTTGATATATACTTTCCAGTCTCTAATTGCACTAATTTGCATTCCCACCAGTTATGAATGTCTGTTTCCTCTACTGCCTCACCACTATCTTGTGTTATCAAATTTTTAGATTTCTGCCAATATTATAGAATAAGATTGGATCTCTGTGTTTTATTTCTGTTTTTCCTTTTATGAATGAGATTGCACATCACTGTCTATGTATAAGAGTTATTTGAAAGTCATCAGTCATCTTCTGTGAACTCCCATTCTCCTTCTTTGCCTATTTCGGTTTGTTGCTCTTTTTGTTACTTAGAGTTTATAGAAATTCTATGTTTGAGAAGTTAACCACTTAGCAGTGATGGCATTTGCAAATATTATTCTCAGTTTGTCATTTGTATTTACTTACAGCATTTTTGCCATGCAAAATATTGTATCTTAATCTGTGTACAAATTAGATTTGTTTACAAATATTTGATGGCTTTTTCATCTTGTGTCAGCTACAAAGGACTTTTCCATTTCAAGGCTAAATACTATTCTCCATGTTTTCTTTTTTATTTCTATGTGTTTCACTTTTGAGACTGACTTAACAATTTTCCAATTTTCATGCTAAGTGTTGTGAAATATACTAGGATATTCACCTACCCCAATATTATTTCCCTTATAGTCCATCTTTTCCACAGTGATTGAAATTAAACCTTTATCATACATAAGGAGTCCATTTCTTGATTTCATAGCATTGATTTGCCTATTCATTTTCCAGTGTCATAATGTTTAACACCTGGAGAAATATGGTCTAATTTTTAGGTGATAGCTCTGGTCTCCCTTCTTGCTTTTCTTTTATTGAGCTTTGGTTATTCTTAGTTGAAATGGATCAATTTCTTAAAAGACACAATCTACAAAAACTCACATGAGGTGAAACAGATTTTCTGAACAGGCATACCTATGTATCTTAAATAAATTGAGTCAATAATTAATTGCTTTCCAAAACAGAAAGTGCCAGATCTTGATGGTTTCACAGGTAAATTCTACCAAACACTGAAGGAAAAAATTATACCAATTCTCTACCATCTTTTGTAGAAAATACAAGCAGAAGAGACTGTCTTATGAGGCCAACATTATCCTAATACCAAAATCAGATTGTGGTGCTGGGGAAGATTCTTGAGAGTCCCTTGGACTGCAAGGAGATCAAACCAGTCAATCCTAAAGGAAATCAGTCCTGAATGTTCATTGGAAGGACTGATGCTGAAGCTCCAATACTTTGGCTACCTGATAGAAAGAGCCAACTCATTGGAAAAGACCCTGATGCTGGGAAAGGTTGAAGGCAGGAGGAGAAGAGGGAAACAGAGGATGAGATGGTTGGATGGCATCACCAACTCGATGGACATGAGTTTGAGCAAACTCTGGCAGATAGTGAAAGACAGGGAGGCCTGGCATGCTGCAGTCCCTGGGGTGGCAAAGAGTCAGACATGACTGAGAACTGAACAACAACAACATTATAATAAAATAAAACTACTGATCAATAACTCTTCTGAGCATAGACATAAAAATCCTCAACAAAATATTAGCAAATTGAATCCAACAATGTATATATATATACACCATAACTAAGTGGGATTTATTCCAAGTAGCCAAGGTTGGTTCAGCATTCAGAAACAAGTTTATGCAATCCCTCACATCAACAGGCTAAAGAAGAAAAATCATGTCATATCAATAGGTGCAGAAAAAGCATTTGACAAAATTCAACATGCATTGAAAGGGACTCAGCCATACATATACATGTATCTATTCTCCCCCAGACTCCTCTCCCATCCAGGTTAACATAACATTTAGCAAGATTCCCTGTGCTATACAGTAGGACCTTGTTGGTTATCCATTTTAATGAAGAACTGTATGTTAGCGCCAACTCACTGAATTTTTTTTGCTCTAGCCTTTTCTAGATATACAAACATATTGTCATAGATTTTTCTTTTGTTCACTTTTTATTACTTTTTTTTCTTTTCTGTTACATGAGAAAGTACCAAATTACAGCGTTAATTAATGGTAGTGAAATTCTTTGTCTTCTTCCTCACTTAGAGATATTTTGTCCCTGCTTAAGCCTGATACTGGATTTGGGCTGGAATATTATTATGATATTGAGTGCTTTTAATAAGAAAGCTTTTGATGTCAAATGACTTTATAGACCTAAAGATTTGATGATCTAATATTTTCTAATATTTATATAATAAACTATATTTATAGAATTCCTAATGTTGAATCATCCTTGCATTTTCAGAATAAATATCATTTGGACTCAATATTTTTTTAGCATGCTGCTAGATTCTGTTTGCTAATATTTTATTTAACATTTTATATCAATATTTATAACTGAGACTGTTCTTTAGTTTTCATTTCTAAACATTCTTTGTCTAATGTTGGTATTGACATAATGTTTGCTTCATTAAGAGAATTTGGAAGCTTTCCTCAAACTTTCAGTTTTTGGTTTTTTTTTTAGTTTCTTTTCAATTTTTTTTAGTTGGAATCTCTACTTATTAATAGCCATGACAGATTTCACCTATGAAACTATCATGTTCAGTAAATTGGGAAAGGAAGCATTTGCCAAGTTCCCTTATGTTTTCCTATGAAGTTCAATTTGTTTACATTTTACAATCTCATCTATGTATGTCTTGACAAATTATACTAGTTGAAAATCATCTATTTTGTCTATGATTTAAAAGTTGTCTTCTTAGAATCAAATAAATTCATTTCCTATGATTTTTTTGTTTTTGTTTTCAGAAAATCAGCTTTTAGTTTTGTCTGCTATATATTTTGTCTATTTTCTAGAGGGTTTTATTTTGATGTTATCTTCAATTTTAAAATTTTTTTCTTTCCTTTGTACCTTGGTTCACTTTGCTGTTTCTTTTCTGATTTTTTAAAATCAAACACTTCATACTTTATTCTCATTAATACTATTTTTGTTGATATTAATATTTAAATCAGTATACTCCTTGGTAAAAATTTAACTGTATCCCATGTTATTTTTTTAATTATTTTTTTATTGAAGGATAACTACTTTACAGAATTTTGGTGTTTTCTGTCAAACCTCAACATGAATCAGCCATAAGTATACCTATATCTGCTCCCTTTTGAACCTCCCTCCCATCTCCCTCCCCATCCCACCCCTCTAGGTTGATACAGAGCCCCTGTTTGAGTTTGCTGAGCCATATAGCAAATTCCCATTGGCTATCTATTTTACATATGGTAATGTAAGTTTCCATGTTACTCTTTCCATACATCTCACCCTCTCCTCCCCTCTCCGCATGTCCATAAGTCTATTATATATGTCTGTTTCTCCATTGCTGCCCTGTAAATAAGTTCTTCAGTACCATTCTTCTAGATTCCATATGTATGTGCTAAAATACTATATTTATCTCTGACTCACTTCACTCTGTATAATAGGTTCTAGGTTCATCCACCTCATCAGAACTGACTCAAATGCATTCCTTTTTATAGCTGAGTAATATTTCATTGTGTATATGTACCACAACTCTTTATCCATTCATCTGTTGATGGACATCTAGGTTGCTTCCATGTTCTAGCTATTGTAAATAGTGCTACAATGAACAATGGGTGTATCCCTTGCTGTTTTTTTTTAATTATTATCTTTTATCTGCTTCACAACTTTTTGTTTGTACTTTCCTCCTTAACTGAAAAGTTGTTCAAGGTTTCAAGTTGTTGTTGCTGTTTTCCCTAAAGGTAGGAATGCTGTCTTCTCTCTTTTTGTTATTTTCCCACTTTAATATGTTACGATCATAGTGTCCATACTATTTCTACTTTTTTAAGTCATAAAAATTACTTTGTGGCCAAAAATATGGAGCCAATCCCATATTCTTTTGTGCCAATCCCAGGGGCGTTTGGGGGAAAAAAATCATGCAGTCTCTAATTTTAAAATATTAGGTATGTGTACTATTCCACTCAGACTGTCATAATAAAACACCTTACATTGGGTGGCTTAAACAACAAAAATTCATTTTCTTACAGTTCTGGAGCTTGGAAAAGTTCAAGATCAAGATTCTGGCAGAGTTCAGTTTCTAGTGAGGCTTGTCTGGGAGTCTTGCCTTTGAACGTAGAAGAGGGAAAGATTTTCCTCTTTCTCTTCTTATAAGGCCACCCATCTTATTGTTTTAGGGCCCCACCCATATGACCTCATTTAATTTTAATTACCTCCTAAATTCTCCAAGCCAGGCTTCAGCAATACATGAACAGTGAAATTCCAGATGTTCAAGCTGGTTTTAGAAAAGGCAGAAGAACCAGAGATCAAATTGCCAACATCCACTGGATCATCGAAAAAGCAAGAGAGTTCCAGAAAAACATCTATTTCTGCTTTATTGACTATGACACAGCCTTCGACTGTGTAGATCACAATAAACTGTGGCAAATTCTGAAAGAGATGGGAATATCAGACCACTTGACCTGCCTCTTGAGAAACCTATATGTAGGTCAGGAAGCAACAGAACTGGATATGGAACAACAGACACGTTCCAAATAGGAAAAGGAGTACGGCAAGGCTGTATATTGTCACTCTGCTTATTTTACTTCTATGCAGAGTACATCATGAGAAACCCTGGGCTGGAAGAAGCACAAGCTGGAATCAAGATTGCAGAGAGAAATATCAATAACGTCAGCTATACAGATGACACCACCCTTATGGCAGAAAGTGAAGAATAACAACAGAGCTTCTTGATAAAAGTGCAAGAGGAGAGTGAAAAAGTTGGCTTAAAGCTCAACATTCAGAAAACGAAGATCATGGCATCTGGTCCCATCACTTCATGGCAAATAGATGGGGAAACAGTGGAAACAGTGGCTGACTTTATTTTTTGGGGCTCCAAAATCACTGCAGTTGGTGACTGCAGCCATGAAATTAAAAGATGCTTACTCCTTGGAAGGAAAGTTATTACCAACCTAGACAGCATATTCAAAAGCAGAGACATTACTTTACCAACAAAGGTCCATCTAGTCAAGGCTATGGTTTTTCCAGTAGTCATGTATGGATGTGAGAGTTGGACTATAAAGAAAACTGAGCGCCGAAGAATTGATGCTTTTGAACTGTGGCATTGGAGAAGACTCTTGAGAGACCCTTGGACTGCAAGGAGATCAAACCAGTCCATCCTAAACAAGATCAGCTCTGAGTGTTCATTGGAAGGACTGATGTTAAAGCTTGCCAGTAATGCCTAATGTGGCAGGAGCCATGTTAGGCATTACTGACAAAAGCTGAAACTCCAATACTTTGGCCACCTGATGCAAAGAGCTGATTCATTTGAAAAGACCCTGATGCTGGGAAAGATTGAAGGTGGGAGGAGAAGGGGACAACAGAGGATGAGATGCTTGGATGGCATCATCAACTCAATGGACACGAGTTTGAGTAAACTCCAGGAGCTGCTGATGGACAGGAAGGCCTGGCATGCAACAGTCCATGGAATCGCAGAGTAGGACACAACTGAGCAACTGAACTGAACTGAACCTCCTAAAGGCCTTGTCTCCACATATAGTCATGCTGGGGTTTAATGGCTTCAACATATGAACTTGGAAGAGAATTTAGTTGATTGCACTATATAAGAATCAAAAATCTGTCCTATTGATTGTGTTATTGGTGACTATTTTGTGATTGAAAAACAGATAAAAATACATAGGTACAAGTTTCCTTAATTTCAGACAAGACTTGTTAAATTACATCTTGGGGTTTTTTGGTCATTGTATCATTTCTTTCTTAATGATAATGCTTTTCTTTTGGGTCTCCTTTTCCTATCCTCTTTTGAATCCTTTTATACTCTTTAATAGGAGAAGGCAATGGCACCCCACCCCAGTCCTCTTGCCTGGAAAATCCCATGGACGGAGGAGCCTGGTATGCTGCAGTCCATGGGATCGCTAAGAGTCAGACACAACTGAGCAACTTCCCTTTGACTTTTCACTTTCATGCACTGGAGAAGGAAATGGCAACCCACTCCAGTGTTCTTGCCTGGAGAATCCCAGGGACAGGGGAGCCTGGTAGGCTGCCGTCTATGGGGTCGCACAGAGTAGGACACGACTAAAGTGACTTAGCAGCAGCAGCATACTCTTTATTTCATATTTCAAATATTTTAATTTTTTTCAGTTCTCTCTTCTTTATTTCTTACTGTACATGTTTTCTACAATGCATGACAGACAAGCCTTCCTCCAGTTTTGTCTTCCTCCATGACAATTTTTCTTTCTTCTACTTACTTCCTGAGTTCCACCAGCTCATATTTTATTTCTTCTCATTGCCTCATCATTTCTTCCCTGAGTTTTTGGTTTGATTTTTTGTACATGGTTTTGCTTCAAAGAAGCAGCTGGATCATAAAGTTTTTGGTCCATGTTGAACTATGTATTCATAATTTTCATCTGTCCCAGGAAAACAATTTTTGGTGAATATTACTTGTCAATAAATTTTACTGTTAATTCCTCCTATTTTGTAATATATTTTTATAGATGCTGTGCAAGCTCTATTATGGACCAACTATTTTCAAGGAATTTCTGTAGGTGGGGAGGACCAATGTAGGATTTCATATCACAGAGGGCTCTCTTCTCTTTAGCTGACACAGGTAACACAGCTTTTTGCAAGTAACTGGCCTGTGGGGTTTTGTTTGTAATAGACCCTCTTTCCCTCCTCTGAACCTAATTGCTTCTCCAGGGTGTGTTCTCTTTCTCATCTCTATCTATCTCTATTTCTAACATCTCTTTCCCCTCCTTCTCTTGCTCATGCCCAGGGTCTCTTGTGTGAAACTAAACTTATTTTGGCACCTTTAACAAATTATTTCACATTCTCTTTTTGAGTTTCTCAGAAAATGGCATTTGTATTTTTGTTTTTATGTCTCTTTGTTGATTGATTTTGTTTGGTTTCCTGGAAAAGATGGAGATTGCCTTATCTGTGTAGTGTTCATCCTAGAAATCTTCCACTAGAAATTATGCAATCTACAGTTAGGACAGACCATGTAGATTTTGTAAACCAGCTACTCAGTTGATGCCTGAATACAACCTTGTTTTATTCATTTCTGTAACTCTGGCACTACAGAAATGTGTCAGCCTAGGGTACCACTGGGTTTGGTACAGCTGAAAGAGCCGCAGGCCAGGAACATATATAAAAGATGTGGTGTTTAATATTTCCTTGGCCACTGTCCAAGGTAAAGCAAGACAATTTTCTGTGTGGGCCTCCAATTCTCCAACTGAATTGGGTGAAAGGATGACAATTAACCCTCCTTTTTAAGAAAGGTCAGCAATTTTTAATAAATATTTGGACAAATATATGATATCAGATTTCAGGATATATTCTACATTATAAAGATAAAATTTTATATTAAAAATACATGATTTGCACTGAGTCAAACTTCTGAAAATGTCCTCAGCCATGACACCTCCAGGAGGGAGATATCCCAGTATATCTTCATCATATCCTTACTAGGCTCAAACTTTTTAAATTTGGCTTTTCCAACAAACATAACTTAAAAGTGTGGGGAGATGTTTTCCCTTTTCCCAACACTTGGCATTTTAATTATTAAATGCTTTTCCAAGTTATATTTCGAGTGCACAAGCCATGCTGCTGTCTAATAATTTAATTTGGCAAACAAATTATATGTAATTTCCCTGACAATCTGAAATCTATAAACCACTAAAAGAGAGCCAAGTCATTGAGATGCATGATAATTAATGTTTATAATAAAATAATTATATTTTACATTGCAAAGGTCTAAAAATTCACAGTAATTCTTCATTTCTTTTTTTGCTTACTGACATTAGGAAAACAGAACGAGCTTGCTTCACTTCAAAAAAACTGAAGGTTTTAATATCTGCAAAAAGAATCATCTTTCATTATAAAACTGTGAAGATAAGACAGTTGTAAATGCTCTAAGTCAAAATGCTCTTCCACCGTAACCTAGAGATCTGCGGAGGTGGTTTAAATCCAGTCACCAGGGGACAATTTAGTAAGTATCTGCAACTTGGGCATTAGTTACTGTGGCCTTCTAATCTTTTATTTCCTAACAATCATATTTGTGTTCAATAAATCGGTAACTAAATATAAGCAGGACAGAATAACTAATGCCCAGGTCCTAGATACTAACTAGATTATTTACTTTTGTTTTTGATAAATAAAATGCTATCTTGGATTCTCCTTACAAAAAGTAGATTTGTTTTAAACTTTAAAATGAAAATATACTTGATAAGTATTCTTATCGTGACTAAACAACCTAACCTAAAATAAAAATGCAGACTTTCTCAGCTTGCCTTGCCTACTGTTCATTTTACAAACTCAACTTAATGTTTGATTTGCTTGACAAAGCAGGTGTGTAACATAAACTCTCTCAGCGTTCCTCAACATTGTTTCTAGTATTTTCAAGGTGTATGAACTGAATGTATCCCCCTCAAAATTCATGTTGGTAGCTTGCCCTCCAGTGTGATGGTATTAGGTCAGGAGGGTGGAGTACTTCTGAATGGAGTGCTTTTATGCCTTTATGAAAGAGACCTCAGAGAGTTCCCTTGTTCTTTTCTTCCACATGAGGACACAGCAAGAAGATGGCTGTCTTTAAACCAGGAAGCCACCACTTAACAGACACTAAATCTGCCAGAACCATGATTTTGAACTTCCCAGTCTCCAGAATTATAATAAGGGTTTGTTGTTCAAACTACCAAGTATATGGTATTTTTTTGTGCATGCTAAGTCACTTCAGTCACATCCAGCTCTTTGAAACTCAATGGACTGTAGCCCACTCTAGGCTGCTCTGTCCATGGGTTTCTACTGGAGTGGGTAGCCATTTCCTCCTCCAGGGGATCTTCCTGACTCAGGGACTGAAGCTATGTCTCTTATGTCTGCTGCTTTGGCAAGCAAGTTCTTTACCACTAGCGCCACCTGGGAAGCCCCATGATATTTTTGTTATAGCAGCCCAAACACAAACGAAATATAATTATCCCATTTTACAGATGTGGAATTCAATAACCAAAGAGGTGAGGCAGGAGACAGGAGTAATGGAGTGCAGACTCTACTCTGTTATCTGCCTGACTTAACCCCAAACCCCTGATCTCTCTACTCACCTTTGTGAACACACACTTAAACAGTCCATTAGGAGAACAGGAAAACACCATGTCCCAACTGCACTCCACAATCAGAATCCACAATTAACACACAGTTGGAAAAGGGACCTGGTGAAGTGAAAGATGCCACTCCCACTCACATTTTATTCAACAAGGCAAGTCACACAATCACATTTAACCACCCTGTGTTCAAAAACAGGGGAGATAGAAATACTTGGTAGGCAGCACTGATGACTGTGGTATTTAGTCTAGAGGTGGTGTCTATAGTTTATGAGGCTAATGAAGTCAGCTTGTACTTAATGCTGAAGGACTTTGAACTCCATGTTCTAGGACATCCGGAACCAGTGAAGGTTTTGAGCAAGAACATGACACCATAATGGATTGAGCAGCAATCTGAATTCCCATAAAAGACATGGGCTACTAGACTCTGAGACCTGCTCTCCAATTATCGTTTCAAACCAACCTAGTTCATGCTTTTTTCTCACTCATCAAAGCAGAACCTGGGGCATGCCTCCTCAGGCCAGCTTCTCCTTCCTAAGAACCGCAGAACGATATGATCTTTTAACACTAAAAGCAAAAGCTATTATCTGGCACAGGGTGAAGAGTCCTGCTGACACCACTTCAGGTGAATTGTAGTTGTATGTGGCAGGAAGGTGATCGAAGGCTCTCAGAGGAGAGCAGCCTGCCCCCAGGAGCAGGTACTATCACACAGCTGTGTAATTGAAGTTGTTCCTTTTATTTAGTGGCAAAACCTTAGAAGTTCCCTCTCTGAAAAAGAAAATGCATACAAACAGAGACACAGAAAATATAAGCCTTACTATGATTCATCTTGTTTTTTAGGGACAGATTCCAAGCTTTATGCTCATCAGAGCAAAAGGCGGTTGGGCCCATTTCCTCAAGTCTAGACAATTTGTGGCCATATTGTTGTCACTTCATGTACTTTAAGACTGACATTATTTACAAATTCCTTCTACATGAAGTTCTTTTACAATGTCTCAGATAGAACCATGTAAAATTAAATATTTAATACTATGAGACAATGTGTATACATATATATGTAGATATACATATATGACTATATGTAGCAACAGATTTGTATACAGAATATATAAAAAAGTACACAAATATACAAATAAAAAATTATTTATATATGAAATATATTTAAAAATTAAGGGTGTTAAATACAATAAATATGGACAAAAGACTTACACACTCCTCCAAGGAAGATATATGAATAGCAAATAAGTACATGAAAAATGCTCAGTATCACTAGTTATCAGGGAAATGTAAATTAAAACAACATAATCATACCATACCCACTAGAACAGATAACATTAAAAAGATACCAATATTAACTACCGTCAAGGATGTGAAACAACTGAAATTTTCATCCACTGCTTCAGGAGTGTAAAATTGTACAACTGATCTGGAAATGTAAGAAGTTTCTGATAAAGTTATACTTTCATTTACCCTATCACTGGAACATTTCACTCTCAGGTGACTACCTTAGTGAAATTAAAATATATATTCACAAAAAAGACACAAAAATATTCCACCTGCTTCATTCAAAACACCTGAAAAGTAGATATCAACCCAGATGCAAATGACAATATATTTATACAATGGAAAACTACTCAGCAATGTAAAAGAACAAGCAATTGCTTCTTCAAACAACATGCTTGAATCTGAAAAGCATTTTACTAAAAGAAGTTGAACACAAAAGTTCATACTATATGGTTCCATTTATATAAAGTCCTAAAATAGGCAAAGTTAATCTATGGCAACAGACCCTTCGACTGTGACCTATGGGTAGACAGAGCAAGTTTTGACTGCAGCGGATAAAAGGGAATTTTCTAGAATAATGGGAATGTTCAACATCTTAGTATATCAATAATGTAGGAAATAAGCATTTGTCAAAATTCATTGCATACTGCAATCAGTATCTGTGCATTTCACTATATGTTACTATATCTCAAAATATTAAAAATAGTTATTTAATAACCTGATCTAAATAATGACAGCTAGAATTTCTTAGAAATGCATTAGCCCTGATACATCTGCTATATTTAGTTCCTATTTTGGAAACTTCTAACATATAGCATGATAAAATATAGGAATCACAAAATTAAAAGTCTGCAGTAGACAATAGCCAACATAAATCAATAAAATGGTCTGGATAAAGCAGTAAGGAGTTGGCCCATGGTGAACTGCAGAGAGAATGCTACATTTTAGAAGCCTTCAGATATGGCTCCAGCCAATGTTTGCTTCTTGGATTTGCTGGCCCAGAGTTACTGTGTTTCCTGGTTTCTCAAAAGAAATCAGAAATATATATATATATGAAACATACCAGCATTTATATTTGCAAAATTAGTTTTAAAACTAAACACCAAGCAAGACAAACATTGTGTTTGATATAAATTTTAAGCAACATAAAATGACCCTAGCCTTCTCAGCCCCACCTAGATTCCAGTTTTCTCACTACAGAATTGCTTTCTAAGATCAAAAGGAAGCAAGAAGAAATAATCATTGCTCAGAAACTAAAATGTCAAGACATGCTTCCTTAATCCAATCAAACCCAAGTTCTTTCTGGATGGTAATGGAGGGAAACATCGTTTCCAACTCTTTCAGTATTTTCCTCCTTCTTGCTAATGTCCTTTGTCACCTCTCCATGGCAGCCCTAGGAGGCACTATTCACAGTTGAAATCTATGCCATATCACACGCACACACACCTCAAAAGCTGATGTCAGACTTAAAAGCTTAAACTCATCTTCAATAAAGTTTCTGAAGAAAAAAGAACATACAGAAAGATAATCTAATTTGTGAGACTAAGTTATCTCAATCTATTATGTTATCTTTCCCTTATGATGCCATGGCATTGACAAGTGGATTCTTTCCCCCTGCCTCACCTGAGAAGTTGTAGACCTCTGCATCTCTGACTAAATACTAGCCTGCATCCATGGATCAAAGGTAGATTAATCTCACACCCCATTTTTCTTGGGATAATCCTTGGTATATACATATTTTGTTGGCATAATTATTAATAGCTTCTCTTTAACTCTCAGAGTTGGCCTGGCTTGAAAGACAAATTTTACAGTCCCCCTCGTCAGAGGGCACCTTAAAACTGGAATAAGTATCATATCTAGACTTTGAGCCTATAACCAAGAGGGAGGGAAAGTTTCTTCTTGCCTATCCATGGCTCACCTTTTACATGCCAATTTCCTAGCAAAAGAACCTATAAATAACAAAGAATTCCACTTCATTTCTGAAATGATTTTAAAATTTATAATAAAAAAATAAGCATTGAAAGTCAATGGACATGTGGTTTGCTGAAACTAAGCATTATATGAAAAGATTATCTGAGTCCCTAAATCCTTGATTTTAATATGACTGTAGTACATAGATTTAATAAGAACTTTGGGAAGAAGACTTGATGGTGTAAAAGCAAGATCTCTGACCAAAGGAAATGGAATTGATAAAATGGAGGAGGAGGAATGAAAGAAAGAGGGCATAAATGGAGTCCTTGAGAAAGCATATCTTTTCCCACCTTAAAAGTCAAGATCCTGAGTGAAGTCAGTGGGTTAAAGTTAGTGAAGACTTTACGTGTGTTCAGGGGGGTCACCAGGTCAGAGGGTACCTGTGCCTCCTGTCTCAGCACAGAGTTGAAGGGGAGCTACAGGCCTTTAGACAGAAACCTCGTACCATCATGGTGTGAGAGCTGCAGGGTGTCAAAGGCTAAGTAAGGGGTACAAGCAGGCAGACGAGGGCAACCCATAAAGACTCAGACAATCCAGCTAGTGTGAACAGAACATCAGAAAACCTCTAGAACCTCATTTTCCCTTCTACTTTCTCCATGCAGACTAATTCACGGAAAACTTTTTGTAGACCACCAACCTCACAAGTTCTCAGACTTATCAGATGTGTTAATGTCATGACACTGGATATTGCAAGCCTAAAAACTAGATAACTTCACCTTTCAAATTCTGTAGCAGTTGTAAAATGTAATGCTTTTTTGAAAATATGTATATGTGCCTATATAATTGCATGCCTAGAAAGAAAAAGTATGCAAAAACCAGTGTTCATCTCTGAATGTTGAGATTAAATGTGCATTTTTGCAAAGAATTTGATTACTTTTTCCATCAGAAAAAAATAAGTAACTGTTTTTAAATTTTGCAGTAAGTGATTGATGTGTGTAGTATGAAATACAGAATTCATTACACAAAGGTAGAAACTGGTTACTTGTTTCTTTAATTTGAAGACATTATATTACAAAAAAAAGTCACATCATTTCTCAAAGTAGAACTAATGCAAACACTACTAAGCATCACCCTTTCTAACACGTGATTGTTTTTGCAACACATCTTATATGGTCATCACCAACACCAAGCCTTAGGAGGCATTACTATAAAGAATTAGAATCATGTTTCAATTGTTGGTCTTGTATAGGAAAATACATTGAAGGCCCTAAATTCCCTTTCTCTACTTATAGATTGATACATTAAATTGTTCATTGTATTTTAAAAAATAAAAGGGAACAAGAGAGTCTTTAGGACCCCACATGTGGGGCTCATATATGGCTGAGAAATGGGTTGTAGACCAGCCAGCCTTCATGAGTGGTTCAAAAAGGAAACAGATGGCCTGAAATGTTAGCCAGAGTCCTTGGCAGATGAGTGATCACAGAGGATACCAGTCGGTGACAGAGGACAAAGAGCAAATGACCAAGATGAGACGCATCTTTGCGGGTGCAGAGGACAACCATGGGCAAGTGGCCCTGCCCAGTACCATGAAGCCCAAAAGCCCTTGGAAGCTCAGTTGTTACACTGGGGAGAATGACCAAGAGGGTAAGAATCCTAGTTTCTGACCATGTTTATGTTGAAATGCCTGAAAAATGAAGTTGGTTGAGTTTATCTGGAATCAGGATAACTATGTTTTCAACTTTAAGTGAAAAAGGGGTATGAAATGAAAGCTACATTCTTGGTTTTTACACATCTGAGTCTGTGACCTGTGAATTTCTTACCCACTCTATTGTATTTCCCCAGGTACTCTATGGTTTTTGTTATTGCTTTCCACCTGGTAGCATAAAAAGCCTAAAAATCTTAAGGAAAAGCAAATTTGGTGACTGGATTGCATCAAAAATATATATATTTGAAGTTGATACAACACCCAGAGAAACCATAAATCTGACCTCTGCATGGCATTTCAAGTAGTGGACTCATTATCCATAATGTTCCCACAATCAGGAAATGTAATTTTTGTCATTTGTTTCAAACTCTGCCCCCACCAAAACCTGAACCTGAACTGCCAAGAATAACAAAATTGACAGATTTGTAATTCAACTCTCCATTTCCCCTTCCTGTTTGTTTGATGGATGTGTAGATTAGCAGTGAAATGGCCCAAGACTAGCAAGAAAATGAGGGGAAAATATCTGGTCGTGGTCTCATAACAGAACTTTACCACTGTAACCTGCCCACCTTCTGCATCTGTATCTTTGCTTTAACATGTGCACACAGAGAGGCATGCACACATGCACACACGCTCATCCTCTACAAACCTATTGTTCTTAATATTTCTAGAGCAAATACATCTTTAAAATAGGAATCCATTATTTGTACTTTAACTTTTTTTAATTTACATTGGTCCGCTTGTATTTTTCTTTAATCTCAGGGAGCTCCTTTTAAAGAAAAATTGTCCTTGGCCTCCAAAACTCTCTTAAACTAAGCCTCCACATTCTTCTCATAAACACAACATATGGAAGCCTTGTACCTTCCAAGCCCTGTACCTTCACACAACAACCTCTTGTCCTTCATGGATCTCCCATCCAATTTAGCCATCCTCTTCTTTTTCAAGCACCCAAGTCAGAGTACCAGCCTCAGACCTCTGCCATTGCCCTTGCACATGATGGTGGAACTTGGATGCAAGATTTGCATTTGACGCAAAACCCTCAAATGCCCTCCCTCCTCTCAGCCCCATGCACGGGCCCACTGCACATAAATAAATCACCTGCTATGTGGCCAGATCTCATTCACCATTACCCCTAGACATTGCTCTCCTCCAAGGTCTCCACTTACAGACATTTCTTTCTTCTGACCATAACTCATCTCTTTCCATTTTTTTTCTAAATTCCACACTCCCAATGACTGTTTTTTATGATCATTATGATCTCTAGATCCTTGAACTCTGTCATGCCTCTTGGATGTCCAAGGACCTTTTTCTGGACTCATTGACTCTCTAACTGTCCTGGACCCAATGGCAGTCATGATCACTAATACTCTACTACCTTTCTTTCAAAGATACTCCAACTTTTTGCTTTCCTCAATATGGCCCCATTACCCCCTGCCAAGCATCCATGAAAGATACTTCTAGAAAGACAAGTTTATTAACCTGAAACAAGTTGTCCTTTTGTGCCCTGTTGGATCTTTCTCATATTTCTTGAGCATGGTATCTAAACTCCTACCTCCAATGCCATCCAGGATCCCCCAACTTCAGCCTTACCAAGATCAATCAATGGATTATTGATCTCAAAATATTTCTCTATTTTGCTTGATTCCATCTCTTCCTGATTTGCTCCAGAATTTTTTTCCCTCTGTTTTGCATTTTCAATCTCTCCCCCTCCAAGTTCCTTCAACTAAGCTGAGCATCATGCTAAATTTTCCCACATCTTAAAACACTTCCCTCTGCTCTGACTAGAATGAGATGCTCATTTCATGTCTCTTATCTTTTTAATCACAATTTATTGAACAAGGACTCTAATTCTATTCCCCCTTCTGGCTTCCCACTCACCTCTTACCATTTAGGACCAGCCTTCCCTTCTCAGAGACCACATCTCAGTGCCTACCCTCCATCTTTTCTCTGAAATCTTTGACACTGCTAACCCTGCTGCTGCTGCTGCTGCTGCTGATGCTGCTGCTGCTGCATCGCCTCAGTCGTGTCTGACTCTGTGCGACCCCATAGACAGCAGCCCACCAGGCTCCCCTGTCCCTGGGATTCTCCAGGCAAGAACATTGGAGTGGACTGCCATTTCCTTCTCCAATGCACGAAATTGAAAAGTGAAAGTGAAGTCGCTCAGTCATGTCAGACCCTCAGCGACCCCATGGACTGCAGCCTTCCAGGCTCCTCCTTCCATGAGATTTTCCAAGCAAGAGTACTGGGGTGGGGTGCCATTGCCTTCTCCACTGCTAACCCTAGCCTCACTGAAATTTCTCTCTTGAATGTGCTGAAACTGGCCCTCCTCCTACCTCTCTGATCAATCTCTGCCCCATTTTTAGCTCTGCTTTATCCTCCTGCTTCCCCAAGTGTAGGCAGTTTCATGACTATCCTCAGCCAGGAGCTTTCTCTATATATACCCTTTTCTCCAGGGACTATCTCCCTCCTAACATTTTCAGTCATCTCCCAGACATCTTCATTTGAACATCCCATTTAGATCACAAAGTGAGAAACTGCAAATTTGAATGCGTCTTCTTTCCCCTATCTACCACTTTTCCCAGAATTTTCCATTTTTTGTTAACATTCTTTATCATCCTTTATGTCACACAGAGTTAAACCTCAAAGTAGTTGCCAAGCCATATATCATCTTTTGCTTCCATATCCAGGCTTTGTCTAATAGCCAGCATCTTCCAAACTTTCTGTCTCTATCTGAAGTCACATTTGTGATGACTCACCTTATATTTTAGTTTAAACTCTTGGTATCACACATTGAAACTCCTGAAATAGCTAAATTGCCTCCCCTCTCATTTCTTCCTTCTCTGAGACAACCCAGATACTTCTGTCAAACTAATCTTTTGAAGGCATAGATTTAACAATACAACTTCCCCTACTCAAAACAGTCAATGGCACCCCATTGTCGTCTTAGTTAGTGATAAATTCTCCATTCTGGCATTCGAGGACTTCTACAATATGGCCCCAGCCTGTGTTCCAGTCATATATTCTACTTATCCTCATGCTCTAATCATTTGAGTAAACTGAAGAAAAATACTGACAAGGGTTAAAACTAAAAAATTTCTTTTTCCCCTTACTTTGTATGTCCTCTGTAAGAAGATTTATCATTTAAATTATCTACTTAAATGTCCACGTACTCTAGTAAACTTTTCATCTTTAACCTCCTGTCATTCTGTGGGTGGATCTGGATAAAGGAGAACAACAAAGAAACATATTTCTCAAGGAGCCAACACTAAGGACTTCCCTGGTGGTGCAAGACTCTGCACTCCCAATGCAGGGGCTCCAGGTTTGATCCCTGGTTGGGGAACCAGGTCTCCATGCCACAACTAAAGATCCTGCATGCCACAACAAAGACCTGGAGCAACCAAATAAATAAAATAAATTTTTTAAAAAATGTTTTAAGCCAACACTTTTTTTTCCTAAATAGAGCTAGAACACTGAGTTAAAAAAAGTTTAACACAACACCAGCACTAGATAAATGATATTTATTATTATGGCTATGACTTAGTCTAAACTACATTTTTCATAACTCTGTAGAGATGAAGCCTAATACTTACAAACTTATAGCAATGCAATGAATTCTTGCCCATAGACAAGCAAATTAAAGTCCACCCAAACCAGTTTTGAAATTTCAAATTCATTTCCAACATTCCTAATCCACAAATTCATCTGTTCATTGAATTCTACTTTAAACTTATTGTAACATCTTTTTCCCTCATTTAATTAATGTGTTAAACAATGTCTTCGAGATATATTTATTTTATATATGTATGAGAGTCATGTACCTTCATCACTCTGACTACAACTACCACTGAGGATGTCAGATCTGCCAGCCACTCACAGAGCACACCAGCGGTCACTCCAATACTACAAACCTAAAGCCTTACTTAGCCTGCTGGCACCCATGGTGTTTTTGAGTAAAGGAGCTTCTACAGCTACCTTCATCTTTTCCCAGGGGTTATGGTGAGGCGGCATCAAGTTAGCTTGGGGGTAAATATGATATTTGGGCTTCCCTGGTGGCTCAGATGGTAAAGTGTCTGCCTGCAATGCGGGAGACCTGGGTTCAATCCCTGGGTTGGGAAGATCCCCTGGAGAAGGTAATGGCAACCCACTCCAGGACTCTTACCTGGAAAATCCCATGGACAGAGGAGCCTGGTAGGCTACAGTCCATGGGGTCGCAAAGAGTCGGACACAACTGAGCAAATTCACTCACTCAAATATAATATTTAGGACCCTAGCAGCACCCTAAAAGGCTATATGAGTTAGCACACCCTGGTCCTAAAGCCTCTAATATGTGTCAAGGGAATCTCTTAAGCCCTAGGGAAAATCCAGTTCATCATAAGGAAAGATTTTACAGATAAAGAGAACTGAATTGCAATCCTAGAAAGGTGAGTCTTGCCAATACCAATCAAAAAGCAAGTCAGTGTGAGAAGTGGGGTGGCAGTCTGTGGCCCAGAAGGCCCAGCACCATTGGAGTATTGCCGTGTGTCCAGGGCACATGCTCTACCTGAGCCATCCCATGGTCTCACTGAATTCAGCAAAAGACAGATCCCTTCTTGGAGGTGGGGAGGGGTGCATTTATCCTTCCCAGAAATCTGCTGAGAAGAGCCGCTGCTACAGCTGAGCATAAAACTAAGAGGTCTCACTCTTTCGAATCTGAGCAAAGGACAGTCTAGATCTAAGTGCTTCCCAAAAGTCAGTCAATTCATTATCACTTCCACCCCTTTCCTGAGAAGCTGGGGGACAAAGGAGATCTCTGCATATGATCCCTGAATGTCTCCAGCATTTCCTAAACATTTGGCCAGAAATAGACATAAGAGAGTGCTGTGTATTGGCCACTTAACCTGCTTCATCCCTACCCTATTAGGACAACAGTGCTCTGGGTGTAGCCCACACGCACGCCCCTTTCTAGCCTTGGACAGCTGCCAAGGATGCTGTCAGCAAGCCCAATTCCAGAGTTACCCCACAACAATAAAATCTGGCTCTTCTTCCACTGTGTATCTCTCAAAGTCACTTAATTTCCCCCTTTTTCCCATTAGTTGACATTATAAAAACATTGTTCTAGTTTAGGTGGAATTTTTTTCCTGCTTCATTACACTTGCTTTTTTTTTTTTTTTTTTTTGGACTTCCCTCCGCTATATCTGCAATGAGTACACACCACCTCCCTTGCAGCCTCTCTGCTTTTAGCAATAATTTGCACATAATGGAACAGCCAGAGGGGGTTTGATCAATGACCTCTGTCTCAGAGATGCTGTTCCTAGGGAAACACATCTGCCAACATAAAGTATTGGAGCAATCACAGCTCAGTGAACGCAGTAATAAGCAACTGTTACTCTGGCGCCATCAGTCATGTTCAGTTACAGACCTGAAAGGAAATGGCACCTCAGGGAGCAATGTCCTTCCATAAATTTGGGCAACAATGAAGAATGATTTGCAATCAAGTAATAAAAGGCCCAAAAAAGGTCCACCATGCATACTAACATCCAGTATAGCTGACAAAGGAAATAAAAAACCTTGGCATTGTTTGCTCGTTATGTAAACTACACAGCTGTCCAAGCAATTAAGATATGATTTTGGGAATTCTCTCGTAAAAATTTGCTAACAGTGCTTCCACTTGTGAAAGTGACATTCTTCTATATCAGTAAAGTGCATTTCATTAAGGTAATGCAATTTCATCAAACTTAATAGTAGGAATTGCTTAACCTTATGGCAAGAGTACGTAAACAACATAAAATTAATGTCACTCCTCATGTGGGAGAATAGATCTGCATCAGTGACAGTGCTGATCCAATAATAAAGAAAGCCAGTGGCAGAGCCTTCAGGTCCAGGGGCTCTGGGGACAAACAGCTGCTCCCTAACTCACATGTTAGAAATCTGCACCGGCAATAACACAGTTAAATGTTAACCTTCATGCACAGTGTTAAGCTGGAAGGAAAGAAACTACTGAAGATAGGTGAGAAGAAGGGGCTGACTTTAGAACAAAACAGGGCACTGATCTTACCAAGAAGAGGCACAGGCTTGCTAAGCAATCAAAAGAAATGGAAAGGAAAGTAACATTCCCCACCGAACTGAGTTGCATTAGTCCGAGAGATAAATGACCCCTTCAGTTTGTTGTAGACCCCACAGCCATTATCTCTTACACTGGAGGTCTTCTCTGGACACTGGATAGTGGATGGAAACAGGAAGTCCTTGCTAAGAAGAATTCCATTTGGACTCTTCACTTGCACCAATTCAAGCTAAGCTGAATTTCCCCCTCACAAAGCAAATGCTATTATAGAGTTCCCACAGGAGAGCTGGTACTTGAAAATCACTGTCAATAGAAGAAAGAGCCCTTCATCTTCTAAACAGAGCCCAAAAACATGGTTACCTTGAAAAGTTTCAGCCTTCTCCTCAATGTGTACTTTCATCAAAATTGTTTATGATAAACACAATTGATTCACTTCAAATCTCCTTCTCAAATTTCCGTAGTAAAGGAGTGGGGAAGTAGAAAAATGAAAGCAAATAATCTAGATTATCTCCAGATTATGCAATTAACAGCCAAATGATTAGATACTCATCCTGCAAGGAAGCTCACTCCTTCTCTACTGAATACATAGTCACTGCTCACTATGTGTTTCCAGATGTGAGAATGATGGAGGCCGTGCCTTCAGGAAGCAAGTGGTCTGATAAGGAAGACAAGCATGCAAATAAAGGGAAGGTTGAATGAAATGAGCGGCACTTTGATTTGGTATCAGCGGTAGAGAGGAGTGCAGGTTTAATTTTGACTGTGGGGTAAGGTTGTGAGTCTCCATGACCACGGTAGCATTTGTTGATGAGCAGGCCATCCCAGAAAACGATGCTATCATGGAGTCCTTTGAGAAGAGGGTAGAGATGGTTAATGAGACGCACTGACAGATGTGGCTGGATTGAGAACTGAGCCAGATCATGGAAAGCCTTGAATGACTCAGGGTTCTTTGGGAACCAGATGGCACATTCAGATGAGCTCATCAAGGAAAGGTTAATAATGGGATATTTACAGAAGTGTGGGCAGGATTAAGGGAAAGCAACAAGGGAAAGTGAAATAGTCTATAACTACCAAATACAGGGAGTCCTTATCACCCTGGAGGATACTGAAGATGGAAGAATTCAGAAACCTAAAGAAAAATTTATAGCTGTGGCTATAGGATTCAGTGTCCCAGAGAGCGCTGCTGTCTTAGAGGGATACATCCCAGCAAGGAGGAATGCACAGGAACAAATACTTTGATGACTCTCTCTCTCTCTCCCAAAGGGAAGCCAGAAGGCAAGGGAGCCCACAGTTTCAGTCAATAAATGCCAGTCTCAATGACAAAGCACAGGGGGAAAAAGAAAAAAGAATAGTGAGTTGGTCTAGAGAGGCACATGGTAAATATCCCGCAAAGCCTAATTACCATGATAAGAAATTTAGACAGGGTTTAACCACTTTGGTTATAATTCTGGTATTAATTCTATGTGAGTAGGACTGTAAGATTCTCATTTTAGATTATGAGCTATTTAAAAGCAAAGCACTGTGTCTTTATCATCGTTTTATCCCCTGCATCTCATGTAGGCAGGCACAAGTAGCAATGTGAGAATATTAGTGACTAGCAGTTAAACAAGACTGATACTGTCAAGCCTCAAATACCACAAAGAATTTTTGCTTATGGACTCTGGAAACTCACAATAGTCCCCTCAATAAGAACCACAGTAAATGGATGTCAAAGTTCATGGCATGCTACTTTTGCCGTACAATTTTAGGTCAGCCCTGAGTATATGACCAAATCCTGAATGGGCTAGAGTTTTACCCTGGCCAAGCATCTTCTATTGCAAAGGGAAACCAAAAGCAAGTCACTGGGCAATAAGGCCACCTAATCGTTAAACTCTGTATTGTATGCTGTGCTTAACATCAGTTTGGGTCCACAGAGAGGATGAAAGCACACTACACTGGCTCCCTCTGCCTGCAGAGAATGGGAGACAAGGGTCACTTTTCCCTGGAGATGAAAAGGGAAGGATAAGGGTAGCAGCCTTGTAGTACAAAGAGCCTTGGGCTTGTTATGAGCGGCCCCAAGTTTGGGGCCCAGAGCCACAGTATATGACTAACATGACCATCAACTCTCTGAACCTCACTGAGCTGGAGCTGCTCACAGGTCAGGTCAAGATAATTCCTACAACCAAGGTTGTAGCTAGCATAAATGAAATACCATGTAGAAAAGCGGTTTATAAACTGCCACACAGCATGCAAGTAGAAGGTATTATTCTGGCCACTGCTTCCTAGCATTCAACAATTATTCAGCCTCTGCAGAGGCATCCTATCAACTCCTCTTCCCCCAGTAATAAGTAAAAGGGTAAAACTAAACAATCTGGGGGTTAACAAGTTTTTCATGGACATTTCTTTTAAGACTTTTACAGCACATAGGAGAGAAAGTAATCAGACTTTTCAATTGTATTTTATTTATTCTACCTATAAATGAAGCCTGTTGTCTATTGTTTGATTGATTCAGGGTACTCTGTCAGTTTTGCTAAATTTTCCATCAAATCCACATGGGCAATGAATAGCTAGCTACCACTTTTAATTCGTCATGAATGCCCACAGAATGAATGAATGCTTCAATACCCTATACTAGGATTCTCAAGACAGTCAAATGATGGAGATGATAGACAATAAAAACATAGCTGTGGGAGATAACTGTACTATGGGAAGTTTCATCAAGTATGTCGTATGATCAGGGGCACCAGAGTGTTAAAGCAAAGGTAGTTCTTTGTCAGAAATGTTCAGTCAACTGCTATTTTTGTTTCTGTTTTCACTGAGATACAGCTGACATACGACATTGTATTAGTTTCAGATTTATGACTTAATGACTCAATATTTGTATATATTACAAAATGATCACCACAATAAGTCTAGTTAACATTTGTCACCATAACAGTTAACAAATTTTTTTCTTGCAATAAGAACTCTTAAGATCTACTCCCAATAACTTTCAAATATATAATACATATTAGCAACTATAGTAAATAAGCATGCTGTATATTAAATCCCCAGGACTAGTTGATTGATTTATACTTACTTATTTTATCACTGTAAGTTTGTATCTTTCGATCTCCTTCACCCATTTCACCCATTCACCCATCCTCTGTCCCAGCCTTTGGGAACCACTAATCTTTGTAGTTAAGAACTTGGTTTGGTTTTTTTAGGTTCTACAATAAGTGAGATAATAAAGATTTGTCTTTCTCTGTCTGATTTATTTCACTTGATGTAATGCTTTCAAAGTCCATCCATACTGTTGCAGGTGGCAAGATTTTATTCTTTTTTATGGCTGAAATACACACACACACAATTTCTTTATCCATTCTTCTATCAGTGGATACTTCTGTTGTTTCCATATCTTTTCTACTATAAATAATGCTGTGATGAGCATGGGGATACAGATGTCTTTCTGAGATACTATTTCTGTTTTCTTTGGAAAAATACTCTGAAGTGTTTTAAATTCTCTCCCCCTCATATGCTTCCACCACTATGACCATAGCTGCTGCTGCTGCTGCTAAGTCACTTCAGTCGTGTCCAACTCTGTGCGAGCCCAGAGACCATAGCAGTCAGCCTTTAATAATGGCCAAATCTGTTGATTTTGCTTTCATCTTGATATCTGTCTTTATGAGGCAGAATAACTTAGTTTTAAAAACCACTCTCTGGAGCCATATGGCCTGGGTTCAAATCCTGTCTCTGCCATTACAAGTCACATGACCACAGAAAAAAGTTATATAACCTGGTTATGCCTTCATTTCCTCAAATGTGAAATGGGAATAATAAGAGAACCCACTTCATAGGGTGTTACAGTGCCTGGCACATGGCTTTACAAGTAGTACAGTGCCTGGCACATGGCTTTACAAGTAGTTTTTATTTTAAAACTTCTTATGATTTCAAAAAATAAACGTTTTTGACAGTTTTCTGAATCTCTGTAAACAATTCCTTTATTTCTAAATAAGAACTTGGAGACCTTCTTTCTAAATCAGTGGTTTAATGCATAGTTCTCCAGGTATGTTGGTTTCAAATTCTAATGTTGCTAAAAAATTTGCTTCTAAAAATTTGTTCATGGACCTTAATGACCACCATGGAAAATTCTTTCACCAAATCCACCAACAACTCTGTCAAAAGACCTAGACTCTAGGCCAAGATCTCTGCCATAGGGAATTGGGTCACTAACTAGCATGTGTGAGAAATTCATTTAACTTTTTTGCATTTGAACGTCCCTAAATTCAACAACACTGAAAGAGGAGGTGCTGGGACTTGGAAACAAACCTATGAGTGCTTTCAGGGATTCAGACATGAACAGAAATGTTCAGAGATGACAATGGGTTTTGGATTCCCTCATTAGAAAGTCAGCAAGATCAACAAGGACCTACTGTATAGCACAGGAACTATACGTAATATTTTGTAATAACTTCTAAGGTAAAAGAATCTGAAAAAGAATACATATATATATACAGTTGTTTAGTCACTAAGTCATATATGATTCTTTTGCAACTGCTTGGACTACAGCCCACCAGGCTCCTCTGTCCATGGAATTTCCTAGGCAAGAACACTAGAGTGGGTTGCTATTCCCTTCTCCAGGGGATCTCCCCGACCCGAGGGTCAAACCTGCATCTCCTGCATTGGCAGGCAGATCCTTTACCAGTGAGCCACCAGAGAAGACCAAATATATATATATATACACACACACACATACATTCATAGGGTTGGCTAAAATGTTCATTTGGTTTTAAGTAAAAAAAAGACATACTTTGCATTTTCACCAAGAACTTGAGTGAACAACGTATTCCCCAACTGAACAAACTGTTTGGCCAATCCAATCATACATATGTGTATGAATCGCTGTGCTATACACCTGAAACTATCACATTGCAAATCAACTATGCTCCAATAAGTAAATAATTTTCCCTCCTCCCCTCCCCCCCAAAAAAGACAAGAAGACATTTCTGAATAGACTACCTAAATCTGCTAGGTAGAATCACTAATTCAACATTATTAGGCCCAGGAACTTCTCTTGCTTTTACATTTCAGAAAGGATGAGTAATATGGGATGGACAGAAGGGTGAGGAAAATAGCCTATGAGAGCAATTTGATTTGAAGGCCCTCATTCTTCTCTGCTTTTCAACAAGCAATGAGAAGTCATTCACTATGAAACACATAGCATGATACCCCTCTCTGGGTATCCCTGCAACCTAAAAGGATAGAGAAGATACCCAGCAAACTCTCAACTGCCCTTAATGATGGAAGCACCAATGTGGAAGGATGTTAAAGCCCAAACCTGAGGTTATCGGCTCATTTAGGACAGCAGCCCTTAAGGCACTCTCACCACAGGCTCCTGCTCCTGGGCAGCTCCAGTCCACCTAGAAGCAACTGTGATAGAATAGAAAGGACACTGGACAAAGACTCAAAAGACCTAGATTTGAAGCCAGTCTCACAAGTTCACACAACAGCAAGTATTTTTCAGAACTTTGGAGTCTAGAAAAAATGGATGGACAGACTTGGACATAAAAGCTACGCATCTGAGGGTCTGTGACAACCCTCAGATGACTCAACTTTATGATGATTGCTGCTGACTCAGCTTTACTCAGAGCTATCCATGGTATCATTGGGCTTCACTGGTAAAAAATCCACCTGCAATGCAGGAGACCTGGGTTCAATCCCTAGGTTGGGAAGATCCTCTGGAAAAGAGAGAGGCTACCCACTCCAGTATTCTGGCCTGAAGATTTCCATGGACTGTATAGTCCATGGGGTCACAAAGAGTTGGACACAACTGAGCAACTTTCTGTTCAAATTGATACTTTTGAATTGTGGTGTTGGAGAATCCCTTGGACTGCAAGGAGATCGAACAAGTCCATTCTGAAGGAGATCAGCCCTGGGGTTACTTTGGAAGGAATGATTCTAAAGCTGAAACTCCAGTACTTTGGCCACCTCACGTGAGGAGTTGACTCATTGGAAGAGACTCTGATGCTGGAAGGGATTGGGGGCAGGAGGAGAAGGGGACGACAGAGGATGAGATGGCTGTATGGTATCACTGACTCGATGGACATGAGTTTGAGCAAGCCCCAGGAGTTGATGATGGACAGGGAAGCCTGTGTGCTGCAGTTCATGGGGTCATAAAGAGTTGGACATGACTGAGCAACTGAACTGAGCGACTTTCACTTTCACTTTTCATGATACCATTATTCTCATTTCTTAATCAAAGATGAGAGAAGCACAGAGACAGGGCAAACAAAACGCAGGCTGACACATTAACATGTGTGGGGCATTAGAATCTGGACATCGTTGTGGGGCTATGATTCTTCCACACCTGTACTACATTAGGGTGAGGGGGATGTTTAACAACCTTTCACAAAAAGTGTCAGACTACCATTCAGGGAGGTCTTTCTGCGAATCAGGCTACTGGCACTAAACGCCTCTCCTCCGCAAGGAAATACCAAGGGTCTCTCCCACTCCCATCATCAGGACACTCAGAACTCAAAGCCAGGAATATCAAGCCAAAATAGAATTCGGAGAGATCAATGACTCACAGATAGTAAGTCAGGCAGCTAGACTTAGGAACACATATTGAGCTAAGCATCCATAAGTTCTAACTAACTTAAAGACTATCTCCTAGGAAGTGACATTAGACAAAATAATCTGGGAATATAAACCACCCCACAATGTCCTAGATTAATGTTAACCCCTTGACCACACTGTCAGTTTCATCACCCATTGCCTTGTCAACAAAAACCATAAAGTGATCACTGATATGAAATCAATGTAGTATCACTATAGTTCCAGAACTTAATATCCAACATAGAATGGATGCTCAACAAGCCTACAAAAAATAATGAATGGATGAATGCTATTTGGGGGCCTATTCTCTCATAGCTACACAAGTGATAATGTTTTATATGAGATTTTTTTTAATTTCTATAATCACACAATTTTTAATGAAGATCAACAACCACTGTGATGAAACATATGCTATACATTAATAAAGCTGTACGTTTACATCATGGGATAATGCATACATGTCTAGATGTGTGTCTGTGTGTGTGTGTGTGTGTGTGTGAGATTTCATAATGTCATTAAGGAACAGTTAAATCCTGCTCTGCTCTATAATAAATGACTAACATGCCTGCATATGGGCCAGGAGTTTTAAGATCACACACCTATAGAGGGCAGACAAGCAACAAAGGCAGGAATCAGGCAGGACAGAAAGCAAAGCTGCTAAGTGTTTACTTCTCAATCAGACAAGCTGGTCTCCAATAGCAATCACTTCACAAGGTTGTCAAAAGGATACAGAACCATATAAAATGCTTTGCTAAGCAACTAAAATAGACAACAGAACATCTCCCTGGACTCTGTAAACAATATAGCATAGTCCCTTGACTCAGACCAGGACAGGGGTATTGTCTGGGGTCCTCCCCAGACATCCTGTGATTCTAAAAAGAAAAGAGTTCTCCCTAAGTGAAAGCCAGCAGAGTAACAAGGGAAGCAGTAAGACAGGTGATTAATTCTTTTTAAAGCAGTAAACCGACAGATCTAGGGGAAAACAATCTGTAGTACCTAATGACCCTCCAAAAAAATGGTAGTGATCTATCGTCTATCAAGGGAGTAGAAGTGGAAAGTAACAGAACTTGTTTTAATTATGACAATTTAATTTTTACAAGGCAGTAAAGACTATAGACATAACAATTATTGAAGTGTAGTGCACACGGGCATGTGCCTGCACACACCCAATATCATTAATTTATATAATGATACAGCAATGAGAATTTTGTTTTTGAGGGAGGAGACATTTAAGTTGTTTTTTTCTCCCTGTAATTTTACAATTTAGGACATTAACAATCTAGGTTTTGAGGTAAAAATTTTAAATAATGGTCAATGCTACTATAAATTTTTCTCAGCCACTTATGCCATAAGTTAAGATATTGAATATTTGGGGAAAATTTGCAACTAAAGAGCAAAATCTTCCAAGTCTCTGTACCTAATGAAAGAAGCCGAATGAGAAGGGTTTTTATTAATCAAAACTTACCTCCAAACCATTTATTCATTCACAGTCAATTTTTTAGCTCTGACTTTGAGTATAGAATTTTTTGTAATTTTTTTTATTTTTAGTTGAAGGTAATTGCTTGACAGAATCATGTTGGTTTCTACCAAACATCAACATGAATCAGCCAATTAAATCAAAAGGTTGATATCTTCTCTCTTTACAGTATTAGCAATTTCACCCACCCCTGGGCCTTTGTATCAGAGACTATTTGGAGTATAGAAAAACTGAGGCCACTCATCTTAGTCATTCGATCTTTTAACAATGCAAATTAGTTTCCAAAGGATTGTCCTTTAGGGTACAATGCAGTGTTTTAATTAATTTGGTATCTACAGAAATTTGGGGACTGTTTGTTGCTTTTCCTATGACAAAATAACAAAGCTTTAAGTTGGAGAGTTCTCCTGCTAAGACCTCATTCCACACTATAGTGCTGAATGTTGCCAGTCTTTGATGTGCCATTAGTATTTCTTTCCCAAATACAAAGCTGTATACAAAGTACAGCCTTTATAAAATTTTCAAAAATTTTTTTCACTTTACCAGTAACTCATGACCCAGCTGATCCATGAAAAAAATGTCTTATCCTGGAAGAAACAACAAAAATCACAACAAAAACCAAGGTGGTTTAGAAAAGGCCGTTTCAAAGCCTGGAGTTTTAAAAAGAAAAAACGCACACACAAAACAAAACAATTAATACATCAGAGAATTCAGTCAGGGTTTTGTAGCATTACAAGTTTTCTCAGCTATAAAGAAACATATTGAATGTTTAGAGCACAGCCCATTCTTCACTGCTTCAGTTGTTTCCTTTTGTTTACAAGTCTCTGCCATCCTTCTTTGTGAATTGAATGCTAAACTATCTCTGGAGAGATGTTATATTGCTTACAGAATGCTTCAGCAGATGGTGCTTCCTGTTGCAACAGAAGGCTGTGATTATACCTGAACTCTTCAAGAACTCTAACACTGAAAAACAAGATAAATGAAAGTCTTGAAAAGTTTTATCTCTTCCCTCCCTAGCTATATAGATGCTCAGCCAACCACCGGTCCTTCTTTGTCAATTTACCAAATAGAAGCAACTCTCCCCACCTCATCCCATCTCCTCCAAACCAAGGAAGCCTTTTTTTTTTTTTTTTTTTTTTTTTTCCTAATGGCTTAAGTCCCCTATCAGCAGAATTTGTTTAAGAATTATTAAGAGTATTGCTGATTCAGATGCCTGGTCACTGTGCATTCGGATATTTGAACAACCCATTATAAACAATAAAGAAAAGGGAATAGGTCTTCATCAGGAAGTGTCTATAAAAATAAATCGAAATACTGAGAAGGCCACCTGGTGCCAAAAATTCAGGCCTATTGAGAAATTTATCTCCACACATTTTGAGAGAAATTGTCCTTTTCGAAAGACTCTTGTACTCATCCTTTGCAGTAATACCGTCATCTTTGAAACTGAACAGCACTTCTTGGTGAGTCTCAAGGACCTGTCACTTTACCCTTGAACCTCTTTTCTATTTTTCTCTCCCTAAATGTCTTTCATGCATTTCCTGCCATGATCCGTTTAGTTCACTGTCCAAAGTGAAGGGTAATTCCTAATTTGTCTTATCCTGTCTCTGCATTCAAAGGAAAAATGTCACAATATATAATAGAAGCAAGAGGAGAGAAACCACATACACACATAGTTACTTCATAGATATAATTTGGAAGATAGCAGAGTTCCTCTTTAGAACTCTGCTGATACATAGCATCCTGAAGCTTTAAGCCCTTTATTTGTGTGATGCACTGATCTGGCCTTCCGTTATCCCTGCAATTAACCCATGAGCCAAAACTCTTCCCTCCCATAACACAAAAAACTCACTCTTAGGGCTCTGCCTTCTCATATGACAATGGATGAGAAAGATTCAGGCAGGTTGTAGCCGAAGTGAAATGCAGCCTTCCAAGGAAATTCATCACGTGGAACTTCAGAGCTGAAGACTATTCAAACAATCATCTAATTCATACCCCTCATCTCAGAAATAAAACCCAAAATGTTTATTGATTTGCCCAACACCATAGAAAGAGCCAAGACTGTCCTAGAACTTAAGTCTAGTTATTAAACATATTACCAGCCCTGGTCTTAAATATGCAAAATTTCACAAGTGCTGGAATGAGTAAAGCATTAAAAATTTCAACTGATCTCTGGGTTTGGTGCATCAGTACATCTAGCTACCACCTTTATGCACCTTTAGCTGGAAAAATCAACCGGCAGACCCTTCTAGAGTGACGTCACTACCTGCTTGCATCCAAGGTCACTGTCAAGGTCAGGAACTGGGGACATAGTGATAGTCTATTTATATTCAAGGAGAATAACAATATTTATTAATACGGTGTACCCCAGTTAAGACTAGCAATATTTCAAGGACTCAATAGCCATATTTGTGTAGTGGCTACTATGTAAGCACAATTCTGTAGAGTTTGAATAACAATGTACAAAAGTTATAATGCTTCTTTCTGATACATTTCTTAGCTAATCATAAAAAAGTCAAAATATGCAATGTCTGTGCCTTTCTTTTTTCCCTGCTTATCCCAGTATGTCCTGGCCTTATGCCACCTCATCGTTTAACACCATACTCAGAGTATTTAGAAATGAAATCTTTTATTATTTTTGTGCTACAGAAGTTTTGCTTCCCTTTCATTATTGCAATAAAGTAAAAGGCTTTCCATTCCTGCTACCACACATCTTAAATCTTCTATCCCCTAAAAATGTACAGGCCCAGCGTGTGCATGTTGTCAAGCAGACTCTGTGCCATTACAGCCTGAGCCAATAAAAAGGAAGTTTATTAATAACAAAGGGCAACATGGCAGATGGGAGAATCTAGGTTCATCCAGCTTGGAAACTAAAGACCAAAAGAAATGTCTTATGGGGCATGTTGGAAAAATGTCTCCAAACTACGCCAGCTGACTTCCTTCTGTTCCCTGGTTCACCTGAGCTGCTGACTGAACGTGAAACTCGAGAGCTTCACGTTGGTGAGAAAGAGCTCAGGCTAAACCTTCTGCGTTCATCCCAATTGCAGGATTCTCAAACAAGAAACTGTTAAATATCACGGAATGAAGAGGAAGGGGCGATAAAGAATAGTGAGAAAGAATGAGAAAGAAAGGAGGGAAAATAACAAGAAAGGATATAGAGAAGTGACAAATTATGCAAAAAATACATCTCTAATCCAGAAAAAAGTTATCTTTGCAGTACTGGCCACCCAGCGTTCCAGGGGGCCCGCCACAAGCCCTGGTACTTAGAGGCCCCTGATCTGTAGGCTTTTGGCTGTAACATCCCTCATAGGAAATATCTGTGAGCCCATAAGGAGAGCCCAACTGAGACCCATCCGCCTTCCTCCTTCCAGATAATGCTGTGTGTATCCAGGAGCCTAGAAATCCCTGCCGACAAGACCCTCAGGTGCCTGGAGGGTTCGTGAGGGCCTTTCCTTCTGTCTGCACGATGGTGATGGTCCCTGGGGCTGCTCAGCAGTGGCCGGAGTAGCTGTCTGGGTGGAGGAAAGAAAGGGGGCTTGACAAGATGGGGGCATCCCTCAGTGAGCATGCAAAACAGCTCAGGATTTGGAAGGGACTCAGAAGCGGGAAGGAAAGGAATCTTCATGTTCTGGACACACAATATTAGGGCCTGGTGACCTTTTTCACATAAGGCAGTCGATCCAGTCATGCAGTATTGCTACATTTCTCATTGAGAGAAAAATATGCTGGATTAGACCTTCCTGTAATATTTTTCTTCATGGAAGGGTCTTTCTTTCGCTTATGGCATCTTACAATTACAGGCTGCCCACCTGGATCTGCTAGTCCTAACTTCAACACACGGGTGAAGCGTGGGCGCCAGTGTCTGTACCTCTCCTTCATTGTCAGTGTGTAGTTTATGCAGAAAAGGGTGAACCAAGCCAGGGAGCATTCCTGGTTTGAGAGCCTGAAATCATAATCAAAGAGCTACCCGAAGTCTGCATGAGTCCAATCACAGTAGTCCATAGACTGCACAGCTCCACTCAGAATGGAGCTAGAGGGGAAGAAAAGTTAGACATTTATGCGGCAAATCTGTAGGAACCACTTAAGAGATGCAAAAAGAGAGCTATCTGAATCAGACAGAGAAAGCTGAAAGACCATTTTTATTTGGTGAATTACTTTGGCTTTAGGGATACAAAGGTAATCAAAAAAAGATGGAGTCTTGGTGATTTAAGCATATGGAGTTCTCAGACATACATTCATTTTAGGGGTTTTTTTTTCTCCTCCCACATTTTTGGAAAATTTATCCTAGCAATTGCTTTCTTGATGGAGACATGAATTATGCGTTCTGAATAGTGATGAGTAAATTTAAAAGGGTTCAGGGCTGAATGCATGAATACTCAGTCAGCTCCTTCTTCTTAACTCATAATTCCAGCTTTCCCAACCATTAAAATCAAATGGATAAGCTTGTAAGAATAGGCTTGCTTAAAATACGGTCAGGACTTCAGTCCAATTTGGCTTAGACCAGGTATATCATAAAATTATAAAAGAAAGAATTAAGACAAAAGTGAACCTCAAAAATATCCCGTTTAAAAGTTAAGATGATTGGTTAAAAAATTTTAAAGTAGGACTGTTAATCTCTAAGAAATAGTAATTTGATCTGCATATTTAGTTTGTAGCAACTAAATATTATTCTGGTTTTCAATCACTTCTTTTCTCCTTCAAGTTTCATATGTAAAAGAGAAAATACTGCATATGAAATATTGTAGTATACTTGATATACTGCAGTATAGTAGTGTTAGTATACTATTATATATTAGAGGTACAAGGTAAGTGAGACACCAGTCTTTTTAAACACAAACTTGAGATTTTTAAACCGACTGACATTCAATCCAAATTGTTTACCTACCAATGACAATGAGTTCATCGCTTATTGGCAGCCTAAGGAAAAAACTTGAATATCATTTGTTACCTGTCTTTTTAAATTTTCTGGCAGCATATGTTTGTGTACGTTTGTGTGTGTTTATCTCTGTAATCACTTTTGTGTGTCTTTGTTTCCCTCAGAGTAACTCTGCATAAAGGTAAAGACCATAATCAGATCACCACTTGATCATTTTAAGTTCTACTTCATACCTTTACACTGACATGTCAATATGTGCTCAGTTGCTAAGTCACGTCTGACTCTTTGTGAACCCATGGACTGTAGCTGGCCAGGCCCCTCTGTCCACGGGATTCTCCAGACAAGAATACTGAAGTGAGTTCTCCAGAGATATTCTCTACCCAGGGATCAAACCTGCATCAGCAAGCAGATTCTTTACCAGCTGAGCCACCTTACACTAACACAGTTTCCCCTCATCTCTAAGTCTCCAGACAATCTAACCAGACTTGAGCTCCATCTTTATCAAGTTCCGGTAACTAACAGTAGATACATGGGTATCATTGTACGTGTGAAATGACTGACTCTAGTCTGAAAGAAAAGGGAAGTTCTCAATTTAGAGAACAGGGACAGAATTAAGGAGGCATTACACACTTCACGGCGTTTATTTGGTTTCATTATACAGCATCTACAGTTAGTCACACAGGAGAAAAGAATAAAAGAGGAGTGTGAGTTAGGTGTTTAAATTTGTTCAAGTATTACAGTAATGAGTTCCACAACTTACCTCCCCCCCACCCCAAGAAAAAAGTACAGTAAAACACTGCTCTAAAATAGCACAGCAAGCCCCATTAGTCACTGTGGGGAAAGCAAAGTGCTTTAATTCCTTCCAAACTGTCAAGAAGACAGTGAGGGATGGAGCGCTTAAAAGTGCCTTTGTTAAGGATGTTATTGCTAACCCATCTAGAAATAAAGGTGGTGCTGGGCTGGGGAAACATAAAAAAAAATCTTTTCTTTGTACATCATGTTATCTTTTCTCAACTGGGACACTCTTAGTTTCCTGGGGCTGCTCTAACACATTACCACAAACTTGGTGGCTTGAAACAACATACGTTTATTCTCTCACAATTCTGAAGGTCCTAAGTCACTTTCACAGACTTAAAATCAAGGTGTCAGCGGGGCCATGCTCCCTCTAAAGACTTTAAGGGAGAATCTGCTTCTTGCCTCGTGCAGCTCCTGGACGCTGATAGCATGCCCTGGCTGGGCTCACATCACTCCAGGTTCTGCCACCATTGTCACACTGGAAACGCCTCTATTCTGCACGTGCATGTGTGCGTGCGTGCGTGCATGTGTGTGTGTGTTAGATCACCCTTGGCCTCTCTCTTATTTAAACACGTGTGTATTTGCATGTAGGGCTCACCTAGAACATATAAAATACTCTTCCAGCTCAAGATACTTAGTGAATTGCATCTGAAAGAAAGTGAAAGTCGCTCAGTCATGTCTGACTCTTTGCAACCCCATTTATTGTAGCCTGCCAGACTCTTCTGTCCGTGGGATTCTCCAGGCAAGAATACTAGAGTGGGTTCCCATGCCATTCTCCAGAGGATATTTCTGACCCAGGGATCGAACCTAGGTCTCGTGCATTGCAGACAGATTCTTTACCATCTGAGCCACCAGGAAGCTTTTTTCTTTTTCTTTTCTTTTTTTGTTTGTTTTTGTGGGGTTTCCTTTGCTTGGTTGATTTTTTGGTCATGTAAGGTCACATTTACAAGATCCAGAAATTAGAATGTGGATACCTTTAGGGAGTCCTTTTATAGCCTACACAGACACCACTGAGGTGAATGGTAGTATCTCAAGTCCTTGAGGGTGGTCTCCAACACCCAGCATCAAAATACTAAAGATGACAGAGAATAATTCCCTTATCTCTGCCCCCCAGCAATTCCAATGAAAGGACAACATGGGCAAGGGTACAAACACAGATCCCTGTACCCACAGCCACCTTATGTGGCCCAAAACAGCATCTACTTCCTTAAGAATGTGACTCTAAAGGGTTTCTGACAAGCACAGGTTTTCCTTATCTTGACAGACCATCTCTTGTGATGATGCCTCTTCGCACGGCCATCTTATTTAAATCCTCATTCTCATGTCTACATTTTATCACCACCCACTCACTCCTAATTCTCTAAATTGTCTTCCATTTGTCTTCATCCCTCAACTGAAAGTTCCTTCTATGTCCTCTAAGAAAAGTGGCTGTCCTGGTCCCTGTCTTCCTCACCCAGTCCTGACCCTCCCCCTCTTCCATTTCCCCACTCTCCTCTCACTGGCCTTCCTTTTGAGCAGGAGCGTGGACCTCACACTGCTCTCATACCCTCTTGCCTCTCTCAGAACTCAATCTTTTGTGGCTCTCGAATTGATATCACCAACTGCTGTCCCTCATGTTCTCATCTGGTAACCCACAAGTGCCTCCCAGAAAGCCTGATAAAATGCATATTCCTGGATCCCATCCAAGTTTCTAGCTCAATAGATCTGAAAAGGAACTCAGAAATTCCATCTTACACGCACTCAAGTGATTCTGATGCATGCGGTCTGGAAGCCAATGTTCAAGAAACACTGTTCTGGAACCATATTGTTATTGCCTCATGAACCCACTGAGGTGTTTGTTCACCACCAAAAACTAAACTTACATAAAAAGCAAATATGACCTCACCAGATTGACCTTCCTGTTTTGTTTCCCTTAGTGACATTACCATACTTCCAGACATCCAAGAGGACGTCTTTGACTTTCTCCTTGGCCCCACTGTACCCAGATTCCAATCCACATCTAGAATATTACACTGAACACCCTGGACACCTCTCTTAGACTACAGAATCATAGGATTCTAGAGAGAGGAAGCTCTGAGAAGTAATCTAGCCATCCCAGTGCTTCCAACTGTCAGGACCTTGAAGCCCAGAGAGGTTATATTAGAAGCTGCAAAGCACCTGAAAATACCCCTGGGGTCATAGGTTCATAAAAGAGATCCTACAGCCCAGATTTTCTGAATGAGCATGCTCTCTAAAGCCAGACTGCTTGGACTTAAAGCCCCAGCTCGGCCACCTACCAGGTACATGATATATGACACAGAAAAGCAACCTAACTTCTCTGTGCCACCATCGCAAAATGGAGATAATAGTAATTCCTACTAGTTTGCTGTGAGGATTAGTGGGTCAACATATAGAAAATGCATAGAACAATATACGGGCTTAGTTGCTCAGTTGTGTCCAACTCCTTGTGACCCCATGGACTGTCTGTCCATGTCTGTTCCTCTGTCCATGGGGATTCTTCAGGCAAGAATGCTGGATTGGGTTCCCATCCCCTCCTCCGGGGATCTTCCCAACCCAGGGATTGAACCCAGGTCTCTTGCATTGCAGACGGATTCTTTACCAGCTGAGCTACCAGGGAAGCCCCATAGAACAGTATATAGGTAATGGTAGTTAAGTGTCAGCAATCACTATTGTAACCATAGAGCCATCAGGAGTATCTCCTAAATTAAAGTTTGACTTCTGTTTCCAATACCTGTCTGCTAACTCTATAGTTTTGCATCACACTTGTACTGCTCAGTCTAAAGGACATCATTTGACTGAGAAAAAGGTTGCAGACTCCCAGCTGTCACAATTTTACAGGAATGAAGAACATGCAAGCCACAGGTATCAAAAAAATGAGGTGTAGCTCCACCATTTGCCTGAAAAATAAAGGTTATCTATGACACATACTATATAGCTGGCATGCAGCTATTATTATAAAATATTCATTGGCACTACAAAATGCTGCAGGCACTGCACAAAATATAAAGTAACAATCTCTCCAGGCCCTAATTGATTATAGGCCATATATTTTTAAGGGAAGATGCTACTGAGTTACTTAACAGAGAATGAGACTCCAGGCTTTTAGGCAAAGGAAAAATCATATAGTCTTGAAGGACAATGACAATTTATGGTGTGTCTAGAGGGTGTATCTGTGTTTCCTCTTCAGCAGCAGCACATCTGAACTGCCCACAGGCTTTGTACAAAGCAAGTGCGGTGCTGGTCCTTACACTGACCTAAGCACAGCTTCCAGTTATAGGATTATCACATAGACTAAAGACCTCTCCGATCTGAAGTCAGACACAAGGGTACGAGACAACATTATGTGTTACAAATATCAGACCACACCCGCAGGAGCACAAAAGTTTCAATTATGTTTGCATGGGGCAGGTTGGAAGGCAAGAAAACTGCAGCTGAAACGAAATAAAATATTTGAAAATGAGTTTTCATTTGGGGAATTTCAAAGTCAAAATATTTTTACTCATTGTATCGTTACTACTCTGTTCTTTAACTGTGCTTTTCATCCCTATCCTTTTTCTTTCCTTTAAAAGAAGAAAATGCCCTTAAGATAAAACTTTGTGTAAATAACAGTAAATCTCAGGACAAGCCACTCAAGGCTTAATTTTTTAAAAAATAAAATCTCATGTCTTTTTCTACGAGGCCCCTGAACATATGTGCAAACAGCGCTCTTTTCAGCTATCCTTAAGAGACAATAATCCCCAAAGTCAGAGAAAATTCTTAGTTGACAACCTAGTCATTTGAAAGTGTATATATGCATGTGTTCCACAGTCTCAAAAATAGCCAACACTATGAAGAAATAAATGGGGAGAGGAATGCTGAATGTAAAACAGTGTTACCTTTTTCTCTTTTCCTTTTCTATTTTATCTTTCATTCAGTAGAAGTTCACACAGTGACACCTAGTGCAACTGGCGAGGCTATGACAGCCTAGAAGAGTGAATGAGAGAAGCTGCTTGGCAAACTCCAGGTTTAATTTCAGCTAATTCAGTAAAACCGAAAGGCTTGCCTTTCGTCTTAGACCCCAATATGCATGCATATCCTAATTATCATTTGAATCTATTTAAAAATGTATCATGCTTATGGACCATAATTCCAGCTCAGTTCATTTCCTAACAGTTAGAAATGCTGGATCATTACTATCCATAATGAAGTAGAACTGCAATTAAGGGACTCAGCAAAAAAAGCCCCCCACCTCTTTCTAAGAGGCTTGCCAAGATAAGCTCGGCGGGTTTTGAGGAATCTTCCTGAGCATTTCCATGGTGTTTTCTCCTTAAAGACCTCCCTTCCTCTGAGTCTGTTACAAGAAACCCGCCAGAGACCTGCAGACACTGTGTGCCACATTATGCAAAGCAGCCTTAAGACATTTGAGTCAACTGATCTCTGACTCAGATGACCTTCTATATCAGAACAATCCAGAAACTCCCTCAGTGAGGTTTGATGCTCTTCAAGTGTCAAGATCACCCTGCCCAGCCTTGGCATCCTCCCAACAGCTACAACAGCCTATAGCCTTACATACAATAAGTGCTCAATTAATTGTTGCTGAATGGATTTTCTTTTGTTCTGTTTAGAAACAGGGCTTAGGGCCGCCTCTTTAAATTTCTCTCATTCCTATACTTCTGTGTCACCCATGTGCATTATTTTCTACCAATTCTGTTTGGAGATTGGATAAGAGCTAAAAGAGAATCCAATGGTGAGAAATACATGCCACACACATAGCTTTAACTTCTGCACTTGGGCAGGGGCATTTGTCAAAGCTCCACTACTTACTCTGACAGAAGGTAATGGATGCAAGATGAAGCCATCTCCCCAACACTCAAGAGAGTAGGATTGCCTGAGGAATATTTATCAAAAAATTTCACTGTTACTCACATTAAGTTTGAGTCCATACGCTAAGCTGCCCCAAGACATAAATTCAAAATACCACGCCTTTCCACAAAGGAAATTCAACATCTCAAAACGAATTCTAAATAAAGGTATACATAAAAATAGGTCTACTCATTACAGCTGATTCATCATAGCAAAATCAAAAGGATACAACTTAAATGTCCAATATTATCCATCCATTTAATTAGTGTGGCTGATTATCTATCCCAGTGTCTTGCTCCAAGGCCCAGGCCTGCCCTTCCCACTAAGTTCACCAGCTGTTGATACAGAATTTCCAGCCCCTGGCAGTTTCCTATTTCCGGTGCCTCTGTCTCTCTTGCTTTTTTGTCAGACAGCTCTCTCTGGCACCAAAGAAGGGCCAGGGAGTCAACAAGCCCAGAGGGTCATTTCCAGGAGTGTGTGGTGAGAGACCGCGGACATTCCATGTGGTGTCTCTGTGGATCTCCAGCAGGACTGCCCTGCCCCCAAGCCCCGCTGGTGACCCTGTGATAAACCTCTCATCAGTGTACTCCCTTCCCTGCCTCACTTTTCCCGTTTATCAGCTGCGGTTGTTGGGATCCGCTATGAATACTGCCACACCCAAGTCCTTGTCTCAGGTCTGGAGAGCCCAAAGTCAGTCAATTAGGCTATATGCATAAGTGAATATGTAGTAATAAAAACTAATGCCTACGTGCCAGATTCACACTATTTCCAGAGCTCGAGTTGGTGACTGTGCCCACAGCTGAAAACCAAGGTACCATACACCCTGATTTTCTAAACGGACCACAGAGCAGCCACACAAAGTCAGAAGCCAGACGTCATCTTATCTGGTTTACACAGAGGCAGCAGAATCAGCCCTTCTCCTCCCAGCTTTTCCCTCCCAATGCTCCTATGAAGACAGCTGGCAAGGTGGGACCATCCTGAGCCTTTGGGTGAGGTGCTGAGTTCATGCTGAAGTGCTGTCTCCTCCCCTTCCGCAGGATGCTCCTTCCTGCCCAAAGCCAAGAGATGAAGCTCCAAAGGAAAACTTGTAAGGGTTTCAGGATGTCCTGAAGGAGGAGAATTGAGAACCTTGCTTCCCTGCAGGAAGGTTGCTGAGATGTAGCAGCCAACAGCCTCCATCTGAAGCCAGGGAGAACTGTGGGAGGGGTCAGCATGTGCTCTGTGAAGATCCAGACACAGCGGGCACTGGAAATGGTGCTGAGTCTGATGGGGAGACTTCTAAAGGAGGGGGTGCCTACTGGAGTAGCCAAGATAGTAAGGCTCAAAGAGCCCAAAGTGCAACCTCTTAGGGAAGCCAGCAGGGCAGGTCCACATATAAGAGTGTTCTGTGGCCTTGGAGAAGGCAAAAGTCACCCCCAGCAATTCCTATGACTCCTCATAAAGGGGATCAAGATTTGGGGAGGGCCTGGGCTCTTGAGAAAAAAGAGGCTTATCTAAGAGAAGGCATCTGAGGCCTGGATAGCTTAGAGATCAGGCCCATGGAGAAACTGTACACAGCTGTCCCTCTCAGTAGGCTCCCAGGGATGGAGGAGGGCACAATGAAGCCAAATACCACCCCAAGGAAACTATCCATAGCCCCTCACTCAGAATAGACACATCCATCAAATCAGATGGAACCGGAAAGTGGTGGAGACCATCTCGTCAACAGGCACCTGAGGACAGAACTCCTGCCCCAGGATCTAAGGTGACAGCCTGGGATTGGGCAGGGAACAAGGACTAGAGCCCGGTCATTCTCCCCACTGCCACTCCAGCTTCCCAGCACCAGGGTCAAAGAGCTATCCTGTTCTGGAGAGGAAATGAGCAAAGCTTTGAAACTTGAAGTGTTGAAATGAACACAATTCATTCAGCTTTAAAGAACTGAAAACAGGACTGCTGCAGTAAGAGATAACAATGGGAAAGTTGGAGAATCTGACCAGGATGTCATTAAGAGCTGACACCCCAGGAGGAGAGGAGTTTAAGCTAGAAACAGTGACGGGAAGTAAAACCATGTCACATGTACACCCAGAACACCGACTCTTCAGTAAATCTATTACTTTCATGAAAAATTCTCAAAGATGTCACAAAATACTTATGTCTATAGCAAAATAGAGAGATATGGATAGATAGTGAAGGACAGGGAAACCTAGCATGCTGCAGTCCATGGAGTGGCAAAGAGTCAGACGTGACTTAGCAATTGAACAACAACATATAGTAAAATATAAAATATTAAGTGAACAAGTATATAATATGCCATTAGAGGTGATGAGAAGGAAGGAGGGAAGGAAATAGATGGATTGGTAAAGAAGCAGACACACTCACAATTTTAAGCAAAGTTATCTTTGAAAATTAAAATTACAGGCGACTTGATCTTCTTTATAATACTCTATTGTCTATAAATTTCTTAAGGCAAGAACTTCTGAAATTATAACTTGTGAAATTAGAAGAAAACGTTAGAAGGATACATAAGAAAATAAGTACCAAGATACAGTCTTCTTTTAAAAATATAAACTTTAACTCCTGCACCTCCCTCTACTTGCAAACCAGTACCTGCCCAGGACTAATGACTGACCACAAGCTGCCAACAGCCCTGAACAATGCTCTTGTCCCCTGCCCACCTAAGTAATAAAATTCTCACGGGGACCACTATTCTATTACTCAATATGTATTAAATAAAAGGTTAAAAACAATAAATCAGTGGGGGAAAGAACATTAAAGGAAAATTCCTTAACCTTATACTGTATTTACATGAATAACATTTTGTAACTGTGGACAGTCCTAAGAGGGAGGGAAGAATTAGATAGAAGACCCCCACTGAGTAATATGTTTCAAACCACTGTGTTCCGAAACAAATTATCCTTTGTGTTTTAGAGAAAAACCACGGACCTTGAATACAACCCTAGACAAGACACCAAGGCAGAACAGCACAGTGCTGTGGACACTGCTCTGGAGCAAGGTCAGCCTGGGTTGATTCAAGTTCTGCTACTTCTTGGCTGTGTGACTTTGGGCAAATGACTTAACCCCTTTGTGTCTCAGTTTCCTTATTTAAAAAGGTGGGTTCTGAGGGTTAAATAAGTCAACATATGAAAAATTCTTGGAAGAGTGCCTGATGCTCAGTGAGTGGTCCAGTGAGCCTCATGGGGGTAACTGAACCACAGACTCCTATTAAGAAATGACAGCTTTCATTCACTTAGGAGTGTATCGACCGAACAGTGAAATTTCCAGCTTCTCCTTCGCCCATCTTTAGGAAGCTCCATGACTTCAGCAACTTTACCCAGAAAAACAAGAAATCACAGGTTCTGATGTCACACAGATAACACTTCACTGTCACACAAGTGGTAAAGTCACCTTTTAACTGTGCCTTGGTTTCCTCAAGAGTAAAATGACTGTTGTCATTTGCCCCACCAATTTCACAAGACTGTCAAAGAGCAGCAAGCCAAAGAATGTATGTGGAACTAGTTTGAAAAAGTAAAAAGCGCCATATAATACAAAAAATTTTAAATAGACCAACAATTAAAATATGAAGATAAGACTAAACTTGGGCCTTCCTGGTTCTTAAGAAGAACTCTCACAAAGGCTAAAATCTAAATTATGTCTAAATTTTATCATTCCAGGCTTTCTGGGGTTATTATTGCTATTTATTTTTTATTGAATATAGTTGATTTACAATATTAGTTTCAGATATACAGCATAGTGATTCAGTATGATTCATTTATATATTATGAAATTACACGTGTATAAAATAGATAAGCAATAGGATGTATTATACAGCCATTACCATGTCCATTATTTTGTAATAATATTAAATAGAGAGTAACTTTCTACTTTTTATATATGGCCACTAGAAAAATTTTAATTACAGGTATGGCCCACATTATGTTTCTATTGGGAAGTGCAGCCTTGGACAATAACAGGTCCATTTGTAAGAAGGACTTGGACAGTCTCAGTAAATGAAGTACCTGGAGGCACGTGAGATGGGAAACAGCAGGATTCTGGCAACTACCAGAATCCTGGTAAGTGTTTTGTACCACATCTTCCCTTTGTTACTAGTTGCCTGAACATTAAAGCATACTAGAAAGGTAAATAGAAACTCTAGTAGGCTGAAAAGAAACATTAAATTACATGACCCTTCTTAGACAAAGAGTTGCTATGGAAGAATCACAACCACAATCACGAGCATGCACTTGTGGTTCCATAGAAGCGCCCGCCGTGAGCCTAAGTAAGACCACAGAGCCCCCAGGTGCGTCCAATGTTTGCCTCAATTACTACAAAGCATGCCTGAACAGATGTGGGAGAACATTTGAGCCAGACATTCAGGGGCTACAGAAAGCACAAACCCCTGCGATGCCTTTTATAGACGGTGTGGTCTGAGAGATGTCAACTTCATAGAACAGAACGAGGAGATGCATGCCACATGCTGAGTTCTAAAAGAACATTTTGGAAGGACAAGACCAAGAGCAGCAGGAAAGGGCCTTTCTTACCTATTCAGCTCTGTATATATACACCAACAATTGTGGAGTTTCTGGACCATGGGCAAACAGAACATAAAAATAGTTTGACTTTAGCCAACAAAGATCCTGGAGCCAAAGAACCAGCCACATCTCCATTTCGGGTACAGTTCATGTTTGGTGCTGGTCACCTGAGTTCAAGGCACAGGCAATAACTAGACTGTAGAGGGCTTGGCTGCCTGCAGTGGATGCATTTGAGGCCAAATGCATGATGCATCAAAGAGAAAAAGATGAAGATTCATTACAATATGAATCAATTTAAAGTATATTTAATGTTCCATTGGTTTCCATAAAAAGAGGACCTAGAATTAGTAATGAATATTGATTTCCAATTATTGGAAGGGAAGAATTCAACAATTAAATGAGAAGTAAATAACTGTCCCACATAGACCTATTGTGAGCAGAAAAAAATAGTACACAGACCAATTGCAAATATCAATTCAGAGAAATGTATTGTAAATGTTCAGTATCAGTAGCCAATTCTTAAAAATTTATCAAGGCAATATCCTTCTTGCTTATAAGGAAACAGACAATACAATCTGAAAAGAAATCATACCTACAAGTATTTAGAATTGAAACAAAAAATGATTAAGTATCTCATCCTCAAAACATTGAAGTTTTATAAATATCTTTTGAAGAAATTCCAAGTGAAGTATCTTTAGTGCTCTTCTACGGGGCTTCCCTGGTGGCTCAGATGGTAAAGCATCTGCCTGCAGTGCAGGAGACCCGGGTTTGATCCCTAGGTTGGGAAGATCCCCTGGAGAAGGAAATGGCAAGCCACTCCAGTACTCTTGCCTGGAAAATTCCATGGACTGAGGAGCCTGGTGGGCTACAGTCCATGGGGTCACAAAGAGTCGGACACGACTGAGCGACCACATTCATTCTAACCTTAAATTCTTAGCTTTACATGAAAAGTAGATAAAAACAAACTTCAAATACTAGAGCACACAAGATGTCATTGCTGTAGAACTTGTCCACTAATAAGGAGAAAGGCTATGGGAAATTTGTTTGAATTCAGTTTTTTCTTTTTTTTTTTTTTAAGCCAGCCAGCTTGTCAGCTTGCCACAATTTTTTTTTTCAGAGTTTGTCTGTTTGGAATATTGGCAGGAATGGTCAACAAATTTCATCATGAAGGCTACCCAAGCTCTGTGTTGAGAAGGACTCCGAGGTCATGTCTGTGCTCAGGCTCAGCAGGAAGGAGTACGGCCATTGATTAGTGATGTGTGACTAGAGAGGAAGTGGCCATCCTTGGGCTATGTCTTTGCTTTCCCTCCAAAGAAAAGCACAGCTGTAGAAACACCTTTCCTACCTGCAATTCTGATCAGTGTCAGTATATTTAGATGAGATCATTTCAAAAGCTAGTGATTATAGAATCAGACCACTCCACCCAGAAAAGCAGGGTGCAAGAGATATTAATTCCTGAGCTCACCTTTCTACTCCTCTGACCCTCTTTTCTACAAAAGGCACTTGTACTTGCTCATTATCCCTCTTTTAAGGACACGTTAACCTCTTTCATCTCCAAAACAAAAAGTTCTTCTCCAACACATGAAAATTTCTTTGTTGTGTATAAACCAGGGAATGATAGAAATTCTGCAAAAGTAAAAATCTTCTGCACCCTCCCCCACCAACAAAAATCCCATTTATCACCAATATAATGTTCTCTTCTCAAATTATTCAGACCTAATTTTTTGACTTAATTAATGCCAGCACTGCCCTTTTGCTCACTGCCATCTGCCAGGAGTCATCTCCCAGGCAGAAAGGTCACAGTGCTGAGCGTGACACAGGCATCGGAGACACACGGGATCCAGGCTTCCCTCGCCTTGTCATTCACCTCTCCTGCACCAACACCAGCCAGCATCAATTATCACTGTCATTGTCGGACAGTCACATATCATCAATCAGGGGTGGCAAAAGCTCAGCAGCTTCTGAGCTCGCCTTAAGAAAGCATGCAGATGCTTGTACCCACTTGGCGAAACAACTAAAATGTGTAGGAAGGAAAGCACATCTTTTCCATTTAGAGTGCTATCTATTAATGCAGAGAGCACAGTCATAGATTGAGCCACATGGAACTGCCATTTTTCTAAGCCAGTGACAGTAAATTACTAGCAATTCCAGATGGTTCAGACTAACAGAGTACAGACGACTGCACCACTTTGGCAGGTACTTAACTAAGACCTGAACTGAGTTCGTTACCTGAGACATGTAACATTATAAGGAAATATCTTATTTCAGAAGCATTTCAGGCTGTTACAATTACCTAATGAAAGGAAATATGCTTCTATGAACTGAATACCTATGTCAGGCTCTGCAATGGGTATCCAGTGATACCCCTGTGCTAGTGGAAGAGACAGATATATGAGGAAGGATCTGTGAGAGGGAAGCCAGGGTTCATAGGGAATACATCAGAGATCCACCCAGACTCCTCTGGAGGGGTCCAGGCAGACTCTTGGAGGAGACAGCATCTTGGCTGGGTTTTCAAGGATGTGTCAGGAGAGCCAAACTGAAGTCCAAGAGTCGGTGGACTGAGAGAAGGGGGTGGTGAGGACAGAATCAACTTCTAGGCAGTCCCACTTCCAAAAAAGTTTGGCAAAGAATGTTTCCATTCACAGCATCTCTGGCTTGTTCCTGTTATTCTGATTCATTATAACTGTCTTTTCCAGCATTAACTCAGGCCAGTGGTTGCAATGAATAAAGAGCAACATTAAAATACCACCAGGAAAGATCCATCATTCTCAGCTTCTGACTGGGGAGAGAAAATGTCTTAAAGCTTCATAGGTGTTTCTGTTTAATCTGGGGACCCATGTCATATTAACTAACTAGATAAATACCTGGGGTACTCAATCTTGCTACTAACATTTTAATCCCTCCCAGTCCCATTAAAATTGTGCCTAATATCTGGTGACTACAAATAACATAAAACAGACCTAAAATTCATTTTCAGGGGGGAAAAATGTGCAAGGAGAGAGGTCCACCTCTGCAATAACCTTCTCATTACAGGATTGCCATTTGAGATTGCCCGGCTGGCATTTGATTCCTGCAGTGTGTGGAGTCCCCTCTCTTGCTAATTTAGCTGCAGGTCAGACCTCGCTCTGCTTTAGAACTGCATTAAGGGAATTGTCTTCTCTGGCTGGGAAAGACTGCTGGAATCCAGAGAAGGAAAAACAAAGGGCGCCCTCCTCAGAGAAGCTGCCAAACGCTCAGACCTTTCATGTTGAATTACACTTGTCACCCTGGGATCTGTGTTGCTGGCCTCTTCCCCCTCCCATTTGCAGTCATCAAACCCTCCCCATTCAGAATCCACAGTGAGCATTCAACTGCTTCAACCCAGGGAGAAAATCCAATACTTTTTCTACATCTCATTATTAAAGCAAAAATGGAACAGTAGCTGCCTAATTCAGCTTATGTAAGAAACTCAGTGAATTACATTGCCATGAACTAAAAAAATAAATCCAAATGTTAGCATCTCTGGGACTGAGACAGCAACAAGAAAGGTACCTTGGGCAGAATCATACACCTCTGCACATGGAGCCCAGCCTGGCATCTGAGTGATCCTGGCAAGGATCTTATCTGCCCCTCCTTTTTTTCTCACATGGTTCCTTTTGCAACTTTTTCAGCCTTTGGGACCTTGAATCAAGGAGCAGGCAGCTCTACGTTGTCAGCTAAACTGAGCTAAAATACCACACGCTAAGATGTACATGCACTCCTCCTTCTAAGCTAAAGATCTCCTTTAGGTGAGGAATGTGGAAGTTGAGGGAATAATGGGCAGAGTGTTATGTCATTCCGAACTGGGACAGTTACAAAAAAATCTTCTGACTAAGGCATAACAAACATACAAAGAAGGGCACAAATCATACGTGCTCAGTGACTACCCTTGTGGAAACTGCACCCAGATTAAAATCAGAACATTATGCCAGAAGCCCCTTCCTGGGATCCCACCTTGCTTCTCCCCATAGCCAGGGTAACCACTCTATTGACTGCTAACACTATTGATTTATTTGACCTCAAATTAGAATACTTTTAAGAGACCCATGCTGAAGCTCTGATACTTTGGCCACCGGATGTGAAGAACTGACTCATTAGAAAAGACCCTGATGTTGGGAAAGATTGAAGCCAGGAGAAAAAAGAAGGGGATGACAGAGGATGAAATGGTTGGATGGCATCACTGACTCAACGGATATAAGTTTGAGCAAGCTCCAGGAGCTGGTGATGGACAGGGAAGCCTGGTGTGCTGCAGTCCATGGGGTCACAAAGAGTCAGACACAACTGAACAATTGAACTGAACTGAATCATGCTGGGACAACAGCATAAACCAGGCTCTCTGTGGCCAACCCAGATGTATGTTGTATAAACATCAGTCACATCTGGTCTGTTTCCCAAGGCACTTTACACTGACCCCTGTTCTAACATGTGTCACATTCTGCATAGTTGCCAAGTTTTGCAACAAACTCCCTGTTTCTGGAGGTCAAGGTCAAGTCTGAGTCTTCTCTTTTTTCTACCAGTATCATTCAGTGTCTGTCTCATGCCACCTGATGAAGGATCCAACAGCACTTGGGTTTCCAAATTCCTATCCCTCATTAGCAGGTTGGGCAGAGAATATACCATTTTATCTCCATCCTGGCCTGATGATGGGGTCTTCTGGAGGCAGATTTTGCCTGAGGAAAGTTTCCTGTCAGCCAAGAGTCTGCCTGGCCCCTTCCTGCAATGAAACCATCATATGACCTGTGCTCTCAGCCTGCCCACTTTTTGTGCATACCCCACCCACCCTCCCACCTGTATGTGTGTCTGGCAGGGGAGGAAGGAGGCAGGAGAGAGGGGAGAAAAAGACCTTCTCCTTGATTATCAGGCTCCTCTCAGCCCTCCAGGCCTCAACCTGCAGTGTCCATCTTTGTAGGACTCACACTGCCCAGTTTTAGCAAGAATCTTGTTAGGTCAATCTAAAAAGAACACCCACCTTCAATACCTAACAGCTCTCAGTGTCTGATTAAATTCCTCATCCACCACCCTTGGTACCTGACCACCCCGGCCAGCCTTCAGCAAGCATCCCGTCCAGTCCATTTAGCCGCAATGCCCCCATACTCCTGATGTTTCCTCTTAGCAATTTTCCATCCATCACCCCCAGCCTTGCTCCTTTGCTATAAATCCCCACTTGTCCGTGCTGTACTTGGAATTGAGCCCAGCTCTAAACTGAGGTCTCTTTTCCCTGATTGCAATAATTCCTGGGTAAAATCTGTTTTATGCTTTAACTACAGTCGGACTCTGGTTGTCTTTGGGATGGAGGGCACATGCTGTGCACACATGTGCGTGTTTCTTCTTCTTGGTTCTGCTGCCACTGGTCTATGTTAAAACAAAAAGCTTCCTTTCCAGCCCCTACCCCTTCACTCCTCACATCCACCATTTGACCTGCAGGCAAATGAAGCCATTCAAATATTTGCTCATCATGTCATCTATTCCCATCCGACCTTGCAATTCCTGTCATGCCCCACATGTCAGTTTGAAGCATAACGTCATTAATACCTCCAGTGCACTAATGGATGCTTCACACATGAACGCATTAATGAAATGTGTTATTGTTTTCCCTCACAGGACATTAACAATCTACCTCACGCTGGGTCCCGGAGCCCCTCAGAGTTGCTGAAAACCACTAGCTATCAAATGAACCCTCAGTTCCGCCTCAGTAACTTTAAGTTCAAGTTTATCACTGAAGCGTCACTCATGTGAGAAGAAAATACAAGCCTCTGAGGGCTTTGGGGCCCAGCTTCAATTACCATAAAGAGTAACAGGCAGTGATGGCTGCAGGACGGGGTGGGGGGAGCCAGCGCCCCATGGAAACAAATCCTGTCAAAATGAAATAGGAAAGATCTGGGTGTCGCCGGCATGATTTGTTTCTTGTTCCTCCCCTTTGTCTATGGGCTGATGGTTTGAATAATGAAGACAGTATTGGTTTTCTTCCTGAGCTCGCTGGCACAGGAAGGAGGTCTGCTTTTCTGACGCACAGCTGACATATTAAGAGGGATTAAAGTTTCTGTACACAGGCAATGTTTAAATTAGCTTCCTTAAGCCCCAAAGAAATCTTTCCAGCTGATTTGCAAAATGAACCCCAGCACAGCCCGCAGCCACCCTGCACTGGTTGCCTAAACAGAGCCTCGGGTTTCTATTTGGCCAGCTGTTTTGCAAAATCGGAAGAAAAGGAAAGGTAATTCCCTTTCAACGTTGCCTCAGCCAGTATTTCTTCTGTAATTAAAATTGAAAGCTTTCCCCAACAGGTTCTCAGAGGCTCTCCTGGAGAAACAGATTTCTCTTTTCCTGTATAATTAAGCGCAAATTGTAAGGTGCGGGGCTTTGCCATTGCGGAGGGATGGATGGTCAAGAGGTGTTCCATGCAAGGCTGGGGGACAGCTTTTGTGTTTGGTTAGCTGTTAGGAAATGCTAATTGCCTTTTCTCTTGCCATTAGGCACTAATCCCCCGCTGTGCCAGAAATTTTTTGCAGGCTGGGGCCAGAAAGGTGGAGGGAGATGTATAGCACAAATACCACACAATCACCTGCACTGGGAAATTGCGGCTCGGCCAGGAAGGTGATTGTTCGCCCAGCGTTTGTGCCAACAACATGCCCCCAAACTTCTTTTCTTCTTGTCCTTGGGAGCAGGCTTAAGAGTAGGTACGAAATCCAGTCTCTGAATGTCTCAGGTCACTAAGCATGTACCCTACACTTAAAGCTTCCAACAGCAATTAAGCATCTAATCAAAAACTCCTGGCTCAGGAACAAAAGTCAAGGCTTAACTCTTTCCTGCAAGGAGATCCTTGTTGCCTGCCTGTCAGAGCTCTGTCCCTGAGTCCCCACATCTATCCTCTGAAGGGCAGACAGCACACAGCAAGCTCCCAGAGCCCCCCAGCACAGCCACCTAGAAAGCTCAGGAGGCCAGTGTGTGTTCCTACTCCCTCCCACAAATACAAGGCAAAATGGTCTGGACCCACATCACCCTAACACCTCTGCCCCTGCAGGTCTCATCCCAGAAATGCCCTTGACTTTTAAAGAACCAGAACTGTGAGCACAGATGACAATTTTTCTGTCATTTTACGTTAGCCCTATGCAAAAAGTCTCCAGGGCGGCCCTAAGACTCTGTTCCCCTGGTGTTGACACCCTGTATGGTCACCACCTCCCTCTCAGCATAGACAGAATCTGTGACTTTTTTCTAAACAATTGAGTATGGCGAAGGTGAAGGAGTTTGGCAGATGTTACGAAGGTCTCAAGTCAAAAAGGTATATCAACAAAGGAGATTATCCTGTGGGGCCTTGTCACATGAGAGCTCATCAAAGATGAACCAGGCCTTCCACAAGCCAAAGACCCTCCTTGCTGGCTGGCTGAAGGAAGCAGCCACACTGAAGAAGCCTATGGGGAGGAATTTCAGGGCCTCCAGGACCTGGGGGGCCTCCAGGACCTGGGGGGCCTCCAACAACAATCAGCAAAAAGCTGGGGACCCCAGTCTTAGAGCAACCAAGAAATGAATTCCGCCAACAACGTGAATGAACGTGAAAGTGCATTTCTCCCCAGGTCATTGTCCACAAGACAACGTGGTCCTCCCAACAGGTTTATCAGAACCTGGTGAGACCCCAAGCAGAGGACACAGTACCTGGACTCTTGACCCATAAAATGTGTAGTTATAAGCCACTAATTTGTTACCCAGAAAATAGATAACCAATACAAGTTGGATACATTCAGATTCAACATGTTTAAATGACTACTGATTCAGCTATATTGCAGCCATGGTTCTTCATCATTAATATCTTCAAATCACCAGGCAATTAATATGTTCCTTCTATGCACTGCCACTTGGGGGCATGGTGCATATTTTGAGACCACTGTGTGAGATATTCTATCAGTCATTTCTCATTTCTTCTCAACCTTGCCTTTTTAGTCCCTGAGACAGCCCATGTTGCAAAGAAAGACTTTAAAGCAAGTGAAAAATGACATTAAACAAAAAGATATGGATCCTATGCTTGACACACATATATTGCAAAGGTATATTCTTTTTCTTTCAAGCTTTCACTTGTACAAAAAATGAGAAAATCATATTTTATTCCTGTTTGTCTTAAGCCTACTAAGTCTTTGGTTCATAAGCTTCTGGACAACTTTCACTTCAAAGTTCTCAAAAAATAAGTTTTGTAGTTCAGATCATTTTAGAAATCAACTGCCTAGACTGGTGATTCATTTCTTATATGATATTATACATGTTTCAACGCCATTCTCCCAAATCATCCCACTAGGTTCGATGCAGGATACAGGATGCTTGGGGCTAGTGCACTGGGATGACCCAGAGAGATGGTATGGGGAGGGAGGTGGGAGGGGGGTTCAGGATTGGGAACATGTGAACACCTGTGGCAGATTCATGTTGATGTATGGCAAAACCAATACGGTACTGTAAAGTAAAATAAAATACAATATTTTAAAAAACTGAAAAAAAAAAAAAGAAATCAACTGCCATATACCAACAGGACTTTTTCCCCATGAAGCTTGACAAGCTAAACCTATTTATATAGAAAAGCAGACCAAGAAACATGAAGATACTTTTGAAGACTCTAAATATCAGATACAGTGATAATTTATGGTATATTACACAGTGTGATACTTGCACAATGATTTAAAGAAATAATAAACCAGCAGAATAAAAAGGAGTGCCCAACACAGGCCCATGAATGTACTGAAATTTGATATATAGAAGATAGGACATTACAAACCAGAGGGAAGCAATGTCCTGCATAGTAAATGGTACCCGATGATAGGTTTCCAATACAGAGGTGGGGATGACTAAATTCCTAAATGAAGGTTGCTTCCATTTTCTTCCATTTCATTTAACTACCAAACAATTAAAAGAGAAATAAAAAAGGTACAAGCGAATATTTTTAAACTATAACACAGAAAATAGTTATATAAATCATGTTACTTCACTGTATTTTGCAACCATTTCATTATTATCTTAAAATAATCTAAGATTCAGTGGAGCTGACTGACCTTTTAAAAAATATATTAATTACTGCCTATGATTCAACTCTTAACACACATGCCAAATTTGTGATTGAGAAAGGGGATTCGTTTTCTTAAAAAACAGTTTTAACATGCCTTTGGCCTAACAAAAGCCAAACATAGGATATATTTCAAAATCGTAGGATTATGAAGATTTGATAGGAGTATGAATGAAACAAGATTGGTCATAAATTGTTAAATATTGAAGCAAAATAATGGGCATCTAGGGCTTTATTATGCATGTATTTAACTTTTCCATAACTCTTTTTTTAAAGGAAAGAAAGAGTATTTGATAAAGCATCTCAAGAAAGTAAGCTATACAGAACTTGTGTGCTATGATTTTAAGAAAATACACATGTATATGTGTGCATATATATAATATGGATATATAGACATACTAAAATATATGTGCATAGAAGTTATGCTATATATACACATACATATATACATAAGTAACTTTGGGGAGTAGGCAATTCTGCATTCTTACGCCTTTATGTTACAGGTAAGGATCCTAAACCCTCCTGGGTGGTTATCTTCTGTTTGCCCTCCAGGTCCCCTCTCCAGCCTTCTCTGGTGATCTGCAAGGGTGAGGCTTACAGGATCCCCAACCCTCTAACTGGGTCTGAGCTATGAAGAGCCTGAGAGAGACATAGGGCTTCCCTGATGGCTCAGCTGCTAAAGAATCTGCCCACAATGTGGGAGACCTGGTTCAATCCCTGGGTTAGAAAGATCCCCTGGAGAAGGGAAAGGCTACCCACTCCAGTATTCTGGCCTAGAGAATTCAATGGACTGTATAGTCCATAGGGTCGTAAAGAGTCAGACATGACTCAGCAACTTTTACTCAGCGAGACATATGGGAGGGAGGCAGAAGGTAAAGTCACAGCATTTGTTACCCTGACTCTCTCCCCACCAGACAGCCTCCGCATGGGCTCTAACCTTCCACTAAAGGTTACCATACCTCTCAAGAAGACCAGTTCTACAAGACTGCTTTCTGCTGGGTTCCTGAAACTGATCCCTCTCTTTTCTCCTCTGGACATAGAATTTGCTTCAGCTCCGCTGCCACTATCCCCAGATTCCTGCACAATCGTTTGTATGGGGTTATACTCACACCTTCATAACAGTTTTGTGTGCCATCTGTTTTCTTTAAGGACCCTAATTACCATACTCTTCATTAAACAATAGATGGCACACAGTTATGATGAATAGAGATGGGGAGATTTTATTCTCTACATGTGCAAGTATTTCCAATACTGCAGTTATATTCTAGGTGATTCCCAGGCTGAACACAGCATAGGTAGGAGTAAATTTTAAAAGTTGTAGAATTGGGGGTATCGGCTAGATACTTACTGGTCCACAACCTAGTTCCCTTTGCTAACAGACATGAAAGGAACTAGAGAACAGTCCTTTCTCTGAAAAGCCCAAATTGTGAGAGTAACTCAGCTCTTCTAACTTTTGCCATATTCAAACCTAAACTCAGTGCTATAACATTATTAAAGCATAAATATTACACTATAATTACCTGAGTACATGTATTTATCTCCTCCAGTAGGCTGTCAGCAATTCAAGGAAGAGTCTATCTCATTCAACTTTATATCCTCACCATCTAGCATAGTGTCTGGCACATAACAGACACACAGTAAATGTTAATTGAATGAATAAATGTCTGCTTGAATAAATGAATGCCAGTGGGGCCTGTGTGTTCCATAGCAGGGCTCTAAACAGGGGCTCTTCTCACCTTCTAGTTGCCATCTGGCTTCCAAAAGCAGCAGCAAATCCAAATGTGACCTTCATACCATGGAATAAAGAATCTTTCTCATCTGAATCACTCCCATCTGCCTGGCTACAGTCAATGTAAGGTCTTGAGGCTGAGACACACCTTCATTCGTTAAAAGGGGATGAGGGAGCAGATGGCAAATGAAGGTACTAAAGCTCATTAATTCCTAATGGAGGCTTCCTCCTGGATGTAATTAGAACAAAAAGAAGGAAGAGCCAAAGGAGGAGTGTTTGGGAGATAAAGTAGGCAGCTGGAAGAGGTTTATGAAAGGTATAAACCCTCAGGGAGCTTTCCATTAGTGAGGAAAATAATACCCACACTTCACAATGGCATAGTTTTCCATAACCAGCAAAACATGTCTGCATACATTATTTCATCAGAGTCTCAGGAAAGGATTGTGAGACATCAAGGAGAGTTTTATTTTTCCAATTGCATAGATTTAAAAAGTGGTACTCAGAGAAGTTAGGCCACCTGCCCTGAGTAACATGGCTAGAAAGTGACAGAATAAGGATGGATTTAAATGACGCTGAATTTGGCCTCCATCCGTTTCATGGCTATAAATGGAAAGAGACCCCCAGACCAGTTCTCAAAAGCAAGTGACACTCCACCCAGTTCAGCTATTGCATACCATGGTCTTTTCTTCCATGCCCATTACCAATCGCTTAAAGACATCCAGTTGCCTTCTATTTATGATTGGCAAGTGAAACATAGGAGTTCTTATAGGCCCCACAGTTTTTATTTCTTTATGTCCCCATGGAAGACCAAGCCAAGAGAGAAAGGAATTCTTCCTGTTAGACCTAGTTAACTGACTCCATTTATTCCCATTGTTCCCAACGCAAAATAAAGGTATTCAAATATACAGTTGCACAGAAATTAAGAATTACATATTGTACTTTGATCTTAAGGAAAGTGTACAGCATAGGTCTGAGATACCAGCATTAAATGCAGAGACTTTATTATCAAGGGTTTGCTAATCATACTCAACATCAGTCTATCCAAAAAAGGATTACATTACTTGAAAACTGACTCTTTACATTAAAGTAAACTTTCCCCTTGAAGTGTTTTTCTTCCTCTCTCAAAGGCACACAGCTGACAGTTCAAAAGCAAGCGGAAGCGGAAAAGAAAAAGGAAGATGTTCTATTTAACCAGCATCAATTGCTTATAGCTATCCTGTTCTCAATATCCTTTCCCCTCAAGGAAGCATTCAGCCAACATTTTTATTGGACTGATGCCCAGATAGCTCCATTAATTCATGCAACTACCTTTGTTGGAGCGCTCCAGGCATTATTACTCATGAATCCTACAGAGCACAAATATATCTCTAGAAAAACTGTCATTTGTATTACATATGACCTTAAAGCATCTTCATAAATTATACCTTCAAAGCAAACTAGAGAGCACCGCAATCTTTTGCTATGTTAGTCATCTTAATTTCAGCAGACCTACTGTCTTTTATTTACATATACAATGTAATTAAATTGGTTTCAGTGAGCTAGGTCTTTCGGTTTCATCAATATCATAAGGTACTTTTGATGATGTATGATCTTTAAATCTGTAATGGTATCTTTCTACTCTGTGGGTTTCATTGGTTCATACTTGTCCTCTAATTATGCCGTCCTGTGATGTATTCTAGCTATGATGCGGACTTATAGGCTGTGGTTTAATTCTGATACTACATCTAGTATGTAATAGAACAAGAAAAATCGTACTTTGGCTTCATATACATTAGACTGTTTAGCATGAAACCTGTCCATTTTCAAAGATTTTTGGCAACAGAAATATAGTCAATTATTATATTAGTTACCTTATCCTAAAGTGTCAGTAGCCCACCATGGTAATAAGAAAATTCTTTCCCAAAATAAGTACCATTTTATTTCTAACTGATTATAAAATGAGCACTGTTTTTTACCCCAGATTTCCATGAAATCTTTTAATAAATATTCTTGTTTCACATTAGGAGTTTAAATGAATAAAGCGTTATTCACATAAAGGGAAGAAGTACTTTGACCTACTATACTATTTTCTAAAAGAAACTGGAATCACAGTTCATGTTAATATCCTGAAGATGATCTGGGACATACAAAAATTCAGTATTATCTGTGAACACTTTAGCAAAACTTTTTTGTCTGCAGATAGAAAGCAATGATTTCGTTCAGCTATTTGCATATGGCCCAGATATTAAAAAGGAACTGTTTCCTGCTCTCTGTGAAGGAAAACTATGAACTAATATCACTGGGGTCATTATCAACTGCACATGGTAACAGGTAGCTTGCAACAAAGTAGTGTCAGAAAAAAATGGATGTGGAGCAAGAAAATCTGTCTTAAGGCATGATTGGGGGTAAGAGATTAACTAAGGATAAATATTTGTGTTGCCTGGCAAAGTTCTCCAAGTGCCCAGATGAGGAAAGTTCTTTCACACAGATATGGAGTTTTCCAGGAGAGTTCTAGAACCTTTCAACCTCAGAATATATCTGGCCTGTCCTCTTTTCAAAAGTTAAACTGGTGTGATCTTGGAGAAATGGGAGTTGAACCAACTCTTAGAGCTCTTCAGAGAACAGGAATTCCTGCTTCCTGACTCAACCATGGTGCTTCCATCTAGTTTATTTTACATGGCCACATTTACCACACTTACAATGCAGCCCAAATCCACCTGTTCTGTTTTTTTTAAGCAGCATTCACTCATTTATTCAATAATTATATATTGAGCACCTCTTACATTCCAGGTACAACTTTAGGAGCTGGGATTAAACAAGAAACCAAATTCTTCCTCTTGGGGTCGTTATTATTCTAGCAATAAACTATTCAGTTCCAGTAACATCTATATTTCTTGCATGACACTGGGTCAACTACTTGGATCAAAACTAGTTTTGTTAGAATTCCTTTAACAAAAAAAAAACTCAGCGACATGAAAACCAACATTAGGTTTATACTCACAATTTGACCACATTTGGGGCTGGTTCTTTTATATTATTTGTCATCTTCATGTATCCTAGAGGTCTACCCTGAACTGAAGAGCTGTTTTCCCTCATTCTGGAAGGACACCCAGTTCAAACCTATATGCCTCTCTGAAGGAACACAGGTGGAATGTGGAGAGAGAGGGTGCCTAGCCAGCTACAGGCCCATTCAACCTTGGGAAAAATGGGATTGTCCCTACACCAAGTTTCCTAGGAGGGATACAAGGAAAGGCTGTACTGTAATTACTATTCCAGCTAATGTGTAATGACTACTACTACTACCACTGTGCTTTGACCTCACAAACATTAGAATACTTATGCAACTTAAATACTTAGCAACTCCATGAGGAACAGATGAGGAAACAGGCCAGATAAAGTTAAGCGACTTGTCTACAATCAAGAACTCTGGCAAATGGTGGTGCTGGGATTCAAACTTAAGTCTGTCTGATTTCAGGGGTCCCTCTCTTATGAAAAACCTATGAGGTTATTTATCTAATAAAACCACAGAAAGGAATTATCAAACTTTAACCATCACTATTTCACATCCTACAGAATGACATAACCCAAGATAAAAATACAGAGTTTAAACATCAGTCATGTATTTTCAGTTCCTTCTCTGAATCTTAGCTATGAATCTATGCTTATTTTGAACATTGTTTTGTATGCAATCTCATAAGAAGACCACCTATGTCTGTATCAATTAAAATATAAAAGAAACAAATATTCAGTGCAGATATCTGGTTCACTTACCTTGAACAAAGGAGCATCCACTTTTGAAGATGGGGAAAGATCAGACAGGAATGAAGTTCACTTTAGTTTGGTCCAGGAAAAACAAAGATTCACAGTTCTGGGAATAAAGAAAGAATCAGACCTTATCAGGACATTTGGTTCTAATTACTAGTGACAAAATGTTTCTACCAACTACATAAAAGTAGTTGAGTCATTTGAGCTACAGAAGGTCAAAAACAATGATTATGATCAAGATATGATTATTATTGCATATACTTTTGATTCTTAGGAGTGAGTCTTCCTTTCTCTTTTCCTTATTAAAATTAAGATTTTACGGTTTATCAGAGTAAAGTTGATAAGTAAACAAGATAATTTAATATTATTTTGATAATGAAGCATATTCCTTGTAAAACAAATTCTCTGGAGCCGTAGTCTCTCAATTCCCCTTGTTCTATCCCAACAAAGCTTCCTCTGTCTAGTATCTAGCCATAGCTTTGCTCAAAAAAGCAAAACAAAACACAAATCATCTAATGCTAGCCTTTAGAATGAAGACCTGGCCCAGAAGACCAAAAAAAATGCCATTTGACATAAAACAATAGGATGTCGTGGTCTAAACTACTCATCTGGCTTGTACCATAAATCCCTGAGTATCATTAGTTAGTTGTCTTTTCAGATAAACTCAATGAAAGCTTATTGAATAATTTTCCATGTGCAAGCACTGTACTAGATATTAAGAACAAGGAGGCAAATAGAAGATTTATCATTGAAGAAGGGGATATACGCAAACAATCCTGACATCAAGTGATAATTTCAGGGATAGACAGAAAAATAGCATACTTTTGAAGAATAATGCTAACTTGATATGATATTTTTTCTGATTTATTATATAAACCCTTGCAAACCATAAATCTGTATTTTCCAGGATCTTTGCGTTCATGAGTGTAAGGACAGAAATTCGGTATATTCTAAAGTACATGTGTAACCTGATATCGGCTTCAGACACAGGTAGATCAGGCTTTTTAAAGAGGACATAAGAATTTCTTTATCTACTCCTTGGCTCTGGATCTTAGCTTCATTCTTCAAAGATCCTCTAATAGTGGGATTAAAGATAGCCCCAGAAATACTGCACCTGGTTAGTAATCTTGGGAGAAAGAGCTTCTCTTCCCCACAGTTTAAGTCAGAAGTCATAGAATTCATTCCTAGTAGACTGCTTTATGTTGTATGTCCATCATCATACAAGCCACTGGGGCCAGAGGGATGGGATACACTGACTGGCCAATCTGAGTCATGTGCCTCCTGCCGGAGCTCCTGGAAAATCCCAAGCACATGACTGAGAGCTGTAGGGGGAGGTTCACCTAAGGGAAACCTAAGTGTAGTTATCATATGAAAGGGAAATGTCTCCTGAGCAAGGCAAACACCATGCACCCACCACAAAAGGTACTCAGCAAATATTTGTTAATTGATGTATTGATCAGTAAGCCTGGGATAAGTGAGATGATGATAAATACTATGTGTGAAAGGAAACAGAGCCTAGATAAATTGTGAAATGAAGCTACAGAAGTGGGCAGTATCCTGCAAGGCCTTTTGGAAATAGATCAACAAAAAGGAGCCGATCTTGACTGTTTTGCACCATTTGAGAATTAACTGAGTCTGTAATCAATAAACAATCCTGAGGGCTTGCTAAGGTGAGTGCTGCCTTCCGTGATATGAAAAACGTGTCATAGGTTTCAGAAGGTGAACATGGCTGTGATTGCCACAAAACAAGAAAAAATAATAGAAATCTTAAATGAGTCCTTGAATCACAACAGATACAATTATGAAAACTAGACTATCCATTTACCAGACTTTCATGTTATTACTTTAAAAGACTTCCCTGAAAAGCCACAAGGAAAAGATATCTCTTATTTGAATCAGGGAATGATCTGAAATGGCAACAAACCTTTGCTTCAAAAGAAAATCAATTAGTCCTATAAAAACAGTGTCTATAAAAATGCACATAACTTTGATAATACATTATATTTGCAAGGTAGAGGAACCTTTAAAAATGCATCAGTGACTTAAATGACTTTTCATTATTATACTACCTTAAACAAATCTTACTTAATGCATTAAAAGCTCTGTGCAGTTCTTACTTTATCCAACCAGGAACTAAAAAATGTTTCAAGAGGTCTTCAAGTCCAGCCACCTGCCTCCAAGAAAAGCTACACGTACAGTATCATAGACAATGGCCTCATGTGTCCATGCTGGCATCTCATAATTCATGCCACTTGCCTAGCTCTTTGCAAAAGCCCATTTTTACATAGAAATGATTCATTTAGTATAATTAGAAAGCCATAAGTTTTCACTTATTCATTCAGAAATGATTTTTAGTTCCTATAGACACTGTGCTAGAAAATAACATGTAAAAATGAATGAAATATGTCTCTTGCTCCTAAGGAACTCACAGGCTAAAGACACCAAGGTGAGCCAAAAATTACCATACAGTATGATGAGCACTGTGGAGAAGAAAATGACAACTTGCTCCAGTATTCTTGCCTGGAGAATCCTGTGAACAGAGGAGTCTGGTGGGCTGCTGTCCATGGGGTTGCATAGAGTAGGACATGACTGAAGCAACTTAGCATGCATGCATGCGTTGGAGAAGGAAATGGCAACCCACTCCAGTGTTCTTGCCTGGAGAATCCCAGGGACAGAGGAGCCTGGTGGGCTGCTGTCTATGGGGTCGCACAGTGTCAGACAAGACTGAAGTGACTTGGCAGCAGCATAATGAGCACGGAGACAGGGAGACATGAAAGGTAAAAGGGGCTACAAGCCCTCTCTGTACCTGGCCACACTATTTAAAAAGTTGGGGGGGGGGGGGAGTTGGCCATTCTGAAGTACATTATCTCCAAAGATTTATATGATCCTAATTTCTCCATCATTTCCACACTAAGGAATTTCCTAACTGTCCCAAAACTAGAGTGTCTTTTGTATGGAAAAACTGCTACAGGGCAATCATTAACAGCATTTACTAATATAATACCCAACCAGAGAAACCACTCTTTGCCATGATAAGTTTTTCAAACTATGAGGAGCAGTAGGGCTGAAATGAATCTAGTCATGAATGAAAACAAAATGATTGAATGAAAACAGTTTGTTTAAAAGTATACACTTGACATTTCCACTCCAGACATACAGATTAAGAGGCTGTCTATCAAGGTAAATCAATTTGAAAGTTGAGCCTGACTCTCTCCACCCTCAAGAAGTGATTTGCAGGTATTTGTGGTCTTTCATTTTGGTTTGACTGTTATTTCATGTTTTACTGGTAATTCTTCTTATGGAACACTAAGAACATTTATTTGTTCTTCAGTCAGGTTTATTGAGGTATAATTTATAGTCAGTAAAATGCACCCTTTCTAGCATACAGTTCTATGAGTTTTGACAAATGTATATAGTCATGCAACCACCACCACAGCGAAGATAGAGAATAGTTCCAACATCCTGAAAATTTTTCCCTGCACCTTGGAAGTCAACCTCTACCCCCTGACAACCATGGTAAATAAATAGAAGCCCCTGTTTCCCAACTTTTAGCTATTCAAGTTCCACCTTTCATAATTGTGCCTCTACCTGTGCATCACCCATATCATTATTTATTAACAATTATATGATTTGCAGTTTTATTGAGAAATTTATTTTCAAATGGAAATTTATTCTTTCCTATTTTAAATGAGAATCCCTTGCCATATATAAAACTATGAACAATATCCAACAATATAAAACTCTATCTGTATGAGTAGATGTGCCTCCCCAGATCCTGAGTTCTTGAATGTCCCTGGTGGGGGCAGTATACACACCTACACACGCTTTTGGAAACACACCAGTGATGGTAGCTATCCCATGTTCTAAATGCTTTCTCCTTGACTGTATATTCTGTGTATGCTCAAAGAGTCAGATTAGAGCTCAAGTAAAGCATTAAAACCTATTTAAAATTACAAAATTAAAAATCTATTTAAAATTTTAAAAGCTATTAAAATTGCTACATCTTTCTACCTACATCAGGCCTTGGATGCCTACTGCTTATTTGCCAAACAGGTTACCAAGGCTGGTTTTTATGGAAATACAGACCAGATGGACCTTTTTCCTCATCTCTTCAAAATGGTCCTTTCTAAACAAGACCAAGGCCAGTGTGATTCAGCAACACCTATTTTTGTCACACTTGACATATGGTATCTCCTTACTCTAGATGAAAAAGCGGAATAGAACCTTGGCCCCCAAAACACTTAGAGAATTTATTCACCAATTCTTATCCTTGTGTGAGTATTATCTTATATATCTGGTGATTGCTATAGGAATCTATGTAGATAATCACATTTTTAAAGGAAATACACTATTGAAATTTCTTCTAACCCATGGTCACTATGCTCCTTGACAACAATAGTTGATCTTCATGATATTAACCATCTCTTCTGTTTGAAAGGGACTAAAATGTTTGTTCTGCTTCCTGTTTAATAAAGCCATAAAAAGGATTAATGAGGGAAAACCTCTAGAATACTCCAAGCACTTTCCAAAAAGGCAGCAGTAAAACAGCAGGTGCCTCTTGTGAACACACATTTTTCTTCTTCCTGTAAACTCATCCTGAAGGACATCAGGCTTCCAGCTTATATTTAATTGGCTGATTATGTTGTCACTCTTGAGCTCCTTGCCAAGTTACAGGGAAGAGTTTTCTTGGAAACCGTAGTTCCCCAACTTTCTCCAGCTATGCAGTTTAATTACATCTAGCAAAATGACAACAGAGCTCCTAATTAGCCTGGAGATTAATTACTGCTGAATCAGTCCAAACACCACAGCTGCCAAATTCAACACAGGTGCTTAGATGAAGGGAAAGAGTTTTCTCAATACCCAACAGAAGGTGGACATGGAAGGTATGCTTTAGGACTCTCTTCCTGTGAGCTTAAACACACAACCTGTGCAAAATACCTTGTGTCTTTAGAGCCAGGATACCCTGAAGTATTCAAAAAAGAACTAGACTCAAAAACATTTCAAATACTGATATCACATATTCTGAAATGTGCATACTTTCTTGCTATACAAATTTATGCAAACTAGAGCTCCCTTTCCCCTTCTCATTTTACTGAGGAGTCTAAAAATCCTACATAATTCATCTACTTCTTCAAAACTATAAATGAGTGATATAGAGAAAATAAAAAGCAAGCAAAAAATCGTGCTGTATCTCATGTCCATCTTGTGACTTCTAAGAGTGTCTATAAGCCTGTAGGGTGGATACCACAATACCAGGGTGATAAATGCATTGTCATATCAAAGTCTTAAAAGCCAACCACCACGCAGTGGAAACTCCTATTTTCAACTAGAGAATTCCTGAAAGAGGAAAAGGCTAGATTAGCTAGGTAGAGAAAGGAAGGTGTTGATGCCACTTACAAATGCTATCCATTTCTTACTTCTTTTTATGTACAAGTCACTTGAGGTATGTTTAAATATATATACACCTAGAATCCAACAAACATGAATTAAACCCCCAAGTGATTCTAATATCTGGCCAGAGTTGAGACCAGCTGGTCTGGTGTAACCAAAAAGTTGCCCAGAGGGTATAACTGTATAAGACTTAGGAAAGTGACAAAACCAGAAAATGGAGAAATAGACCAGAAAGAATGAAGCTACAAATCAGAATTCCAAAAGCTCAGGGACTTCCCTAGTGGTCCAGTGGCTAAGACTCTGAGCTCCCAATGCAGGAGGCCCAGGTTTGATCCGTGGTCAGGGAACTAGATCCCACATGCCAAAACTAAGACCCCGTGCAGCCAAATAAAAAATTTTTAAGTTAAAAAAAAATTCCAGAATCTCATATTCAAAAGAAATTCAAGGCATGTGGAATTAGATGCATGCTTGATTCTTAAACCATGTAAGAAACAAGCAAACTATCGCCTAATTAGAAGTTGATGTGATAGTGTTGAAGAAGCACTTTTAATGCATTCAGTTCAGTTCAGTCACTCAGTCGTGTCCGACTCTTTGCGACTCCATGAATCACAGCACGCCAGGCCTCCCTGTCCATAACCAACTCCCGGAGTTTACTCAGACTCACGTCCATTGAGTCAGTGATGCCATCCAGCCATCTCATCCTCTGTCATCCCCTTCTCCTCCTGCCCCCAATCCCTCCCAGCATCAGAGTCTTTTCCAATGAGTCAACTCTTCGCATGAGGTGGCCAAAGTACTGGAGTTTCAGCTTTAGCATCATTCCTTCCAAAGAAATCCCAGGGCTGATCTCCTTCAGAATGGACTGGTTGGATCTCCTTGCAGTCCAAGGGACTTTCAGGATGCAAGCCTTTGTTGGTCTGATTTCCTGTTTGCTTCTTTGTGTGTTCAGAGGAGTTGTGGGATTTTGTTGGGAATTTTAAAAAAATAAATAATCCTGACATTGACTAAAAAGAAAAACTACTCAAACAACCCAAAGGGAAATCCATAGGAGGAAAGGCGGAAATGACGTCTGAAAAAGACTTTGTGGAAAGATTCAAGAAAGAGAAATGTACACAAATACATAGGCCTGATGCGTGTGCTTCACTTACACCAGGACTGGGCAAAGCTGCTGCAAAGCCATTTGCTTGCACAGGACTGGAGGAGAGAGTACATGGCTGCCAGGAGAGGAATGTTGTCAGAACGACTTCAGAATGAGCTCAGCCATGCTCTCCAGCACTGGGAAGCCCGACCACTGTGCAAGCAGCCGCCCCACCATCTGTACAGGGTAGCTCCTCGGTGCTGGGCCAACCCAAGCTGGGCCACAAGGCCACCTCCTGGGACAGCTTCTGTGTGTGGACACACACCCACATCCACACGTGGTAGGAAATGGCACTCAGAGACAGGTGTTCCCGTCATTCTCAGCTTCTGAAGTGGCACTGCTCACGGTGACATGACTTGAAATCCAAAGATACATGTTCAAGACTCAAGCCTACAGCTTACTTCCTGGATGACCACTGGCAAATCATTTCATTTCTGTGAACCATAGTGTCATCATTTTGTAAATGGACATAACATAGAATTTGAGAGTTCATCCAGTCTAACTGTTATCATTTCACAGCTGAAGAAATTGAGAACCAGAGAATATAAAGTGAATGCCCACCTTCAGCCAGCGGATGGATGGGTAAGCAGAATTCACACTCAAATTTTCCAGCCTGAGTTACCTTTCTTCCCTAACCATTGGAATCTTCTGCCTCAGTGCTTCCCCTGACTCGCAGGACTGTTTTAAGAAAGGAGGTTAGGAGGGTAAGAGCTTCTGGTTCGTGATGGTGAACTGAAACCACATCTCACTCCCAATGCCTCCCCAAAAGCCCACAGAACTTATGGAAAAGATTTTTTAAAGGAGAAAGAGGAATAAACAGATGAGAAGGGAGGAAAGGGCACCAGCAATGAACTCTGAATAAATCCTAGGAGATTGCAAGCACACTGGGATCGAATTGGTGGAGAAAATTTTTTTAAGTAATAAACCAGTTTCAGTTAAAAAAAGGGTGCTTCCATCAGTGAAAATATTTCCCTCTCCAGGGAATCTTCCCAACTCAGGTATCCTAACTGGGTCTCCCGCATTGTAGGCAGATTCTTTACTGTCCGAGCCACCATGGAAGCCCTTAAAAAGAATATATAACTTTAAACCTAATATTAATGCATTAAATATATTTATAAATATGCAATGTTAAATATATGTTAATTCATACATATGATAGACTACTACTGTGCAGCATTTGGCATTCATAGAAGTTGGGAAGACCTTCATATACTGACACGGAAAGGTAATAATGTAATGTCACATGAACAAGAGAGGCATCAAAACGATACAAATAACACAAACCTATGAGTGCATGTCATATATTCCTACAGTAAAAATAGAAAATGCCTAAGTGCTTGTCATGTAAATGCCTACCAGATTGTGATAAGCACCATTTTGTACATAAGGAAAATGAGAAACAGAGAGGTTAAGTAATTTGCCCAAGGTCACAAAGAAACAGTTGAGTAAATGATGGGGCTGGGACACAAATCAAGGTCATGTGGCTCCTGAGGTGATGTGTACTCCCCAGCAGCTCTCAGCCTGCAGAATTGCAGAGAGAGCTCTAAAAAGAGCTCTGGATTGAGTTAGGGAGGCAAGGAGTGAAAACTCCCCATTTTACTTTCACATTGCCCTATTGTTTAATAGTCTTCAGTAAGAATGTGTTTTTCACTTTAAAATTGGCTCTTTTTTGAGGTGCAGTTTTATGAATTGTAGCACATGCATGGGTTCATGTAACCACCGGCACACTCAGGATACAGAACAGTTTCATTACACCCAAAACCTCCCCATTGCTCTCCCCGTCTCAAACCCCTGGCAACCACTGACCTACTCTCCATTACTCTACAGTTGACCCTTGAACAGCAGTTACAGTTTGAACTGCACGGGTTCAAATTATACATGTGGTCCACTTATACATGAATTTTTTTATAGTAAATACTGTAGCACTACACAAGTTTGCTTGAATCTGCAGATGCAAAACCATGGGTGAGAAGGGCTGACTATAGTTATATTCTGATTTCAACTGGGAGGGGGTGGTTAGCACCCCTAATCCCTTGTTGTTCAGGGTTAACTGTAGTTCTGACTCCTTGAGAACACCATGGTGTATGTAGCCTTCTGATGATGGCTTCTTTCATTCTACAGAGTGCCTTTGCAATTGTGCAATTAATTACATGCATCAAAAATATGCTCCTTTATATTACTGAGTAGTATTCTATTACATAAATGCAGCAGTTAAAGCACATTTAGGCTGGTTCTAGTTTGGGGTGATTATGAATACAGCTACTATAAACATTTGTGTAGAGTTTTTGTATGAACACAGATTTTCATTTCTCTTGGGCAAACACCTAGGAGTACACTTGCTGAGTCTTATAAGTGTGTATCCTTCATAGAGAACTGCCAAGCCATTTTCTAGAGTTGCTAGACAATTCCCCATTTCATCAATAATGGATTATAGTCCCTATTGCTCTACATTCTCATCAGCATTTGGTACTTTCAATATTTTAATTTTAGCCATTCTGATAGGTGTGCAGTAAGAATCTATTACTTAAACTTTTTAAAAATGAAACAGAATTGAATGGCATAGGTAAATATAAAACAGATCTCCTCCTAAGCTGTTGGTAGGTAGAAACACAAATAAGAACTGTTTGGGGAAATTCCTTTCACCCATTAACTATTTCTTGAGCACCTAACATATGTCCACTAGACTCTTCATACACATGTTTCAAAGGCTTAGGAATTCTCATGTACTTTATGATTTTATTTTGTCATCTCTATCTTCTATTTAGTTATAATACCCATAGTCTGTGTCACATAACACTAAAATGTAGATTTAAAAAGTAGTAGAGCTCAAAAAAGATAACATTAAACTAAATTATTGTTTACATTAATAATTTGTAATTTTGGAAAACACTGTACTCTACAGATACACAAATAGAAGTTCAGCTATAGAATTTTACCTGTTCCTTCCACCCTGAATCTCTTTGTTTTGTCAAAACAGGTAGAAGAGTTAGTTTATTTCCTACCAAGGCCCTGTGAGTGCTTGACAATGAGAAATTAATTAGAGACGATATAAGCACCAATTGATTTTCTGTTTGCCAACTGTGGACACTCTGCAGATTATTTATGGAAGCCAGAAAATAAATAGAAAAAAAGGCAAAGATGTGTGCCTGGGTTGGAAAGCAGCAAGGGGCTGCCCAGGAATTCAATTACAGTAATCCCTGCTGGCTCAAGACTTCCTGCAACTTTGCCACGTCCTTCCTGCCAAACGTAGGCCACCTGGGCCAAAGGACTCCGAGTGTAATACATTAGCATCTCAAAGACCTCTTTCTCCTGGTTTGTATAGACTGTCAACAGCATCTTCAATAGTAGAGAGAGAACAGATGCAAGAAAGTCAGTTTGGAGTATAAAAATTCACTGTTACAAAGAGGCCAGACAACATGGCCCTGGACTGAAGGAAAATCAGGAAAAGAAATTATTCTCAGAAATTACTTTTAGCCAAAGAAAGTATTATATTCAGGGAAAAACTTGCATTTCTCCCCAGGGTAGTCTCATGTTGGTTCCTGACCCCAGTTCTCCTGTGTGTGCTTAGTCACTCAGTCATGTCCAGCTCTTTGAGACTATAGCCCTCCAGGTTTCTCTGTCCATGGGGATTCTCCAGGCAAGAATACTAGAGTGGGTTGCCATGCCCTCCTCCAGGGGATCTTCCCAACCCAAGGACTGAACCTAGGTCTCACATTGCAGTCCAGGAAGCCCCAAGTTTCCTAAACCAGATTAAATTTAACTAATTGGCTAGAAATGCTTTTCATAATTCTTTTGTATATGGTCCTAATCATGGAGACCTAGAATTTTAAGTTGGTTGAATATGTGATTCAAATTTTAGCTCAGATTTCACAGATGGGACCCCAAGCCTTGGAGGAGCAAGAGTTCAGCAGTGTCAGAGCAGAGCCATGACCAGAAGGAAAGTTTTCAGATACCGAGTCTAGAACACAGGTTAAACTTACTTTACATAATTGTTCTGCCTCTTCAAGGAGAGCTATTCATACGCATTGCTTTTGGATATTACTGTTATCACCTACCAAAAATGGTGCTCATAGTGACATTCCTTGCAGAAATGCTCCTCAAGAAAGGAAAAGGGGAAACAGAGGAGGAAAATCTTCAGAAAGAAACTATTGCAAATTAATGAGAATAACTTTCATTGAAGCTGGTTTTAAGCATAAGTAGCTCATTCTTAATGAGATTCAGTTGATCTTAAATATTGTACAGTTTTACCTCATCATAATTGTATTCCAGTCTTCCTGTCATTCAGATCAAGAGGCATGATACAGCTTCAAATTAAGTTCAATTTCTCAATTTTTAAGGACTGTGAAATTCAACCACAATACTTCAACTATCACTATCCAAGAACTACTAGTGTGGACTTGGCCGTCAAAGAGAGCAAGAATAAAAGGGACCCAAGAAAATGGATGAGATTTCCGGAAGCAAAGATAAGTAATGGATTTTCCATTTCCAGGGAGTTCATTCCTCAGGTATATAAAAATACATTTAAGTTATGCCTATTCAAATCCTATCTAACTTTTATGTTCTTACCCTTATTTAGGGGCTTCTCATATGGTAAAGAACTTGCCTGCCAATGCAGGAGACGTAAGAGACTCAATCCCTGGGTCAAGAAGATCCTCTGGAGGAGGAAATGGTAAACCACTCCAGTATTCTTGCCTGGAGAATCCCATGGACAGAGCAGCATGGTGGGCTACAGTCCATCAGGTCGCAAAATGTCAGACGTGACTGAAGCAACTTAGAACAGATAGACCCATATTTAAGGTCTAGAGCACCTAATATATCTGATGATGTGATCTGTCCTAGCAGAGTGATTGCCAATGCTGGTTAAATCCTCTTGGTTTATCTATCTTTGCTTAAACTACCTGAATGGATACTTTTATTTCAAGACTTTACAAATAATTATTAAGCCCTAACTATGTGTCAGGTGCTCTTTTTAACAAATAACATGTACTAATTCATTTAAATCTCAAACAAACCTATGAGATGAGCATTACTGTTATCCTCATTTTACAGCTGAAGAAACTGAGGCAATTGAGGCTAAGATACAGGTGATCAAAGTCACAGTGTATAAAAGCTGGGAAATAAGCCCACACTTGAAAAGCAAAACCCATTAATGAACAAAATATGTAGAGTTTGAGAGTTAATTTAAGTGTATGTGGGAATAGATAAGGATATATAGTAAATTATTAAGAATTAACATCGACGACCATGGTCTAGGTTTATTGTTAACTCTACTTCACTATATAAGCTATTAGCAACAAGCGATAAGCAGCAGATCTTTATCCTGAACTACACCCATCTCGCTGAGTGTCTCACCAGTTATATTACCTGATGCTGAGTGTCTCTTCTGTTTCCGGTAGCTCCACACCTCATACTCTTCCATAGTGCCCTTGCTTGGATCACCCAGTGCCTTTTTTTCATAACAAGTAAACATACTGCAAAGAGCCTTAACTCCTTTCCTACTATTACACCATTTCGTTCCTTAAAGCAGAGAGCTTTCTTGCCTTAACTATAAAAATTTCCTGTCTACAACACAAATGAACATATCTTTGAGACAGAGGCAGAGACAGGAGGTCGGTGAGGGAGGAAAGGATTGGGAGTTTGGAATTAGCAGATGGAAAGTATTATTTAGAGAATGGATAAACAACAAGGTCCTACTGTTTAGCACAGGGAACTTTACCCAATCTCCTGGGACAAACAATAATGGAAGATTTTTTTTTTAATGAATGTATGTACATGTATAACTGACTCATTTTGCTGTACAGCAAAAGTTAACACATTATCAACTATACTTCAATAAAATTTTTAAAAATAAAAATTTCCAGTGAAAGTCTATTGCTCTAGCTGTTGCTGTTTTCACCAGCACTGAATGTGTAATTCCTTCCACTGGCATGCCCTCTTTAAATGCCTTCTTAGAACCTGTTAATATCCCCTGGGTTGTATAGGTCTCCCTGGCTTTGACAGCACCCAGTTCAAGGACTGCCCATAGACAGCTTCTTAAACCCGAATGTTCATATGAATCAGCTGCCGATATTAAAATACAGATTTTGACTTAGTATCTCTGGGGTAAAGCCTCAGATGCTGCATTTCTAACAAGCTTCCAGGTGATACTTCTGTATTGTGGTCTTTGAAACAACAATCAGCAAGAACCTCATAGACTTGTCACCTCTTCCTTACCAGTTTCTTTTATCCCACCATTCAGTTCAGTTCAGTCACTCAGTCGTGTCTGACTCTTTGCGACCCCATGGACTGCAGCATGCCAGGCTTCCCTGTGCTTCACCATTTCCTGGACCTTGCTCAAATTCATGTCCATTGAGTCAGTGATACCATCCAACCATCTCATCCTCCGTTGTCCCCTTCTCCTCCTGCCTTCAATCTTTCCCAGCATCAGGGTCTTTTCAAATGAGTCATTTCTTCACATCAGGAGGCCAAAGTATTGGAGTTTCAGCTACAGCATCAGTCCTTCCAATGAATATTCAGGACTGATTTCCTTCAGAATGGACTGGTTGGATCTCCTTGCAGTCCAAGGGACTCTTAAGAGTCTTCTCCAACACCACAGTTCAAAAGCATCAATTCTTCAGTGCTCAGCTTTCTTCACAGTCCAACTCTCACATCCATACATGACTACTGGAAAAACCACAGCTTTGACTAAACGGACCTTTGCAACTATCTATTCACACAGCCTTTGGCATAAGCCCTCTTGGACCATTAACCCCACCATATAGCCACCAAGCAGACGACCCACAGACTGCAGAACAATTATACCAAAGAAGTTCTCGCACTGTTAAGAAAGTTCTACAACCCACAACAAATTTCCCAACCTGGGGATCTGGCAAAGGGACTGAGAACTCTCAAGAGAATTTGACTTTGGAGGCCGGTGGGACTTGATTACAGAATTGACACAGAACTGGGGAAACAGTCTCTTGGAGGACACAAACAAAACCTTGTGTACACCAGGACCCAGGAGAAAGGAGTAGTGACCTCACAAGAGACTGGCCCAGATTTGCCTTGAGTGTCCAGGAGTCTCCAGCAGAGGTGCGGGTGGGCGGTGGCCTATTGCAGGGTCGAGGCACTGAGTGCAGCAGCGAGTGCATGGAACCTTTTGAAGGAGGTCACTATTATCTTCATTCCCTCCACCATAGTTTGGGCTCAGGTCAAACAGGGAGGGAACAGGGCCCCGTCCATCAACAGAATCCCACCATTAATGCCCCAGTATCTTCCTTCCATCTCCCGCCTGAGCTGCAACACCTGGGTTACACATAACAAATGTCTGAGTTTTTTTCTTCCTGTTCCTATGGTCACTAAACATGTATGTTTCTCAGTTCTCCCAAGAGTATAATTGACCAAATAATCTAGAGATTTTCTCATTCAGGGCAACTGAAAGAATGAGAAAAACATCACCAGCACTACCCTTAAAATTTTAATTCATAAATAGATAGGCTGCAAAGCTGCCCTCTTCTTAGCTCATATTTATTCTCCTCTAGCAGCTGGAAGTCTAACTTATGAGGAAATGGAAAATAGATGAGAGGAGGGCTTTGCCCAAGAGAGCTTTCATCAGTAAAGTACCAAAGTAATTACTGCACCTGACAAATTCCTACTCCTTGTTTTAGCCCAGTTTTAATAAAAGAAAGATTCAACAATGGTTTATATTACCTGGCATTGCCTTTAATTTCATCAAGCTCCAGCATGAAGACTTGCCACATTTACACTAAACTTCTTTTTTCTCCTGAAGTTCATTTGTGAAGGCAGCTGCTGGGGCTTTAATCATCTTTTCTTCAATCTTTCATTTCTAACACACTGTGAGTGATAATGGCTCTCCCAGGCCCCCCTGCAAACTAGGCAAATTCTCCTTCATGTCACTCCCAGGTAGTCAGTGGTACAGAAAGCATCTACTAATTAAGAACTGAAAGGCCATTTCAAATGCTCTGGCTATAAAGACTTACCATTTCATATTCACGTTGGGCCCCATGCAAAGGTAAGGTCCTCCGACCTGCTGGACCAGGCAGTATTTCTCCTATCTTAGGAACAGCAGGCAGACTCTTGGCATTTCAGAGGTTCTGCAGAAATCTAGGGTAATGAAATGCTGCTCATGTTTGAGAGCACAAAGCCCTTAGAATAACCTTGTCAGTATTAAGTAGATCACAGGAGTTCAAATCTCAATCATTGAGGCCCTGATGTCTCAAGGAGCACTTAGAAAAACCTCGACAATGTTTTATGCCTCCAGGATCATTCTTTTCACACTGATGCTACTTTAAAAGTTTATTTCTTATGATTTTCTCTAAAAACCTGTAGGCTACAAGCTGTTGCATGATTTGAAGACTGTTTAAAACTCCATCTGGCTCAGACTGTAAAGCGTCTGTCTATGAGGGAGACCTAGGTTCGATCCCTGGGTCAGGAAGATCCCCTGGAGAAGGAATGGCAATCCACTCCAGTACTACTGCCTGGAAAATCCCATGGACAGAGGAGCCTTGTAGGCTACAGTCCATGGCGTTGCAAAGAGTCGGACACGACTGAACGACTTCACTCTTTCACTTTAAAATTCCATCTAGAAAAGTTACTGTTCAAGATGGCAACACAGGAAGATCCCAAACTGACCTCCTCCCATAGACACACTGAATTTAGAGCTACATATGGACAGGTTTTTCTCTTAAGAAAACCTAAAGTTAGGCTGAGTGGCAAACAAGAAGGAAACCATATGGAAAGAGACATACAGTCTCAATATAAACCCCTCTCCCCGCACAGCGAGCCACAACCAGAAGAAAATTCAAAACCCAGAATTTCTCCCCAAGAGGAAAAACTTTGAGCCCCACATTGGACAACTTACCTTTCAGTACCTGCACCTGAGAGAGGAGCCCCCAAAAGCTCTAACTTTGAAAGTGAACAGGGCTCACATCCTGAGACCCACAGGATGATAGCATCCTGAGAGCACGCTTTTAAAGGGTGCATGTGCTCAGCTCTACCCACTCCGGGACCCAGCTTGGAGGCCGCCAATCAAGCCCTGAGTTAAATGGAGACTCACCAGCTGATAAGAGTGTTGTCCCGAGGGGCAGGCATCTAATTAACACCCACCTCTAGGAGCCTGCTGGAACTCTACAGCAACGGAGGCTGGGGAGGGGGCCATCTTCACACTCTCCCTTTGCTCTGGAGCCCCAGCATCATCCAGAAGCGAGCTTTTACCTGCGTCTGGTGCCCAGATCTCTGTGACTGCCACCAGGGGCAGTGGGTACCTCTTGACTACCAGGCTCTGGAGGCAAACAGAGCTTGCATTCCTGGTCCTGTGGGACTGTAATAGTATTACCCAGAAAAGAGCTCATACCCTAATTTTTGCAGCTGCTACCAGAGGACACGTCTGTAACACCAGCCTCTGGCAACCAGTGGGGCTTACACCTGTAGGTCTCACAAGACTGTAACCAAAGGAGAAAGAGTTCTTAAGTAGCTACCACTCCTCAGGGCACAGCAAGAGCTGGCAGACCCAGAAGCCTGTCTCTGGGAAGAAGTGCTTAGTCATTCAGTCATGTCCGACTCTTTGTGACCCCGTGGACCATAGCCCTCCAGGCTCCTCTGTCCATAGGGATTCTCCAAGCAAGAATACTGGAGTGGGTTGCCATGCCATCCTCCAGGGGATCTCCCGCATTGCAGGTGAATTCCTTACCATCTGAGCCACCAAGGAAGCCCAGAAATACTGGAATGGGTACCTTAACCCTTCTTCAGGGGATTTTCCCAACCCAGGAAATAAACTAGAGTCTCCTGCATTGCAGGTGGATTCTTTACCAGCTGAGCTACCAGGGAAGTCCCCTGGGAAGAGGCCTATTAGCTTATCATCATGGTTGTGGCCTGAGGGGCAGGCTTCTAATTAAACACACATCCAGTGGCTGACTGTAACCCTTTGCAGAGACCTTGGAGGACAGGCACTGCCTCCAGGCTTTCCTGTTGCTGTGCTCCAAGGAGCCAGTGTCTCCTGGAGAGGAGCTTTCCGCTTGGCCCCAGCCTTGGCTTTTGCATCCAGTGCCCCCAGGTTTGCAGTTGCTGCCTAGGGGATGCCCTTTGATAGCCTGGTTCTGGTGGACAGGGGGCGGGGTGCTTGCATTCATGGATCCTACAGAATTGTGACAAATCAAAGAGCCGGTCCTTGGAAGGCAGCCAGCCCGGGGAATGTGCGGACAGCAGACTGACGCTGCCCCACCCCAACCCGCCAGTCTCTCTGTGAAGGAGGTTTCTTGGCTTGTCCTGGAGCTCTGGCCTGAGGGGCAGGTGTGAGACCCCCCGCCCCCCACTGCCATGCATCTAGCAGACTCTGGAGCGGCTCTCAAGCAACGCAGGCTGTGGGTACCACCTTGGCAATCTCCTTCTGTCTTGTTACAGCTCGCCAGTATCTCCCAGAGAGAGCTTCTACAGTTCTTTGGAGCTCCAACTGTTGTGACTGCCAGATCACCTGGCTAGCAGAGTATATGCTTATGATCCCACAAAAAAAAATGTATATATTTTCATACTTTAAAAAGCCACTGCCTGAGGGGTCTGGCTTCTAAACAGCCTAAATCTAGATGCTGAGATCTTCCCCCTAGAAACACTGACAGGTCTTGCCACATCCTCAATTACTGAGAGTTACTAAAATTATAATAGGCTGCTTGGATAAGCACAAAGGTTTGAGAGACAACAAAGCATTAGAGCAGGGTTGAACAACAAGGTTCATCTCCTACATGAGGCCACTCCTTCAAGGCTGGGAGAAGTGGTTGTTTCACCAACTGTATAGAAGCCAACACGGAGTGTCAAGCAAAATGAAGAAACAAATGAAAGAACAAGGTAAAATCTCGGGGGGGGGAAAGACCTTAATGAAATGGAGGTAATAGGAAAGAGCAACAGGATAAGCATCTCCAAATAAGGGGTGAAGATGACAGGGCCAGCTGACAAGAACCATCTTTTTTGACAATTTCCTCGTCATCCCCATCTGGAATGTGGGTAGTAATGTCCTGGGATAGAACTGATCCTGGGACAATGAAAAGCCCCGATCAGACTTCTACTTCTTTGAGACTAGCTTGCGGCATCATCTGGCCTGCTTTCCTGGGAGCTCTCTGGTTTCCACAAAGGAAAGCCAAGTGTATTGTAGAGGGAGCGGAGGGGAATTTTATAATAATGAGAGTCAATCCAACAAAAGGACCTAACATATGTACATATATATGCAGCCAACACAGAAGCACTTAGATATATAGGCAAGCATTAACAGATCTAAACAGAGAAACAAACAGCAATATAATGGTTCAGCTCAGCTCAGCTGCTCAGTCATGTCCGACTCTTTGCGACCCCATGAATCGCAGCACGCCAGGACTCCCTGTCCATCACCAACTCCTGGAGTTTACTCAGACTCACGGCCATCGAGTCCGTGATGCCATCCAGCCATCTCATCCTCTGTCGTCCCCTTCTCCTCCTGCCCCCAATCCCTCCCAGCATCAGAGGCTTTTCCAATGAGTCAATTCTTCGCATGAGGTGGCCAAAGTACTGGAGTTTCAGCTTTAGCATCATTCCTTCCAAAGAAATCCCAGGGTTGATCTCCTTCAGAATGGACTGGTTGGATCTCCTTGCAGGCCAAGGGACTCTCAAGAGTCTTCTCCAACACCACAGTTCAAAAGCATCAATTCTTCGGTGCTCAGCCTTCTTCACAGTCCAACTCTCACATCCATACGTGACTACTGGAAAAACCATAGAATTGACTAGACGGACCTTAGTCTGCAAAGTAATGTCTCTGCTTTGAATATGCTATCTAGGTTGGTCATAACTTTTCTTCCAAGGAGTAAGCATCTTGGCTTACTCCTTGGCTGCAGTCACCATCTGCAGTGATTTTGGAGCCCAAAAAATAAAGTCTGACACTATTTCCCCATCTATTTCCCATGAAGGGATGGGACCGGATGCCATGATCTTAATTTTCTGAATGGTGAGCTTTAAGCCAACTTTTTCACTCTCCTCTTTCACTTACATCAAGAGGCTCTTTAGTTCCTCTTCACTTTCTGCCACAAGGGTGGTGTCATCTGCATATCTGAGGTGATTGATATTTCTCCCGGCAATCTTGATTCCAGCTTGTGCTCCTGCCAGTCCAGCGTTATAGGGTATTTTAAAATCACACTTACATCAATAGATAGATGATCCACATGGAAAATCAATAAGGAAACATCAGCCTCAAATGACACATTAGATCAAATGAGATTAACATACAGAACATTCCATCCAAAAGCAACAGAATACACATTCTTCTCAAGTACACATGAAGCATTTTCTAGGATAGGTAATATGTTAGGTCAAAAAACAAGTCTTAATAAATTTAAGTGGGCTAAATTCATATCAAGTATCTTTTCTAGCACAATGGTATGAAACTAGAAATTAATTACATGAAGAAAGCTGGAAAAACATGTGGAGATTAAACAACATAGTACTAAAAAACCAATGGGTCAAAGAAGAAATAAAGAGAAAAATTTGAAAATACAAAAATGGAAATATACCAAAATTTGGGGGATGTTGCAAATGCAGTTCTAAGAGGGAATTTCATAGCAATAAATATCTACTTCAAGAAACAAGTCTGAAATAAACACCAAATTTTACATGTCAAGGAAGCAGAAAAAGAAGAACAAATGAAACTCAAAGTTAGTAGAAGGAAGGAAATAACAAAGGTTACATAGAAATAGAGACCACAATGACAGTACAGAAGTTCAAACTTAGAGCTGGTTCTTTGAAAAGATAAATGAAATTGACAAGTCTTTAAACAGACTTAACCAAGAAAAAGAGGACTCAATATCAGAAATAAAAAAGGAAATACTACAAATGATATAGCATAAATACAAAGGATCACAAGAAGCGGCTATGAAAAATTATACATCAACAAACTGAACAACCTAGAAGAAATGGATAAATTCACAGAAATATACAACCTACCAAGACAGAATCATGATTAAATAGAAAATGTGAACAGACCAATTACTAGTAAGAAGATTGAATCAGTAATCTAGAAGGATGTCAACATCATTAATCATCAGGGAAATGCAAATTAAAACTACAATAAGATATTACTGCAAATTAGAATGGCTACTATCAACAAGACAAGAAATAGCAAACATTGGTGAAGATGTGGAGGAAAGGGAACCTTGTGATTGTTGATGGGAAAATAAATTGGTGCCATCACAATGAAAAACAGTTGAGAGGTTCCTCAGAAAATTAAAAATATAACTACCATAGGACCTAGTAGTTCCACTTCTGGGTGTTTGTCTAAATAAAACACTAACTCAAAAATATATTTTCACCTCCATATTCATTGCAGCATTATTTAACAATAGCCAAGATATGGAAACAACTGAAGTGTCTATCAATGGATGAATGAATAAAGAAGTTATTGGGTGTGTTTACTTATATGCTGGGAATGCAACACTGACAGAAATAACTGAGCAATACACTCCATACCTTGACCCCTGCATAAGACCTATAGAGTCCTTCACCTCAGGTGGCTGAATCCATAGAATATGATTGGAATTCATTTATAATCTACCTAAAACAATCTAGAAGTTTTTTTGTTTTTTTTTTTAACGTATACAGCAAAGGCTAATGCCTAACTACTCTAATTCTACCACATGAAGATGCAGAGTGGTACAGAAATTTACTGTATGACTATTTCCACTTTGTGCCAGTATATAAACTTTTCATCTCTTCATTGATAGCTCATCATGAGACTACATGATCACTTAATACATCAGTTCTTCAAACGGGGCAATTTCAATTACATGGAAGCCTCCCAACATTGTCATTAACAAGGAAACATAGTAGGCGGCAAAATCCCAGGCTAGATGTTCATACGGAAGAACTAATGATTACCTCCAAAGTCCACATTTCCTTAATTATAGCATCACGTTCAGTAAAATTAAAGCTTTGTCAGCCATCTCTGTGTTTATGGGGGAAAGGAATTTGTATCATTCAAAATTGACATGTTGTACAAGGGAAGGTTACCATCAAAGCGGAATGAAGCAGACTGCACTGCAGTCTTCCTTTTTAGAACAACACATTCTCCCAAAAGAAAGAAAATGAATAGAAGGGTAAATCATCTCTGTTGTTACATTATTTCTAAATTTTGCGCTCTTGTGACACCCAAAAAAGAATGCACTCCACAGAGTGTATACTCAAACATGAAGCAGCTTGATTGCTAGTCCTGACAACTGCATAAATTAATGACAACTCTCCATCAAGAAAAGATCTAATTTGATGATGTTTCAAAACAAGTTTTTTGCAGTACCCAGATAAGATGTAACAAATAATTTCAGTTAGTGCTTCTTGGGCTAGATGTGACAAGCTATGACCTAAATGAAAGAAATACTCTTGTTTTCTGTGATTATTTCTCCTCTGAAGGATATAATAAATCTAAATCTAGATCTTTTACAAGATACGCTATTAAGCTGGACTCAATACTGCCCTATAAAATGAGAAGGATGACTCGTGGGGTTGGAAAGTAGTGAAGAGGTAGAAATGCTCAGTCACTGTAGTGGCTGACTCTTTGTGACCCCATGGACTATAGCCTACCAGGCTCCTCTATTCATGGAATTTCCCAGGCCAAGAATACTGGAGTGGGTTGCCATTTCCTTCTCCAGGGAGAAGTGAATGAGAAAGAGAAGGGAAATACATCCTACTGACAATGATGGGAGAGAAGAAATTATCCAATCTCTCCATGTTAGTACCAGGTGACCCGGTCAACTCAGCTGAACTATATTTCCTTTCCAGGTTTGTGAAGGGAGTGAGGAAGGAGAGAAATATTTGTCAGGGAAAGGATTCTAGCTAACATAGTCTTAGATAGTACAGTTCAACAGAAAATGAAATCAGCCTGAATCTGAGGAGTCTTGATTCCTATCCCAGCTTCACTACTGATTTTCTCCGTGGCTTTGGAAATGCGCCAGTGCCTCCAGTTCTCCATTTTATCACCTGTAAAGGGGATCATCTCTAAACTATTGCTCTCCAGAAAATGTACATAGTAGCACAAATGATTTATCGAAAATGCTATGCAAAGAGCTAAGTGATGCTCACCAAGAGAAAACTGTGTCCACATCTCTATTTGCATTTATGATTTGATCATATATTTTTAATAATAAGGTCATAAGTTAAACTGGCCAAGAGGCAAATGAGTCACTCTAAATGTTCCTAATAAACTTGTATCAGAATCAGTTTTTCAAGAGGGAAAAATCAAACAAGTTTTTCAATCCGTCTCAATTTCTCTTTCTAGAGTCCCACACTTTCCACCGTCTTCCTAGTTACAACAAGCCACTGTCACACCTCAAGTGTGAACCAGCCAGTATGGCTCATGCTAGTTTCTCTGCCCTCTTCATGACAGCCCTTGACAAAATACCTTTGGAGGGGAGACCTCATTCCCCACCTCCACATAATCTTAGAATGTGCTTCTTACGTCTGACTTTCCCCTCTCCCCAGATTCTTTCCCAGCTTCTCGTGCAGAATCCTCTTTCAGCCTTCCTTGGGATGTCACCTGCCCTCCCTCAGCACACACCAAACTATCCCCTTTGCTGCTCACCCCCAGAATGACAGAGTCCATCCCATGTCCTCTGTACAGAACTGTCTTTGGAGTCCACTGGTATTGATGGAGGCTTCTGCAGACATTCCATGGGGTTGCAAAGAGTCAGACATGACTGAGCGACTTCACTTTCACTTTTCTGCAGACTTAGTCTCGAAGAAAGAGTGTATTCTTTGTGGGTGGAAGGGTGCGATGAGCTCAGCTCATCTCTCTACAGCAGCGTTGCTGGGCTGGGGGCAGTGAGTCCTCTAACTGCAAATACAGCTGTTCTCCGTTATGAGTCATCATGTTCTGGAGGTCACCTGGGCCTGTGGATCTGAAGCCTGACCTCTCTACCTACACCCAACCTAGGAAGCAGTTCCTAAGACTGCTTTTACAAGGCCAACTCTAACCCAGCGGCCAGAGTATTCCCCCGGCCACATAATCCTGAAAGCGCTCTTGCTGCTTTCCAGGGTCACTTTCACCTACAGAAACTCATATTAACTCCTGGAGACAACACAGATGTGGACTAGTACACAGTTCACTCCAGCTCTCCTATCACCAAATTTCTGCCTCTGTGGTGGGGAAAGGAGCTTCAGTGCTTCCACCAATGAATCATGTGTGTGTTTCATAAGGAAGCAGATGACTCAAGTTACATGAATATATAAATTAATTCCCCCCAAAGACCTAAAATGGAAAGAAAAAAAAAATCTATGAATTCTCACAAGTGTACCTGGTGAATGGAGAGTCCCAGTGGGTTCAGCAAGGATGGGAATGGGAATCTCAGGACCCCACCTCCACATAATCTTTACGCCCTGCCTGCCTGAGCTCAGAAAAGACTCTTTCTTGCTAATCTTTCATCTTCCCCATCACCAAAATGATGAGTCAGATTCTCTGTCCCTAAGTTCCCTGCCAAGCCAGACACTCAAGGATTTCTATCATACACTTTTCTTCCATAAACAGTGAAAGCAACTGCTTCATTTTACCTTAGCAGCTCACTTTTTGGTAGTCAGATTTCCAATGGTAGCCCAGAATTATTTCTATATACACTAACTTGGGAAGCAAAGGAAACACTTACTTTTTTTCCTCATTATAAAAAATTGCACAATAAAATAATATGGAAATGTAACTTAGAGATAGTAACACATTATCTTACTTCTCTTGTGAAAATAAGTTGGTTACAGTTTCTTTCACAGTTTTATAAGACAAACACACCTTATTCTTACTGTTAATATTTTAATAAAAACAGATTTACATTAAATAGACTTATTACCAAATTGTCTTTGTGTTTAGAAGTCCTTTCTTGTCAGCAAGTATAAATCTCTCTCTTTCTTTCTTACCAACTGCATTAGAGTCCTCTGTGGGTGTGTACCATAATATGGGCATCCTTTTAATAAAATTTTTTGTCTGATTTCCTAATCACAAATTTTCTAAACCCATAGTATCTTTATACATATAAATGACTATTATAGAATAATTAAACCAAGACTGGAGCTTACCAACTTATTTCAGGTTGTGTTTTGGTTTATTCATAAACCAACATGTCAGCATCCATCATTTAGTCAAATATGGCACAACACAATGTCCTGGAAGGCAAATAAGAGGTACCCAGAATGTAAGTTATTATATATGATAAAATTTAATTAGCCATTTGCCTCAAAATGATTATATCTCTTTTAAAATGTCTGCCTCCTTTGTTTGCTATAAATATTCATTTAGATACATAAAATATACTAAGCAGCATTTTGTCTGCATCCCATCAAGCAAATCCACTGAGGCGTGAGGGCTATATAAGCAGTGGAGCAGAAGACCATGCTATTACATGGATAAATGCTCTGGAGTTACTGAAGCAAGACAAAAACAATCACGGGAACATGGATTTGGAATATGCAGAAGCAACCATGTTTGGGGGGATGGGGGAAAAAAGGAGAGTTGCTCATAAATAAGAAAATACAGATGTCATGATATTCCATAAAATTGAGTCTGTTTAGTCTGATTCAGACAGATTGTTACTGTTATGCTATCTGCCTATCAGATATTTTAAGTTCATCAAGAAGCCATGGTCAGTTAACAGACCTACATAATGGAATGTTTTATAAGATGATTTTCTTTTAATCACCCAGAGGTCTAATAGGGTGGTTGGCCTGCTTCCCTAATAAAATTTAAATAGCTTTGCCTCAGGTCAAAGTGAAGTCGGCCATCCTACAAGGAGTTCATCTGTGACATCCATAATAGCTGCCCAGTCTCAAGGGACCATTTGAGGTTACTGCTTCTGTCGGAAAATAAATAGTCACACACACACACACACACACTGCAAGCAGCAGTTTCCTAGCCAAAATGAATTTCAACCCATAGTCTATGTCTTTGTTTTCAAGGGCTGAGTAAGCAGACTAACCTCATTCTATATCTTCCTGGCCCAGCACACTTCATGACTTCCTCCTCACCTACCGCAGAGTTCCCAGACTCCCTGTGGAAGGTACCACAGCCAGAGGCCAGCAGTACAGCACCTCTCTGCAGGCCCCATTCTCATCCCTTGGGCTATAGGTGTGACTCTCTAGTGGTTCTGTGGCCTCACCCCGCACTTTCTGCCCCCTTGCTTCATCCATGCCTCTATTGTACTTTCTGCTTGACTTTTAGTGGTGTCTTCAGCCTTGGGCCCATTCTCTAATGCTGAGCCCAGATCCCAGGGCCTAAGGCACTTAAATGGGAGGAGATTGAACCTACGCAGTTGATAAGCCTTTAACTGGTAATTACACATGGCACACATGTGCAAGGACGCACACACACATACACATGTTAATAAATGTATCTAACCATGTATGGGTAGACCTGCCCAGTTACTTTTACAAGTGAAGCTCAGAAGGCTTCCCAGGGCTTGATTTCTCTCCCTACATATCTTTAGGCCCATTTTCTGTTTGTGGGCAACCTTACTGTGCACAAATGGTAGTAAGGGGAGAGGACCGTGGCAGCTCCAGTCCGCCAAGATCAAGCCCAGGGGAAAACATCTCTGCCTCGTCCTTGAATTCTCAGGCGTACATTTGATTGTATTTTACTGGCTTTTCAGTCTGTCTCATGACATTCCCTGAACCAAATGTTTTCTGGCCAGAAAATCGTAAACACTGATGCCTTCCAAATGCACCTGAAGCACAGGTTAAGGACTGGAGAGAACCCCCAGAGATTCTGAAGATTTACTGCTGGAATAAGAGAGAATGAATGTTGGGGTGAATGATCAAGTACCTGGACGTTAAGATAACCAAACCAATTGCTTCATATTTTTGTGCCAATTATATAAGTTAAGAAGCAGTTCAATCAAGAGTTTCAAACGACTCACAGGCTCAGATACTAAGACACCTTAGCAATCACATAGCTCCTGGCTGTTTAAATGTGCTTCCTGGACCAGCAACCATAGCATCACCAGTTTTAGAGCTGCAGCATCTCAGACCCCCTGGCCCTGCTGAATCAGAATCTGCAGTTTAACAAGATCTGCAGTATATATAGTAAGGTTCAAAATGAATAATCCAAATTTAACTCTCAGTTTACAGATAGGGAACCTGGGATGAGGCAGATGAAGATCCTCGCCCAAAGGCATACATCCAGTAAGTGGGATATTAGAATCCAGATCTCCTGTCATATATGGGAGGCTTTACTCCAAACTGACGCCACTTTGCACTGTCAATTTTTCAACCAATCACAATTATATTTTCAATGATGTATTTGTTAGTAAAACATACAAATCAGGAAAGAAGTCAGCATAGCATAATGGTTCAGAAGTACAACTCTGAAATCAAAGAGGTCTGGATTCAAATCTCAGCTCCAGCATTTATTACCTCAGAATTTTGGGAAAGTTATTTGACAGCTGTAAAATGTGGCTTCTCAACTACCTACCTTACAGAATTATTGTAGGAATTGAAAAAGGCGTATATATATATATATATATATATATATATATATACACACACACATACATATATATGTTAAAAATTTTATCAGTATGTCGAGCATGTGGAGCTTAAAATATTATTTTTATCATAGAATAACCTTTTCCACCCATTTATTCTTTTCATCTCTGTCTTCACAGGTATCAGCAATACAGACATGGATGAAAATGAGTGCCTGCCGTCAAGAAGACTACATTCTATCAGAGGAGGCAGAGTAGCAACAACTAGGTTGTGACAGATGCTAAACCATCAGCATGCACAAAGTGCCACCAAACCACAGAGAAGAAGCACTTAATTTTGCCTAGCAAAGGAGAACAGGCTCCTCAGAAAAAAAATCATATAGCTTGCACCTGAAGGGGGCCTAAAAGTGCATCAAGGTATTCAATTGCAGTGAGTTTTTGAGGAATTAACATATATGTGGTGTTGAGGGTTGAGGACATTAAAAAATTAATGAGATAACATCCCCAACAGCATCATAAGATCATCAAGTGCAGAACTATAAGTGACTGCTGCAGGACGCTGTGAGGCTCAACCAATTATCTCCCCACACCCTTGCCATTATATGGGGCCATGAAATTAGTTGTTACAAAGAAGGGGTAGACATAATGTGTATCTGATCCAGAGCAGAGCATGGGAGAGAGGGCCCAAGTACACACATTCCATCCGGTGCAGCTACAGGATGGTAGAGCTTTGTTCATTGGAAGGACTGATGCTGAAGCTGAAGCACCAGTACTTTGGCCACCTGTTGCTAAGAGCCAACTCACTGGAAAAGAAACCCCTGATGCTGGAAAAGATTGAAGACAAAAGGAAAAGAGGGTGGCAGAGGACGAGATGGTTGGATGACATCACTGACTCAACTGACATGAGTTTGAGCAAACTCCGGGAGATAGAGAAGGACAGGGAAGCCTGGCGTTCTGCAGTCCATGGGGATCACAAAGAATCGGACACGACTTAGCAACTGAACAACAACAAGAACTTTGTGATGGCTTCACAATAAAGTTTCCCGCTGCCCGAGTTAGTCATGCTGTGTGGGCTAGAAATACACTTTAGTGGAGTAAATCGCTCTGACTTGGGGGTTGCTTATTAGCATAACCCAGAACACCTGACTCACGTGGGATGATACTATTCATGAAGGGTGACTCCAAGGAAACTATGACTTCAGAAGGGGTAGAGGGAGGGAATTGGCTTCAAATCAAGTGTGTTTTGGGGGGTAGGGGGCTGCCGGAGGAAGTTTCTTACTGCTGCTGCTGCTGTGCCGCTTCAGTCATGTCCGACTCTTCGCGACCCCTTGGTCTGCAGCCTACCAGGCTCCTCCATCATGGGATTTTCCAGGCAAGTGTACTGGAGTGGGGTGCCATAATGTGTTACTAAGCAAAACCTGCTAATATTTCCCTGCTGAAATAACAGTATTTTTCAGAATTTCATCTTGAAATCCTCTTAAGGATGCACCCTCTCTCACAGCTAGTGAAACCACCATACGTCACCGGGTCACAGTGCATGTCAGTGTTACAAAAACAGTTATGAATCGCTTTAAGCAAAGCAAATCCAGCTGTCCGTCTTTCCATGCTACTTCAAAGCCGCCCGACCATCTAAAGTCAAACTTCTCTGGATTAAATAGGCTACAAGGCTGAAGTCCAGCAAGTGTCTCTTTTAACCTCTAGCAAATTTTCACAGCCCAGTGGCAAACTCCTCCCAAACAACATTTCTAATGGGAGGCTGACAGACTTCTAACTAAAGCAGTTCCAATGTGCCACTATAATAACCTACTTCTTTTGATTGCATTTATTTTTAATGATTATTTTCCCTGCGTGCCAATCCAACCTGTGCTTCCAGCCCAGAAAGATGGGGGAGGGGAGGAAGCCAGGAAGAGAACGTTGTCTTGGGCTGCACTGCCACCTAGAGGTACCGCGGCAGAACTGACGCATTGCTCTTCAAAGAGCCTTGGGCGCTGTTGAAATAAACAGGAACCTTTCTCCCTCTGCATAGGGTTGGGTAAAATAACTGAAATGAGCCCCTCAGTTTCGCTTAAACAAAATATAATAAAACAATCATAAAATTTATAATAATTTTTCACTTAACACACCCAAGGTGGTCCTAAAGAGGGAGATCCTGTAAGAAATGGTTCTGAGGAGCTCTTAGAAAAGAACAGTTTTCAGTATTACAACAGTTAGATTTGATTTGCAGCTTGAACTGCATAGATGGAAAAATCATTTGGAAATTGATTGTTACAAAAGTCTGAATAGGTCTATCTGGTCAGAACTACACCTCGATTGCAAAACTGAAATTTATTCAAAAGTTATTCAGGCTCAAATCAGAAGCCAAGGAGTATCATGAAGATAGAAAAAAGGACAAGGCTGATGATGTCTTGATTACTGAAGTTCTGCAAGTGACAAAATTAGACAGGTTCATTCCTAATTGTCATTATTTCAAGGGCAAAGTCAAAAGTTTGTTGTTGACAAGGTCTTTGACGTTCTCCTTAGGCAATGTCAGCTTGTACACAAACGCAAGCTATTTTAAATAAACCTGAAGAACTTGTATTTCAGGAGGATGTTATTTCCAAACGATTAGTACAATGAACACACAATTCAGGGAAAAGATAATTTGGGCATGCTTTGGGAGAGGTAATGATTTAGTCCACATTATTAATGGCACTTGCGATGAAAGAGGGGCAAAAACCTGAGATGAATCATTCAAGGGCTTGAGGATTTTCAGCTGCAATCTCTCTGTGACATTTTAAGCCAGGAATGATGGGCTGTTCTTTGAATTTAATGAGCACATGTACATTCAGGAACACATCCCAGGACCACAGACTGTGTGTTCCCTTCGTTTGCATCACTTCTCTGCGATCAAAACACTTGGGGTATTGAAGTTGAAAAGACAAGAAAGCAAAGAAACAAAAAAGGGGAGAAAAAAGTTATTTTGCAATGCAAAAAGCCTATTACCCTTACTAGTACAAAATTCAAAATTAGGCAAATTATCAGTTCCACTCACTGGAAGAGGGTTATTTTGGGAAAGTCAAAACAGCACAGTTAAAATAACTGTTTACATTTTTGAGTACTCACAGTGGTCCTGCTGCTATCTTTGGTCTTTACTCATTTAGTCCTCAAACTGCCATGTAGGGTGGATACTATCACGTCCCTATTTTACAAATGAGGACAGTGAAATCCAGAGAGGTAAAATAAAGATAAAAACTCAGGCAGTTATTCTGACTCCAGAGTATCCATTCTTAAAAACCATGCTATTAAGCTATCTCATTAAAGAACATTTTTTATAGGACAACACAAGAAACTACTGCTTTTTCCTGTGGGATGTTTCAAGACGGTGCCTCTTGATGACTTGATGAAAGTCATTGCCTTCCTGGACCATTCCAGCTGCCCCTCTGTAAGTTTCCTTTCCTGCTCAATGCCCATTCAGGTCAGATCACCTCACTAATAGAAGAGGCCATAACCCTATTAGTGTTCAGGGCCTGGTGGCTTTCCCTCTTGGACCCTTCTCTGGTTGGAGCTGAGCCAGCCCATTCTTCAGTCACCCCATGAGGAATTTCCTTTTCCCACCCAGAGTCCACATGTGCCCTCCCCTCCCAGGCCTTGGGTGAAGGTGACTTTTCTGAAGTCAATCTGAGGTAGGTGTTCAATAAACAGCTGAATAGGATCGATGGAGGTATTTCCGAAGCTTAATCAAGCTGGAGACGTTTTTCAATATTGATGGTGTTCCTGGCAGCTCTTCTAACCTCACCCAAGATCCCTGATGGCTACAGATAGACAGTGGTCGATGGTCTACAGACATTCCTTGCTTTCCCTAAGATGCCCTCTGAAAAAAACTGGAACACTGAAAAGCCTCGATAATAAGGATTTTTACTGGTTCAGGAAAAAAAAAAAAATCAGCCGAGAGAAATAAAACTTGCCTGCAAATGTCATTAAACTGAACACTTCTTGGTTATAGATCCTTTCCAGTGAGCATGAAAGGAAGGTCATTTAATTGTAACCCCCAGAAACTGCCTCTGTTAATGTAACATGTTCAGTTGGTTTAATTATTCAGTCTTATGCTATCAGAATGTGATAAAACCTAAATTATCCATGCAGTTGGGGAAAAGGAAAAGTAGAGGGAAATGAAATTCCCAGGCACATCTCTAATATTAATTCCACTGAACCATAGCTTGTTTCTCAGGTTCAGAAGTATTGAATGAATGAATGAACAAATGAACCAACAAATCAACCTTTGAAGAAACAAGTGAATGAAGAAACCAAGATGGCCCAGGCTAATCACAGGTAAAATGTCACCACAGAGAGCTCCAGTAATACATCTACACAATGGACAACCACATAGACCATTCCTTCCCTGTGCCTCGGTAGGCTCTGTGGCCAGGAGACGCCTGTTGTCTAGTGACCTGGCTGGCCTGGCCAGGAGTCAGCTGGCTCCAGAAGGCTGAGTCCCGCAGAGCCAGAGAACATGCATGGCATCGTGTCCAAGAGAGAGAGCACCAGAGATGGAAGCCAGAGGAGCCTGTCTGAAATGGGTTTTCAGGACAAAGGAGGCTGGTGGTGGGTACTGGGAGTCAGGAGAGAGCCAAGGTGAGGATCCAAGAGGCCAGTGAGTCAAAGGAGATTGGTCCAAGCACATTAGACTAGATGAGTGGGATCGCTGTTAGTGCCAGCACTGAAACCACAAGAATTTTATTTGTTTGGCTGGCCTTTCTATTTGCTTTGTGTTTATTTTTTCTAAATAGGAAATACATGTACATTAAGCAAATCTCCAAAAAGATTCCAAAGGGTATACTAAATGGTAATCTCATTCTCACCCTTGGCTCCCAGCTCTCCAATTCTCCTCCCCTGAATTTCTTCTGGGTCCTTCCATAGGTAACATGTACATATATACGCATAAATGTATTTATGTCCTATGTATCACAAATCATATCATATTATACTTATCAGTTCTTTATCTTTCTTTTACATTTACCAACACATCTTAGAAATGGTTCCATAAGTATATGGAGAGCTGGTTCATCTTGATGGCTGAGTAACATCCCTTTGCACAGACCCACCAAAATTAACCCTGTTAAAATGTCTATTTAGCTCCTTCGTAAACTTTACTATAACAGATAATGCTGCAGTGATGGACATGTTGGGTGCATGTGAATATATCTGTAAAAGTGAAAACAGGTTAATAAAGTTCATTTTAAATTTTGATAGGTATTGCCAAATTATTCTCCAAAGAGGTGACACCAATTAATATTCCAAACCGTACTCTAGTATCCAAGACATCTGGGTTTGGAGTCTGATGTTGATGGAACGGGGTTTGATGGAACACCTACTACATGCAGACACACTTGCCCCTCACAAGCAGAAACTTGCTCTTCCACAGTGCTATTGTTTATCAGAGAAAAGTTGGTTAAATGGTTTTTCTAAAGCTACATGACAAACCTAGGTGTGCCAATCTGCTACTCACAAGCTGTGCGACCTTGGGTAAATGGTAACTCACCCAAGAGAGGTCTCAGGTTTCCCAAAGAATTTGTCAAAAACCTGGAGTCATTATCTCCTAGTCTTCCAGTTCTCAGTCTGCAGTACCTTGTAATATGGCAAAAATTCAGATGTCCCATAGGGAAAAGAAAAGCAAAGGTCCTGGCTCATGAACATGCATTAACATAGCTGGCTCAAAAACCAGAGTCACTATGGGTCCCCTCCTCTCTTATGACCAGCTCAACTCTTCATATGAAACAAGAGCTAGGGCAATGGTCACAACTTAATTCAAGCCAACCCAGTAGGAATTTACCATGTACAAGAGGAGCTGGGAAGGGGTGACACTGGAGCCACGTGGGTCCTCAGAAGCTGGTGGCCTCTGCACATTTCCCCCTTGAATCCCAGCTAGAAGTATTTTCAGACAGAATTTTCTTACCCTCTACTCTCCGATTTCTTCATTTTGGCGAAGAACCTCAAAACAATTCCAAACAACTCTAAATACTACTGTTGTTCTTTCAGTGGTTGAAAATTCTGGCCTCAGTTCTCATTGAGGCTGATCTCAATGATGGCCTCATTCCAAAGACTCACTAACATCTCCTCTCCCCACAGTGTTTCTTGCTATCACTTCCTGCATAGAAAGTGTAACACACAGATGTCACGATGGATGTCACCTGTCCTCAACTGCTGTTCTGAAAAGTGGATAAACCAGTGAATGGGATGGGGCCATCACTAAGGTTCCTAACAATACTGCTGGACTCTGAGTGCCTGAAAGTAAAAAAAAAAAAAAAAAAAAAACTGTTCTCTGCATCTCTTTGGTCCTCTCTTCCCCACCATGCACACTTCTCAAAGCTTCTAGCTCTAGCAGGAATTCTGGAAATGTCTGAGGACTGTGTTTGTTTCCAAGGGTAACTGGAACAAATGACCACAAACTATGTGATTTAAAACAACACATATGAATGCTGGAGAAAGTGTGGAGAAAAGGGAACCCTCTTACACTGTTGATGGGAATGCAAACTAGTACAGCCACTATGCAGAACAGTCTGAACATTCCTTAAAAAACTGGAAATAGAACTGCCTTATGACCCAGCTATCCCACTGCTGGGCATACACACTGAGCAAACCAGAATTGAAAGAGACACGTGTACCCCAATGTTCATCACAGCACTGTTTATAATAGCCAGGACATGGAAGCAACCTAGATGTCCATTAGCAGACGAATGGATAAGAAAGCTGTGGTACATATACACAATGGAGTATTACTCAGCCATTAAAAAGAATACATTTGAATCAGTTCTAATGAGGTGGATGAAACTGGAACCTATTATACAGAGTGAAGTAAGCCAGAAAGAAAAACACCAATACAGTATACTAACACATATATATGGAATTTAGAAAGATGGTAACAATAACCCTGTATGCGAGACAGCAAAAGAGACACAGATGTGTAGAACAGTCTTTTGGACTCTGTGGGAGAGGGTGAGGGTGGGGTGATTTGGGAGAATGGCATTGTAACATGTATAATATCATATAAGAAATGAATCGCCAGTCTAGGTTCAATGCAGGATACAGGATGCTTGGGGCTGGTGCAGTGGGAGGACCCAGAGAGATGGTATAGGGAGGGAGGTGGGAGGGGGGTTCAGGATTGAGAACACATGTACACCCATGGTGGATTCATGTTGATGTATGGCAAAACCAATACAGTATTCTAAAGTAAAATAAAATTTAAAAAATAAAAACAAAAATATATAAATAAAAAAAAAACACATATGTATGCTCTCTCAATTCTGGAGGTCAGAAGTCCAAAATCAAAGAGTTGACAAGTCCAGGCCCTCTATAAAGGCTCTAGGGGTAAATGTGGTCTGTGCCTTCCTCTTAGTTTCCGGTGTTGCTGGCTATTGTTAGGGTCCCTTGACGTTGCAGCTGCATTGCTCTCATCTCAGAGTCCATCATCGCATGCTGTACCCCCTGCCTGCCAGTCTGCCTTTTGAAGCGCACGCCGGTCACATGGGACTAGGAATCACCCTAGTCAGGTATGACCGCATCTTAGTTTGAGTATATCTGCAGAGACCTTATTTCCAAGTAAAGTCACATTCACCAATACTAAAAGTTAGAATTTCCACATATCTTCTGGAGGGGATACAATTCAACCCACAACTGTGATTTAATGGAAAATGCAAGTACGTGAGCAAGTTCATGCTTCACAGAAAGAAGAAAGGAAGGAGGAAGGAAAAGAAGAAAGGAAAAAACTGAATTTTTCATAAGATATGCATGATAAGAAAGTATCATAATTTATGTATCTAAGTATCACATCAGGAGGAAAAAAGGCCATTTTAACTTGGTTTTCTGAATTTATGTCCTGCAGTCATTATGCGATTTGTAGTCCTTTATATAACTGAGGACACATGAACAGCTCTTTTCCTCTTAATTTCTTCTTTTGCCTACTAGCTTGCTTATTAAAAAAAAAAAAAAAGATTACCTGACAGTGAGAGCTTTGCATTACATACTGAGTATTTTAGGTTAAGGTCTTATTTTAAGGGGAAAAAAATTACTTCTAAGTTTAATAGGGGCTTCCCTGGAAGCCTAGTTGGTAAAGAATCCACCTGCAATGCAGGAGAGCCCAGTTCAATTCCTGAGTCAGGAAGAACCACTGGAAAGGGGATAAGCTACCCACTCCAGTATTCTTGGGCTTCCCTGGTGGCTCAGCTGGTAAAGAATCCACCTGCAATGTGGGAGACCTGGGTTCGATCCCTGGGTTGGGAAGATCCCCTGGAGAAGGGAAAGGCTACCCACTCCAGTATTCTGGCCTGGAGAATTACATGGATTGTATAGTCCATGGGGTCACAAAGAGTTGGACACGACTGAGCGACTTTCACGCACACACCCACACACGTGCTCAACAGAGAAGTCACTAATGATAGGGCCATATGCCTCTAGTTGTCATTCTTTCCTTATGGGGCTGAAACAAAGCCCCCACATGTCTTGTGCCTTTACCTCCACACTCAAGAGAAATGGAAGGAAGGAAGGGAGGGAAGAAGGGAAAAGCCAGCCCCCACTCTCAGCTCCCAGTCCTGCAAAGGAGGAATAAATGTGTCGGCTTGAAGACAGGAACCCTGAGCTCTCCATCTGGCTCTGAAACCACACCAGACCATCACAAGCTATCCAGTTACCTCACCAATTAAATACAAAGTGCTTAGGATGGATAATCTCTAAAATCCCTCTCAGCGGGGCATTTGTTCTATCCTGGGTATCCACTCACTGGATTAGGTCCATGGAGAGATGAGTATTTCTTCTGCTCACCATCCAGTTGAGAAAACATGAACTGGTTCTTTGAAGAACTTGAGAGCTTCCAATACTCAAGAGGGAGGGAGAAAAACCCTATGGAAACCAGTCGTTCTAAAACAAAAACAGCAAGGGACCTGGCCTGCCACAGGGCAAATGCCACTGAGATGACTCTGAATGTGAATCTGAGCAAGGGTCACATTACAGTCTTTTCCCTCCTTCCAAGGAGTCAAAACAACAGATAGATGTTTCCTATAATTTTTAAGACACACACACACACACACACACACACACATACACACATATATATACTTACTTAATAATAATTAAGTAGTAAAATATTTTCTTCTCCAAAATCATCTGGACTCAGTAAATCCAGTATTCTTTAACACATACATTGTCTGAGGCAGGGTGCTATAGTGGAAAGACTCAAACAGGCCTAGGTTAAATCCTATCACTGCCCTTCAGGCCCTCAGTCAACTGAGCTAAATCACTCACCCTGGTTAAGCGTGTTTCCTCTTCTGTTAAAACAGGAGTTCTTGAAAGGATACCATGAGAAGATCTGTAGAAAGTTTGTGGGACACAGTATTTAGGAAATACTCGTTTTTCTGACTAAAATAAGAAATATATGTCCTCGCCATACCTTGCCCAATCTAAGTGAGCCACAGTCTGGTTGATGCTCTGCAGTACCCTCTGGTATCAGCTCCCTTTATGATAGAGCATCTGCAAAAGGTCAGCCGAACATGCTGTGATGTGTATTTTCAGTTGTTCATCTGTGTGCTTGCCCAATGCTCCCACCAAAATCCCATCGAGTCTACAATCTCCAGAGTTATAAACTCCTCAAAGGACCATATCCATTTACAGCCATTTGAACAGCCTCTAAAATGATAAGAGGCGCAGAGTACACATTAACCCAGTGGCTAGTGGAGAAGCCCATGGGAACACACATTCTCTCAGTCACTACACAGCTGGAATTTATCAATGGCTCCATTTTCTCCAGCGCAGAGGAGATGGCCTCTTCTGGGATCTTGTCAACTAAATGATATGTTCCTCAGGAATAGGGAGCATACTTTTGTTTTCTTTCTGCCCAGCCTTTCAGAGAGCATTTCCTCTAATCGATGCTATGTAAGTGTGTAGTTGGCCAACTCTATGTCAGGTTGCATTTATTTAGATGAACATTATGTTTGAAATGATAAATGTTCATTTCCTATTTTCAAAAAGCATCTATGAATTTTTAAAAATCACTTCACATGCAAGTATTAAATAGGTCTCAAAATGTTTGGTTCTGTGCTTCTATTTAGGTTCTCAAAATCAGAAGATGAAAAGGCAAACTATGGAAGAGTGTAAAAGCATTCTTCCTTTACAACATTTAAATCACTTAGCCTACAAAGAAAAAAATAAAGGTACAAAATTATTGTGTTATGGCAGTAGTGAGACTAATAGCCCACCAAAGTACCAATCCACAGAAACTGTAATATGTTGTTACCTTATTGGCAAAAGGATCTTTGTGGATGTGACTAATGATCTTGAGATGCAGAGAGCATTCTGGATTATTCAGGTCATCTCAAGAAAATCACAAGGGTCCTCAGAAGAGAAGGAGCAAGGGAGGAAGTCAGAACCAGAAAGAGATATGAAGGCAGAAAAGGAAGTTGAATGATGTCACTGCTGGAGGGCAGGGGGAGTGATGTCATGCCAGGAGCCACAGAACTTGGGCAGCCTCTGCTGCTGATTCTCCAGGCAAGAACACCAGAGTGGTTTGCTATTTGCTTCTCCAATGCATGAAAGTGAAAAGTGAAAGTGAAGACGCTCAGTCATGTCCGACTCTTAACAACCCCACGGACTGCACCCTACCAGGCTCCTCTGTCCGTGAGATTTTCCAGGCAAGAGTACTGGAGTAGGTTGCCACTGCCTTCTCCTAAGGAGCTGGAAACAACAAGGAACAGATCCTCTCTGCAATCTCCAGAAGAAATTTCATCCTGTTGACATTGTGATTTTAGTCTTTGAGACCCACTTTGTACTTGTGGCCTCCGAAACTGTAAAATCACTTTATGCTGTTTTCAGTCATAGGGTTTGTGGTAATTTGTCAGATCAAGAAGAAAAACAGGACAAAATACATATAATATACTAATTATTGGGGTGGGGTGTTGATACCAAAATTAAGAGGTGTTACTTGTAAACAAACTAGAAAGATTAATGGATTAATTGTATTTACATTTTTTTAGTATTAGCAGAAAATAATCTTATCCATAGGCCTTGGGTAACTCATAGGAAGTGAGAAGGCTTAAGAACCAGTGCAGATTACAGATTACAAGCAGATATCAACCAAGGGGAGCTCAGTCCTGGGGAGTACAGCCACGGCCATGCCCCAGAGGGTCCAGGGTCCAGCCAAGACTGCCAGTGTAGCACCCCCTACCATCACTGTGGGGTGCGTGATTTAATAACTACCTTTAAGTCTGTAACATTCCTTTAGAGAGAGGTACTAAGAAGTCGAGGCTGTACACATAAGCCTGGGTTTTAGAAGATGAAGAGAGGAATGTTTGTTCCTTTAAGTTTCTCTCAGGATCTGTGGAGTTCTGCTTCCCACTAACATCCATGGTGTGGGATTCCAGCTAAAGAGGAAGGGTACTCAGATGCTGGTAGTATACAAAGTGACAAATGGCTGTCAGAGAGTCTGATAACCTGAATTATCTAGCACAGTACTTAATTAAGAAATTTAAAATTCTATCGTGAAGACCCATTTGTCTGTAGTAAGGAAAAACAGAGGCAGGTGAGTCAAAAACTTTAGAGTGAAATTCAAGTATCTAAATTAGAGAATATTTAAAAATTGTGTACCATGTAATACTAATCCACCTCTTCCATCCCTCCCTTCCTCTTTATTTCCTCCCTTTCTTCCTTTCTTCCTTCCTCCCTCCTTCTGGATACATCAGTTGAAAGTCCAGTGAGCTACTCTCTGGAAACAAGGCTCCCTAGAGATGCGCAGTCTGAGAGGCTCTCGGGAGAGCGGGCACGGGATGTCTGCGGCAGTATAGGCAGGGAGAGTGCACAGCGCTCTCTCTTTCCCTCCCTCTCCCCCTCCTTGCTTCCCTTCCTCCCTCCCTCCTTCTCTCTTTTGTTTTATAGTCCATGCAGTCTCCCACCAAGAAGCAGAAACAGAATAATCCTATGAGGCAGAATGAACAGCTAATCTAAGCAGCAGGGCAGGAAGGGAAGGAAGCAGGACCCTATTCAGCATGTGGAGGCAAGGACAGGAGAGCACAGCTGAGATAGAACTGGGGTCAGGCTCTCCCCACCTTCTGTCCTCAGATGAAAAGATGGTGTAATGGCACTTCATGATGACAGCTTTCTCTTTTTTCTTTTTATTTTAAATGGACTTTTGTGGGGGGTTTTCCCTTCAGTATTATTAAGATATAATTCACATTCATTGTTTAGGCTTGTGGTGTACAGCATAATGACTTGACTTACATATATCGTTAAAGTCTTATCACAAATTTAGTGAACATCCATCATTTCATTTATATAAAAATTTAAAAAACAGAAAAAAGTTTTTCTTGTGATGAGAACTCCTACACCTTCTCTGTTAACATTCATGTATAGCATTCAGCAGTGTTAGCTATATTTAGATTATAGCTTTCTTAAGTCATACGGGTCCAATTTGGACCAGTATCCTTTTGCACCTGGCAAAGTCTCCCATCCTGGGATCTCCCTTCAGTATCTTTCTCAGAATATTCCTATGCTGAGTTTCTTACTTCCTGTATTCTGTGTTACTTACTCTTGCTTTGTTGGAACAAGTTCTCCAAGAACTTCTTTTAAAAGCATGTAGAGTGTATGAAAGAGTTTTCTGAGATTGTGAATGTCTTGAAAATGTCATCATTAATGACATTTTACTTACTGACAGTTTGGCTAGGTATGGAATTAAAGGTTAGAAATTATTTTCTTTCAGAAATCTGAAAGCATTGTTTCACTGCCTTGTGCTTCTGATGTCTCCATTGCAATGTGCACAGCCATTCTAATCCTTGTTTCCTAATTTTATTTCTTCTTTTCTCTGGAAACTTGCAGAGACCCTAGGCATAGGATCCTAAGAACCTTGTACTCTATCTTCATTCCTTCTTCTGATTTCTAGATAGGCTGTTTCAATCTAGCAACATGTTTTTTGGTTCTGAAAGTTTTGTCTTGAGTATTTACGTCATCCTGATTTCTCTGTTGTTGCCTTCTGAAATAGCTATTTTTGAATGTTGGCCTTCCTTTCTCTCCTGGTTTCTCTTTGTGCTTTTCTTTCTGGAAGACTCCTTGAATCTGTATTCCAAACTCTGGTGTAGATTGTTTGCTTTTTGAAACTTTTACTGTCATATTTCTAAGAGCTTATTTTTGCTCTATGAATGTTCTTCATTGATAGTACCTTGTTCTTATTTCATGGCTGCAAAAGTCTTGTCTCTCTCTAAATATATTAATGATACCTTTTTTTCTCTGCATAAGCTCTATTCCCCTCACCCACCCCAGGTTGATATTTTTGTTTATTTGCTCTCAATTTTATATGTTAGAGCCTTTCCATAAAAATCCAGTGACCCTTCAATTGTTCAGAGGAGCTAAAATCCTGATTGAAAGCTCCAAGTAATGGGAACAACTTGCCAACTTTGAACTTTACTGTAGGGTGAAGAGGACAGGGCCTGTTTCTTAGAAAGGGGTCTTTCCTCTTAGCTGACCAGTATTACAGGGAAAAGTCTTTCAGTCTCTGAAAGATAAAGGCATCAGTGTCCTGAAAGCTGAGTGCATATTATCAGTTTTTAGCACTGAGCACTCAGATAGTGTCACTTAACTCCTGCTTTTTGGACAGTACAAACACAGTCAACAGTGCCCAGCCTAGTCCCTAATCTAGCATCCCTCCCTTTCACTCCAGAATATACACCTCCAGACTTTGGTCACAGTAGTAGTGGCACAGCAAGGGAGAATATTTAAGAATAGAACTGCTTCTCAAACTGCTTCCTCCTGCCCACCTTCCCTTTTAAACCCCATGCTTCCACCAACTCCTGAGCTTTGGGAGAAATCTGCATTGTAAATCTAGATTACTCTCAGCTTTCTCCTACTACTGGCTTCAGATTCAGCTTTCTTAGGCTGTTAGCTCATTTCCAAACTTTCTATCTGCTCTCCAGTTTCATAACTTAGTTGCTACTGTCTTCTTTCTTTGCGGGTTTGTACCTTTAAAAGAAATATCCATTTGACTCTAGTTTCAATGGAGTTTAGAGAGAAGAAAAATGATATACCATCTCACCCCAGAAAACATTCAATATTTCTGATTCTTAACCCAGTTATATTCAGTCTTTAAACCTTCCTTACTTCCTCAGCCCATGTTCATGACTGTAAGAGGGATGATTAAATCAGGTTAGTCTCAGAGCTCCAGTTTTAAGGCAGGAGTAGACTATACAACACATTCCTGCAAGGACCAACACATTTTATCCTTAAACTTCAGCACACTTGATGGTCAAGAACTACTGGCCACATGCATCTTTTTCTTCTGTGAGATTTAGCTTGCTAACATATGAAACAGCATATATGGTGTGAGCACCAGGCTCCCCTTGCTTGGAGCCTCAAGAGGTATCTATGTATTAGCAGTAAGCAGTAGATCAGAGGTGCAGGACAGAGCAGGAAACCAAGCCCTCCTTCCCACAGAAGTCTTCCAGGCTCAAGCAGCGCTGAATGAGAGCCTATAAAAAACTAACATCTCTAAGTCAAGTTTGGAGTTTTGATTACTACATGGGAATTCTCATCTGAATATACTACATTTGCAGTAGTATAAGAACCCCTACCCTTCTCACTTAGGGTAGGGGTTCTTATAATACTTAGAGTCATGGTCTCATTGGGTCTATGGATAAAAATCCCTATTTCTATCTCAGATGGGAAAAAAATTACGTTTTCGGTCAATGCCCACCAGAATGTAATCTGCTTGAGAATCTGTCTTACCCACTACACTTCCCCAGTGTCTAGAATCATATCCAGGACATGGTCAAGCTCAATAAACACAAGTGAATTAGTGAGGGAACAGTTAGGAGGGAGATCACCAAGGGCCTGAGAGATCATGCTAAAAAGTTTTGGAGTTTTATCTGAGACAAAATATCTATTTCTGGAATAACCAATCAAGAAGAGATGATATTTGTGGGACATTAATGGACATGGAACAACAGACTGGTTCCAAATAGGAAAAGGAGTACAGCAAGGCTGTATATTGTCACCCTGACTATTTAACTTATATGCAGAATACATTATGAGAAATGCTGGACTGGAAGAAGCACAAGCTGGAATCAAGATTGCTGGGAGAAATATCAATAATCTCAGATATGCAGATGACAAACACCCTTATGGCAGAAAGTGAAGAGGAACTAAAAAGCCTCTTGATGAAAGTGAAAGAGAAGAGTGAAAAAGTTGGCTTAAAGCTCAACATTCAGAAAATGGGACCAGATCATGGCATCTGGTCCCATCACTTCATGAGAAATAGAAGGGGAAACAGTGGAAACAGTGTCAGACTTTATTTTTTTGAGCTCCAAAATCATTGCAGATGGTGATTGCAGCCATGAAATTAAAAGATGCTTACTCCTTGGAAGGAAAGTTATGACCAACCTAGACAGCATATTAAAAAGCAGAGACATTACTTTGCCAACAAAGGTCCGTCTAGTCAAAGCTATGGTTTTTCCAGTGGTCGTGTACGGATGTGAGAGTTGGACTGTGAAGAAGGCTGAGCACCGAAGAATTGATGCTTTTGAAGTGTGGTGCTGGAGAAAACTCTTGAGTGTCCCTTGGCCTGCAAGGAGATCCAACCAGTCCATTCTAAAGGAGACCAGTCCTGGGTGTTCATTGGAAGGACAAATGCTGAGGCTGAAACTCCAATACTTTGGCCACCTCATGCGAAGAGTTGACTCATTGGAAAAGACCCTGATGCTGGGAGGGATTGGAGGCAGGAGGAGAAGGGGACAACAGAGAATGAGATGGCTGGATGGCATCACCGACTCGATGCACATGAGTTTGGGTGAACTCTGGGAGTTGGTGATAGACAGGGAGGCCTGGTGTGCTGCAATTCATGGGGTCACAAAGAGTCGGACACGACTGAGTGGCTGAACTGAACTGAACTAAAAGAACATTAATTTTACACCTAAAACCACACTGGAACTACTCATAAGACTCCCTGTTAAGAGATCTTTATCCAGCTCCTGAGTTGTATCCTGCTGCACAGCAATGGGATGATGTGCCAGAAAACTGGGGTTGAAAAGTTTTTAGAAAGCCAAAATCCCAAGAACAGCGTGGGACTCTACAAAAATATATTTCTAATGCCACGGAACATGGTTTATGCATTGCCAGCCTGCAAGGTCAAAAGTTAAAGGGTCTTACAACTAAATTTCCACTCTCTGAAAATATTTAAGAAACATAAATTCACAAATAAACCTGATACACAGATGCAGAAAAAAAAATTTTAATGAGTAATTATTCCTAGAATTTTGCACATGAAAATTCATCTTGCCCTGCAATTTCTAGTTGAAGCATTTATGCCTATTTTCCATTTTCAGCTATGAAGACATATCTTAACATCTAGATCTGGATAGAAGAGACATTATTTTTACTTTAAGGCTTGCAAAACAATATGCTTTGCTAGGGATGTATTCTCATTTTGTGGTGTTTTGGGTATATCGACTGGAGATCCCTGTTGACAGGCTACATCCTATTATTAACATAAAGGTTAGCGTCCATGTAGTTAGAAGTCACCACCACTACATTTACTGTCATTTAGATTCAAAATCTTGGTTAGAATTCTTGTATATTCTTAATCCCTTCATCTAATCAGCCCTTAATAACTGGAAATCCCATACTCCATTCACAACTTTACATTCTAATTCCATGGGCCTCATTTTTCTTTGTGATTTCCTTCTCTTTTAATCCACTCTACACAATATCCTATCCTATATGATATACCAACTTTGTGTCCATCAAAACACCAAAAATATATGTGAGAGGTTAATGAACTTATGTCTAAATGAATCCTCTACAATGCCCCATCCCCCAGGTAACATGGTAAATTTCAGGAGTTGTCATGTACTTATGGTAGTATCCAGGGTTCTGAACAAGATAAATGCAATCAACGGTGCTTCAGATTTTTCTTTTTTAATTGACTGATCAAAGTGCCAGATACTGTTCCAAGCCCTTTTCATACATTAACTCATTTAGTCTTCATAACAACTCTATGAGAAAGCTACTGTCATCACCCCTATTTTACCAGTGAAGAAGCTGGGATACACAGAGGTTATGCCCCTTGCTCATAGTTACCTACTGGTAAGTACATGGGGCCAGGTTCAAACTAGGCAGGCTGGCTGCAGAGTTCAAACCCATGGCCACTAAATATGCTGTCTCTTATTTATACTGTCCTTGTCCACTGTGTATGAGTGTCTCTGTGTATGTGTGCCTGCAATAACTCTGCAAATCCTGCCTTAAACAGTTAATTTTTGAAGGACTGTATAAAGCAGAGGGGAAGCAGTAACAAGCAAGGATAAAGCTCAGGGCATATGTCTAACTGAAGAAATATAAGAACAGTAAAGATATTGACCAGTTGGAAAGGGTGCTACGCAAAGATAGCAGGTGGCATCATCCTGGTTTGGGGTCAAGAGGGTAAACTTCCTGAAAGAAGTGATGTTTACGCTAAAGCAAAAGGGGACTTCCCTAGTGTTCCAGTGGCTAAGAATCTGTGCTCCCAATGCAGAGAGCTCAGGTCCAATCCCTGGTCAGGGAACTAGATCTCACATGCTGCAACTAAGAGCTCACAGGCTGCAACTAAGACCTGGCTCAGCCAAATAAAAAAATAAACCTTAAAAAAAATACTAAAACAAAAGGATGAATAAAAGCTATCTGGAGGACAGAGGGCAGGCAGTGAGGTCGGGGGGGTGGTCAGAGAAAGGAACTAACCCCTGAGATCATGAGGATGACCAGAGCACATCCTGAAAATTTTCTACAACAGCCTCACCATTCCTAACCATCACACTCCAAGCTGGTCAACTGGCTGAGACGACAAGGCTATGCCACAGCACTGCAGACCATATGTTCATCCTCCTCACACAGGCCAGAAAACAACAGTGTTTTAAGGCACGGTTTCCTGAAGGTACATCCGAGAACTAAAACTGCTTCAGGGATGCCTGAAGCCAGGCTGAAAGGGAACACCCTGAAGGCCCAAGTAAGCATGCTGTACTGAATTTACAATGCAGCAAACATTTGTAGTTCCTTAGACATTTGCATTGCTATAAAAATTATACTTTATGGGATAATTATTAATGGTTTGAAGAGACATAAACAGTACAAACGAAATATAGCTGATACTATGAAAATGTAAACCATGTAAATCAAAATCATAAAACAATTATTTAATACTCAGAGGCCTACTTAATATATACATATGAAATTTCTTACACACATATGCAATAAAAGCCCACAAAAACCATCACTCTAAAGTCATTCACTATAAAAATATGAAAATAAATCTTTATCTTTAACCTCAGTTTTATCTTCAGCAAGAGGGTTGTGCAGTTTGGCTTTATGCAAATCACATTTAGTATTAAATAATCAAATGTCACATATGTCATATAAAGCAGCAAGTGGAAAAAAATAAATTATGAAAATGTATGAGGCTAAAAGTTAACAGTGAAAAATGTCTCCATATTCAATGTTCTTTTCCATGATGAAACTAAAATATTATCCAATGTATCAGGATACATAAAAGAGTATAGCATAATTGTGATTTTAAAATCTCTCAAAGGAAAAATTGAGCCAAGATGAGTTACTTGCACAGAACTATGCAAATGTATTGAATTAAGCCTAAGTTAAAAACATTAGATACTTTTGTTCTTACCAAAAATATTATTTAAACTTGTGAACACCTTCATGAAATCAAATGTTGGTAATAATCTTGATTTCCATTGCAAAGCAACAGAAAGAGCTTTTGTTTAAACATGATTGCTAACTGGAACTTTAAGTCTCTAATTTGGATTTTGTTGCAAAAATATTTATCCAGGTTCAAATAGCTAAAGGTGACAGCTTTGTCTATCAGAGGTACCATTGTAATCTAATCAGTTTGGGTAAACTGGTGGTAAAACCCAGAAGCAAAGAACAAGATGATACTTCTATATCAAAGGTACATTCTTATATATAAATTTTAAGACAAATATTGACACTTTGATACATGGAACTGTTTTAATTCAACAAAAAAGGATGTTCTTAGATTACTTAGTACAATAAGTAAGAACTATTATTTCTGTTTTTCTCAGCAAGCTACTTGACCTGGCCCTATGAACCAAGGTAAATTCAAGTCTCTGTCTGGGAATTACTTGATTGGTTCAGGTCACTGAAAACCAAAACCTGAATACCAGGCCTCAGTGAGCCAGCCTGGGGTCAGGCGTTGACTCCTTCAGCTCTTAAAGACATTTTGGTAGGGAAGTCTGGGAGGCAACATAGCTTCCAGCAAGCAGGACCCACCAGGCTGTGTGCAAGAGTAAGTCATCAGTCACCTCAGACAAAAGACTCCGACTTGCCTGTCCCTTAACCACAAAATCCCTTAAGAGATGACTTTCCAAAACCACACAGAACATTTTACTCACCGTTCATTATTTAAGAAAGAGAATGCAGGGAGAGTTAAGAAATTTGCATTATATTAGAGATTATGCTTCTAAACCGCGGAGAGATTCAAGCATGCATACTTTCATTTGGCAAGATGTTAAATCATTCTAAGTACTAGTGTATTTTTTTTCAGTCAGTTCAGTTCAGCTGCTCAGTCATGTCCAACTCTTTGCAACCCCATGGACTGCAGCATGCCAGGCCTCCCTGTCCATCACCAACTCCAAGAGTATACTCAAACTCATATCCATTGAGTCAGTGATGCCATCCAACTATCTCATCCTTTGTTGTCCCCTTCTCCTCCTGCCCTCAATCTTTCCCAGCATCAGGGTCTTTTCCAATGAGTCAGCTCTTCACATCAGGTGGCCAAAGTATTGGAGTTTTAGCATCAACATCAGTCCTTCCAATGAATGTTCAGGACTGATTTCCCTTAGGATGGACTGGTTGGATCTCCTTGCAGTCCAAGGGACTCTCAAGAGTCTTCTCCAACACCACAGTTCAAAAGCATCAATTCTGCACTCAGCTTTCTTTATAGTCAAACTCTCATATCCATACATGACCATGGGAAAAACTACAACCTTGACTAGATGGAGCTTTGTTGGCAAAATAATGTCTCTACTCTTTTTTTCAACATTATTATAATTTTAATGAAAAAGTTAAACCAGGGATCTCTAAATTTTGGGATCCTAGTATTAATCAACTACAAATAAGTATAAGCCCCTATCACCAACGGCTGAGATGTTTCTTTCTAATGAATTGACCATTACATTTCTAAGATCTGAAATGGCCAACAGACCATAGAAAGAGACTTCTTTAGGCTCCTGTTCGAAACCAACAGCTTCAGCAAACAGCTGGCCTTGATTCAGGGCCAATGTCTCTGCTTTTTAATATGCTGTCTAGGTTGGTAATAACTTTTCTCCCAAGGAGCAAGCGTCTTTTAATTTCATGGCTGCAGTCACCATCTGCAGTGATTTTGGAGCCCCCAGAAAATAAAGTCTGCCACTCTTTCCACTGTTTCTCCATCTATTTCCCATGAAGTGATGGGACCAGATGCCATGATCTTTGTTTTCTGAATGCTGAGCTTTAAGCCAACTTTTTCACTCTCCACTTTCACTTTCATCAAGAGGCTCTTTAGTTCTTCTTCACTTTCTGCCATAAGGGTGGTGTCATCTGCATATCTGAGGTTATTGATATTTCTCCCAGCAATCTTGATTCCAGCTTGTGCTTCTTCCAGCCCAGCATTTCTCATGGTGTACTCTGCATATAAGTTAAATAAGCAGGGTGACAATATACAGCCTTGACGGACTCCTTTTCCTATTTGGAACAAGTCTGTTGTTCCATGTCCAGTTCTAACTGTTGCTTCCTGACCTATATATAGGTTTCTCAAGAGGCAGGTCAGGTGGTCTGGTATTCCCATCTCTTTCAGAATTTTCCACGGTTTATTGTAATCTACACAGTCAAAGGCTTTGGCATTAATGAGATATAATTCACATACCATAATATTCACCATTTCAAATACACAATTTAGTGGGTTTTAGTATATTCACAAAGTTGTACAATATTACCACGGTACAATTATAGAACATTTTCATCATCCTCCAAAGAAACTATACCCCTTAGTAGTCACTCTGTTTCTCCTTCACCAGCCCCTGGCAGTCACTTGCTGGTGTGTGCTTTTTAGTGAAATGTGACAATTTTCCTGCACATTATATTTTCAGTAGTGTGTTGCTTTATCTGTTCTCATCAGAACTTTTAACACAGAATTCAAACCATGAACTTTATAAGTATTCTGAGATTTAAAAATACCCTCTTCTATACACAAACTTTTTCTCTTGCAAAAATATTTTCATTCTTTATACATGGAAAATAGATTTTTCTGTCTCCACTGGAGTTTAAAACATTACTATTTTTCCTCTCAATTAAATTTTGTTCTTGTATAAAAAGTGAGACGAATCAATGCTCCAATATTTAAAAATCATGAAGGACAAGAGTCCTTATTAACTGTGGCCGTCATGTTCTCCTTCCCACTGCTATGAGCTGAGAGGGTCCAGGTCTGAGAGGCCATGCTGCCTGCTTACAGAGGAGGAAAATGGATCTATGTGGGCTGGTGATCACAAGACTAGTTAACAGTGCAGCTAGGATGGTAACCCCCATTTCCTAGTTTTCCAGTATTGAATGCTGGAAGTAAATGTTATAGGTTATCTACAAAGTCAGCAGTCTTCTATAGCTTTGATCTGAGCATATGATTTTTTAACCACTTTAAAAACATTTGCATGCCATCTGGTAAGATTTTGTAATGACAAGACAGGTATATTTAACCAGAGGGTCCAAATCATTCATTGAAACACAGAAAAAAAAAAAGCCAAGGTTCTGGAGGGACCCCAGAGCACTGCTCAGATTCCACACATGGTAACTCTGCACACGACAGTGTCCACGGGATGCACCCCTCTACATAAGAAGCACACAAGACACATGCATTCAGTTCTCTGAGAACAAAGGCTTCACAGGCCAAGGATGTTTGGGATTTTACCACTGCAACAATTCTTATCTGGGTTGATTTTTTGGAACTGGTCCCACTTAGATTGGTAATTGTCATCCTCATTTTCATCATTTTTTTTTCTTCCCTGGAGAGATAAAAAGACAGAGAGAGAAAGATTACTGAGGTATAAAACTGAACCATAAACAGAGAAATAAAATAGCACTGCTGAGCACTTACTATGTGCTACCCAGACAGCATTCTAAATCCTCTGTAGGTCCTGACTTATTCCTTGTAACAACTATGCGATTTTGTTGTGACCCACATTATATGTGAGGAAATGAAAGGAAAAAAGTGAAGAAATTTCCCTTGGGTCACAAAGCTGGAGAAGTGGCAGGGCTGGGATTCCAACCATGCAGGTGGGCTCCACTGCCTTCATTCTGAGCACCAGACTACACACTCATGCATGCATGCACACACACACACACCCAAATGCATACATACATGTGTACACACTCACATGCACACACAGGCTACTCCTGCCCTCTCTTGTGGTTTCACATGATTTATATATAGTCTGCCACACACAGCTCACTCCTTAGAACTCTGGAACATGGCTCCCATTCCAACCTAATGCTTATGATAAAACTCATTGCTTTATTACCATTTATGATCATGGAGATAACAGATGGTTAAAATCCAGGGGGATAAGTCTTCCTCTTGCCTCTTCCTAAATTTCTTGCAGCATTAACTGCTAGAGGCAATATTGCACCAAAAATATCCACAATCTTAAGAAAAAGAAGTCTCTTACCCCTGGGGATGCGTGGGAAATACACACTCAGAAACTGTCTCTGGGTGAGGAGAATGTGACAGCTCGTCCCCAAGAGTTCCACCTCCCTGCAGTGTCTGGCACTTCCCGCGAAGTGGTGAAGCTTGTGCTGCTCCCTCATGGCCAGTACCTACCTGCTCTGTGACTGTTCAGACCAGTAGAAAAGCGAGGAAAGGCTGTGCTGACACTTTCAAGCCAGGCATTAGTAAGGTCTAGAGACCTCCCTGGTAACCCAGTGGCCAAGACTCTGTGCTCCCAACGCAGGGGGCCTAGGTTTGATCCCTGGTTAGGGAACTAGATCCTGCATACCACAACTAAGACCTGGCATAACCAAATAAATAAATAAATGCTTTTTAAAAAGAGGTCTGGCTACTCTGAGCTGCAATAAAAGCAGCCCAGGGATCTTCACTGGAAAGAAGACAGCAGAGATGTCCCAAGGGCTGAGATGCACAGGGAGGAGCATCCCGGCAGCAGACAGCGAACTGCGTCTAAGTCCATGTTCATCTGACTGCAAACACATGAGGGAGAGGAACTATGGACACTCCAGTGAGATCCAGTCAACTCCAATAATTATAAAAACTAAAAAGTGGTGTTCTAGGCAACTACAGTTTGGGTGGTTTGTTACAGAGCAGTAGATGCTGATTCCCAGAACGGTGACACTGTTGAAGAGGAATAGACTGTAATCCACAAATGTCATTAAAACGCTTCAGCAGCCACATCCAAAATGTAAACAGAAATAGGTCAGATTAATTTTATTAATATATTTTAACTCAGTATTGCAAAGATATGATAATATCTTCAGCATGTTACCAATAAAAATATCAATGAGGCATTTTACAATGTTTATACCATCTTCAAAAGCCAGTATTTATTTAATACATTCAGCACATCTCAGCTTGGATGAGCCACACTTCAGGCAGCCAATGGCTGCTAAACTGGTCAGCATAGCCCAGGAAGGAGCTGATATGTGCTAATTTCACTGCCCTGTGAGTAGGGGAAAAAGGAAAAACTAGTTATTGCTCTTTTGAGTTCATAAACACAATGCTACAGATTTTCACATATTCCTTATTTAATACATGCAATGCACATCCACAAAATCCTGATGGGTAACAGACGAGCATCAGTCTACTTACTTCACAGATGAGGAAACAAAGACTCAGGAAAAGAAGGGAGTTGAACCTTCTTCACAGTTCAACCCATAAACCATATCAGACTCAGTTCAGAATTTTAACCTCCAGAACTGCATGATAATACATTTTTATTGTTTAAACCACTAGGCCAATGGGGATTTGTTACAGTGACAACAGAAAATTCATTCAACTTTCAAATGCAAAATAGCAACCATTTGGTCATTCAGCAAATGTCTGATTTATGCCAAGCTCTGGGACCCTCAACCAGTGAGCTTTGAGAGAGAGAGAGAGACAGCTGTCTTCTAAATAAATCATTAGCAGGTGCCTAAAAGAAAGTTGCTAACATACAAGCACAGCGTTTGCAGGAACACAAAATGTGCACTACAGCCATACTGGGGTAAGGGGAAGGCAGACTTTGTGGAGATGGAGTTTCATGGAGACTTTGACAGTGGGACAACCTCTTGGATAGGAATTCACCTCCATTTAATGAGGGAGATCCTAGGTGTAGGAAACAGCACGTATGAGGCAAAGAGGCATAAAAGAAAGTGGCCATGACAGGAAGAAAAGTTTGCTGTGTCTATAGATTATCAGTTACTTGGGAAGCAAGATAGGAGGTGCAAACAAAGGCAGGTGATGCTGGGCTCTGAGGGACTATTTGCCACTTGCTAGGGAACTTGCACTCTCTGGTGTAGGTAGAACACCAATGTCGGGGTGCAAGAAAAAAAGTATGAACTGGATTTTCACTTATAAAGATTACCCTGATTACAGGGTAAAGAATGAACTGATGTTGGAGAAACTCTGAGGCAGAAACTTAGGTGCCTCCTGAACTAACTGGGGTAGGAAATTCTCAGGCCTAAAGAAGAACAGAGAGAGAAGAGAAAACATGGACAGATTCAAGAAAGATTACAGAGAGGTCACTAAGTCAATAGGGACCCAGAACCCACTAAAGGTAGGTGATGGACAGCAGATGAATGGATAAGAAAGCTGTGGTACATATACACAATGGAGTATTACTCAGCCGTTAAAAAGAATTCATTTGAATCAGTTCTGTTGAGATGGATGAAACTGGAGCCGATTATACAGAGTGAAGTAAGCCAGAAAGAAAAACACCAATACAGTATACTAACACATATATATGGAATTTAGGAAGATGGCAATGACGACCCTGTATGCAAGACAGGGAAAGAGACACAGATGTGTATAATGGACTTTTGGACTCAGAGGGAGAGGGAGAGGGTGGGATGATTTGGGAGAATGACATTCTAACATGTATACTATCATGTGAATTGAATCGCCAGTCTATGTCTGACGCAGGATGCAGCATGCTTGGGGCTGGTGCATGGGGATGACCCAGAAAGTGTTATGGGGAGGGAGGTGGGAGGGGGGTTCATGTTTGGGAATGCATGTAAGAATTAAAGATTTTAAAATTTAAAAAATAAAAAACTAAAATTAAAAAAAAAAAAAAAAAAAAAGGTAGGTGATGGAGAAAGCCAGGAAGGAGTCAAGACTGATTCTGGGTGACTATCTTTTAGTGATAATGTTGGTAGTTTCTGAGAAAGGGAATGTAGAATGAGGAATAATTTTAGAGAAAAATTAACACATTAGATTTTAGATATGTTGGGGGCAGTCATGCCTATGGAATTTCCATCTGTTGGTGGGTGGGAATGTGATCATGGAATTTTTTTAAAAGATGGAGATTAAAATACAGAAAAATACAGAAATTGGAAGTCATCAGCTAGACAAAGTTCTAGAAACCATGAGGGTAGAAAACAGTCAGAGAGAGCGAGAGTAAAGAGGAAGAGAGAACAGAATCTTCAGATTACAACATTAAAGACAAGCCAGAGGTTCAGAGTGGCAAAAAGTTCCAATTTTGCCAGTTAGTATTAGGTTGGTGCAAAAGAAATTGTGGTTTTTCATTGTTGAACTTTGCTGTTTTGATATTGGAATACATTCTTAAATAAATGCAGCTCTGTTATACATCATTTTAATGTGCATTTCTCGCTTTATGTTTTTTACTAATGACTTATTACTCACTGTTTATTTTATATTTATTTTAGACTATAGAAATTATGTTAGACAAAAAGCAAATTCAAGGCATTTTCTTATTCGAGTTCAAAATGTGTCATAAAGCAGTGGAGACAACTTGCAACATTAACAATGCATTTTCCAGGAACTGCTAACTAGCATACAATGCAGTGGTGGTTCAAGAAGTTTTGCAAAGGAGTGGAGAGCCTTGAAGATGAGGAGCCCAGTGGCTGGCCATCGGAAGCTGACAACAAATTGAGAAGATCATCTAAGCTCATCCACTTACAATTGCACAAGAAGTCGCCAAAGAACTCAGTGTCAACCATTCTACAGCTGTTTGCCACCTGAAGCAAATTGGAACCGTGAAAAAGCTTGATAATTGGGTGCCTCATAAGCTGGCCGAAAATCAAAAAAAAAAATCGTTTTGAAGTGTCATCTTCTCCTATTCTATGCAACAACAACAAAACCATTTCTCAATCGGATTGTGACATGCAACAAAAAGTGGATTTTATAATGACAACTGGTGACAACCAGCTCAGTGGTTGGACCAAGAAGAAACTCCAAAGCACTTCCCAAAGCCAAATTTGCACCCAAAAAAGGTCAAGGTCACTGTTTGGTACTCTGCTGCCTGTCTGATTGACAACAGCTTTCTGAATCCTGGTGAAACCACTACATCTGGGAAATATGCTGAGTAAATTGATAAGATGCACTGAAAACTGCAATGCCTGCACCCAGCATTGGTCAACAGAATGGGCCCAATTCTTCCCCACGACAACGTTCAACCACATGTCACACAACCAACACTTCAAAAATTGAACGAATTGGGCTACGGAGTTTTATCTCATTCACTATATTCACCTGACCTCTCACTAACCAACCGCCACTTCTTCAAGCATCTCAACAACTTTTTGCAGGAAAAACACTTCCACAACCAGCAGGAAGCAGAAAATGCCTTCCAAGAGTTCAGTGAATCCTGAAGCAGGGATCTTTACCCTACAGGAATGTGTGTGTGTTCATTCACTCAGCTGTGTCCTGACTCTTAGCGACCCCATGGACTGTAGCCCACCAGACTTCTCTGTCCATGGGATTTTCCAGGCAAGAATACTGGAGTATTCTTCCTCCTCCAGGGGATCTTCCCGACCCAGGGATCGAACCTGCATCTCTTGTGCCCCTTCTTTGTCAGGTGGATTCTTTATTATTGCACCACCTGGGAAACCCAAACTACAGGAATAAATAAACATTTCTCATTGGCAAAAAATGTGCTGATTGTAATGGTTCCTATTTTGATTAATAAAGATGTCTTTGAACCTAGTTATAATGACTTAAACTTCACGGTCCAAAAGTAACCACGGTTACTTTTGTACAAACCTAAGGCAATGGCACCCCACTCCAGTACTCTGGCCTGGAAAATCCAATGGATGGAGGAGCCTGGTGGGCTGTAGTCCATGGGGTCGCTAAGAGTCGGACACGACTGAGTGACTTCACTTTCACTTTTCACTTTCATGCATTGGAGAAGGAGATGGCAACCCACTCCAGTATTCTTGCCTGGAGAATCCCAGGGATGGGGAGCCTGGTGGGCTTCCATCTATGGGGTCGCACAGAGTTGGACACAACTGAAGTGACTTAGCAGCAGCAACAGCCGTGTCAGTTTGAGCAAGCTGATTAAGCAGTCCAATTTCCCATTTTCTTATGTACAGTGGGTATAATAATCACAGCATCCTCACAAGACATCCTCACATCTCTCCCTTAGGCCTCTATCAGCTATATATCGTATGACTGCCTGGTCATATAGTTTCTTTTTTCTCTAATGTTAAATTACATGGCCTATCTTATATACCCCGATGTACAGGGCTTTCATACCACCTACTCATAATAATGGAGACATTACTGAACCTGAATGCAAACATTAAGAGAGAAAAGTACCCATATTGTTCACCTGGCCTTCAGTTTCTTTAATCCACCAAAAATACGGACACATTCCACTTTAAGGAAATCAGGAAGACACAATTCTAAACATCTAAAGCAGGTTTAAGGCTGAGAAAATTAAATTACCTCACCAAAAAATACCATATGCTTAACAATTGCATTTTAAAAGACTCACTCTTATGGACAGATTTATACCCAGTAGGGTCAGCAATCGGGAAAGGCAATGGCACCCCACCCCAGTACTCTTGCCTGGAAAATCCAATGGATGGAGGAGCCTGGTGGGCTGCAGTCCATGGGGTCGCTAAGAGTCGGACACGACTGAGCGACTTCACTTTCACTTTTCACTCTCATGCATTGGAGAAGGAAATGGCAACCCACTCCAGTATTCTTGCCTGGAGAATCCCAGGGTTGGGGGAGCCCAGTGGGCTGCCGTCTGTGGGGTCCCACAGAGTCGGACATGACTGAGGCGACTTAGCAGCAGCAGCAGCAGCAGCAGCAGGGTCAACAATGGAGCTCCACTGATACCTCGCCCAGATTTTTTTTTCTTTTTTTCAAATTTCAGGTCATTGATCAATTTAATGCCTGTTGAACTTGAATTTACTGCAAAATGTTGAATGTTTGTGGCTCCAGTGACAGCAAATGTACTTACAGTGGTTAGGATGAATGTCCTATTAGCCATACAGGAAACTGCATTTCAGGGAGAAACTTTTCCTGGGATTGAGAGGTTTTCCAGGAAAAAGCAGTGTTCAGGTTGTTAAGCAAACATGTATGGCTTTCCTTCCAAAATGAATTCTGTTTCAGACAGTGTAAATCTTCAGCTCTTTTAGTTCAAGTTTTTTATGACATGCTGCTGCTGCTGCTGCTGCTAAGTCGCTTCAGTCCTGTCCGACTCTGTGCGACCCCAGAGACAGCAGCCCACCAGGCTCCCCCATCCCTGGGATTCTCCAGGCAAGAACACTGGAGTGGGTTGCCATTTCCTTCTCCTGTGACATGGTAGGAATTATCTTATGAGATCTAAATAAAGAATTTAACATGTTTTCCATTATACATAAAGTTCTAAAGGCTGTAAAACTTTTAAATGGTAAAGTTATCTGTGGAAACTATATTGTTTTCATTTAAGATTTGGGTACTTTGCAAGTAAATCTGATGCCACAATAAGAAAGCAAATTAAAGTCTTTACATGACTATTTACTTTTAATTTTCATATTTAACACATTGTTAACATAACTTAGAGCCTCAAGTTAGGCCATAATACCATAACAACAATTTTTAAAACTCCTTGATAAATGGTTCACAGGAAGTGCTTATGTTACCAAAACACTTCTGCATAAGGTGTTTTAGGTAAAGAAATGTAAGCCTGGGTGGAAGCTACACTGTAAACAGCGTGGCTGCTGAGCTAACCCAGTTCACCCATAGGAGCAGGTGGGGGAAGGTCATAGATAGCCTCCAGCTCTCCTATCTTTATGATATAATAAAGAGGATTGATCCTGTACTCTGGGTGTGACCATGGCAATCTGGAGTCATTTAACTGTAATATGATTCCACAAGACAACTCAGCGTTAAATAGTGATTATGTTATTCAGTAGAGTCTAGGCTGTTAAACATACAGAAGCATACACCGTCAGAACTAGAAAGGGCCTTAGGCACCATCTTCTTCAGCCCCTTCCCTCACTGTACAGATTCAGTTCAGTTCAGTTCAGTTCAGTCGCTCAGTCGTGTCCGACTCTGCGATCCCATGAATCGCAGCACGCCAGGCCTCCCTGGCCACCGCTAACTCCCAGAGTTCACTCAAACTCACATCCATCGAGTTGGTGATGCCATCCAGCCATCTCATCCTCTGTCATCCCCTTTTCCTCCTACCCTCAATCCCTCCAAGCATCAGAGTCTTTTCCAGTGAGTTAACTCTTCACATGAGATGGCCAAAGTTTAGAGATACCTAAAAAAGACTAAGAGACTTAGTCAAAATTGCACAGGTGTTCAGGGTAGACTTAAGACTGGACTTTGAACCTCCTGACACCACACTCCTCCAATGTGCTGGGCAGAAGCCAAGAGCCACACAGAGGGCCTGACCTGCAGCATCTTTTCCTGCTCAGTAGGGCCAGCAATTCAGCAATCCCTGTTTGAGGCCACAGTAGCACTGAGCCCCTTATTCTACTAAAGTTAAGATTCTTATGAAACCAGAATCTCAGAAATAATCAGGGGAAGAACTACATGCCTAAAGTTACGTTTTTGCTTTGTCAGCAACTAAAGATCATTATGTACGGATGTGAGAGTTGGACTGTAAATAAGGCTGAGTGACGAAGAATCAATGCTTTCAAATTGTGGTGCTGGATAAGATTCTTGAGAGTCCCTTGGACTGCAAGGAGATCAAACCAGTCAATCCTACAGGAAATCAACCCTGGATATTTGATGCAAGGACTGATTCTCAAGTTCCAATACTTTGGCCGCCTGATAGGAAGAGCTGCCTCACTGGAAAAGACCCTGATGCTGGGAAAGATTGAGAGCAGGAGAAGGGGCTGGAAGAGGAAGAGATGGTTAGACAGTACCACTGACTCAATGGACATGAATTTGAGCAAACTCTGGGAGATAGTGAAGGACAGAGGAGCCTAGAGTGCTGCAGTCCATGAGGTCACAAAGAGTCAGACACAACTTAGCAACTGAACAAAAACAAAAAGATCATTAGTCTAGATTTTGTTAATGCACATTGTTTTAATATTTAATTCTTTTAGACCAGCAAAGACTCATCTTTTCATTTGTGACAGAAAACTGTACAGAAGAAATAAATTCAACGTAAAACATTGTTATTTCTTAAGAATACTGCAAGGATTAAAGTACAGTTAAATCCAAATTCCTCAATGATGCAATTTTCATTCTAATCCATATCTTAAAATGTTATTTATTATTAACACCATTGCCTTAGCTTAATAATTACCTGAGTAATAATTTAAACAAAGTGCTTCCAACTGGCATGATATACAATTTGCTTTATTCAGTTTTTCCCCCCTTTACCTTGAAAAATGTCATAATAGACAGTTATATTCATAATAGTCTCTTGTGTTTAAAATCCAGCTCCTGGAATTGATTCATACACATCAACTATTCGCTTTGTGATGACATTTGCAGAAATGTCAACGATTTCTCAGATGCACCTGCTTTGTTTGGCAGCAAAGGTATTATATTTTGCCAAAGTTCACAGTGAACAAGCAGCACTACCAGTTTTTATAAAAACTACATTTAATTGTTTCTCCAACTACTACTGAAAGGCTAGACAGTGTTTTCTGATGCAGACTCATGTTAGGGTCAAGAATCTTGGCACATGCAACAGCTAAGTGAAAATTCTATCTTGCATCCAGTTTTCCAAATATAAGGCAAAACTCTACCAAACTTCCACTATATTCAAATCATCTTTTAGGCTGTTTTACAAAATAATGCCCCACAGATCTATAAATACACATACACACACACACACACACACACACACACACCATTAAGTGAAGGCTTTGATTAGGTTTCCTGGAATGTTAGCTTTTAAAACTAATAAAAGAAAATAAAAATATTCCCCTGTTGAGTTTGGTAAAACAAATAGTTAAGAAACTGGATTCATTTTTTTACTTAAAAACAAAAAAAAAAAGGTTTGAGCCTAGTTATTCCAGGAACAACTCCTAACTAGATTTTTATTTGTATCCAAAAAAACCCAAAACAAAACCCTATAGTACAAAATTTCGTGATTTATGCTTCTTACTTCCAAGAGTCACCCAGGCTGCCAAGTGTTCTCTACCAATAATTTTAGAGAGAAAAATGATAGCTTAAGGTAAGCACTCAGTAATTAAATGTCCTTCAAAAGTGCATCTTCTCTTGGCCAGAAGCTAACACACTTCCCCCTTCACCCTATCATCCCTATCATCGTTTCCTACCAAGATTCAGCAGCCTATGTCGCTGCTGTCTGGTCCACCATATTTCAACCTCCCCCAGGGGTTATGCGCATGATCATCCATCGTACTACTCTCCTGCTTCAAACCCTTTAATGCTTCCCCCATCCTGCTCATGTTGAAATGCTTACCCAGCTGATAAGACCTCACTTGTATGTGGCCCCAGCCAACCTTCCAGTTTTATCTGCCACCTCTCCTCCTCACTCACAAGGCTCAAGTTACCCTGGCTGTCCCCCTATCTCCCCAATGCTCCAAATTCGCTGCCACCTCAGGACCTTTGTACCTGCTGTCCCCATGATCTAGGTTATTCCCTGCCCCCATTAACCCCCTTTACCAGGCTTCTACCTACCTTCTAGATGTTTAGGTAATCCTCGCTTGAAGTTCAGTGTTTTCTAACTCTGAAAAGTTGATATTAGGTTCTCCTATTATTAAACCTCTTGACTTACGTATTTTCCCAGCACGACTCTAACTGACAAAGTTATTTATGTGTGTTTTTGTTGAATAAGCTGGAGACAATTTCCCTTAGAAAAGGAGAACTGGATGTGCTGTGGGGCTGGGTGTGGCTACACAGTCCAGTGTGGGAGACAGGGAGAGTGTGGTAGATGTTCTGGAGCAGGGAAAGAGGGAAGAACCAGGTAACAGGGAGAGACTACTATGAAACCTCTACCCATGAGCCCCCAGATCCATAGAGAACCTTAAATGAATGTATTTCTAGTTGAATGGCTAGTGCTGCTGCTAAGTTTCATAATCAATATATTATGGGGTAAAATAGAGACTCCCTTTGAAGATACAAGAGGATGGAGGTCAAGAGATGCATAATCAACAACCAAATCTGAAAAATTGTGGTTAGGGGATAAAACTTGCATGTAGCCAGGAATTACAAGATCTCTAGGGGGGACATGTGCATTATGTGAGTTTAATATCTGTCTGCCCCTGAGAGCAAACCATGTGAGGGCAAGGACAGTCTGCTTTATTCTTTACCCTCTGCTCAGCTCACACTGAAGTGCTTTTCATGTGGTGGATACAATTAAATATGTGCTGAAAGAATCTGTTGTATTTCATTGCCTAGTTTTTGATTTTATTATATCAGGTTCACAGTTCTAAAGCTTAAAACAAGGAATAATTCTAACTTAAAATAGTGAACTCAGAACTTCCTTTTAAAGTTCATGTGTATATACTACAAAGCAGTCTTTTCATGGTGGCAAGGACAGACATCAATGATCACATCAGGTCAGACTGCTATATTATGAACTTCTTATTTGACCCATCTGGTTCCTTGCTCAGGTTGTTGTTCAGTTGCTCAGTCATGTCCAACTCTTTGTGACCCCATGGACTGCGGCACACGAGGCTTCCCTGTCCTTCACCATCTCCCAGAGTTTGCTCAAACTCATGTCCACTGAGTCAGCAATGCCATCCAACCATCTCATTTTCTGTTGTCCCCTTCTCCTCCTGCCTTCAGTCTTTCCCAGCATCGGGGTCTTTTCCAATGAGTTGGCTCTTCAGTCAGGTGGCCAAAGTATTGGAGCTTCAGCTTCAGCATCAGTCTTTCCAATCAATATTCAGGGTTGATTTCTTTTAGGATTGACTGGTTTGATCTTGCTATCCAAGGGACTCTCAAGAGTCTTCTCCAGCACCATAATTTGAAAGCCTCAATTCTTCAGCACTCAGTCTTCTTTATGGTCCAGCTCTCACATCTGTACATGACTACTATGGTTTATAGCTTTGACTATACATACCTTCGGAGAAGGCAATGGCACCCCACTCCAATACTCTTGCCTGGAAAATCCCATGGATGGAGGAACCTGGTAGGCTGCAGTCCATGAGGTCACTGAGTAGGACACAACTGAGCGACTTTACTTTCACTTTTCACTCTCATGCACTGGAGAAGGAGATGGCAACCCACTCCAGTGTTCTTGCCTGGAGAATCCCAGGGACGGGGGAGCCTGGTGGGAGGCCGTCTATGGGGTTGCACAGAGTCGAACATGACTGAAGCGACTTAGCAGCAGCAGCAGCAGCATACATACCTTGTTCAGGTAGGATAAGTCATAAGAGACCCACATAGCATTCTGACACAGTGCCAAAATAATAACAAGAGAATAAACACTGCTCACAGTAATAATGGGGACAGAAATGGTATTCAACTTCAATACAAACACATAGCCAAAAATAATACTATTCCAACTGAGTACGAATCCTGGAGAAAAGAACAATTTTTCCAACTCTCTTCACCTCTTCACCAAGGTGACACACTGCACCATCTACCTCCCCCTGGCACAGAGATCTTCCAGAATCAAACCCATCTTTTCCAAATAGAATATCCATTATTTTTCCTTTACCTGGATTCCAGGACAAGAAAAGAATTTCAGAAACAGGAAGAGTAAGGAGGAAGATGGAATAATTTTGCCTCCTCTTTGTCATTGATACTCAGCAGGGGGAAAAGCTCATGTGATGGTTTTATCTCTACAAGGGATTTAATTTTTGGTGCAATTACTTACCTTCACGGGGCAGAAGGGGGCCACTGGGATTACTGCCTGTATAAGAACAAAAGACCCAACAAACAGAGTGGAGGTTTGTCAAACAACCTCTTCAGCAAAGTTAGACAACAGTGAAAGACCCCTTCCAGTTTGGACCCACTCTCTCTCTTATCACAGCCAGTTTTCCTCCAAGGTATCCTGGGACACATTTTTGTCCCTTTGCTTCAGCAGCATCATGAAGATCAGCCTTGTTTCATGTCAACACAGAGGAATGCTCTCACGGGCTACCTCTTACCTCAAAGAGAAGAAGAAAACTGTGCACATGTCCAACATTTCGTAAGTTACCAGGATGATGATGACAACAGCTACCAGTTCCAAAAGCCCCTTATGTGCCGCATGATTTATAGACAATATCTTCAAACCTCAAACTATCTATAAGAGGAGCCAAACTTTTTCCCCCTGCCAGGTGAGGAGTTAAATAAGACCTTGTAAGGCCAGGACCAGGGTCTAAACTGACTCTATCACCCTTGCCACTGCACAAACAATACAAACTCAAGAGGCATGACCACAAAATTTTATTTGGCTGTGGCACCCACGTAATTTTGAACAATTTTCACTCCAGACAGTGGTGATTATGAGTCAACTTCATTATTCCAGATACAAAACACACAAGAATTCCCTTAGCTATGATGGGGCAAAATTGGAGTTTGAAAGTTCCACACTTGCTCTTATCTGGTTTATAACAAAAGCAAAATACAGAGGCCCTAAAGGTCAACTTTCTCCTTGTGAGGAGTCAATGAGCAATCATTCAAAGCTACAGATTCTCAGGATAATACTCCCAAATCAGCACAGCACTCCATGCCTCAGCCCTGGCATGCACAGAGGAGCTGGAAGCACAGTGGAAGATGTGAGAGGCAGAGTTAAGCTGGAGACCCCGCCCCTCCCACCACCTCACTGCTCACTGGCTGTGTGAAATCAGGCAGGTGTCTTCCTGTTTTTGCCTCCATTTCCCTACGTGTAAATCTAAGGAGTCAGTAAGGGCACATTCCCCGCTCAGCAAGCGGGATGAGAACAGAGGACAACTTGACTAGAAAAATAGGTTTCTGGTGTCTGAACAAGAAAGGCAGCAGTCCTGACTGAAATGTGGGGAATGACTCTTTGTGGTGCCGAAAGGCATCCAAGTGCTCATCTACTCCGGTGCCACACCTGAGACAGCATCAAAAAATAAGCCTCAAAAGCAATGAAACTATATTCAACTTCCTTTCTCTTCAGACCATTTTCCTTCAATGGTAGGCACCAGAGCAAAGTAAAAGCAAAGGGGAGAAGGAAATGAATGGCCTCCCCCAAAACTAGATCCCCTACCCGTTAATGTTTTAAGTAATTGCATTTGGTGGGGAACCACTCAGGATCCAAGGAGGCATCACATGGAAGCCATGAGTCGAATATTTACTTAAGTGAGCCAAAAGTCTGAGCGTCTAAATGACTTCCCACAGGCATACAGGTAAAACAAATACTGGCACCTTCTCCAAGTCCTGACTCAAATATCACCTTCTGGTGCAGCTACCCTGACCACACTATCTGTAGCCCACTGCCTCACTATGAGGCCTATCACCTTTCCCTCTTTTTGTTTTTATAACATTTATCACTTTCTATCATCCTATTTATTTTACTTATGTTTGCCCTGTGTTATGTCTCCCACACTGGAGCACAAGCTCCATAAGGGTAGGGCTCCTTGTTTTGTTAGTGGATATACTGCAAGCTGGTGACTGCAGCCATGAAATTAAAAGAAGCTTACTCCTTGGAAGGAAAGTTATGACCAACCCAGATAGTATATTGAAAAGCAGAGGCATTACTTTGCCAACAAAGGTCCGTCTAGTCAAGGCTATGATTTTTCCAGCGGTCATGTATGCATGTGAGAGTTGGACTGTGAAGAAAGCTGAGCACTGAAGAATTGATGCTTTTGAACTGTGGTGTTGGAGAAGACTCTTGAGAGTCCCTTGGACTGCAAGGAGATCCAACCAGTCCACTCTAAGGGAGATCAGTCCTGGGTGTTCATTGGAAGGACTGATGCTGAAGCTGAAACTCCAGTACTCTGGCCACCTCATGCAAAGAGTTGACTCATTGGAAAAGACTCTGATGCTGGGAGGGATTTGGGGGCAGGAGGAGAAGGGGATGACAGAGGATGAGATGGCTGGATGGCATCACTGACTCGATGGACGTGAGTCTGAGTGAACTCCAGGAGTTGGTGATGGACAGGGAGGCCTGGTGTGCTGCAATTCATGGGGTCACAAAGAGCTGGACATGACTGAGCGACTGAAGTGAACTGACCTGACTGATACTGCAAGCACTAGCCAGTACATGCACAAAGCAGGCATCCTCAAAATACTTTTGAAGATGTAAAAGTCAGAAAGATATCTCACATAAATATTCAAACAATAAATTATTCATGACAGGTAAGTAAATGGCCTTACTTTTATTGTAAGATTTTATAACTTGGTGGTTTTCAATCAAAGTGTATGAATTATTAATTCAGATGGTCCATTCACCACTGACGTTCGACAGCTGCTCAATCCTCTGGCCTATCCCAACAATCTCACCATGAGTTTTTACCCACTTATAGTGACCATATAAATCATCCCAGTACAACTGCCTCAAATCAGAAAATTTAAGCCATGACAAAGTTTCATCGTGGTTAGTGAAAGTCAAATGCCAAGTGGCATCTAATTTTTTCTCCGTAACAAATTCAAGAATTCATCCTGAATACAGTTTTCTTCCTTTTCAGATCATATGAAAGGTAATACAAATAGCTAAACAGGTCACTTATCACATGTAGATGCTTATTTAGCAAATTATGGCGGTGGGGCCCCTGGCACAGGCCACGACATCTGGTCACTCAGGGCTGTCTCAACCCAGGGGCTGACCCTGTCGTCTGTGCCTCCTTTCCTTGAAAATAATCTAAAGTCTTAAAATGAAGACCAAGTCCAACAGTTTCAGCAATAAAAGGTTTTGCTATAAAGCTGATATATCTGTGGGTATGAGTGAGCAAGAGTTATCCATTCTCACAGGGTTCTCTGAACTCACTGGTCTATCCCAGGAAGGTCTTCTGTCCCCTCGGGCAGATCCCTCTCAGCTACACACTAACTACCTTGGAGATCCTTTCTTGATAGCAAAATTTGTTCCTTCCTTAGCCTCCTGCATACTCGTGTTTAATCAAAGGAGCAACCAGTATTTATTGAATTAGGAGGTCAAATTCCCCCTTCCACCCCCAACCTCTTAATAAACAAACACCAGCATCATATACTTTCTATGCCTCAGGTTTCTCATAAAAAGAGCGAATAGTATTATATTTGCTACCTTCTTTCTCATACAGGTTACAGAGAAGAACACAACATGTGGAAAATTTTGTGAAATAAAATACAATATAAAAGTCAACACACTTTCATTGTATTTACAATCATTTTAAGTCATATTTCAGTTGAACAACATGCATTATTATTGCCTGAATCTTATCGTTAATTTCAACCAGTCTTTGCTTTCCTTTTTATTTTTTTTTTTAAATTGGCCATATCTCAGCATGTGGGATCTTAGTTCCCGGACCAGGGATTGAACCAGCACCCCTTGCAGTGGAAGCACAGTCTTAACCACTGGACTGCCAGGTAAGTCCCTGAACCAGTCATTTCTTACTTCTTTAGTTAAAAAGAATACACATTCCAGTGTTTCACAGGGTATGAAACAGGACCAACTGAAGAATCTAGAGGCTAGCTTGAGATCAGATAGCAATCAGTTCTCCGTTCAGCCACCTCTTCACTTAATGCCTGTTAAAAAATTACAGACAATAGACTTACTTGAAAAATTGTATTAGCCATGGGTTTTGTTTTTTTTTTCCAAGAGAGTATGATGAACCATGGCTTGAACTGTACTTTTATAGTGATTAATGACGGTTGGTAGCACACTAACTATGGTCAAAATCATTTCCTACTTTAAAAAATTATTTACCATGAAACCAAAAGATACGAAACCCTCTCAGATGAAAGACACCATCTTACTAGAGCAAAAGAAAGCACAGATACCCACATAAGCTAAAAATACCAAAGGTATTTCAGTGGTATCTTGGGATGTTTAAATCACCCAAACCACTACCTGAAAGAATAAGGTTGAAAACATGGCTCTTACGGAATCTGGACCTGGCACAAGCTCACACTCAGATGGTGTTCCATCTATGCTTCCAGCACATGTGGAAGCCCCAATTACACCTCCAATCACACTCCACACTCAGCTCCACTGCCCCCTTGTTTGTGAGAGGTGCTGCTCCTTCTTGGGCTGCCTGAATTTTTGCTTACTGCCAATGGGATTCTGATTTTATCTATAAGAAAATGAAGAAGTTTTTTCTTTTTTCCCCAGAAGCTCACTTTAGTAGTGTCCTTGGCTCTGTGGGAACTTGCCCAGCTACTAAGGCAGAGATCAATATTGCCAGATGCCACTGGGAACCCCCCTTCTCACACCCAGTTCTTTTTGATAGCCTGGATCAGTGGCTTGTAATCAAGTTCATTTTGACAAAGGAAAAAAATAGCATTCTCCAGGACAGCCTGTAACTCTCCAGTGTAACTTTTTTGCTTCTCTGTTTGATTTCTCACCTCAATCATTCTTGTGCATTAAGAGAGATTTTCTCACACATAACATCATACAGCAGCAAAACACCATCTGCACTTCTGAAGTAAGACTTGGCAATACTTATGAATCTGGAAAACAGAAAATCTCATTATGTAACAGTTCTAATCAATCAGTTTGGTGCTGCCTCATTCTTCATCTCTTTAATGCTCACTTTTTTCTCATCTTCTAAAATAAGCCCTGATTGAGAAGAATCTAATGGCAGCCTATTACTGTGATAAAGCCATCCCCAAGGCAGAGTAACCTGGTGAAAGGGAACAGGATAAGAATCTGGGCTACTGGTTTAGAAGAGCCATCATTCTCTCCACCAAATAATTCCAAGAATATCTACAAACCCCAAAGCATAACTAGAACAAGGCTGAAAGCACAATTTTTTAAAAAAGTTTCAGCCTCAGCAACAAGCTGGAGAAGGCAATGGCACCCCCACTCCAGTACTCTTGCCTGTAAAATCCCATGTATGGAGAAGCCTGGTAGGCTGCAGTCCCTGGGGTCGCTAAGAGTCAGACACGACTGAGCGACTTCCCTATCACTTTTCACTTTCATGCATTGGAGGAAATAGCAACCCACTCCAGTGTTCTTGTCTGGAGAATCCCAGCGACGGAGGAGCCTGGTGAGTGGCCATCTATGGAGTCACACAGAGTCAGACACAACTGAAGCAACTTAGCAGCAGCAGCAGCAACAAGCTACCAGATCCCGCATGTGGGACACAGAGAAAAATGGAATGAGATGCACATCTGAGACAGATTATTTAGGGGGTGGTGGGTAGGGAGTATTGTGGGTGGGGGGAAGAACTAACCATGTGGAAAACCACAGGGCACATGCACAGAGTATGGGACGGGGCGGGGGGTGGTGGCGGGCCTCACCAGTGGAAGGGCATATCTCCACCCACATTTCCTATCTCTAAACCCAGTGCAGCACTTCACAGGATCTTAAACAGGGCCATGTCAACCACATGTTTTGTTTTTTTTAATTGGAGGATAATTGCTTTACAATGTTGTGTTAGTTTCTGCCATACAACAATGTGAACCAGCCACAAGTGTGTGTGTGTGTGTGTGTGTGTGTATGTCCCCTCCCTTTCAAACCTCCCTCCCACCCATCATACCACCCCTTCTGTGTTGTCACAGAGTATGACATTAAGCTCCCTGCATCATATAGCAAATTTCTACTGGCTATCTGTTTTACATATGGTAATGTTTATGTTTCAATGCTACTTTCTCAATTTGTCCTACCCTCTCCTTCCCCCACTGTGTCCACAAGTCTTTACTCTATGTCTGCATCCCTATTACTGCCCTGCAAACTGATTCATCAGTGCCACTTTTCTAGATCCCATATATATGTGGTAATACACAGTATTTGTTCTTCTCTGACTTATTTTACTCTATAGGCATTAGGTTCATCCACCTCACTAAAACTGACTCCAATTCATTCCTTTCTGTGGCTGAGTAATAGTCCATTGTGTATACGTGTACCATGATTTCTTTATCCATTCATCTGTTAATGAACATATAGATGGCTTCCATGTCCTGCTGCTGCTGCTGCTAAGTCACTTCAGTCATGTCCAACTCTATGCAACCCCACAGATGGCAGCCCATCAGGCTCCCCCGTCCCTGGGATTCTCCAGGCAAGAACACTGGAGTGGGTTGCCATTTCCTTCTCCAATGCATGAAAGTGAAAAGTGAAAGGGAAGTCACTCAGTCGTGTCCAACTCTGTGCGACCCCATGGACTGCCTATTGTAAATAGTGCTACAAAGAACATTGGGGTACGTGTGTCTTTTAGAATTGCAGTTTTCTCCAGAAGGCAATGGCACCCCACTCCAGTACTCTTGCCTGGAAAATCCCATGGATGGAGAAGCCTGTTGGGCTGCAGTCCATGGGGTTGCTAAGAGTCGGACATGACTGAGCAACTTCACTTTCACTTTTCACTTTCATTCATTGGAGAAGGAAATGGCAACCCACTCCAGTGTTTTTCTCTGGAGAATCCCAGGGATGGGGGAGCCTGGTGGGCTGCCGTCTATCGGGTCGCACAGTGTCGGACACAGCTGAAGCAACTTAGCAGCAGCAGCAGCAGCAGCAGGGTATATGTCCAGTAGTGGGACTGCTGAGTCACATGGTGGTTTTATTCCTAGAGTTTTTAAGAAATCTCCATATTGTTCTCCATCATGGCTGCATTGATTACCTATTCCCACCAATAGTACAAGAGGTCCCTTTGTTCCACACCCTCTCCAGCATCTACTCCAATATTTATTGTTTGTAGATTTTTTGATGATAGCCATTCTGACCAGTGGTGAGGTGATACCTCATTACAATTCTGATTTGCATTTCTCTAATAATGAGCAGTGTTGAGCATCTTTTCATGTGTTTATCGGCCATCTGTATTTTTTCTTTAAAGAGTTGTCTGTTTAGGTCTTCTGCCCGTTTTGTAATTGGGCTGTTAGTTTTTTTGATATAGAGCTGCATGAGTTGCTTGTATATTTTGGAGATTAATCCTTTATCACTTGCTTCATTTGAAATTCTTTTCTTTCATTATGAGAGTTCTTTTTTATCTTGTTTAGTTTCCTTTGCTGTGCAAATCTTTTAAGTTCAATTAGGTCCCATTTCTTTATTTTTATTTTCATTATAGGTAGGTCAAAAAGGATCTTGCTGAAATTCATGTCAAAGAGTGTTCTGCCTATGCTTTCCTCTAAGAGTTTTCTAGTTTCTGGCCTTACATTGGGTCTTTAATCCATTTTCAGTTTTTTGTGTGTATGGTGTTAGGAAGTATCCTAATTTCAGTCTTTTACACGTAGCTGTCCCGTTTTCCCAGCACCGCTTATTGAAGAGACTGTTTTTTATCCATAGTGTGTTCTTTCCTCCTTTATCAAAGATAAGGCACCCATAGGTTCATGGTCAACCACATACATTTTTTAAATGGTTTGTCTGTCTCAACAGAACTCAAAGCATCTTGCCTCTCCTGCCCAGCAGTATCCCAGCATTGCAATATGGTTCCTCTATAATGAGAGTTTTCATTCGGAAATCAATTTCTAAAAAAATATTCCATTGGTTTTTACTTTCAAGCTCTCTTTGGATTAGACAAGGGCCAACAAGTCAAAGTTCAGCGAAGTAGAGAGGAATGAACCTGGCTTTCAAGAAGAGTGACCTTCACAAACTATATGTCAGATCACACATGTGCACACAGACACACATCTGCAGGCTGGCTGACTTAAGGAAGGAGTTGATCTACAGATTAAAGGAAAATCCATGTTCTATTTGTCCATGTAATTAGATGGACTCAGTTATATCTGTGTGTACATGCACATAAACATGTCTATGTGTATACATATAAATGTATATATGCAAGAATATTCTATGCATATATGTACATGTATATGATACATATATATGCCATGCTCTCTAGCAACTGAACCAGTATCTTTTCATGAATTAAATTGAAATGAAATTTCAACTTTGGTACCTTCAAGAATATAACAGGGAACCACAAATTTACAAAAATACCCATTGTGAAGATGGTAATCAATCTGTTCTAACATTTCTGGTTATCAAAATAAGAACTCTTTAGATGAGAAAAAATAAATGATAATTTTCATATTTTCAACTCCTTTTTCAGATTATGCAAATTTGGGAAGTCAAGACAGTACTTTTTCCTTGTTTTGAGAGGTATTACTCATATATCCCATTGTGAAGAAAGGGAAAGAAAATGCAGCTACAATTTTGACCATAATGGCAAACTGGGCATCAGTAAGATCACGTTACCAACAAAAGATGATACCTGATGACAAAGTCTTTCCTTAGGCACCCTGCGTAAAACTGTACCTCTCCCAAACTTTATTTTTTTAATTTGCTTTTCATCCAATTCCCTCCTTTGGGATGTAAGCTCCTTTCAGACTAGGATTTAGTCAACTTTGTTTATTGTGCATCCACAGTCCTATAACAGCATATGACTCACAGGAAGACTCAGGAAGTGCTGCTGCATAAATGAATCTGTCATCTCTGGCTCTAAATTTGGTTTGGTTGATCTCACTGGGTAAATATATATCTAAGTTATTTGTCAGTCTTCCTTTCCCAAATTTAGGCCTTAGCCAGAACAGAGGAGGACTACTCTATACACAAGGACACACACGCCCCTACTTATATGCACATGTATCATACCAAGAGAAAAAGCAAGACCTGTGTATGCATGCATGCTGTGCTTAGTCCCTGGGTCATGTCCAACTCTTTGTCACCCTGTTGGACTGCAGCCCACCAGGCTTCTCTGTCCATGAGATTCTCCAGGCAAGAATACTGGAGTGGGTTGCCATGCCCTCCTCCAGGGATCTTCCCAACCCAGGGATTGAACCCAGGTCTCCTGCATTGCAGGTGGATTCTTTACCATCTAAGCCACCAGGGAAGCCCATGTATCATAAAGAAAGAGCAAGACCTATGTGTGTGTGTATATAACCCCTAAAGAAAATAGAATCAAGCTAAAGAAAGTTTTCTTCCCATTACTCACTGAAAAAGGAACCGTACCCAGGGTGGCACCTATATTTCCTCAAAGCCGTCCTTGCAAGTCTCATGAGGAAACTTGGCTTCCCCACTGCAGCAGCCCCAACCAGCACAATCTTGTGAGGCTTCTGTGAACCACAGGATTTGTGATTATCATCCACCACCCATTTAGGGAAAGAAAGCCACCATCGATGACAAACGTAGTGTCAGCTTTCTTCCTAGTAAGTTATATGGCTCGAAAATTAAGTGTTCGTGAATACAAGTGCCTGCAAAACCAACTATCTGTGATGAAAGACCTAAGATGAGCTTTCATGAGGAGCTAACAACGCTGTCTTCACTGGCAGATCCCAGGGCTTCCAACCCAGGATGGAAGCTGCACCTTCTGAGCCATACATATCTTCATCCCTTATATTCAGGAAGCTTTTTTTTAAATTTTTAGTCAGCTATTATAAAACAGTCTTTCATTACACATATATATCACAAAGTAAAAAGAAGAAATATATGTACCTGAATCTACAGTCAATGATGTTATGGAACAAAATGGCCCCCAAAGGAAACCTGTGAGTTTTTCCTAACTTAGTAGAGAAAAACACTCTCCTGTGTTTCACATGTATAACCTTTAAAACAATGCCCATGACAGATAAAGGTCAAACAGGATGATACATGTTTTTCTACTGAAGATGGAGCCTAGGTGAGCAGTGATTTAAGGCCTTATGTCTGTGTCTCAAAATTGCCTTCAAAACTCTCCTGTAAACCCTGTGATCTCTGGAATCCCCTCTGGTGCTGGTATTCCACCTCTGAGTCCTACTCATTGTAGTCTCTCAGGGTAGACAGGCTACTGTCAAAGCAGTTTTTGGGCAGGGTGTCAATGCCACAATTCATCCTCTGCATGGGATCCCAGAGGGCCAGAGAGCCACAGTCCTCACCCATGCAGGGAGACAGGATGACCTGGTGACAAAGGAGAGGACCTTTGTACCTGAAGGCTGGCAATGTTCAAGACAATACAGCAGTGAAATCAGACAGCAAGGGAATCAAGAAGACTGACATTTTCATTCTTGCCAAGAGCCACAGTGTATTCCATGATTAAGCATCAGGGGAAATAAAATGCTCAGAGCAATATCAGTTCATTCCATGCAACAATCAATTAAGATAAAGACATTTAAATCAAACAATTAATAAAATAAACTATTTTTTAAATTACCTTCTTTATTTCCTGATACAAAATGAATTAGAATGCCCAGGACATAAATGTAATCTCAAATTGTGTTAAGGAAAAGGCACACAGAACATATGAACCTTTCTACTCTGATGTGATCAGACCATATTCTGAACAGCTATCCATTTCTGGATATTATTTCTACTGAGAAGCGATGCAGAGAACCTGGATAAGAAACTCACCTGACGACATGACACTTAAAACCCTCAGGTCAGTGCGCTGAGTTTAAATTGTAATGGTTTCTCTCTCCAAACACCTGAAGAGCTGACACAGAAAGAATATACTGCCTCAGGTTGCACAAGACAAAATAAGGGTCAACTTAACTTTTCTGGGAGTCACATCTCTAATCACCATAGTAAGAATAGCAGGCAATTAGAAATGTGGCTCTGGAATGGTTTGACATCTGAGATGAGTTTTCTGCCACTAAGTGGTGACATGTGTGGAAGACTCCTAAGGAAGAGACTTAACAGGGAGGTGCCTCACACAAAGGCTGGAACTCCTGACTTCTAGAGTTGGGAAATTCTAACATTTTATAAGTAAGAGAGAAATTAACATCAAGGAGGGGAATAAAAGAATCAAAGAAAATGCATTTTTAAATTTACTTTGGCTTTTCCATAATTAAGTTTATATTGAAATAAAAACAATGGCTACAACTTATTTAGTCCCCACTACACACTGGGCACCATCCTAATCACCTGGCACACATGACATCATCAGAAAGAGGCAGGGTGCACGGGTCTCCAGATACAATAGTAAGACATGGGTGTTCTTAGAGAAGAGAGGGTAAATTAGTTCCTTGGTATCTTTTCTTTTAGAATCCACACATAAGCGGTATCAAATGATATTTGTGTTTCTCTGTGTGACTTCCTTCACTTGACCCGATAATCTCCAGACTCATTGACTTAGGGAATGAACGTATGGTTACCAGGGAGGGGTAAGGATGGAGGGGAGGGAGGAGAGATAGACTGGGAGTTTCGGATTGATAGTACATACTGCTGCATTTAAAACAGATATACAGTCCAGGTTCTATGCATGATACAGGATGCTCGGGGCTGGTGCACTGGGATGACCCATAGGGATGGTATGGGGAGGGAGGAGGGAGGGGGTTCAGGATGGGGAACACGTGTACACCGTGGTGGATTCACGTTGATGTATGGCAAAACGAATATAATATTGTAAAGTAATTAGCCCCCAATTAAAATAAATAAATTTATATTAAAAAAAGAAATATTTTACTTCAGGAAGCTCTGGAAACAATGTTTTGATATTTTATTTCATTTCAGTTATTCTTCCCATGGACTATTTTTATACTTACTAAACTCAGAGTCAAAGAAAAAAACAGATATACAAAAAGGACCTACTGTACAGCACAGAGAATTCTGCTTAATATTCTGTAATAATCTAAATGGGAAAAGAGTTTGAAAAAGAACAGATACACATATATGTATAACTGAATCACTTTGCTGTACACTTGAAACTAACACAACATTGTCAATCAACTATACTCCAACATAAAATAAATTTTTTTACAAAATAATAAAGTAAAAATTGGCTAAAAAATAAAAGAGGGTAATCTTAAATATAAGCCATATAAATCTAAGTCAAAAGTGTTTTTGTGCCATTAGCTAATGTTTAAAATTAACTAAAAGGGTAATTTAACCACCAAGCTCGCTCTAAATATACTGTTCAATTTTAAAGTCTTCATCCCAGAACAGGAATTTCATATCATATCTCAATCTACCTAGCTAACTCCGTGTGTGTAAGTTTCTGTATATTTTTTCTGTTAGTCTCATCATTTATGAAACTCTCTTTCTGAAACTGATTTTAGATCAATCTGTAAGAAACCTAAGGAAGCCATTCGACTATAATGTAGTACAAATTTAGTTCCATGTCATTATTAGTCAGAATTTTATTTATTTTTTAATCTATTCATATTTTTGATAGGAAATGAAGGAGAAAAAATCCTGAATTGAAAAATCAACTCTATTAATATATAGAATCTAAATTAATAATATAGCTATAGATCAGATTTTCTCAAACTCAAATTATATAAATACCCTTTTAAAAGTAAACTATTCTTATCTGCCCAAAGAGTACTTTCATTACAATTAAATACGTAAAAACATAAAATAAGTTATATTTTTGTTAATGTTCTTAGAAAAAACACAAAACTAAAACAAATATACAAGTTAAAACCCAGTAAGTCCACAAAAGAAATAAAATTAAATTTACAAGATGCTTTTACATTTTTAAAAAATTTATTGAAGTATAGCTGATATATATCATATAAATGACAGGTATACAATATAATGACTCACAATTTTTAAAGGTTACTTCATTTATAGTGGCTTCCTTCATAGCTCAGTTGGTAAAGAATCCGCCTGCAATGCAGGAGAGCCCGGTTCTATTCCTGGGTCAGGGAATCGACCCAATAGCCAATAATTGTAAATATTGGCTATATTCTCCATGTTGTACAATATGTCCTTGTAGCTTATTTTATATCCTGCAGTTTGCACCTTTTAATCCTGCCCTATATTGCCCCTCCTCCCTCCTCTCTCCCCATGGGTAGCCACTAGTTTGTTCTCTACATCAGTGAGTCTGCTTCTTGTTACATCCACTAGTTTGTTGTATTTTTTGGATTTCACATATAAGTGATGTCATGTAGAATTTATCTTTCTCTGTCTGACTTCTTTCACTTAGCATAATATCCTCCAAGTCCATCCATGTTACTGCAAATGGCAAAATTTCATTCTTTTTATGGCTGAGTAATTTTCCATTCTATGTATATTTACATTCCCACCAACAGTATATCAGGGTTCCCTTTTCTCTAGATCCTAACATTTGTTATTTGTGGCATTTTTGATGACAGCCATTCTGACAGGTGTGAGGAGACATCTCATTGTGGTTTTGACTTGCATTTCCCTGACGATTAGTAATGTTGAGTATTTTTTCATGTGCCGAATGGCCATCTACATTTCTTCTTTGTAAAAATGTCTACTTAGTTCTTTACCCATTTTTTACCAGGTTGTTTGTTTTTTTGATGTTGAGTTAAATGAGCTGTTTATATACACTGAATATTAACCCCTTACACATGCTAAGTCACTCCAGTGGTGCCTAACTCTCTGTGACCCTATGGACTGTAGCCTGCCAGGCTCCTCTGTCCATGGGATTCTCCAGGCAAGAATACTGGAGTGGGTTGCCATGCCCTTATCCAGGGAATCTTTTCAACTCAGGGACTGAACCCACATCTCTTACGTATCCTGAATTGGCAGGTGGGTTCTTTACCACTAGAGCCACTCTTTATAAGTTATACCATTTCCAAATATTTTCTCTCCTTCAGTAGGTTGTCTGTTTGTTTTGTTTGTGGTTTCCTGTGCTATTCAAAAGCTTTTGTTTCTTTAAAAAAAGAAGAAGAAATCATTGGAGGCTTCCAGTTCAGTGTGGTGGATAGAACACATGAATTTGTCTTCTTTCCCTTTTGAGATCATTAATATAGAATTCCAAAGGAAATAAACCAATAAAAGTTAAAAGAAGGGGAGAGAAGTCCATCAGCAGTCAAGTAACCTAAACACCTTGCTAGAAAAAGGAAACTGGATGGCAATGTGCTAACAAAGGGAGGAGGGTTGGGGAAACGGAGATCCAAAAGATGTGCATGGAAGGTTCTGCTGTAGAGCAAAGAAGAAACAAATGGTCGTGCAGAACCCCAGAAAGTGAGAAGGAGGGTTGAAAATAGAGACTCACATTGTATAGTAAGGCACACTGCCTCTCCAGTCTGTACCTGCTCTTACTCTATAGAAGAGCAGATAAGCCAGAGCTGATTCCAAAAGAATTGATGCTTTTTTTTTTTTTTTTTTTTTAGAATTGATGCTTTTAAAATGTGATGTTGGGAGAAGATTCTTGAGAGTCCCTTGAACTGCAAGGAGATCAAACCAGTCAATCCTAAAGAAAATCAGTCCTGAATATTCATTGGAAGGACTGAACCTGAAGCTCCAATACTTTGGCCACCTGATGTGAAGAACTGACTCATTGGAAAAGACCCTGATGCTGGGAAAGATTGAAGGCAGAAGAAGGGGCCAACAGAGGATGAGATGGTTGGATGGCATCACCAACTCAATGAACATGAGTTTGAGGAAGCACTGGGAGTTGGTGGTGGACAGGGAAGCCTGGCGTGCTGCAGTCCATGATGTCACAAAGAATCGGACATGAGTGAGCGACTGAACTACTGATTTCAAAAGCAGTAAAACATTGTTTGTCTTTAAAAAAAAAAATAACTGAATGATTCCCCAAAGGAAAGCTAAGGCTTCTCTTTGAACATCTATGCCCAATGCACCTAGTAATCAAGATCACAGCTTCACGCACAGAGCTCTGAGGAAGATGATCTTTCAAGGAGACACCTTGAGCTAAAAAGATCTATTTGCCTACTTATACAGGAATCTGTATAGTACTTTACAGCCAATAAGAGGCTCTCACATAAATCATCTCTGACTTTCACGCAACCTATCAGGCAGGCAGGAAGTCTGGAAAAAGCAAGAAAGCACTAATAGTGTAAAGAGAAAGACAACCCATTGCTCATTAGCTGAGGGACTTTGAACAAGTTATTAAACCTGTAACTCAGTGTTTTCAGCTATAAAAGTGGAAAATTTGTACCTTCCTCAGGGAAAGTTTGAGAATTTGATTTTTTTAATTATGAAAAACAGCATAATTAACTACAGTCAATAAAATGTCAATTTTGGTAAGATAGGACAGTTTATTATTAATCCCTTTTTACAGATGAGATGTTAACAAACAGAATGATGAAAACAACTGTCTCACATGTTACAGGCAAAAATTAGCATAGTCTTAATAAGGACTCTGGTCTTGTCACCCCTGACTCTTACTGTTAAGTGCCTATATGGTCTTCATCATATGCTGTATCAAGGCAAGAAATTCTGTGTTCTCTTGCAAACATTTAGGATGATGTGGAAATAAGTAAAAACAGTGTCTAGTAGCATCAGTGACTCTAGCATAAAGCAAAGAATTGGTTCAAATTCTGTAATAAAAGCATAGTAAGTATAGTCTAATGACCTCTGGAAATCACATATAAGGTTGACATTGATAATTTTCCAAGGAGGATACTGGGGAGAATTCTTTAAAATTCCAGAGGTTTAAATGGCAATAGCCCACAAAATGTACTTAACTGTCAAAACTCCAGTATGAACACTGGAAAGAGCACTAAAGATTATCTTATGAACAACTGGAAAAGCAAAGTGAGGTATCCAAATTTTACAATGCCACTTTCATGGATGATTATTTTTTAAGCACCCATTTTCATTTTAGTTGAGATATTTCCATTAGTTATAGAGAAAATCCACATGCAGGAAGTGAATCCAGTTCTGTGCCAGAGCCAATGTGTGCCAGCAAGTGACAGCCTACTTATTTTAATCATCTCTTCCCCAACTCTGCATTCAGTGCTGTCAGCTTGGTAGCTTGAAATCAGAAATGGTGGAGTAATTATTCCGTGGAGATTGTCAAACACTAAAAATTCCTCCTTCCCTTCTCCGTCTCTGCAGAGCCTGTTGTTAAACACCTACCAGCACAGCAGAGTGAAACTGACCTACTCATCAGAAACCAAACAAAGCAAAGGCCAAAACTAATCACACTTTTGCTTTCACTTCAACAGATTCTCTCCCACTTCTTGCTGATCAGGGATCCTCTAGATCTGGAACTTTCACAGGGAAAAGAAATATTCTTTTCATTTAATAAATATTCACTGAATACATGTACCTTGCAGTAAGCTAGGTATAGGGCTGCATGACTAGGAAAGGCGGTGTCGCTGCTGTCATGAGAAGACAGTCCACTGAACACCTAGGGTTTGAGTTGGTTGGTAAAGACCAACAAAAGAAAACTGAGGTCTGAAGAACAACTGTTCAAGGGATCAGAAATATCTATTCAATTCAGTTCAGTTCAGTCACTCAGTCGTGTCTGACTCTTTGCGACCCCATGAATCACAGCACACCAGGACTCCCTGTCCATCACCAACTCCCGGAGTTTACTCAGACTCATGCCCATCGAGTCAGTGATGCCATCCAGCCATCTCTTCCTCTGTTGTCCCCTTCTCCTCCTGCCCCCAATCTCTCCCAGCATCAGGGTCTTTTCCAATGAGTCAACTCTTCACATGAGGTGGCCAAAGTATTGGAGTTTCAGCTTTAGCATCAGTCCTTCCAAAGAACACTCAGGACTGATCTCCTTTAGAATGGACTGGTTGGATCTCCTTGCAGTCCAAGGGACACGCAAGAGTCTTCTCCAGCACCACAGTTCAAAAGCATCAATTCTTCGGTGCTCAGCTTTCTTCACAGTCCAACTCTCACATCCATACATGACCGCAGGAAAAACCATAGCCTTGACTAGACGGATCCTTGTTGGCAAAGTAATGTCTCTGCTTTTGAATATGCTATCTAGGTTGGTCATAACTTTCCTTCCAAGGAGTAAGTGTTTTTGAATTTCATGGCTGCAATCACCATCTGCAGTGATTTTGGAAACCAAAAAAATAAAGTCTGACACTGTTTCCACTGTTTCCCCATCTATTTCCCATGAAGTGATGGGACCGGATGCCATGATCTTTGTTTTCTGAATGTCGAGCTTTAAGCCAACTTTTTCACTCTCCTCTTTCACTTTCATCAAGAAGCTTTTTAGTTCCTTTTCACTTTCTGCCATAAGGATGTTTGTCATCTTCATATCTGAGGTTATTGATATTTCTCCCGGCAATCTTGATTCCAGCTTGTGCTTCTTCCAGCCCAGCGTTTCTCATGATGTACTCTGCATATAAGTTAAATAAGCAGGATGACAATATACAGCCTTGCCGTACTCCTTTTCCTATTTGGAACAAGTCTGTTTTTCCATGTCCAGTTCTAACTGTTGCTTCCTGACCTGCATATAGTTTTCTATGACTGGTGCCCCGATGTTCATTGCAGCACTATTTACAATAGCTAGAACATGGAAGCAACCTAGATGTCCATCAACAGATGCATATATAAGCCATGGCATATGTGTGTGTCTGTGTGTGAATATATATATATATATATATATATATATATATATAATGGATTATTACTCAGCCATAAAAAGGAATGCATTTGAGTCAGTGCTAATAAGGTGGATGAATCTAGAACCTATTACACAGAGTGAAGTAAGTCAGAAAGTGAAAAAAAATATTGTATATTAATGCATATACATGAAATCTAGAAAGATGATACTGATGAACCTATTTGCAGGGCAGCAATGGAGATGCAGACATAGAGAACAGACTTGTAGACATGGTGCAGAAGGAGAGGGTGGGACAAATGGAGAGTATCATGGAAATATGTAGATTACCATATATAAAATAGATAGCCATTGGGAATTTGCTGTGTGAGTCGGGGAACTCAAACTGGGCTCTGTGACAACCTAGAAGGGTGAGATAGGGTGGGAGGTGGGAGGGAGGTTCAAGAGGGAGGGGAAAATTTATGACCAACCTAGATAGCATGTTGAAAAGCAGAGACATTACTTTGCCAACAAAGGTCCGTCTAGTCAAGGCTATGGTTTTTCCAGTAGTCATGTATGGATGTGAGAGTTGGACTGTGAAGAAGGCTGAGTGCTGAAGAATTGATGCTTTTAAACTGTGGTGTTGGAGAAGACTCTAGAGACTCCCTTGGAATGCAAGGAGATCCAACCAGTCCATTCTGAAGGAGATCAGCCCTGGGATTTCTTTGGAGGGAATGATGCTAAAGCTGAAACTCCAGTACTTTGGCCACCTCGTGTGAAGAGTTGACTCACTGGAAAAGACTCTGATGCTGGGAGGGATTTGGGGGCAGGAGGAGAAGGGGACAACAGAGGATGAGATGGCTGGATGGCATCACTGACTCGATGGAAGTGAGTCTGAGTGAACTCCGGGAGTTGGTGACGGACAGGGAGGCCTGGCGTGCTGTGATTCATGGGGTCGCAAAGAGCTGGACACGACTGAGCGACTGAACTGAACTGAACTGATGGCTGATTCATGTTGATATATGACAGAAACTAACACAATATTATAAAGCAATCATCCTTCAATGAAAAATAAATATTTTCTTTAAAGGTAGGCTTCCCTTAGAAACAGAAAAAGAAATTAGAGGCCTTTTAAAAATTTTTTCTTGCCAGGGAGTCCAATTTGATTCTGAAATCTGATCCATCCACTGCTTCAATATGATTACATATGTTTTAGGTTGCTAGTTATTCATACACACTGAAGTATCCTCAGAGTCCAGCTGCCCTGTACCTACCTTTTTGAGTTTCTTTTTCATCACTGTAGATATGTCAGTTGTGTTTTATACAGGTCACTGAGGGCTTCCTCAGCTTTGCATTTTTCCTGAGAGAAAAATATTTTTTTTTATTTAAATAAATTCTTCAAAACCATGTAGGTGAGAAACATATTGTGTCAAACTAAGGCTGATGCCAAGTCTCCTACAGTGATAGCTTCCAGTCTTTCTGTTTAATGCAAAGAGAGACCAAAAAAATATCAAACTAAAATTTAAAAAAAAAGAAATTTTCTTACAAATTTTCTTGAACACATTTCCCCTTTAAAACAAAATGCTGTTGATATCTTCAATTTTGACATTTCAATGGTTAAAACCCTTTGAGAGTGTCTTGGTCTCATTCAATGATGCCTGGGGTGTATTAATATTTTCCACAAGGTAGAAGTTTCCTGAGTTACACTTCACTGCTCATCAACTTTGCACTTCACTGCTTCCCCCAGAAACCTCCAGGAAAGTTTAATTACTTTTTCATTTGATTTTCTGAAGAACCGAAGGGTGATTTTCTGAAATGTTATTTAAAAGGAAGGTAGCCAAAAATCCTATTAAGACCTGACTTTTTCACATTATACCAGGATCAGTTGCCCTGAAAACTAGTCCACTTTTAAGCTCCCAGGGGTACAGCTCACTAAAAAAGCATATAGTCTTCAGATTTGCAAACACTATGTCCCGAAGTAATCTGACCTCAAACCTCAGGAAAACTAAGAAAAGAAAAGTCAGTCTTGGGCTTCCCAGGTGGCTCAGTGGTAAAAAGAAAAATCCACCTGCCAATGCAGGAGACACTGGTTTGATCCCTGGTCCAGGGAGATCCCACGTGCTGCAGAGCAACTAAGCCCATGCACCACAACTACTGAGCTTGTGCTCTAGAGCCTGGAAGCCACAACCACTAAACCCACATGCCACACCCTGGAGCCCGAGCTCCCCAACAAAAGAAGTCACCACAAGGAGAAGCCTGTGCATTGCAACAAAGAGTAGCCCCCACTCTCCGCAACTAGAGAAAAGCCTGCACAGCAGTGAAGACCCAGCTATTGAGTAATTAAATTATTTTTTAAGTCAGTCTTAATTGACTCATCACTTAACTCACTGGTTCATCAGATAAGGAAAAGGCAATTTCAATCAACTGTGTATTTACATTTACCTCAGTTTACATTTTTCATCCCAACCCTTTATTCTTCCGTGGTTTCCAGTTCTGGTTCCCTGAGGTATGAGTTGCCCTCTCTCACCTGTGTGGGTAACATCCTTCTGGGCAGTACAACTGGTTTAAAAGCTACCAATCAAAATAGAAATAAATGCAGAATGGTTTCTTTAAAAGCAAGTGGTGCTAAAGAAGGAGCTGTAATAAAGTTATTACAGTAATCTTCTTGAATGGACTAGGAGAACCTACAAAGTGGTAGTATCTGTTTCCCTCCATGAACAATTTCTGTAGCATTTTCTCAAGACTCAGGAGAAAAAAGAGCATTATAAATAATTTCAGTGACCAACCATTGAGCTGAGGGCCCAAGACACAGATGCAAGCCCGTATCTTGCCAGATTCTTGTGGCTTCATATCAGCATAATACTATGCCCACTCTTGGCCAGATAGCTACTTCTAACATGTATTAGTGATACTATAAATCCATGTTTTGTGTTGACCTTTTGAAATGGCATGATTTCTATAAAGGTAATTTAGAACTACAGTGTCTATTTTGGTGAACTTTCAAAATGAACAAAAGAGGGAAATGAGTTAAAATATACATCAAAATGGAAAAGGAATAAAATGGTTAAAAATAATAATAATGATTTCAAAATGACAGCAGTACTCCAGTCATCTGAAATTCACGTATTTGGTACCATGAAGAATCCAAAAGCAGACTGAAAATCAAGAAAGAATGAACAGCAGGATGTGAGATATCCCTCCTTGGCACAGGAATAACCTGTGCTCAAAACAGGTTAAAATACAATTCTAGTGTACCTGATCATTTTGCTCTCTGAGTTTTCAGGTACCCAGGAAGGAAGGAAGGATTGACCATCATAAATTGTAACACAGTAGCCTGACAGCAAGAACACAAATGAAAATGCACACAAGAACTCAAAAAGCCAAGCTGAACTATCATCCCCACAAATCCTGGGGATATCACTATACCACAGCCCAGGACGAAACTCAGCTTCATAATGATGACCCTGAGTTTACAAGGAAAGCTGAAGTTACTTCAACAGTTATTAAAAGCAAGGCATCGAGTGACTCCATATGTTTACCAAAAGATGTATGATGGACTGCCCATGGCAGCACTATATGCGACAACCAGAAAGTACCAAGTACCCGAATGGCCATGAATAGTAAAATGGGTAAATGAATTGTGGTATCTTCACCCAATGAATACTCTATAGCAATGGAAATGAAAGATCTACAAAAGCTCACAAGCAACAGTGTTGAATGCTAGAAGCCAAACCCATGTAGTAAGAAAAAGAAGGCAAGAGCTTGTGCGGGGCGGGGGACAGAGAAGGGCTGTAGTGATGGGAAGGGAGCATGGGGGCTTCTAGTAACATGCTTTTTCCTGATCTGGGTGCTGAGTATGCAAATCGAGTATGCAAATCTTTCCATCTGGAAAGATTAGGCAAGCTGTACACCAACTCTGCGTCCTTTTCCCTATGTGCATTTGTCTCTGAAGAACACATTCACAAAATATTACACAATATACTTGGAAATATAAATTTCATATCTTCATGGTAAATCCAATCATGAATACTTCACAATTCAGATTTCAAGTAACCAGAGGCAACCCTCTGCAAAATCTGAAGCACATAATTTATCTTTCCTACCTCAGTTCTACATTCTCTTTCTAGGGCTTTTCTACCTTTTGAAAAGCGACTCCCAACCAAATGTGGTCACACACCACACCCTCATTTCTCATTTCCTCAGGAGAGTTTAACATACAAATCTCCCAAAATGCTTCAGGAGGTCTGTGGCAGGACCTAAAGCCTGCATGCCTAGAAAAGCTCCCTGCTGCTGCTGCTGCCAAGTCGCTTCAGTCATGTCTGACTCTGTATGACCCCACAGATGGCAGCCCACCAGGCTCCCCCATCCCTGGGATTCTCCAGGCAAAAACACTGGAGTGGGTTGCCATTTCCTTCTCCAATGCATGAAAGTGAAAAGTGAAAGTGAAGTCGCTCAGTCATGTCCGACTCTTAGCGACCACATGAACTGCAGCCTACCAGGCTCCTCCGTCCACAGGATTTTCAAGGCAAGAGTTCTGGAGTGGGTTGCCATTGCCTTCTCTCAGAAAAGCTCCCAGCGGTGGCTAATATTACTGGTCTTCAGAGCCTGACAAAAGATGCAACTTAATACCAGTGTCTGCCAAGCTCCTGGGACCTGAGGAATGCCTCATCCCAAGAATCTGAGCATAGACGTTTTAGAACTCATATCTGTTACAACATTCTGGGCATCCCTTTGCCTCTCTAACTGCATCCCTGTTCAGTCAGTTCACTTAAGCCACTCAGTCATGTCCAACTCTTTGCGACCCCATGGACTGCAGCACACCAGGCTTCCCTGTCCTTCAACCATCTCCTGGAGCTAGTTCAAACTCAGTCAATCAAGTGGGTGATGCCACCCAACCATCTCATCTTCTGTCATCCCAATTCCTACTGTCATCCCCTACTCCTGCCTTCAACCCTTCCCAGCATCAGGGTCTTCTCCAATGAGTCAGTTCCTCACATCATATGGCCAAAGTATGGGAGTTTCAGCTTTAGCATCAGTCCTTCCAATAAATATTCAGGACTGATTTCCTCTAGGAAATCTAGACTGGTTTGATCTCCTTGCTGTCCAAGGGACTCTCAAGAATCTTCTCCAACACCACACTTCAAAAGCATCAATTCTTCAGCACTCAACTTTCTTTATGGTCCAACTCTCACATCCATACATGACTGCTGGAAAAACCACAGCTTTGACTAGAACTCTGTTGGCAAGGTAATGTCTCTGCTTTTTAATATGCTGTCTAGGTTGGTCATACTTTTCTTCCAAGGAGCAAGTGTCTTTTAATTCCATGGCTGCAGTCACTGGCTGAAGTCACCATCTTCAATGATTTTGGAGACCAAGAAAATAGTCTCTCCCTGTTTCCACTGTTTCCCCATCTATTTGCCATGAATTTATGGGACCAGCTGCCACGATCTTAGTTTTCTGAATGTTGATTTTACGCCAGCTTTTTCACTCTCCTCTTTCACTTTCATCAAGACTTTAGTTCCTCTTCACTTTCTGCCATAAGGGTGGTGTCATCTGCATATCTGAGGTTATTGATATTACTCCCGGTAATCTGAATTCCAGCTTGTGCTTCATCCAGCCTGGCATTTCACATGATGTACTCTGCATATAAGTTAAATAAGCAGGGTGACAAAATACAGCCTTGTCGTACTCCGTTCATTTGGAACCAGTCCATTTTTCCATGTCTGGTTCTAACTGTTGCTTCTTGACCCCTGCATCCCTGTTAGCATCCACCACCTCAAGGACAAAAACTAGCAGCTGGGGAGAGTAAAGTAAGAACCAGTTCCTTCTGGAGGGAGTTTTGTACTATTTCTCATTAAAATTTTACCTTTGGACTTGTTAGATAGTGTCTTTTCCACAGCATTTGCAGAGGGAAGGAGGGAGAAGGAGGGAAAGGAAATGAGCAAGCAAGCAGTTAGTCTGCCTGGGAAAGTGCAGCAAAGAAAAGTGCTGGCATGACTTGCCAGATGGCTGAGACTTCTTAAATTCAAGATGTCTCTTCTGTGAGGGGGCTCAGTTTGAAGTTAAGGATATTGTGATAAGTGAGATTGTAGAGTGAGAATGGAGGGGTAGACATTAAGATGAGTAAGCCCTCTTTTTCCAGGGCGGCATCTCAAAGTCATGAACACAGGTAGGCCAAGACTTTTCTTGACAGTTAGAAAAATGTTAATAACTTTACAGCCACCCCAGAAACTTGGTATGTGGTTCTGAAGTGTTTAGGCATTTGGAAGGGTGCCAGGGGAATATAACATATGTACAGGGATTTTTCCCAGATTCAAATAAATATTTGAAAATTTTCTGGTGCATATTTTATCAGATGGAAGCATTTTTTTTTAAATGCTCTCTGATCTCTCCAAAACTGGTTCCTATAACATAGGAAATCTCAAAAACAGAGTATCTGAAAAAAAAATTTTTAGCAGCGGCAAAGGTTAATTTTTTGTGTCACTTTAGCTAGGCTGCAATGCTTAAAATATTTGGTCATACATGTCTGGATGGTGCATGAGACTAATAGATTATACATGAAATTTATAGATTTTGAGTAAAGTAGATTACCCTCCATAATGTGGGTAGGCCTCTTCCAACGAGTGGAAGATCTTTAAATGAAGACTGGCCACCCACAACAGCAGGAATTCTGCCAGTCCACTGCCTTTGGACTCAAACTGCTATTATCAACTCTTCCCTGGGTCTCCAGTCTGCTGACCCACCCTGCAGATTTCAAACTTGCCAGCTTCCACAATCATATGAGTCGATTTCTTAAAATAAATCCAGCCCCCGCCTCTATATACTCACACCCACTCACATCTTCTTAGTTGTTTCTCTGGATAACCCTAACTAATATAATGAGTTATATATCATTGTACTTTCACTGGAGTTAATTACATAAACAAATGTACCAGCTTCACAGTGAATATATGTTAGCACTGCTTAAAAGAGTTGAGTAAGATTATTCAGCTTACTTACAGTTGAATAAGTTGAATTCAATAAGAACTGAATTCTTACTTGGCTGCTGAATGAGAATTTTAATTTTAAATATCATTCAACAGAATAGGTCACTTTTTAAGGGCCCAAATGCTTCACCTATAATGTAATATTTTAATTCTTGCCAGGGTTCATTAGGATTGTAACAGCCTGTCTAATAGCTATAAAGACTTTTGTGGACAGGTTTTATTAGCCTGAAGACAGCTTATTCTCTGTAATCTTTTAGGAAAGAGGCAATTCACTATCTGTTCAGACCAATATAAAACTTCCAGATCTGTACACACAGAATCAATCTAACTCTCATTTCTGGCTTGGTGCCATGCTTTAGCCTCCCATGAATTTGGACTGAAGAGTAGGACTGCTCAGGCACAGTGCATGTTCCTACAGCATCAATCAGCTTGTCCCCTAGGTCAACAGGTGAATGATACAGGAGTGGAAGTTGCATTTTCCAGCATGTCAATGCTCTGGGCCCAAGTAACAGCCACCCAATGCAAGCCCATTACTACAACTGAATGCAGTCAGCTGAAAGTGAACACACAGTGCTGGGCAAAATGCCCGCTCCCCGGGCACTTCCTCCTGGCACAGACTGTCCACATGCTTCGTCTTTGCGCATGCTATCCTTTTCCCAATGACTCGGTGGTCACAGTCTATATACCTCCATCCATTAAATTACCTTCACTTTAAAAAAGAACCCACGAAATCCTATATTTTTGCTGTTTATAACATCAACAGTTGAGGCTCGAACAAGATGGCGGAGTAGGTAGATGAATACATCTCTCTCCAAGGATACATCAGGAATACACCTTCAGATATAGAAATGCAGGCAGAACACCAGCTGAGAGCAGACAGGAGTACCTGACCAGCAGAAAAGAATATAGAGAACCACACAAAACTCAGTAGGACAAAGGAACTAGGGGGAAAAACAGGAGTGTTAGTAGGACTGAACCTGCCCTGGGAGGCTGGGGGAAACTGAAGCAGGGGTCCGATCCCCACACTGGGGCAATTGTCTGAGTCAGAGGAGAAACATTCAAGGCTGAGAGTGAAACAGCTGATCTGTGGAAGCCTAAATGGAATGAGAATCAGACAGTCCTTGCTGCAGCCATACATTTGCAGGACAGGAACGCTAGTCTCCTAGAAGGCACAACAGCTGGCAGCTGGAGTTTAGGGATTGTGGAGCAATCCCAGGACAAGCACTGCTGTTGACTTGGAGAGATAGATTGAGGGGATGTGAGGGAGGAGATCCTAGTGGGAAATGCCAGTGGAGGAAATCAGGCAGCCATGGAAGCAAGGCGATACCCCTGAGTCATGCATAGGGGATGCAACCATCACCATAGCCTCTCACTCCCCACACACACCAGCATCAGCTGCTGAACAATAGAGAGGCTGGTCCATTAAATGCCAGATGCACTGAACTACAGAGTAGGATCCCACCCAGGATGCTCCTTTAAGAGACTGATGCACTGTTCTACAGAGTAGGACCCCAGCCCAGGGGCCCCCATCTATGTACCTGTCACACCAAACAACAGAAGGACCCAGGCAAGGGAGCCCGCTAAATGCCTGAATGGGCAGAGCTACAGAAAAAGACTGGCCAAAGAGGCCTTCTGATAGCCAGCTACAAGAGGCTCAAAAAAAGACTCTGATAGGGCCATAACTCCTGCAGTAGCAGTCCATGTCCCTGCACACTTGGTGCTGCCAGGGTCCCCACAAACCAAGCAGCTGCGCCACCTTCATGCTCAACTCTCACTGGGGCAGAGCTGCACAGGCAAAAAAAAGGTCTTGCCATCTATGTGCACAGGGTTGCTTCAGTCATGTCTAATTCTTTGCAACCCATTAGACTGTGGCCTGCCAGGTTTCTCTGTCAGGGAGGGGGGTTCTCCAGGCAAGAATACTGGAGCATATTGGCCAATACTGGTTGCCATACTCTTCTGCTGCTGCTGCTGCTGCTGCTGCTGCTGCTGCTGCTGCTGCTAAGTCACTTCAGTTGTGTACGACTCTGTGCAACCCCATTGACCAGCAGCCCACCAGGCTCCCCCGTCCCTGGGATTCTCCAGGCAAGAACACTGGAGTGGGTTGCCATTTCCTTCTCCAATGCATGAAAGTGAAAAGTGAAAGGGAAGTCGCTCAGTCATGTCTGACTCCTAGCGACCCCAGAGCACTATATATCCTGCTGCCCTGGCTATCAACTCCCCTGAGCACCTGGTGCTGCCAGAACCCCTGCGACCCAAGAAGCTGCACCACCTCTACACCTGGCCTTCACAGGGGCAAACCCAAGTCCTGCAGGGCAGCCTCAGGAGCAAATCCCAGTGGACAAACCACATGTAGTGGTGGAAATAACACCACAATTGAAACTCAGGGGCAGTGTGCCTAAGGAAGAAAACGCAAAACCTTCCCACTAGCTGTATTAGCTGCAGATTAAATCCACACAATCTACTAGGCAGAGTCTGTATCTATAGAATATATAAAAAGTCATTGAGAGCTCCCACAAAAGAAAACTATTTAGATAGCTGTGGACATTGGAGGCAAGAACACATAGGAATAGGACCAGATTAGAATCTGAGTTGCCCCCACAGCAGCACCAGAGATCAGCACAATGTTGGAGGGCAACCTAGGGAAGTAAGGTGGACTGTGACTCCCAGTGAGGGAAAGGACTCTGACAGCAGTGACTCAAGAAAAACATTTCTCTTATTTTTTGACCGTTCTATAGATTCTTTTAGATTTTCCCTTCTTCCCCTACTCTGTTGTCATTCTCCATTTTATAGGCACTATAAAATCCAATTAAGCCTTTGAGGGGTTTTTTTTTTTCACAAACACATTTTTTTATTGTTGTTATAAACTTCTGACCCTGTGCTGGGCTTTTGCAGTTCTGTGGAGTTTTCCTTCTTTGTTTTCTTTTCTCTTTTTTTAATTTTAATTTTTAATTTTTTAACCTATTATTATTTTATCTACATGTATTCCTTTGTTAGTTTTCCTACTGTTCCTATCCCCTTGCAATTAATCTTTAACATATATATCTTCTTTATCTACCTCTATCTAACTTTGCATATCTATTCTTTCTTTTCTTTCTCTCCTTCACCTCAAAATATTTGTTAGTTTTATTTTCATTGCTTTATTCCCCAATTGGCACCTTGCTTTAGTTTTGTTTTCCTGTTTCTGCTTTAATTAGTTTTGCTCTGGCAGATATAATTTTTTGGTTTCCTTTGTTCGCCAGGTCAATCTATTGTACTTTATTTTTGTTGCACTATTTTGAAATTGATTATGGGTGTATATGTATACATGTATATTCAGTCACACTTTTTATTGTTTTTATAAACCTCTGTCTCTACGTTGGGCTATTGCAATTCTGTGGAGTTTTCCTTTTCATTTCCTTTTTTCTTCCTTCTGTTTTTTTTTCTTTCTCTTTTTTATAATTTCAACTTTTAAATTTTTTAAACCTATTATATTTTTTCTACATTTATTCCTTTGTTTGCCTTTCCTACTGTTCTTTTCCCCTTGCAGTTAATCTTTAATGTATATAAATCTTTTTCATCTATCTTTATTTAACTTTGCATACCTATTCTTTCTTTTCTTTCCTTCCCTCTCAACATATTTGTTGGTTTTTATTTCATTTCTTTATTCCCTACTTGGCACCTTGCTTTAGTTTTATTTTCCAGTTTGTGCTTAAGTTAGTTTTGTTCTTAACTCATAAATATAATTTTTTATTTCATTTGTTTGCTGGGTCAATCTACTGTACTTTATTTTTGTTGGACTATTTTGACTTTGCTCATGGATATGTAAGTATATGTGTATATTCCATTATTTTAATAATTATTTGTCTGATATTGTAATTGCCATTTGTCTGGGATTCGTCTTTGGTATCTTGATTTTAGATATCTGTTTTAATCTCACTTAATGCCATAACAAACCACTTGTGGAATCTTCATTCCTGACCAGAGATCAAGCCCTGAGCCTTTGGAGTGGGAATACTGACTCCAAGATCCTAGACTACCAGAGAACTAACCCTAGGGAGTATCAAATAGTGAGAACTCACACAAAAGAAACCACTGGAATACAAGATCCTGCATCACCCAACCATCAGTAGCACCCTGTGCAGGACGCCTCATCTAAACAACAACAAAACAAAAACACAAACTAAATCATCAACAGACAGGATTACCACCTCACTCAGCCTTGCCCATCAGAGGAAAAACAAACAAACAAAAACCTATATGAAGCTTACACAAACCACTGGACCAAACTTAGGAGGGCAGAAACCAAAAGGAAGAAAGAATTCAACCTTCTTTAAGGAAGGAATTCACCTTTCCCTGCAGCCTGGGGAAAGGAGACCTCAAACACAATAACTTTAAAAAAAAATAAGGAAAAGGCAGAGAAATACTACGTAAATGAAGAAACAAACTAGAAACACAGAAGTCCAAAGAAATGAAGAGGAAATAGGCAAATTCCCTGAAAAAGAATTAAGAATAATGATAGTATAGATGATCAAAAACCTTGAAAACAAAATGGGGAAAATGTAAGAATCAATTAACAAAGACCTAGAAGAATTAAAGAATAAACATACAGAGATGAACAACACAATTACTGAAATTAAAAATACTCTAGAAGGAATCAATAGCAGAATATCTGAAACAGAAGAACAAATCAGAAGGTAAAATGGTGGAAATAACTTCTGCAGAGCAGAATAAAGTAAGAAGAATGAAAAGAACTGAGGATAGTCTCAGAGACCTCTGGCACAATATCAAACACACCAACATTAGAATTATAGGGGTCCCAGAAGAAGAAGAGAAAAAGAAAGGATATGAAAAAATCTTTGAAGAGATTACATTTGAAAATTTCCCCAACATGGAAAAGGAAATAGTCAAGTCCAAGAGGCCCAAAGAGTCCTATAGAGGATACACACCAAGGAGAAACACGCCAAGACACACACTAATCAAACTAACAAAGACTAAACTCAAAAAAGAATATTAAAAAGCAGCAAGGGAGAAGCAACAAGTAACATACAAGGGAAACCACATATGCTTTACAGCTGATCTTTCAGCAGAAACTCTGCAGGCCAGAAGGGAATGGCAGGATATATTTAAAGTATTGAACGGGAAAAATCTACAACCAAGATTACTGTAACCAGCAAGGATCTCATTCAAAACTGATGCAAGAATAAAAAGCTTTTCAAACAAGCAAAACTCAAGAGAATTCAGTACCATGAAACCAGCTTTACAACAAATGTTAAAGGGACTCATATAGTCAAGAAATAAAACAGAAGAAAAAAGATCTACAAAATCAACCCCAAACAATTAAGAAAATGGCAATAGGAAAATATATATCAATAATTACTTTAAATATAAATGGATTAAATGCTCCAATCAAAAGAAACAAACTGGCTGAATGGATACAAAAACAAGACCCACATATTTGCTGTCTACAAGAAACCCCCTTGTAGAGACCTAAAGACACATATAGACTGAAAGCGAGAGGATGGAAAAATATATTCCATGCAAATGGGAAGCAAAAGAAAGCTGAAGTAGCAATCCTTTTATCAGACAAAATAGACCTTAAAATAAAGAAGATTACAAGAGATAAGGAAGGATACTACATAAGGATCAAGGGATCAATCCAAAAGGAAGACACAATTGTAAATATCTATGCACCCAACATAGGAGCATCTCAATACATAACACAAACACTAATAGACATAAAAGGAGAGATTGACAGTAACACAATAATAGTAGGAGACTTGAACACCTCACTCACACCAATGGACAGATCATCAAAACAGAAAATTAATTAGGAAACACAAGTCATAAATAATGCATTAGATGAGATGGATTTCATTGATATCTTTAGGACATTCCATCCAAATGCAGAATATACCTTCTCAGGTGCACATGGAACATTCTCCAGGATAGACCACATCTTGGGTCACAAATCAAACCTCAGTAAATTTAAGAAAATTGAAATCATATCAAGCATCTTCTCTGACCACAATGCTATGAGGCTAGATATCAATTACAAGAAAAAAACTGTAAGAAATATAAACACATGGAGAATAAACAACACGTTTCTAAATAACCAACAGGTTACTGAAGAAATCAGAAGGGAAATCAAAAAATTTCTAGAAACAAATGACAATGAAAACATGACAACTCAAAACCTATGGGATGTAGCAAAAGCAGTTCTGAGAGGGAATTTATAGCAATACAATCCTACCTCAAGAAGCAAGAAAAACATCAAAAAGACAACCTAACTTTACACCTAAAACAACTGGAAAAAGAACCACAACCAAAAAAAAGTAATAGAAGGAAAGAAATCATAAATATCTGAGCAGAAATAAATGAAAAAGAAATGAAAGAAACAATAGTAAACAGTCATAAAAATAAAAGCTGGTTCTTTGAGAAGATAAAGAAAATTGATAAAACTTTACCAAACTCATCAAGAAAACAAAAGAGAAGAATCAAATCAACAAAATTAGAAATGAAAAAGGAGAGGTTACAACAGACAATGAGGAAATACAAAGGATTATGAGACTATTATGAACAATTATATGACAACAAAATAGATAACCTGGAAGAAATGGACAGATTCTTAGAAAAGTTCAATCTTCCAAGACTGAACTAGGAAGAAATAGAAATTAGGAACAACGCAATTACAAGCACTGAGATTGAAGCTGTGCTCAAAAATCTCCCAAAAAAACAAAAGTCCAAGACCAGATGGCTTCACAGGAGAATTCTATCAAACATTTAGAGTATAGCTAATACATATACTTCTAAAACTCTTTCAAAAAATTGCAGAGGAAGGAACACTTCCAAACTCATTCTACGAGCTCACCATTACCCTGAAACCAAGACCAGACAAAGGCAACACAAAAAAAGAACACTACACACCAATATCACTGATGAACATGGATGCAAAAATCCTCAACAAAATTTTAGCTAACAGAATTCAGCAACACATCAAAAAGCTCATACACCATGGTCAAGTTGGATTTATTCCAGGGTTTCAAAGATTCTTCAATATACACAAATCAATCAATGTGATATACCATATTAACAAATTAAAAGATAAAACCCATATGGTAATCTCAATAGATGCAGAAAAAGCCTTTGACAAAATTCAGCACCCATTTATTGTTAAAACTCTTCCAAAAATGGGCATAGAAGAAACCTACCTCAACATACTAAAGGCCATATATGATAAGTCTAAAGCAAACATTATTCTCAATGGTGAAAAACTGAAAGCATTCCCCCTAAGATCAGGAACAAGACAGGGGGTCCACTTTCACTACTATTATTCAACATAGTTCTGGTTCTAGCTACAGCAATCAGAGTGGAAAAAGGAAAAGAAATAAAAGGATTGGAAAAGAAGAAGTAAAGCTCTCACTGTTTGCAGATGACATGATACTGTACATAGAAAACCCTAAAGATGGTATCAGAAAATTACTAGAGCTAATCAGTGAATTTAGCAAAGTTTCAGGATACAAAATCAATACACAGAAATCAATTGCATTTCTATATACCAACAATGAAAAATCAGAATGAGAAATTAAGGAAGCAATCTCATTCACCACTGCAACAAAAAGAAATAAACATCTAAGAATAAACTTACCTAAGGAGTCAAAAGAACTACACACAGAAAATCATAAGATACTAATGAAAGAAATCAAAGATGACATAAACAGATGGAGAGATATTCCATGTTCCTGGGTAGGAAGAATCAATACTGTGAAAATGACTATACTACCAAACACAATCTACAGACTCAATGTGATCCCTATCAAATTACCAATGGCATTTTTCACAGAAGTAGAACAAAAAATTTCACAGTTCATATGGAAACACAAAAGACCCCAAATAGCTAAAGGAGTATTGAGAAAGAATAATGGAGCTGGAGGAATTAACCTTCCTGACTTCATATTATACTACAAAGCTACAGTCATCAAGACAGTATGGTACTGACACAAAAACAGAAATATAGACCGATGGAACAAAATAGAAAGCCCAGAAATAAATCCATGTACCTACGGGGCCCTTATTTTTGACAAAGGAGGCAAGAATATACAATGGGGCAAAGACAGCCTCTTCAATAAATGGTGCTGGGAAAACTGGACAGCTACATGTAAAAGAATGAAATTAGAACACTTCCTAACACCATACACAAAGATAAACTCAAAATGGATTAAAGACCTAAATGTAAGACCAGAAACTATAAAACTCTTAGAGGAAAACATAGGCAGAACACTCGATGACATAAATCAAAGCAAGATCCTCTATGACCCACCTCCTAGAATAATGGAAATAAAACAAAAGTAAACAAGTGGGACCTGATTAAACTTAAAATCTTTTGCATAGCAAAGGAAACTATAAGCAAGGTGAAAAGACAACCCTCAGAATGGGACAAAATAATAGCAAATGAAAGAACTGATAAAGGGTTAATTCCCAAAATATACAAGCAGCTTGTACAACTCAATACCAGAAAGAAAGAAAAAAAATCAAAAAGTGAGAAAAAGACCTAAACAGACATTTCTCCAAAAAAGACATACAAATAGCTAACAAACACATGAAAAGATGCTCAACATCACTCATCATTAGAAAATGCAAATCAAAATTACGATGAGGTATCACCTCACATCAGTCAGAATGGCCCTCATCAAAAAGTCTACAAACAATAAATGCTGGTAGGGTGTGCAGAAAAGGGAACACTCTTGCACTGTTGGTGGAAATGTAAATGGATACAGCCACTATGGAAGACAGTATGGAGATTCCTTAAAAATCTAGGAATAAAACCATCATATGACCCAGCAATCCTACTCCTAAGCATATACCCTGGGGAAACCAAAATTGAAAAATACACATGTATCACATTGTTCATTGCAGCACTATTTATGATAGCTAGAATATGGAAGCAACCCAGATGTCCATCAACAGATGAATGGATACAGAAGTCACAGTACATATACACAATGGAATATTACTCGGCCATAAAAAGAAATGCATTTGGGTCAGTTCTAATGAGGTGGATGAACCTAGAACCTATTATACAGAGTGAAGTAAGTGAAGAGATAAATATAGTATTTTAACACATATATACAGATCTAGAAAACTGGTACTGAAGAATTTATTTGCAGGGCAACAATGGAGAAACAGACATAGAGAACAGACTTATGCACATGGGGAGCGGGGAGGAGAGGGTGAGATGTATGGAAAGAGTAACATGGAAACTTACATTACCATATGTAAAATAGATAGCCAATGGGAATTTGCTATATGGCTCAGCAAACTCAAACAGGGGATCTGTATCAACCTAGAGGGGTGGGATAGGGAAGGTGATGGGAGGGAGGTTCAAAAGGGAGGGGATATATGTATACCTACGGCTGATTCATGCTGAGGTTTGACAGAAAACAACAAAATTCTGTAAAGCAATTATCCTTCAATTAAAAATAAATATACTTTTTTTTTAATCAACAGTTTATTCTGCACTGGTATTCTGGATTGTTTCATGTCTCTATTAAGAATCTAACATGGGACTTATTATTGTGCTAACATCTTATTAGGATGGTTACTATTTTTTGAGTATTCTGGTTGCAAATCTATACAGATATGGAGAGACTTGCCCCATTCCTACTTTTTTCCCCATATGTCCTATGTGTGTTTGCAGAATATTAGGTTTTTCTGGAATGCATACACTAAATTAGAGCAGAAATTCATATACTGTAATTCATTCATTAACATCCCCAAGCTAACCATATCTGCCAGACTGAAGTACATGCTATGCCAACAGATCCCAAGAAGGAAAAGAAAAACTATTTGCATCACAAAGGCTAACACTAGTTTATGGCATGTTTTTCTGAAAACATGACCTATGAACATCCTAAAACATGGATTTTCTAAGCAAATGTCAGTTGACTCCTCACAAATTCTTATACCTCAGCCAGAGTAGACTGTAACTCTGTTTTACAGGAAAGAATTATGAGGTGACTGTCACATGAAGGGATGAACTGTACAGCCACCACACCTAAGGGACTGGCAACAAGCCAGCCCATGCTGCCACAACCTCCCTGACCCTCCACCTGGGGACCCTCCACCTGGGGACCAAGGAGGCTCCTGGCAGGGGAGACTTCTACCACTGCATTCAGGTTTCAGAATGAACAACTCACTTGCACTTTTTTGTTTTCTAGCCAGACATAATACTCTAGGTCAGAGATACCATTATGACAAAAAGGCCACTTAGGTAGGCTCCATAATTGTGTAGTTATAAATGATCACAAGCAGGTATCATGGCTCATATGTATGTATGTGCTAAGCCACTCAGTCATGTCCAACTCTTCGCAGCCTCATGGACTGTAGGCCACCAGGCTCCTCTGCCCAAGAAATTTTCCAGGCAAGAAGACTGAATAGAGTGCCATCTCCTTCTCCAGGTGATGTTCCCAGCCCAGGGATCAAACCTGTGTCTCTTGCATCTCCTGCCTTGGCATGTAGATTCTTTACCACTGCACCAACTGGGGTGCCCCCACCTCAAAGAAAAAAAAAACAAAACAGATGTATCTTTGGAGGGCAACCCTTGGGACTTCTCTGGTGGTTCAGTAGTTAAGACTGTGCTTCCAATCCGGAGGGCCCAGTTTCAATCCCTGGTCAGGGAACTAAGATCCCACATGCTACACAGTGAGACCAGAGAAAACAAAGGGGCAGCCCTTGGTGGAGCCTGTATTTGGTACTGACCCCAAAAGATACAAGACACAGATCTTTTGTGGCTATCCAAATTTCTTATCTCTATAAAAAAGAAATTTCATATGCCCATAATGTTTGCTTTTCCTGTGTCTAAGAAATATATAATGTGATACCTACCTTCTTAACAAACTTGCAAGTATACAGAAACATATAATGTTATAAGTTAAACTTACAAGTATAAGGTATTGTCACGTGTACCATCAATTCAGTTCAGTTCAGTCGCTCAGTTGTATTGACTCTTTGCAACCCCATGAATCGCAGCACACCAGGACTCCCTGTCCATTACCAACTCCCAGAGTTCACTCAAACTCACATCCATCGAGTCGGTGATGCCATCCAGCCATCTCATCCTCTGTTGTCCTCTTTTCCTCCTGCCCCCAATCCCTCCCAGCTTCAGAGTCTTTTCCAATGAGTCAATTCTTTGCATGAGGTGGCCAAAGTATTGGAGTTTCAGCTTTAGCATCATTCCTTCCAAAGAAATCCCAGGGCTGATCTCCTTCAGAATGGACTGGTTGGATCTCCTTGCAGTCCAAAGGACTCTCAAGAGTCTTCTCCAATACCACAGTTCAAAAGCATCAATTCTTCTGTGCTCAGCTTTCTTCACAGTCCAACTCTCACATCCATACATGACCACTGGAAAAACCATAGCCTTGACTAGACAGACCTTTGTTGGCAAAGAAATGTCTCTGCTTTTCAATATGCTGTCTAGGTTGGTCATAACTTTCCTTCCAAGGAATAAGTGTCTTTTAATTTCATGGCTGCAATCACCATCTGCAGTGATTTTGGAAACCAAAAAAATAAAGTCTGACACTGTTTCCACTGTTTCCCCATCTATTTCCCATGAAGTGATGGGACCAGATGCCATGATCTTTGTTTTCTGAATGTTGAGCTTTAAGCCAACTTTTTCACTCTTCTCTTTCACTTTCATCAAGAGGCTTTTTAGTTCCTCTTCATTTTCTGCCACAAGGGTGGTGTCATCTGCATATCTGAGGTGATTGATATTTCTCCTGGCAATCTTGATTCCAGCTTGTGCTTCTTCCAGTCCAGCGTTTTTCATGATGTACTCTGCATATAAGTTAAATAAGAAGGGTGACAATATACAGCCTTGCCGTACTCCTTTTCCTATTTGGAACCAGTCTGTTGTTCCATGTCCAGTTCTAACTGTTGCTTCCTGACCTGTATATATCACATGGAAAACCTCTAGAGCTTGTTCATGTTAAACAACTGAAACTATAAACTGCTGCTGCTGCTGCTGCTGCTGCTGCTAAGTTGCTTCAGTCATGTCCAACTCTGTGCGACCCCTTAGACAGCAGCCCACCAGGCTCCCCCGTCCCCAGGATTCTCCAGGCAAGAACACTAGAGTGGGTTGCCATTTCCTTCTCCTATGTATGAAAGTGAAAGGTGAAAGTAAAGTCGCTCAGTCATGTCCAACTCTTAGCGACCCAGAGGACTGCAGCCCACCAGGCTCCTCTGCCCATGGGATTTTCCAGGCAAGAGTACTGCAGTGGGGTGCCATTGCCTTCTTTGGAAACTAAAAACTACTGAACAGCAACTCTTCATTTCCCAATCCCCTAGCCTCTGGCAACCATCATTATACTTTCTAATAGCTGGCTACTTTAGATACCTCATATAAGTGGAATTACACAAGGTTGGTCCTTCTGTGACTGGTTTATTTCACTTAGTATAACGTCCTCAAGGTCCACCCATATTTTCATACTGAGTGATATTCCATTGTATGTGTACATCCCATTTTCTTCCTTCATTCGTCTGTCAATGAGTGCTTGAAATGTTTCCACCTCTTGGCTACTGTGACTAGTGCTGCAAATACCACAGGTGTACAGATGTCTGTTCAAGATGTTGATTTCAACCCTTTAGCTCTATGCATGCAGAAGTGAGATTGCTGAATCATATGGTAGTTCTATTTCTAATTTTTCTGAGGAATCTCCACATTGTTTTCCATAGTGGCCACACTTTTCATTCCCAGCAACAGTGTACAAAGGTCCCAATTTCTCGACATTCTCACTAGCACTTACTACTTTCTGTGTTTTGGTAACAGCCATCATAACAGATATAAATTATATTTCACTGCAATTTTGATCTGTACTTCTCTGATGACTAGTGATGTTGAACACCTTTTCATCCCCTAAAAGTTTTTTTTGTTTTTTTACCTGAAGGACAAAATATCCCAACAATGAAAGGATATACCACTGTGGTACCAGAAAACATAACTCTCATCACTAAATTTCCTTATTTTTAATCAGAAATAATGCCATTCCAATTGATTTTTAACATGTGACAGATAAGTACTTTTAGCTTTAAATGAAGATAAGGAAGACAGTGGGGTAAAAGGTGTTCTGGTCATCTCAAAGCTTTCAGAGCTCAGCCTTCCTCCCCCAACAACACACCTAATAGAGCAGCATAATCTGGAGGCAGAAAATACTGTACAGCAACATCTGTGGAGCCTGAACAAGGTAAATCTAAAAAGTACAAGAACATCCAAGAGTGAAAAAGAGAGTAAAGACAGACTACTTTTGGGTCAAAATACGATCCCGCAAAATTGGAAGGGGAACAAGTAACATGATTAAAGTTCTAAGTTAGGGCACCATTGAACCACAGGTCTTCAAACCAAGTTTAAACCACCAAGTCTTCAAAGTAAAGTCTTCAAAGCAAGTTCACAAGTGACACTTGAATTTACCAGGGCATGTTCACATGTAGGAAACAGGGACTTCAAACTGGAAACAGTATCTTTTCCACCTCACAAAATATGCAAAATTGGAAACTTATATGGAAAGGTTAGATGTTTCACCATGCTTCATAAGTTGGCATTGCTGGCAACACTGGGCATACATCCTGCATGGCAGCATCTGTCCCTGACCTCAGCAGATAAAGCAAAGACTGGCACTGTGCCCCAACTCCACTCTAACAAGTCAGTGTTTCCTGAATGACCCAGAGGTTTTGAGTTCCCCCTTCATGACATCACACAACCCATGAGATGGTGAAGATTAGGCGGAGGGGACCAGGAGATAATCCGACCAGGGCCTAAAGTCTCTCTTGCTAAACTATAACTCCACCACACAAGATAAATGAAGATAATTTCCCTACTGAAGAGAGGCAGAAACCCCCTGAATTTAGTTGGTCTGCTTGATTTCTGACCTCTAGTGAGAGCTCAACCCAGACTACCTACCTTGTGATTCCCATTCATTACATTCAATGGTGCCATCACCTCTAGAAAGAGAGTAACTGACCAAAAAACTTTGATCTTTGACTGGATATGATTTAAAGCACACAATTCTTAGTGTAGCCCTAGGCATGAGTAGATTTTAAAAAAACAACAACAACGTTTTTTAAATGAAGGAACTGAATGACAAAGGGAAAAGGCAAGAGGAGTTTCTTCTGTGGGCAAAAGACAAAGATGATCCTTAAGACTGGGACCAATTTAAAATGAACTTCTTTAACAATACCATGCCCTCAATTTAAATGACAGACAAGATCAAAAAGCAAGAAAAATGGAGAAAATAATGTTTTCAATCTTTTACAGTTGTTAAGGAGTTTAAGTTCCTTTAGAACAGTATTTTTCACACTTGAGTAACATACAGACCTTATTAAAGAAAATATTTCCCAAGGACTCTAGAAATGATGTAAACACTGTTTGCATCATGCTACTTAACTATGAACCAACATAAACCAGATGTAAGCTCCTTGTGGGCTTCCCTTGTGGCTCAGCTGGGTAAAGAATCCACCTGCAATGCGGGAGACCTGGGTTCGATCCCTGGTCTGGGGCGATCTCCTGGAGCAGGTAAAGGCTACCCCACTCCAGTATTCTGGCCTGGAGAATTCCATGGACTGTATAGTTATATATGTATATAATATGTAATAGTTTTTTTTTTAAGGACTTCCCTGGTGGCTGAGCTGGGAAAGAATCTGCTACTTATACTGATAACGCCAAAACATTTATGTGCTCAACACACATTTGCAAAACCAATGGAATGATAAGTAGCAACATTCATTTAATCTGATGAGGGATGCACCTCTGCTGAAATTACATCCCCACAGCTAATGTCAGCAAGTACTGGCAGCTTGAGAGCTGCACTTTTGAGCCACATTTATAGGACTAAAACCCCGTTCCCCCATCACTTTTCTATTGGGAACACAGACAACCCAACCCTCTGTGTTGTCAGTCACTTTCGATTTACATGGATACGCCATTTACACTAAGCCCATTGGTGTGTCTTCCTCATCAGCCCATGACAAAGAATGTAGTGCTGCAGGTGCCACACAAGCAATCTGAAAACCAGAGGCAGGTTTTGAAATGGTGTAGTCAAGTCTTTCACGTAAGAGTCATTCGGATGATTGCAAATGTTCTCAGATTAATTTGTTTTATATTATCATATAATGATAACATAAAATGAAAACAAAAATATTTAATCTTCTAAGACTCCCATGCTTACAAGTAAAGACCCGAAGGACCCCTGACTTGAGAAGCATTGTTGACATAGTCCGAGGATGTGCCTAGAGGTATTTTTCTATTTATTATATAGCATCCTAGATCCTTCAGGGGTCAGAAACTCCTAGGTATTTTAAAAGGTGAGACAATAAGCTTCTGAAAGGTCAGCGTCATTCTAGTGCCTGGGATACCGGCAGGCATGTGAATACTGAGGGAGTTAGAGAAAGAATTATAGAAAGATGCCTGAGCTACTGCCTCTATACATCTTTATATTAAGAAATACAGACTAAGGTCTTAAGGTTTAAAATTCACTTTTTTCTTTTTATAATTACTCTGACAAAAGCAATTACAAATTTGGAAGACCCCAAATATTCATGAGCTAAAGCAATGAAACTGTCCTTTTGAGGAACTGATTTCAAAGAAATCATATGTTTTATTCCACCATTACAACTTTCCTCAGTTGAAACAGTGCTTACTTCCCCTTTCACAATGTGGCGTGAGACTAATATAGCCAGATGGAAGCAGCCTGAATACCATGATAAAAATCTCTTCCCATTTCTTCCTTCCGACGACATACCACAGTCAGATGCCACCTAAGCTTTAACAAGCTACACATGAAGCAAGAAAATATATTGTATATACTCTCTCAGGAGAAAAAAGTAGACATTTGAATCGCTACAGCAACTTAACCTCTCCTATCATCTAAAAGGTCTCTCTGCCGTCAGCCACCACGCTTCCATTCAAAGCAGATTAGCCTGATTCAGCTACTTCTATTTTACAAATGAAATAAGCTCATGTAACCTGGGAAGAAATGGAGAAAAAGGAAAAGATGTTTATATGTTCAAAGTGACAGGAGTAGTATGACTATAAATTTGAACAGTGATTCAAGATAGCAGTAAATGAAAACTTCAGGCTAAAAAACAAGTCAGAAAAGAGTCTGTGGTTCTTGGAACAGTCTTCCAGTGACACCCCATTTTAAGCATTTCTCTTTTTGCCCACACCGTAAGGCAGAGTAAACAATCTCTCATCAAAACCTGACAACAAACTCACAAAAATCAGTGCGGTCTGAGCATCAGAGTCAGCCATTTTCCCAATGGCCAACACTGACAGTCCTCTAAGGATGGGAAAGCCAGAATACCTTTATGGGGCCAGGAGGCCAAAAAGAAAGTACTATCTTGAGATGTAACTCAAATATTAGAACCAGAAAGGGTCACCATCAGCAAGCAGAGCTCATAAAAACTAAGCCACAAACAGACTCCTCCTGGGTCCAGGAGCAAGGTTTGAAAGCTTCAAGATAGAGCTGTTGTCTTAACAGACATGTTTCTCCCACTCAGGAGTAGGGTAATATAATAATTGTGATAGAGGATATACTGAAGAGAGAAAACAAAAAGCAATATACCAGCAACAGTCAGAAAATAAAGATACATAGAGAGATACACAGATAAAGATACATAAAGATATTCAATTATCTATATCTATCTCTATATACCTCCAGTTCTGAATGCATAAAAGGCAGAGACTAACTGGAAAACTCATGGCTAGCACACTGACGGGGTCCAAAGCCAGTGCCAAAGGAAAGCATCACACACAGTCAAAAACACCCCTGAACTTCTTCCAGGACTGAGGGTCAAGCCACCATTATGTCTCAAGGCCAGAACAAATCTTTTATCTCCTTGGATGAGCATCAGACACTTCTGGCCATAGGAGTGAAAGAAATGTATTTTTATCCTCAAACACTAAAAACACACTCCAAAGCACCCAGATGCTCACATTGGGAAGATACTCAAGAGCTGAGATCAACCAGAGAACAGCCGATTTAACTCTCACATCAAAAGCTGCCTCAGGGCCATAACCTCATTGAGCAGGAAGAGAGGGGAAATTGAGGCCTCACTCCATATCTCCAACCCTCTCTCTGTGTTTATTTCTCTTGGCATCCACCTCTCTTCTCTCCCTTTCCCATCTTGCAAAGCACAATATCATGTAGGCAAAGTGGGAAAAGCCCTAAAGTGGAACCCAAGAAAGGGAAATGTAAAGGAAACCCTGACCGGTGCTGAAGCTATGCCTCTGCCCACTTGTAGCTGTGTGTGTGTTTAAAATCTCCTAGTGAAGTGGGTCTGGCCCTGTGGAACCTGTTGCTCTTCTCCTCTCTATTTTAGTCGTCATCTTTATAGTTATTCATCAGGCTGAAATAAACCATTTGACAGCCCATATCCAGGTCACACATGGGTAGGTTCGGTTCTTCCCAACTAAATTTCTTGACTCTAAACTATTCAGCAGAAGACTCTTCAACATTGTACATGCAGAAAGGATACAAATCATGTGAAACAGCTGACCACACAGGTTCAATTTTAGTGCCTGAACAAATCCCACCCCAGCCCTGTCTGGCAGGTCACCAGATCACACTAACTGCACCCACACTGGAAGCACCCACTCTGACTGTGGTCTGGTTGTTGGGGGGGGAAGTCAGTGCTCATTCACAAATGCACTGTGGTCCCAGTGCTGCTGGAACCCTGTGTTTCTGCTTCTGAGGATGTGGGATTCTAACTTAATTTATTGATGTGAATCAGTCCACAAATGACATTATCACTACAAATGAAAATGAGAAAAGTCTGAAAAGTTTTGGCTCTCACTCAGAGAGATGAACTCCTGCCATGCACCTGCCTCAGTCAAATGCTCAATATGCACGAGTGTGTGTGTGTAAGCACACCCATATGCACACACACATACACCCTATATCCTTCTCTCCTTGCCAATCTCAGAACATACCAGCTCTCACTAGGAACTGGAAAATACAGGGATGCATGTTCCATTGCTCAGTTGTATCTGACTCTTTGCAACCCTCTGGACTATAGCCTGCCAGGCTCCTCTGGCCATGGGGTTTCCCAGGTAAGAATGCTGGAGTGGGTTGCCATTTCCTTTTCCCAAAGTATAGAGAGGGAACCAACAAAAGAAATGAAGAGAAAGCAGGCAGCATGAGCTGCAGTCTCAGTATATGAAGCAAGGCATCAAAGAACACAGGTTTATTTGATTCATTCAGCAAATACTGAGTACATTTACTAAGTACCTACTAGGTTTAAACCCCACTTTCATCAAGATAATGCCCCTGGCACCAGAAATTGGCTAGCCTAGGTTATTACAGGTCTGTTCTCTGTTTCTCCCCAGACATTCTCCAACCACTGCATATACTTTTTTGGCCTAATACAATCCTCCTTCCAGAGTTCTCTTACATAACTACATTCCCTTGCCCATTCCGGTTTCACCTGTCAGTTGACCTCGTTCCAGCTTAATAGGAAGTGGTGATAGCCCAGCCTGACCCTGTTAACCATTTACACCGGCCCAGCTCAGGTCAACAGATTACATGCCTGCTCAAAACACTCCCTTCCTTGGCCTTCAAGGAAAAGAGTCCCTCAGTTTTCTAAGAAGAAATGAACTTAAGAATGTATTAACAACATCCCAGAGACCATTTTTATTCTTTCCCAATGCAATATTATTTTCTAATTATCACCATTATTGATGACTGAGGAATTTAACCCACATTTGCTTAATATTTTGATCTAAGAGCTTGAATTTATCTTTGAAATTGAAATCACCACTACATTTTGCCTTTACAGGAACCAAATGTTCTCATATTCTCCTCAAACTGTACATGAACACCTCCCAGGATAGGCATGGGACAGGGTGACCTGGGGGGAGATGGAATGCCAGGTGGGAAACTAAGTCACCAGATGAAATGGCACACCTTCCCAGAGAGACAATTTTCCCCTTGGAAGAAAATATAACATTTTAAGTTAAAACAAGCCCCAATATAGAGTAAAATGAACAAATACGGTACATGATTTTTTAAGATAAGAACTCAAGAAGACTTTAAAGAAAGTTCCTGTTCTGTCTGTTGGTCAGGCTATGGCCACAATATATGGAGCTTCCTGCAAGTAACTCTCCTGCCTTTACAAGCTCTTCAAGGAAATTTGTGAGAAATGTTTCATTCACACTATGAAATTCTTGAGAGCACAAATCAAAATGGAGCAGGACACTATGGTCCTTGCCCCTGAATGCCTCTTTTATCTTTGGAAAAGCTTTAGTCAAAGAATAAATTTAATCAGAGAAATAAGAACTCACAGAAATTAAAACAGTCCAAGGGGACCAAATAATAATGTACTCATTAAGCAAAGTCAATGGCCTTTAGCTCCTTCTCAAGGACTATAGGTAATATTCTGAGCCATATCCTGTGAGCTGTCTCGTAGAGACTGAAACCCCCACCAGGTGGAAGAAATTAACTACATGATAACCAGACTATAGCCATGAAATAAGCTGCCACAATTCTGAGATTTGGCCTCAAAGAAATGGAAAGGAATTGACCCTGGTATTGAAGATTCAGTTCAGTTCAGTTCAGTCTCTCAGTCGTGTCCAACTCTTTGCGACACCATGAATCGCAGCACGCCAGGCCTCCCTGTCCATCACCAACGCCCGGAGTTCACTCAAACTCACGTCCATCGAGTCAGTGATGCCATCCAGCCCTCTCATCCTCTGTCGTCCCCTTCTCCTCCGGCCCCAAATCCTTCGCAGCATCAGAGTATTTTCCAATAAGTCAACTATTCGCATGAGGTGGCCAAAGTACTGTACTTAAAACATCCAAGATGACACTGGTCAGACCACTGATGACCAATTTAAAGACAATCATGAGAGATGACTTTTTTTGCATGGTGCCCCTCCCTCTGTCTATAAAAGCTCTTACTTACCCCTGCTTCTGGGGGGTGGAAGGGGGTGGCGGGACTTGGCCTTTGGATAGATGTCCAACCCCCCACACCCATTGTCAGCATCTGAAATAAAGCAAACTTTCCACCAGCCTGGCCTCTTTATTGGCTTTTAAACATCAAGCAGCCAGACCCCTCTTTTGGTAACAAAACTACATATTCTCTCCCTCTTTGTCTCACAGGGACCTAGGACAGTGTGTGAGACAGTGCCTGGCACAAAACAGGCACTCTAATGTGTGCAGAATAATTTGGGTGAAATAATGGCAATAACACTGTCAATGATAAAAAGTTTTTCTTTTTTTTAATCACATTTGAATGGGAGGAAGGGAAGGTGAACAGCTGTATGAGAACATGGAATAGAAGCAACCCAATTTACCCAAACAGCTAATGGCTGCCAAGTAAGCAATCAGATGAAGCAACTCAGTTCAGTTCTTCTCTACTTGAACAAGTACAGTAAGGCAAATATCATACTTGTTAATTTCACAGAAAACAGTCGTAGGGCTTAGGACACAAGTCTACCAAATGACACTGGTGACATTAAGTTTAATAACTTATGAAGAGTTGGAAGAGCATTGTGATAATAATGTCTCCAATGATATTAAGTCCTGGTTTAACAATGACCTTAAGAAGGTTATTTTGATCATTTGAAAGTTATATCAAATATTTCCTGCTGAGACTTGACAACTCTGAAAAGTAATTCGGTGTGTGTGTGTATAAAATATGGTGTGGGCTCACCTCTCCTTATTCCTAATATCGTTACCTTTTTCAACCAGCTGGACCCAAACCAAGTTTTTTAAGATGAAAGATGATTCAAAGTATATGGCTTATAGCAAAATTTAAATTTTTCTACTTCCCTGGTGAAAGTACTGCATTTTCACTCATTTGTAAATAATAGAAAAGATGGGTATCACACACATACACATTGTCTACACAAGCCATCTTATACTGCAATGAGTCACCTTCCATGCCCAGTATACTCCAAACTTTCCAAACTGGAGGGAGAAGCTGGGCAGAGGAGGAATTGAGGACCCCCAGCCCTCAGGTCTAAGCTGTGAATGGTGAGCCAGACCACTACTGCCTTCTGCAGCTATTTCCTTTGCTAAGTCTTATGCCTCAAATACAGGAACTGTCAACCAAAATCATACCTTTCAGATCTTCCCAACAATGGCAGCCAGAGATCCATAAAATATCAACAGAAATCCAGAGAGCAGAAAAACATTTTCTAGTATTAACATGTTTGTAGCTCCTGAGGAAGAAGTGAAAATAGCTCAAGACCTACCATGACTCCAGGCAGAGACAGATACAAATTAATCTCAATAAAACCTGAATATCTTTCCCTCATGTATGTTATTTCTGTAGGAGCCACAGGAATAGAGTGTCTATTTTTGATGATTTTATCATTTTATTCTTGGTTTAAAAGAGAGATTTTGGTTTACAACATCTAGGAATCAAATGTTCTTTTATTAACTGGACAAGTCCCTTAACATTTTTAGGTCTAAAACTCTTCATCAATCAGAAATAAAGTGTATGACCCCATCTAATTCTGAAAATTAAATGAATGAACTTGTAAAATAGGTATCGATGAATACCTGTGTCTAGCAATATAAATGCACAATAATGTCTTGTTTTCTACACAGCAGCAGGAAAGCAACAAATACAAAAACTACTACAGAATGCCAAACTGGCTAACAGCGGGGCCACAGGACTGACGCTAAGGTGCAGCCTAGAGGCCTGGAGTAGAAGGTGACGTAACCAAGTCGCTGAGAAGCCGGGTCTCCTAAAACAAGTCGGGGAAGAATCTCCAGTCGCTGTATAACAACACTCTAACTACAGAGTGCCCTTTTCAGGGCCCAGATACAAGCAAGTAAAACTTTCTCCCCAAACTCGGACTCTGAACTTGCCCTTGCCCCCGAGGTGTGCCTGGAAGTCCTGTCAGGCCCGTCGGAGGTCGCCAGGTCCCAGGGGCAGCCAGAGCCACCTCCTCATCTTCATCATCCTCCTCCTCCTTGCTTTCCCCGGAGTCAGACCCGCCTGGTTCTTGGCAGAGAGCAATATTTGAACAAGAACCGAGGTAGCTTTTGTTTTTCCTTTTAACAAACCTTATAGGAATTATATGTCCAGATGCATGTTAACTTTTGATCTTAAACCCTTATTTCAACAGTGTTATTGTATTTTTAATACTGGCTATTTAACAAGTATAAGATCTTCAAAAGTGAGAAGGAGAACGAAAAAGTTGGCTTAAAGCTCAACATTCAGAAAACTAAGATCATGGCATCCCGTCCCATCACTTCATGGCAGATAGATGGGGAAACAGTGGAAACAGTGGCTGATTTTATTTTAGGGGGCTCTAAAATCACTGCAGATGGTGACTGTAGCCATGAAATTGAAAGACGCTTACTCCTTGGAAGGAAAGTTATGACCAACCTAGATAGCATATCAAAAAGCAGAGACATTACGTTGCCAACAAAGGTCCATCTAGTCAAAGTAATGGTTTTTCCAGTAGTCATGTTTGGATGTGAGAGTTGGATTGTGAAGAAAGCTGAGTGCGGAAAAATTGATACCTTTGACCTGTGGTGTTGGAGAAGACTCTTGACAGTCCCTTGGACTGCAAGGAGATCCAACCAGTCTATCCTAAAGGAGACCAGTCCTGAGTGTTCATTGGAGGGACTGATGTTGAAGCTGAAACTCCAATACTTTGGCCACCTGATGCGAAGAGCTGACTCATTTGAAAAGACCCTGATGCTGGGAAAGATTGAGGGCAGGAGGAGATGGGGATGACAGAGGATGAGACGGTTGCATGGCATCATTGACTTAATGGATATGAGTTTGGGTAGACTCCGGGAGTTGGTGATGGACAGGGAGGCCTGGTGTGCTGTGGTTCATGGAGTCGCAAAGAGTCGGACATGATTGACTGACTGAACTGAATTGAACTGATCCTTTTATTAAAAATTTTGTCTTATTTTCAAGAGACCATCACTCTGTCATACGGCTTATGTAATGTTCCTTTGGGATTCTCATACCTTGTGAATATGCATTTGGGTTGTTTCACTTTATTCACATCAATTCCCTCCACTTTTTAAACTTTTTATTTCCATTTCTTTTACTTATGACTGTATTACATTTATTCTCATTCTGGATTCTCTTTATTGCTTACTACTTTGCTTTTAAGATAATAATAATAGACGATTTGACTGACACATTTCTTCAAGTTGGTTTTCTTAAACAGAAAGCTAAATGCTAAACATCTGAAGAACTGTTTCTTCTTGCATAGTACAAATAAGGTCAACACTCACAGCATCTGTCAAGCTGTAAATGCCACTGAGATTTGCCATCTGTAAATTTAACTGGTAAATTATGAGAGGTGTTCTATTAAAAAGCTCCAGTCTTAGCAATCTAATTGCTAAGTGAATATAATTCTGTATAAGTAGAGAGCTAATACATTGAAATTAATTTTATTATTAGTGCAATATAAATTGTTATTAATTTTGAGTTTATGTGCTTTCCTGTTTATTCTAAAGATTGATTTTTCCACATAAAGTAAAAAGTAGCTACCTCAGTAATGCCTAAGCTTTACAAACATACTTATTAAACTGAATCTTTGAAACATTATCATTATCTGTTAGCAATTAATAAGTGTCTATTTTTCAAAATAGATAAGTTAATATTTTTAACTGTTTAGGCAGAAATGTCTTTTTCTTTTTTTCAGAAATGTTTTCTTGAATACTGCTAGTGCAATTTCCTTCCTTAACACACACTGACCTATATACTCCTTTTTAAATTCTTATATTCTTTTGACCTTCTTTGTCCTTTCAATAGGCCCCTTCACTGAAGAGTCATCAAGAAACGCGGATTATTCCAAATGTCTTATGTACACAACTTCTCATTTCCACTGATTTTAATCTACTTCAGACATATTACAACAGTTTCTATCACTTCATAACAACACAACAAAGTAATTCAAAACAGCAACCATTTTATTTGCATAATTTCATTGCCATCAACTTGGGTAGGGCTCAGGTAGGTGGTTTTGCTGGTGGCTTGCCTGGGATCATGTAGTCATGGTAGCTTTATTGTGGCTTCATAGTCTTAAAGTGCCTCACTCATACGTTTGGAAGTTGGTGCTGGCTGTTAGCTGGGCATATGTCTTCAGAAGGCTCACACTGGCTTTGTCACATAGTGGCAGTGTTTCAAGAGGTTTAGTAGTAGTGCACAAATGCTTTTTGAACCTCAGCACCTACCATATTTGTTAATATTCCATTGATCAAAGCAAGTCACACGGCCAAGCCCTAAGTCAACGGGGGAGGGGATTATACAAGGTCATGAACATAGGGAGAGGCCCTTACTATAGCAATACACCATGGTTGTTATTTAGCCACTAAGTTGTGTCTGACTCTTTCGTGACCCCATGGACTGTAGCCCACCAGGATCCTCTGTCCATGGGATTACCCAGGCAAAATACTGGAGTGGGTTGCCATTTCCTTCTCCTAAGGATTGAACCCACATCTCCTGCATTGGCAGGCAGATTCTTTACCACTGAACCACCTAGGAAGCCCAATAATATACCATACCTAGCCTCTTAATACATTCTCTCAGCCTCCTGTCCTAAGAAATTCCAGTTTATTCTATACAACCACAGCTGGACAGTCCTTCTTAAACACTAATTATTCTATCATTTTGGAGCTTAGTGTTTCTCAACCAGTGGTAATTTTGTTCCCCAGGAGACATTTGGCAATAACAGTTTTTAGTTGTCACAATCTGAAAAGTGGGAGATACCACTACCATCCATTAGAGGCCAGGGATGCTGCTAAACATCCTATGATACACAGGCCCAGCCACCCATAATGAAACAAATTATCTGGTCAAAAATGTCAGTCGTGAGACTGAGAAAACCTGCACCCTAGCTCATCAACCCCTGCTGATGCTGCTAAGTCGCTTCAGTCGTGTCCGACTCTGTGCGACCCCAGAGACGGGGGCCCACTGTCTCTGGGATTCTCCAGGCAAGAACACTGGAGTGGGTTGCCATTTCCTTCTCCAATGCATGAACGTGAAAAGCAAAAGTGAAGTTGTTCAGTCGTGCCTGACTCTTAGCGACCCCATGGACTGCAGCCTACCAGACTCCTCCGTCCATGGGATTTTCCAGGCAAGAGTACTGGAGTGGGGTGCCATTGCCTTCTCGGCATCAACCCCTAGAGATGCCCCAATAAAAAAGAGAATGAAGGGTAAACTCTGTCCAGACGTCCAAAATCTACAATCTGATCTCACTTTATATATACAAACATTTTTCCCTTTAGTCTCAATCAGGGTTCCTGCTGTTCTCCAAATATGCCACACTTGATTGCATGACTAACTTGATAGCTCGTCATTGTGACAAAATGTAAATATCAAATATCCTTTAGCTTTTTCCTTTCTGCCTAACCAAATCATTTCCCAGCCTCAGGGGAAGAGTTGGATCCTGCTTTTCCTACCAAAGTTTCCACAATTTCACTGTGACCTTACAAGGACATTGCATAGCATGTACTATGTCAGCTCAGGCCACAGAATGCTTTTTTATTTCTAGTCTTTTTCACAGTTTTATTTGTCATTTTAAAGCTCTGATTCATCTGGAATTTATTTTGGGTCAGGTGTGAGCTGAAAGATTCAGCTTTGTTTTGTCCTGAATTTCTACCTAGTTATCTCAACACCATTTATGTAACAATCTCGTCCCCTCAGATTTAAATACCACCTTTAGCATGTACTAAATTCTCGTATATATTTCAGTTTATTTCTGGACTTTCTAGTCTGTTCTCTTGAGTAATTACATTTTGAAAGGATTCTTCAGCTTATAAAAAAGATTCCTAAAGGAATCTTATTGGATTGTCTTTTGTATTTTTAACTGTTTAAAGTACTTCACAAGGTCCTAAGGAATGCTTTTGAATATTCCCAGCAATATTCTCAGGGGAATGCCAAGGTTACATAATCTGTCTCTTATATTTTTAATAATTAGAGAAAAGAGAGGAGGGAAAAAGAAAGAAGAGGCATTTCTTTTCTATTTTAGCATCCAGAAACAGCTAAAAGCAGTGCACAACTATCTCCTTGGCATAAAATATACTCTACTGTGACTTAAGTCTAAGGGTGTGGCGTTGTCTGCAATTTGTGAAAAGACCCTATGGAATACATGGGCTACCTGGAAGCCACTGCAGTGCCCTGACACAGGTCCTGCTGAAATCAACACATCTGACATTGTTGTAGTACACAGAAACCCAGAGTATATACAATTAAACATCTGAATTAAAAGAGAAAAAATATTCCTCCCAGAGTTATCCAGCTTACTCTTCTCTCATAATAAGTGACTGAAGAAAAGTAGATTGCAATGTACCATAGTAATGTCAAGTAAAAATTTAAATGCATTGCAAATAAATGATAAAAACAAGGAAATATAAATACTTAAAACATACTTTTTTTACTTTATCATTATTTAGAGGGGTAGATGGGGCAGAGATAGATGCAAAATGCATTGTTTTTGTATGAGATGCCAAAATTTCATATGCAATTACCCCTTGATTATCTCCATCTAAATTTGAAAAGGATTTATGTCTTACTTTAATAGGGAAATTTTAAAATAGGCTTATTTAAGTATATTTTCAAAGTCTTTGTTGCTAGAAATTCTATTTTCCTGAAAACATGAGCAGATAAGAGCAGACATATGAAATACTATGACTCTTTTGTAAGCTTCTTTTATTTTGCACAGGTCAGAAGTGATAGTACAGCCACAAAAATGGACAATCTTCAATATAAAAAAGGAAAGACAAGGCCATAGATTTGTGGCAGAGATACAATTGAGCCTGGATTCTAAGCATGATATATTCATGAAAAGTCTTTAAAGTAACCTTGACTTGTACTTTAGGTTTTTCAAAGGAGAGAGATGCCATCAAACTTGAGAATAACAGATACATTTTTTAAATCTGTCACATACGTGAAGGAATAGTGAGAATGTCTGAAGTTAAAGATCAGCTATGTTCCAAAGGAAAGGGTATTAGGCCCTGCAGTGCACTGTCCATAAAGTTTTTTTGGAACACAGTCAAACCTGTTCACTTTCACGCTATAGAAACACAGCTGAGTAGCTGCAACAGACACATATGACCTGCATAGCCTAAAATATTTATTCCCTGTCCCTTTACAGAGAAAGTTTACTAACACTGCTATCTATGAAGAAATGCATAGGCAAAGAATTTTCTTAATTTCAAACCATTCTACCCTGAAGGTAGTATCAGTGCTTCTAAAAATTCTTCAAACACAATAAAAACAGAATAATTCAACTTACAGGAGAATTAAAGTCATCACAAGGGAATGGTGATAGGATAAAAGAATAATGCAGAAATTCTACTAAAGATATTTTACTTAACATTTTTTAAAATAAGAAAATACCAGCTAACCAGAATCTTGTGCAATTTTGTCTGGTTGGTAAGTTTTTCTGTTCCTCAGCAATACAGAAGAATGATAAATTGTGCTTAGAATGCATTAATTTTCCCTTTAATGAAGAATTGCCAAGCCTCCTATTAGAAGGCAAAAAGGACCATGGTTTCATGGTATAATATTTCCCATCTTGTTTCCCTGCCAGTGGTTTCAATTTACATTCAGTGCTAAAATGCAGAACTTAAAGAGTTTGACCTCAATTCCATTGATGCTCTTTCTCTAGTTGGTTTCTGATCAAAAACATTCTTAGTTTAATTTTGAATTGTTCAGCTGTATAGATGTGTGTGTGTGTGTGTGTGTGCGCGTGCGCGCGCGCGCACGTAACTATAAAATGTCTCAAAGCCTTTTTGAAAGCAGGCAGTATTTATAAATTATAAATAATTGTAAACAACTATTAGATGATTATGTTCATTTTAATATTGGTAAATTTGGAATGATAATTATGTCAATATTTCCTTGTTAGCAATTTCCTATTTATTTTAGAACTGGTCAGGACACACACAACTTTTTCCCAAACTTGTATTCTAACAATAGGCAGATCATGTTCTAAGAACACAATGAATTTTTTCCTAGGGAAGCCTATATTTTATCTCAAAACTCAAAAATGACTTTTAGCTCTAGAGAATGCAATGTGTGCATTGTTAGATCAGAGATACATTTATATTCACCTAAGATAATGGAAAAATGTACATTTCTGTGTGACATGAAAGTTGTTCTGAATTCTATAATATGAAAAGATGTTAAAATATTAATCCCATTTTTTAGACCAAAAAAGATTATAGCTTCTATTCCCAGAAGTACAAAATGAGACAAACTATATCAGTCAGAAAGAGATCTATAAAATTCTAAAATCATCCCTATTCCTTTGGAAAGGATTATATAATTCAGAATACAAAGGCTGAGGTATTCAAATAAGGTTCTTTTCACCAAAACCCAAGAGCCTCAGCTTAGCAATGAACTAAGACACTCATTTTTTTTAAACTAATACAGTAACTGGAAATATAGAATCAGGATTTCTAATGTTGTTCTCTGTATTCCTTAATTTGCAACTCTTAAATGTTATAAAAGATGAGAGAATAACATGAAAGTTACCTTTAAAAAGAAAGTAACAGGTCACATTTGCACCATACAATGAGATAGAATTCTTGCCCACCAATGCATTTGTTGAGAATGCAATACCTTTGAAGATGATTTTTTAAAATATGTAGGTTTCATTATGTCTTTTATGCTCCCAATTCATATCTCCCAGTAATAAACAAATTATTAATCTTTATATTTACAGTTGTAAAAAGGAATTTCTTCAAACTATTTCGATTTTGTTTGTTTTGAAACCTAAAAAGTTCCAGGGCCCCATATACAAATATGTGTTCTGTGTATTCTGCAGTTTTTCTATGGATCCCCCCATTTCATGAAAGATTATTATAAACCTTAGATTTCATTTAAGAACTCAGATTTCACAACGTGGACTAGACCTAACAAAATAATTTTTGAAATATAGAGACTCTTGAAATGGGTAATTTCATCTCTGGTAACTCCTAAATGTTTTTCTTTCCTTAGTTTGTATAATTCTAGTAAATGGTGTTCTAAGGACAGAGGCCAAAATAACTGAAAGGCATTTCATTAAAGTTTTCCAAATTTTTCTTTCCAAACTTTTTAATGAATTCATAAGTACATTTGAGATGTCATGAAGACTTCCTTTAGTCTTTTCCTGTCTTTGTTTTCCTTTTGTCTTTTTTTTTTCAGGGCCTACATATATTTATTTTTTGACAAAATTTACTGACCCGAACCCCATCCCAGTACTGGGTTTCTCCTGAGCAGCTGTAGGCCTGTGCTTATGACATGAATAGCCCAGGAAGGGAGCCAATAGGAGCTGGGACCAACGGAGGGGAGGCCATAGCAGCCTGCTACAAGTCACCTTGGTTTAGCCTTAAATGAAGTTACCAGAAGCTATTTTGGGGGAAATATTTAATGATTGCCAGAACTCTCTGAATAAAATGGAAATGATGGCAAGGATTTATAAGGAAGCACAAATCAATGCACAGCTAATAGCAAGCTTCCTCTTCACTTCATGATGGCATTTAGGGCTGAAAGAGATACGGGTGGAAAACATCAACATTCTCTTACTGTCTACAATTTTTCCAAAGTTTTTTTTAACCACATCCAGGATGACATTCTTGCAGGAACTGAGTTTTACACATTCTAAACTAATATGACAATAATTATTCAAAGACCAAACCCTGGAAAAGAGAAAGAGGATGAAAGAGGACTATCTAATAATAGTTTATTAGAGTAGATCATGAAATGTACTTATTATGAAGTCTATGAAAATTCAACCCTCAAATTTACCTTACCCCTAAAAGTCAAAGTCGCTCAGTTGAGTCCAACTCTTCATGACCCACTGTACTATACAGTCCATGGAATTCTCCAGGCCAGAATACTAGAGTGGGTAGCCTTTCCCCTCTCCAGGGGATCTTCCTAACACAGGGATTGAACCCAGGTGTCCCACATCACAGGCAGATTCTTTACCAGCTGAGCCACAAAGAAAGCCCAAGAATACTGGAGTGGGTAGCCTATCCCTTTTCCGGGGGATCTTCCCAACCCGGGAATTGAATCAGGGTCTCCTGCATTGCAGGCAGATTCTTCACCAACTGAGCTATGAGGGGAGTGCCTACATATCGACTAACCCCACCATCCCAGCCCTCCTCGCCTCTGGTCCTGCCCTTCCAACCAGACTGAGGCTACAAATGGAACGTTCAGAAACACACACAATGACCACACCTAATACAATTTCTAGACCATAAAAATCAAGTAAATAAGTAAAAATTACAGAGGCAAAGATCTAAAGATGTCAAAGTTTCATTTTAGGATGCTTAGAAAAGCAGTAATAGTAAATAAATCAAGATAATGTTTTCATTTTTGAGTGTGTTTAATAATAATGAGGTTTCTACTGAGTGTTTTCTTGAGCACACGAATGGTGTTCCATATTTTCCTGAAAACAAATTCACTTATGTGAGAAATGCAATGTAAGGACAAGTTTTATATTTCTCTAACATGTTTTTCTCAAATTATTCAACCACCATTGGAAGCTCCCATTATCACTTTGAAAATATAACTTTTTTTTCTCTTATAATTGAGTAAATCTTGCTAAAATTAGCCAGGCTCTCCTCAAGAGATACCATTGTTCAAAGAATTGTAGTAGGAGAAGAAGATGGCAGAGGACTAGGTGGACGTAGAGTACATCTCTCTCCATGGACACATCAGGAATACATCACTTCAGACACAGAAGTGCACACAGAACACCAGTTGAGAGTAGACAGGAGTACCTGACCAGTGGAAAAGAATATACAGAACCACACAAAACTGAGTAGGATGAAGGAACTAGAGGGGAAAACAGGAGTGTTAGTAGGACTGGACCTGCCCTCAGCAGGGGGAGGAACTGAAGCAGGGGTCTGATTCCCACAGTGGGGCAACTGTCTGAGTCAGAGGAGAAACATTTAAGGCTGAGAGTGAAACAACTGATCTGTGGAAGCCTAAATGGAATGAGAATCAGACAGTCCTTGCCACATCCACACATACCCTGGACAGGAATGCTGGCCTCCTGGAAGGTGCAGTGGCTGGGAGCTGGAGTTTAGGGATTGTGGAGCAATCCCAGGGCAAGTGCTGCTGTTGACTGCGGAGAGAGGGATTGAGGGGATGTGAGGGAGGAGATCCTGGTGGGAAATGCTGGTGGAGGAAAGCCAGGCAGCCATGGAAGCAAGGAGACACTGCTTAGTCATGCATAGGGGATGGAGCCATCACCATAGCCTCTTGCTCCCCACACACTCCAGCATCCACAGCTGAACAATAGAGGCTGGCCCATCAAATGCCGGATGCCCTGAACTACAGAGTAGGACCCCACCCAGGGAGCGTCTTTAAGAGACTGATGCGCCAGCCCAGGGGCACCCATCTATGTACCTGACACACCAAACAACCGAAGGACCCCTGGCAAGGGAGCCCGCTAAATGCCTGAACGGGAGGAGCTACGGAGAAAGACTGGCCAAAGGGGCCTTCTGATCACCAGCTACAAGAAGCTCAAAAAAAACTCTGATAGGGCCATACCTCCTGTGACAAAGGCAGTCTGAGTCCCTGCACACTTGGTGCCACCAGGGTTCCCACAAGCCAAGCAGATGCTCCACCTTCACGTTCAACTCTCACTGGAACAGAGCTGCCACAGGCAAGAAGTCTTGCTGCTAGGCACTCTGGGTCGCTTTGCTCGTGTCTGACTCTTGACCCTGGAGACTGTGTCTTTTCAGGCTTCTCTGCAAGAGAGGGGGTTCTCCAGGCAAGAACACTGGAGCGTATTGGCCAATACTGGTCGCCATACCCTTCTAGAGCACTATATATCCTGATGCCCTAGCCACCAACTCCCCTGAGTACCTGGTGCTTCCAGAACCCCTGTGACCCAGGCAGCTGCACTACCTCCGCACCTGGCCCTCACAAGTGCAAACCCAAGCCCTCCAGGGCAGCCTCAGGAGCTAAACCCCAGGGGACAACCCACATGCAAATGTGGAATAAAACCACAGCTGAAACCCAGGGGCAGTGTGGCTAAGGAAGAAGACCCAAAACCTTCTCACCAGCTGTATTAGCTGCAGATTAAAACCACATGATCAACTAAGCAGACTGTGTGTCTATGGAATATACAAAAGGTCATTGAGAGCTCCCACAAAAGAAAACACACTAGCTCTGATAGCTGTGGACATTGGAGGCAAGAACACGCAGGAGTAGGACCAGAATAGAATCTAAGCTGCCCCCACAGCAGGTCCAGAGATCAGCACAGTGTTGGAGGGAATCCTAGGGAGGAGAGGTAGACTGGGACTACCAGCAAGGGAAAGGACTGTGACATCAGACTATGACTCAAGAAGAACATTTATTATTCTTATTTTTTGACTTATTCTGTAGATTCGTTTTGATTTTTCCTTTGTTTCCCTTTGCTTCCCCCTCTATTGTAGTTGTTGATTTTATTGGCACTAAGAAATCCAATTAAGCTTTTGAGTTTTGTTTTTTTTTCCTCAGTCACACTTTTAATTGTTGTCATAAACCTCTGCCTGTACATTGGGCTTTTGCAATTCTGTGGAGTTTTCTTCTTTTTTTTCTTTTTTTAATTTTAATTTTTTAAACCTATTGTTATTTTTTCTACATTTATTCCTTTATTTGCTTTTCCTACTGTTCTTTTCCCCTTTCAGTTAATATTTAACATATATAAATCTTCATTATCTACCTCTATTTAACTTTGCATATCTATTCTTTCTCTTGTTTCCTCTCAACATATTTGTTAGTTTTATTTTCATTGCTTTATTCCCCAATTGGCACCTTGCTTTAGTTTTGTTTTCCAGTTTGTGCTTTAATTAGTTTTGTTCTGGTAGATATAATTTTTGATTTCCTTTGTTCACCAGTTAATCTAGTGTACTTTATTTTTGTTGGACTGTTTTGATTTTGATTATGGGTGTAAATGTATATATGTATAGTCAGTCACACTTTTTATTGTTTTTATAAACCTCTTCCTCTATGATGTGCTTTTGCAGTTCTGTGGATTTTTCCTTTTCCTTTTTGCCTTCTTTGGTTTTTTTTTTTTTTCCTCTTTTTTTAATTTAAGTTTTTAATTTTTTTAAACCTATTATATTTTTTCCACATTTATCCCTTTGCCTCTCTAACTGTTCTTTCCCCCTTGCAGTTACTCTTTAATGTATGTAAATCTTCAGCTACCTTTATTTAACTTTGCATATCTATTCATTCTTACTTTTCTTTCTTTCCTTTCCTGTCAACATATTTGTTAGTTTTGAGTTCATCGCTTTATTCCCCACTTGGCACCTTGCTTTAGTTGGTTTTCCAGTTTGTGCTTAAGTCAGTTTTGTTGTTAACTCATAAATATATTTTTTTATTTCCTTTGTTCACCAGGTCAGTCTACTGTACTGTACTTTTGTTGGACTGCTTTCACTTTTCTCACGGATGTATATGTATATGTGTATATTCCATTATTTTAATTACTATTTGCCTGATTTTTTAACTGCCATTTCTCTGGGGTTCATCTTTGGTTTCTCATTATTGGAAATTTATTTTAATCTCAATACCACAAAAAACCACTTGTGGAATCTTCATTCCTGACCAGAGATCAAGCCCTGAGCCTTTGGAGTAGGAGAACTGACTCCAGAGAACTAACCCTAGGGAGTATCAAATAGTGAGAACTCACACAAAGAAAACCATTTGAATACAAGACCCTGCATCACCCAATCACCTGTAGCACCCTGTGCAGGAGGCCTCATCTAAACAACAAACAAAACAAAAATACAAACCCAATCATCAGCAGACAGGATTACTACCTCACTCAGCCTTGCCCATCAAAGGAAAAACAAACAAAAACTCAGCAGCAAATCTCACCCTATATGAAGCTCACACAAACCACTGGACCAATCTTACGATGGCAGAAACCAAAAGTAAGAAAGAATTCAACTTTCTTTAAGGAAAGAATTCAACTTACCTTGAAGCCTGAGAAAAGGAGACCTCAAACACAATAACTTTAAAAATAATAATAATAAAAGGTAGAGAAATGCTACACAAATGAAGGAACAAGCTAGAAACACAGAAGTCCAAAGAAATGAAGAGGAAATAGGCAAATTCCCTGAAAAAGAATTAAGAATAATGATAGAAAAGATGATCAAAAACCTTGAAAACAAATTGGAGAAAATGCAAGAATCAGTTAATAAGGACCTAGAAGAATTAAAGAATAAACATACAGAGAAAAACAACACAATTACTGAAATTAAAAATGCTCTAGAAGGAATCAATAGCAAAATATCTGAAACAGAAGAACAAATCAGTGAGCTGGAAGGTAAAATGGTGGAAATAACTTCTGCAGAGCAGAATAAAGTAAGAAGAATGAAAAGAACTGAGGATAGTCTCAGAGACCTCTGGCACAATATCAAACACACCAACATTCAAATTATAGGGGTCCCAGAAGAAGAAGAGAAAAAGAAAGGATATGATAAAAATTTTGAAGAGATTAGAGCTGAAAATTTTCCCAACATGGAAAAGGAAATAATCAAGTACAAGAGGCACAAATAGTCCCATACAGGCTACACAAGTCCAAGAGGTGCAAAGAGTCCCATACAGGATACACCCAAGGAGAAACATGCCAAGACACACACTAATCAAACTAACAAAGACTAAACACAAAGAAAGAATATTAAAAGCAGCAAGGGAGAAGCAACAAGTAACATACAAGGGAAATCCCATATGCTTAATAGCTGATCTTTCAGCAGAAACTCTGTAGGCCAGAAGGGAATGGCAGGATGTATTTAAAGTACTGAAGGGGAAAAATCTACAACTAAGATTACTGTACCTGGCAAGGATCTCATTCAAAATTGATGGAGAAATAAAAAGCTTTTCAGACAAGCAAAACTCAAGAGAATTCAGTACTACCAAACCAGCTTTACAACAAATGTTAAAGGGACTCATATAGTCAAGAAATAAAACAGAAGAAAAAAGATCTACAAAATCAACCCCAAACAACTGAGAAAATGGCAATAGGAAAATATATATCAATAATTACTTTAAATGTAAATGGATTAAATGCTCTAAGCAAAAGACACAGACTGACTGAATGGATACAAAGCAAGACCCATACATATGCTGTCTACAAGAAACTCACTTCAGACCTAAAGACACATATAGACTGAAAGTGAGCGGATGCAAAAATATATTCCATGCAAATGGGAAGCAAAAGAAAGCTGGAGTAGCAATCCTCATATCAGACAAAATAGACCTTAAAATAAAGAAGATTCCAAGAGATAAGGAAGGATGCTACATAATGATCAGGGGATCAATCCAGGAGGAAAACATAACAATTGTAAATATCTATGCAGCCAACATAGGAGCACCTCAATACATAAAACAAACACTAACAGACATAAAAGGAGAAATTGACAGTAACACAATAATAATAGGAGACTTTAATACCCCACTCATATCAATGGAGAGATCATCAAGACAGAAAATTAATTAGGAAACACAAGTCATAAATGATACATTAGATGAGATGGATCTCATTGATACCTTCAGGAAATTCCATCCAAATGCAGAAGAATATACCTTCATCTCAAGTGCACTTGGGATATTCTCCAGGATAGACCACATCTTGGGTCACAAAGATGACCCAAGAGAAAAATAAAATAAAATCAACAAAATTAGAAATGAAAAAGGAGAGGTTACAACAGACAATGCAGAAATACAAAGGATTATAAGAGACGATGATGAAAAAGTATATGGCAATAAAACAGATGACCTGGAAGAAATGGACAGATTCTTAGAAAAGTTCAATCTTCCAAGACTGAACCAGGAAGAAATAGAAATTAGGAACAACCCAATTACAAGCACTGAAATTGAAGCTGTGCTCAAAAATCTCCCAAAAAATAAAAGCCCGGGACCAGATGGCTTCACAGGAGAATTCTATCAAACATTTAGAGAAGAGCTAATGCCTATCCTTCCAAAACTCTTTCAAAAATTGCAGAGGAACACTTCCAAACTCATTCTATGAGGCCACCATCACCCTGATTCCAAAACCAGACAAAGACAACACAAAAAAAGAAAACTACATGCCAATATCACTGATGAACATAGATGAAAAAATCCTCAACAAAATTTTAGCTAACAGAATTCAGCAACACATCAAAAAGCTCATACATGATGATCAAGTTGGATTTATTCCAGGGATGCAAGGATTCTTCAATATATACAAATAAATCAATGTGATATGCCATATTAACATTGAAAGATAAAAACCATATAATAATCTCAATAGATGCAGAAAAAGCCTTTGACAAAATTCAGCACCCATTTATGGTTAAAACTCTTCCAAAAATGGGCATAGAAAAAACCTACCTCAACATACTGAAGGCCATATATGATAAGCCTATAGCAAACATTATTCTCAATGGTGAAAAACTGAATGCATTCCCCCTAAGAAAATTATAAGACACTAATGAAAGAAATCAAAGATGACATAAACAGATGGAGAGATATTCCATGTTCCTGAGTCGAAAGAATCAATACTGTGAAAATGACATACCCATAGGTGCATGGGTTTATTTCTGAGCTTTCTATCTTTTTCCATTGGTCTATATTTCTGTTTTTGTGCCAGTACCATACTGTCTTGATGACTATAGCTTTGTAGTATAATATGAAGTCAGGAAGGTTAATTCCTCCAGCTCCATTCTTCTTTCTCAAGACTGCTTTGGCTATTTGGGGTCTTTTGTGTTTCCATGGCTGCGAGCCGGTGCACTGAGCATGGCAGAGAGGAGCTACCCCACGTCCGAGGTCAGGGGCAGCACCTAGAGTGCCAGGCTGCGACAGCGCAGGAACGGCCAAGAGGAGCTACCCTGCTTCTGAGGTCAGTGGCAGCCAGGAGGAGCTACCCCGCGTCCAAGGTCAGGGGCGGCAGCCGGGAGGAGACACCCCGCGTCCGAGGTCAGGGGCAGCCAGGAGAAGCCACCTCGTGCCCGAGGCCAGGAGCAGTGACCCTGAGGAGCCATCCCGAGCCCGAGGCCAGGGCCGGCGGCCGGGAGGAGCAACCAGAGGAGCGGTGGCTACACAGGCGCAAGAGGGCCTAGAGGAGCTATCCCACGTTGAAGGTCAGGAACAGCGGCAGTAAGGAGATACCCCTCATCCAAGGCAAGGAGCAGCTGCTGTGCTTTGCTGGAGCAGCCGTGAAGAGATACCCCACGCCCAAGGTAAGAGAAACCCAAGTAAGATGGTAGCTGTTGCAAGAGGGCATCAGAGGGCAGACACACTGAAGCCATACTCACAGAAAACTAGTCAATCTAATCACACTAGGACCACAGCCTTGTCTAACTCAATGAAACCAAGCCATGCCCGTGGGGCAACCCAAGATGGGCGGGTCATGGTGGAGAGGTCTGACAGAATGTGGTCCACTGGAGAAGGGAATGGCAAGCCACTTCAGTATTCTTGCCTTGAGAACCCCATGAAAAGTATGAAAAGGCAAAATGATAAGATACCAAAGAGGAACTCCCCAGGTCATTAGGTCCCCAATATGCTACTGGAGATCAATGGAGAAATAACTCCAGAAAGAATGAAGGGATGGAGCCAAAGCAAAAACAATACCCAGTTGTGAATGTGACTGGTGATAGAAGCAAGATCCGATGCTGTAAAGAGCAATATTGCATAGGAACCTGGAATGTCAGGTCCATGAATCAAGGCAAATTGGAAGTGGTCAAGCAAGAGATGGCAAGGGTGAACGTCGACATTCTAGGAATCAGCAAACTAAAATGGACTGGAATGGGTGAATTTAACTCAGATGACCATTATATCTACTACTGCGGTCAGGGATCCCTCAGAAGAAATGCAGTAGCCATCATGGTCAACAAAAGAGTCCGAAATGCAGTACTTGGATGCAATCTCAAAAACGACAGAATGATCTCTGTTCATCTCCAAGGCAAACCATTCAATATCATGGTAATCCAAATCTATGTCCCAACCTGTAATGCTGAAGAAGCTGAAGTTGAACGGTTTTATGAAGACCTACAAGACCTTTTAGAACTAACACCCAAAAAAGATGTCCTTTTCATTATAGGGGAGTGGAATGCAAAAGTGGGAAGTCAAGAAACATCCAGAGTAATAGGCAAATTTGGCCTTGGAATGCGGAATGAAGCAGGGCAAACACTAATAGAGTTTTGCCAAGAAAATGCACTGGTCATAGCAAACACCCTCTTCCAACAACACAAGGGAAGACTCTACATAAGGACATTACCAGGTGGTCAACACCGAAATCAGATTGATTATATTCTTTGCAGCCAAGGATGGAGAAGCTCTAGACGGTCAACAAAAACAGACCAGGAGCTGACTGTGGCTCAGATCATGAACTACTTATTACCAAATTCAGACTCAAATTGAAGAAAGTAGGGAAAACCGCTAGACCATTCAGGTATGACCTAAATAAAATCCCTTATGATTATACAGTGGAAGTGAGAAATAGATTTAAGGGCCTAGATTTGATAGATAGAGTGCCTGATGAACTATGGACTGAGGTTCGTGACATTGTACAGGAGACAGGGATCAAGACCATCCCCATGGAAAAGAAATGCAAAAAAGCAAAATGGCTGTCTGGGAAGGCCTTACAAATAGCTATGAAAAGAAGAGAGGCAAAAAGCAAAGGAGAAAAGGAAAGATATAAGCATCTGAATGCAGAGTTCCAAAGAATAGCAAGAAGAGATAAGAAAGCTTTCTTCAGCAATCAATGCAAAGAAATAGAGGAAAAGAACAGAATGGGAAAGACTAGAGATCTCTTCAAGAAAATTAGAGATACAAGGGAACATTTCATGCAAAGATGGGCTCGATAAAGGTCAGAAATGGTATGGACCTAACAGAAGCAGAAGATATTAAGAAGAGGTGGCAAGAATACTGTACAAAAAAGATCTTCATGACCCAGATAATCATGATGGTGTGATCACTCATCTAGAGCCAGACATCCTGGAATGTGAAGTCAAGTGGGCCTTAGAAAGCATCACTGTGAACAAAGCTAGTGGAGGTGATGGAATTCCAATTGAGCTATTTCAAATCCTGAAAGATGATGCTGTGAAAGTGGTGCACTCAATATGCCAGCAAATTTGGAAAACTCAGCAGTGGTCACAGGACTGGAAAAGGTCAGTTTTCATTCCAATCCCAAAGAAAGGCAATGCAAAAGAATGCTCAAACTACTGCATAATTGCACTCATCTCACATGCTAGTAAAGCAATGCTCTAAATTCTCCAAGCCAGGCTTCAGCAATACGTGAACCGTGAACTCCCTGATGTTCAAGCTGGTTTTCGAAAAGGCAGAGGAACGAGAGATCAAATTGCCAACATCCACTGGATCATGGAAAAAGTGAGAGAGTTCCAGAAAAACATCTATTTCTGCTTTATTGACTATGCCAAAGCCTTTGACTGTGTGGATCACAATAAACTGTGGAAAATTCTGAAAGAGATGGGAATACCAGACCACCTGACCTGCCTCTTGAGAAATCTGTATGCAGGTCAGGAAGCAACAGTTAGAACTGGACATGGAACAACAGACTGGTTCCAAATAGGAAAAGGAGTCCATCGAGGCTATATATTGTCACCCTGCTTATTTAACTTCTATGCAGAGTACATCATGAGAAACGCTGGACTGGAAGAAACACAAGCTGGAATCAAGATTGCCGGGAGAAAATCAATAACCTCAGATATGCAGATGATACCACCCTTATGGCAGAAAGTGAAGAGGAGCTAAAAAGCCTCTTGAAGAAAGTGAAAGAGGAAAGTGAAAAAGTTGGCTTAAAGCTCAACATTCAGAAAACGAAGATCATGGCATCCGGTCCCATCACTTCATGGGAAATAGATGGGGAAACAGTGGAAACAGTGGCAGACTTTATTTTTGGGGGCTCCAAAATCACTGCAGATGGTGATTGCAGCCATGAAATTAAAAGACGCTTACTCCTTGGAAGAAAAGTTAAGACCAATAGTATATTCAAAAGCAGAGACACTACTTTGCAGACTAAGGTCCATTTAGTCAAGGCCATGGTTTTTCCTGTGGTCATGTATGGATGTGAGAGTTGGACTGTGAAGAAAGCTGAGGGCCAAAGAATTGATGCTTTTGAACTGTGGTGTTGGAGAAGACTCTTGAGAGTCCCTTGGACTGCAAAGAGATCCAACCAGTCCATTCTGAAGGAGATTGGCCCTGGGATTTCTTTGGAAGGAATGATGCTAAAGGTGAAGCTCCAGTACTTTGGCCACCTCATGCGAAGAGTTGACTCACTGGAAAAGACTGATGCTGGGAGGGATTGGGGGCAGGAGGAGAAGGGGACGACCGAGGATGAGGTGGCTGGATGGCATCACGGACTCGATGGATGTGAGTCTGAGTAAACTCTAGGAGATGGTGATGGACAGGGAGGCCTGGCTGCTGCAATTCATGGGTTGCAAAGAGTCAGACACGACTGAGCGACTGAACTGAACTGAACTGAACCCAGGAACATGGAATATCTCTCCATCTGTTTATGTCATCTTTGATTTCTTCCATTAGTGACTTACAATTTTCTGTGTACAGTTCTTTTGCCTCCTTAGGTAAGTTTTGGAGAAGGCAATGGCACCCCACTCCAGTACTCTTGCCTGGAAAATCCCATGGATGGAAGAGCCTGGTGGGCTGCAGTCCCTGGGGTCGCTAAGAGTCGGACACAACTGAACAACTTCTCTTTCACTTTTCACTTTCATGCATTGGAGAAGGAAATGGCAACCCACTCCAATGTTCTTGCCTGGAGAATCCCAGGGTTGGGGGAGTCTGGTGGGCTGCCATCTATGGGGTCTCACAGAGTTGGACACAACTGAAGCAACTTAGCAGCAGCAGCAGCAGCAGCAGGTAAGTTTATTCCTAGATATTTAATTCTTTTTGTTGCAGTGGTGAATGGGATTGCTGCCTTAATTTCTCATTCTGATTTTTCATTGTTAGTATATAGAAATGCAATTGATTTCTGTGTATTGATTTTGTATCCTGCAACTTTGCTAAATTCACTGATTAGCTCTAGTAATTTTCTGATACCATCTTTAGGGTTTTCTACATACAGTATCATGTCATCTGCAAACAATGAGAGCTTTACTTCTTCTTTCTGATCCTTTTATTTCATTTTCTTCTCTGATTGCTGCAGCTAGAACTATCAGAACTATGTTGAATAATAGTGGTGAAAGTGGACCCCCTTGTCTTGTTCCTGATCTTAGAGTGAATATTACTCGGTCACAAAAAGGAACTCATTTGAGTCAGTTCTAATAAGATGGATGAATCTAGAACCTATTATACAGAGTGAAGTGTGTCAGAAACATTGAACTGTGGTATTGGAGAAGACTCTTGAGAATCTCTTGGACTGCAAGGAGGTCCATCCTAAAGCAGATCAGTCCTGGGTGTTCACTGGAAGGACTGATGATGAAGCTGAAAGTCCAACACTTCAGCCACCTGATGCAAAGAGCTGACTCATTTGAAAAGACCATGATGCTGGGAAAGACTGAGGGCAGGAGGAGAAGGGGACCACAGAGGATGAGATGGTTGGATGGCATCACCAACTCAATGGACATGGGTTTGGGTAGACTCTGGCAGTTGGTGATAGACAGGGAGGCCTGGCATGCTGCAGTTCATAGAGTAGCAAAGAGTCGGACACGACTGAGTGACTGAACTGAACTGAACTGAACTGAATACATATATACGGAATCTAGAAAAATGGTACTGAAGAATTTACTTACAGGGCAACAGTGAGAAACAGACATAGAAAATAGACATATGGACATGGGGAGAGGGGAGGAGAGGGTGAGATGTATGGAAAGAGTAACATGGAAACTTACATCACCATATGTAAAATAGATAGCCAATGGGAATTTTCTGTATGGCTCAGGAAACTCAAACAGGGGGTCTGTATCAACCCAGAGGGGTGGGATGGGGAGGAATGGAAGAGAGTTTCAAAAGGGAGCGGATATATGTATACCTATGGCTGATTCATGAAGAAGGAAATGGCAACCCACTCCAGTATTCTTGCCTGGGAAATCCCATGGATGCAGGAGCCTGGTGGCCTACAGTCCATGGGGTCGCAAAGAGTCGGACACGACTGAGCGACTTCACTTTCATATGGCTGATTCATGTTGACGTTTGACAGAAAACAACAAATTTCTGTAAAGTAATTATCCTTCAATAAAAATAAATTTGAAAAAAGAATTGTAGTGAAACAATGACACACCAGGGTGTCCACATGCCTGTCAGATATTTACCTGTTTGATCACCTCTCTATATATTAAACTATTGAAGTACTGACTAGGGTACAATAAATAATGCAGTGTAACTGGTTTTGAATTCATATTTGAATTGACTGAATTGTTCATTTAAGACATGGAAGTAAAATATAAATGGAAGATATCAAGAAGGACTGAAGGAGATAATCCTCTAAGAGAGTGCCAGGAGAGCACTCCTAGAGGAAAATGGAGATGTTGCCATAGCTACCAGGAAACACAGTACTAGAATCTCAGTGTCAGAAGGAAATTGAAAATGTAGTAAAATAAGCTCAATTCAATGGTCATTTTTGCCTCTGTACTTTAATTAATGTGATCTTGGCCTTTGGAAGCAACCCAGAATAGGGGGATGGGGGGAGGGGGGCCACAGGGGCAGGGTGGGGAGTGTCTTAAATTCTTCCTATTGGCAACAATCTATTTCTGCCCTAGTTTTTAAGATTTCTTTCCTTCTACTAACCCTGGGGTTCTTCATTTCTTCCTTTTCTAGTTGCTTTAGGTGTAGAGTTAGGTTATTTATTTGACTTTTTTCTTGTTTCTTGAGGTATGCCTGTATTGCTATGAACTTTCCCCTTAGCACTGCTTTTACAGTGTCCCACAGGTTTTGGGTTGTTGTGTTTTCATTTTCATTCGTTTCTATGCATATTTTGATTTCTTTTTTGATTTCTTCTGTGATTTGTTGGTTATTCAGCAGCCTGTCAATACAATATTGTAAAGTAATTAACCTCCAATTAAAATAAATAAACATACTTTAAAAAAATTTTTTTAAAAGAAACAATCTATTCTTATGAAGCTCTCTCTCTGGAGCCTCTATTACAAATCAGTGTAATCAGAGACACAGCCTCCTTCTAAAATGATCTCCTGATTAAGGAATTGATCTGACCTGGAAACCCACCACAATCAGTAACCTAGGAAAACTGTGGTTCTAGTAGAATCACCCTTTTGTCAGTTTTATATCATCCATGGGAGCTATTTTTGTCTCATAGACAAAGTCAGTAGTAAAAATCTAATAGTTGCTTATCATTGGCCCCAGCATACACTATATTCACTTTTTTCCTCATTTTATTTTAGTAAGACTTATAAATGAAATTCAAATATTTATAGCAAGCTGATCAAAGGGACTATAATCACAATATTCACAGGTGAAAGACACAAAGAAAGGCAGAGAGAGGAAGAGAATTTCTAACTGTAACAAGCTTATACACAATAATAAACTAGGCCTAAAGTAAAATTGGGCTAGGGACTTTCCTGGTGGTCCAGTGATTAAGAATCCACCTTCCAATGCAGGGGTCATGGGTTTGATCCCTGGTGTGGGAACTAAGACCCCACATCCTGCGGGGCAACTAAGCCCACATGGTGCAACTACTGAGTCTGCACTCTGCAACAGGAGAAGCCCACAAGAGAAGTCATGCCCTCAATGAAGAGTCTATGCACCTCAACAAAGACCCAGGAGAGCTAAATTTAAAAAAAAGAAAGTTGGGTATCATGAAGTACATTTATTACGTCTTCCTATTAACTGATTTTTCTCATATAAAAGTTTGTAGGACTCTGAGAAGTCTACTCGGTCTACCAACTGCTACATAAATGATGGAGATTACAGATAGAAATATAATTAGAAAAAAGGACATCTGTGAAGTAACAAACAGGAAGGGAAGCATGCTAATGTTGGAAATCTAACAGAAATCAGTGAGCCCAGTGATCTGTAAGTGTAGCACTGTGTATCTGTGGTAAATGAGTGAAAAATACTTGAGTAGCTTGAATTCATGTCTATTCAATATCACCTGACTTTTCTCCATTCAGACCCATTTCTGGACCTTGTATCTCATATATGCAAAGCTCCACAGGAAGAAATCGAGTACAATCACTTTCTTCTAGAATATCAATAGGTTATGACTTAAATGCCATCTGAGAGCAGATGAGTTCCATAAAGAGCTTTGTGTGTGACTCTCCATAATTGGTAAATGATTGCTCATATATTATCTTTAATCAGAGATTTTCAAGTGTAAGAACTTTATATGCTTATCATTTTAAGTCATGTATATTTTGTACATAATATGTACTCAGTATATCAAAAAAACTCAAGAGAATTAACTGAAAAACTTCATATATTATATACTTGGATTAATTTGTACAAAATATTTTAAAGACTAAGAATTAGTATTATAATATCTCTAAAGAATATGTGAACAGTGAACTTCCAGATGTTCAGGCTAGTTTTAGAAAAGGCGGAGGAACCAGAGATCAAATTGCCAATATCCGCTGGATCATGGGAAAAGCAAGAGAGTTCCAGAAAAACATCTATTTCTGCTTTATTAACTATGGCAAAGCCTTTGACTATGTGGATCACAATAAACTGTGGAAAATTCTAAAAGAGGTGGGCATACCAGACCACCTGACCTGCCTCTTGAGAAAACTGTATGCAGGTCAGGAAGCAACAGTTAGAACTGGGCATGGAAAAACAGACTGGTTCCAAATAGGAAAAGGAGTACGGCAAGGCTGTATATTGTCACCCTGCTTATTTAAATTATATGCAGAGTACATCATGAGAAACACTGGGCTGGAAGAAGCACAAGCTGGAATCAAGATTGCCGGGAGAAATATCAATAACTTCAGATATGCAGATAACACCACCCTTATGGCAGAAAATGAAGAGGAACTAAAAAGCTTCTTGATGAAAGTGAAAGAGAAGAGTGAAAAAGTTGACTTAAAGCTCAACATTCAGAAAATGAAGATCATGGCATCCGGTCCCATCACTTCATGGGAAGTAGATGAGGAAACAGTGGAAACAGTGTCAGACTTTATGTCTTTGGGCTCCAAAATCACTGCAAATGGTGACTGCAGCCATGAAATTAAAAGACGCTTACTCCTTGGAAGAAAAGTTATGACCAACCTAAATAGCATATTGAAAAGCAGAAACATTACTTTGCCAACAAAGGTCCATCTAGTCAAAGCTATGGTTTTTCCTGTGGTCATGTATGGATGTGAGAGTTGGACTGTGAAGAAAGCTGAGCACCAAAGAACTGATGCTTTGAACTGTGGTGTTGGAGAGGACTCTTGAGAGTCCCTTGGACTGCAAGGAGATCCAACCAGTCCATTCTAAAGGAGATCAGCCCTGGGATTTCTTTGGAAGGAATGATGCTAAAGCTGAAACTCCAGTAGTTTGGCCACCTGATGTGAAGAGTTGACTCATTGGAAAAGACTCTGATGCTGGGAGGGATTGGGGGCAGGAGGAGAAGGGGACGACAGAGGATGAGATGGCTGGATGGCATCACCAACTCGATGGACGTGAGTTTGAGTGAACTCCAGGAGATGGTGATGGATAGGGAGGCCTGGCGTGCTACGATTCATGGGGAGGCAAAGAGTCGGACACAACTGAGCAACTGAACTGAACTGAACTGAAAGAATATGTACAAATCTACGAGATAAGATGTATGTTTAAATAGTAAAAGGAGGGGGGAAATCCACACATAAACACACACACACATAAGAAACCAAAAAATGCAAAATGCCATTAAGAATATTTTTTTAAATTAATGTCAAAAATCATCAAAGGACTTTTCTGGTCACCCAATGGATGGGAATCTGCCTTGCTGTGCCAGAGACACAGGTTCAATCCCTGGTCCAGGAGGCTACCACATGCACAGAGCAGCTAAGCCCATGCACCACAACTACTGAGCCTGTACTGAAGCCCGCCAGCCCTAGAGCCCATATGCTGCAACTACTGAGCCTGCGTGCCTAAGAGCATGTGCTCCACAACAAAAGAAGCCACTGCAGTGAGAAGCCTGTGCATTGCAACAAACAACAGCCCCTACTCGCCACAACTAGAGAAAGCCCACATAAAGCAATGAAGAACCAGTGCAGCCCCAAAAAATAAATAAATATAAGTAATCATCAGGAAACAATTTAAAATAAGATACCCTCTACATAATATTGGCTATATGGTTAACAGAGCACTGATGTTTCCAATGGTGTGGCAAAATAGGCATTTCCATACATCACTATTAGAAGAATAAATTATACAGTCTACTTGAGGACAGTTTAGCAATTTTTATTTGAAATCTTTTAAAATGTTCATTTTGTAACTTTTGAGCCAGTAATTCCATTTCTATGGCTTCATTCCAATTAAACAATAAAAAATGTAAACATTTGAGTGTAAGAACATTTTTTACTGTCATATTTCTCATGAGTGAAATTAGAAGCAAACTGTGCATCCTGTAGGTTCAACATAGGGTAATATTTAAATAAATTATATAAAATTTCTATAATGGAATAGCAAGCACGCATCTAAACAATGTTTTTTTAAAAAATGGATAAAAAGAACATCGTACAAATTTAGATGGAAAATAGACAGATACAAACCTATATTTACAGTATAATCCATACTGAAGTATGTTATAATAATCTTAATTTTTAATTATAAACATCTTAATTTCCTTTTAATAAACTAAAAATGTTTCATTTGATCATAAAGATACTAAATCAGTGATCAACACACTTTTTCTTAAAGGTAAGATCACAAATACTGATAGTTTAGGCATTGCAGGATTTAATTTGTATTATATTTTGTATGTGATCACAGGCTAAGAGGCAAAATCAAGGATATAATAGACGTTACCATATAACCATTACAAAACAACAACTTAAAGTTGTAAAATCATTTTCAGGTTGTAGGCATTTTAAAAATAACAGGCAGCTGACTGCAATTTTCCAACTCCCATCCTATATGGACAAACTTAGTAAGTTCTCAAGTCATTTTCTGGTTTAAAATGTCCTATTCAACAGGTGTGAATATTAATACCTGCCCTGGGTACCTCATGGATTGTAATAAGAAGGTGACGTGTAAAAAAGCTTTGGGCAAATATAATATTTTTAAAAAATCACAATATGGAAGAATTTGCTCTCACCTTCTGCCCACCTAAATCCTACCAGTCCTTCAAGGACTATCTGAGATTAAACCATTTTCCAAGAGGCCACTCCCACTCCTAAAGCTCCAGCAATCTCTTTCTTCTTCAGAGGATAACAATACCATTTAGATTTCTGCATGTGGTGGCACTAGTGGTGAAGAACCTGTCTGCTAATGCAGGAGACATGAGAGATGTAGGTATGATCCCTGGGTCAAGAGGATCCCCTGGAGGAGGACACAGCAACCCACTCCAGTATTCTTGCCTGGAGAACCCCATAGTTAGAGGAGCCTAGCAGGCTACAGTCCATGGGGTCACAAAGAGTCAGAAACGACTAAGTGACTAACACTTTCACTTTCATGTGTATGTGATATTAATTTTTTTCTCAAATTAGATGATACGTGTCGAGGAAAAACTTGTCTTGGACATTATTTTCTATCTCTCACTACAAATAACTAACCATAATCATTTTAATTTATTATACATTTAAAATGGGCTTCCCTGATGCCTCATCAGGTTAAAAAAATATCCACTTGCAATGAAGGATATGCAGGAGATGTGGGTTCAATCCCAGGGTCAGGAATATCCCCTGGAGGAGGACATGACAACCCGCTCTAGTATTCTTGCCTAAAAAATCCCATGGACAGAGGAGCCTGGTGGGCTACAATCCAAAGGGTCACAAAGGGGGGTCAGACACGACTGAGCAACAGAGCACACACACATGTACATTTAAAATATACCAATTAAATTAAATGACAGGAATTGTACTATTGCATCTGTTCAGAAATACTCAACTTTGTGATCCCAGGGAATAAGACTTAACTACAAAGCAGTCTTTTATTTTAAATTTTTAAAAGACATGTACCAATAAAAACAAACAGGTACAAAAACATTATTTAACTTTCCAGGGAAGCAAAACTGCTTCCAGTAAACCACAGCTACCACCATGATCTCCCACTTCACTGCAAACTGAAAACAGTAATAGTTCATGATCAAATATCTAGGACTAGGGAGTCCATTTACTTCCAATAATCATAGGGAATTGATTGTCTATATATTCAGTTATTCTAAGCTATTCTCATTTACAAATATAAAATCTCAATTTTTATGACATGAAATCATTATAAATATCATTAAAAAGAAGCTGCAAAACTTCAAATAGTGATTAATAATGTGCATGTGATGACCCTTCACACTGCTCATATTCCAAACCAATATCCCCTCTATGTTTATTTCATTACTTTTATCTTAAAAAAATTTTTTCAGGTATCTTTGGCAAGCTATGACAAACTTAGACAGCATATTAAAAAACAAAGACATCACTCTGCCGACAAAGGTCCATATAGTCAAAACTATGATTTTTCCAGTAATCATGTACAGATGTGAGAATTGGACCATAAAAAAGGCTGAGCACTGACAAATTCATGCTTTCAGATTGTGGTGCTAGAGAAGACTCTTGAAGGTCCCTTGGACTGCAAGGAGATTAAACAAGTCCTAAAGGAAATCAACCCTGAATATTTATTGGAAGGACTGATACTAAAGCTGAGGCTACAATTTTGGCCACCTGATGTGAAGAGCTGACTCACTGGGAAAGACCCTGATGCTGGGAAAGACTGAAGGCAAAAGGAGAGGAGGGCAGCAGAGGAAATGGTTAGATAGCATCACCAACTCAGTGGGCATGAACGTGAGCAAACTCCGGGAGATAGTAGAGGACAGGGAAGCCAGGCATGTTGCAATCCATTGGGTCGCAAAGGGATGGACACCACTTAGCAACTGAACAACAAATCTTTGGCAAAGATACTTTAAGCAACGAAGTATTATTTGGAGCTTATCCCTGAATGACCTAATTGTATGCTAAATGTGCTAGGTGTTATGAAGAATGTGAAGAAGTACAATTAACCTCATAAAATCACAGTAGACTGTGCTGTAAGGCCAGGGAACAGTCATTCTGGGTATACCATTTCTTGGCCTTCTGGAAGTGAGATAGATTTTAAACAAACAAAAGAAACTCTAGGAGATAGTAAAATCAAAAGAGATGCCCTCAAGGCCATCATTAAAAGGTCTACAAATAAAGATTTTTGGAAAGGGTATGGAGAAAAAGGAACCCTCCTATATACTGCTGATAGTAATGTAAACTGGCATAGCCACTGTGGATAACAGTTTGGAGTTTCCCTAAAAAACTAAAATCAGAACTACCATATGACTTTGCAATCCCACTCCTGGGTATATACCTGGAGAAAACCATACTTCAAAAAGATACATGTGCCCCAATGTTCATAAGAGCACTATTTACAATAGCCAAGACAGGGTAGCAACCTAAAAGTCCATCAACTGAGGAATGGATAAAGATGTGGTGTGTGTGTGTATAGATGCAGGGAAGGGTCAGCAAAGCCCCAGATGTCAAAATATCAGAATAAAAAGACATGTGTAATACACATCTCCAAAGGCCACTCTCCTCTGGTTATGCTCACACTCTTCAGTGGGTCCATAGGTGCCACAAGACCAAAAGAGGGAGCTTCTGCCCAGAGCAGTTGAAGTCAAATACCTAAGGAATAGTTTTTACAGGGCATAGTCACATCTACTACAAAGTGTAAAATGACTTAAAAATGAGACCCAGGCTTGAAACCCACTGCCTCTGAGAATGTCATTTAACCACTCAAAAAAAAAAATCTGTTTAAAAAAAAAATCTGCTCAATACTGGTGATAATATACATCAAATTTTTGTAATAATCTGATGAAGACAGGCTAGAACTATAAAGCACTATGTAAGTTTTAGCATTTGTAGTTATTTTAACAGCATAAAAATAGATTGACAGGATTGAATACTAAAGTATTTATGGTTGAAATAATATATGCAGAATTTTCTTGAAGTGATCCCAGAAAACAAACAAAAAAGTGGAGATTGATGATAGAAGATTGAAAAAAAAAAAGTAATTATTGAAGCTGAGTGATGTATATGGGAATTCATTACACAGTTCTTCTTTTGTGTATCCATGAATATTTTCATAGTAAAATATTTTAATGTAATTTGAGAGATAAAGAAAAGAAGCATTAGCAATCATTAGAGTACTACTATTTTATTCAAACCCAAACTCTACTGTACAATATTTATGAATCAAAAGCCAATCCTCTTTCTATAGATTCCTGGATTACTAAGATTACTTGATCTTTTTTCAATGGTTCCAAATATCTCCAGGCTAAAACTGACTTAGGTTAATCAAATTCTTATTATTATCCAGTTGTGTTAAGCAATGGAATTCCTAATGGTAAAACTATAATCAACATGTTATAACTGTTTCATGATGAAAGGTCCTATCCAATTAGGGAATTTCCCTTATCAAAGGCCCTTCACCCTCAAGAGAGCTTTGCTGAATAGCAATGGAGGTTGCTTAATTAGTGAGGTTAAAACATCCTTCAGAAACAAGGTCAAGATGACATTTCTATCTGTGCCAAGTAGATGAAAGAATCCTCCAAATACAGCACTCAGTCATCTTGGTGTGAACATTTCTTTAAGACTTAACCAACAGAAAGAAAGGGAAATACATTGATCTTAATGGTATCAACAAAATTTTCTAGCACATTCTAGGTATTAGAATTACGTAAGTATTTCCATGAAGTTTCCATAAAATGACCAACTTTTGCTTGAGAAAACTTTTCCCCAAGTTCATTGTTTTGTTTTAAGAAATAAGAATCTTTTAAAAACAACCATGAAACATAATTCCGTAACTATAAAACAATCAACAGAGGAAATTTAAAAAGAAGCAATTCTCTGAAAATCTTCTTTTCATGATATCTATAAAGCCTCTTAAAGAGACTGCAGGAAATATTGAGTTAGTCTGTGATTATCTCTCAGGAGATGAACAACATAAAAGACCCTTTAATCAAAATACTGTATTCAACAATACAGCACTTGATAATCAGTATCTGTTAAAGGAAAAGAGAGAGGATGCATCTACACAAATATACTTGGTGGTGTCAGACCATTCAAACTGCAAAGAATCATTTCCTTTTTCTTCCCACACACACAAAAAATCTCAATGACACACCCCCCAAAATTCTTTGCTACATCTGACCAAACAATTCTGTATTTTCTAAATGATTAAATTATTGGTAGACAGCATCAACTGTCAAAATTCTCATCAATTTTGTATACTTTAATATAGCTTTGTGTACTTTAATACAGTTACAATGATATAAAGATGTACGATGCTAAGTTTCAACACTTCATCCCCTTTCTACATCTTTTTGCTACTTCAAAGTCCAAACTGAGCTTCACATTACTAGCTAACTGTTCGGGATAGCTGCCACTGTCACCCAGTCTTGAAGAGTCACAAAGCTAAATGAGAAAATAGAGATTCATGCATTGAGGAACACTGTTAAGGTTTGACAGAAAACAACAAAATTCTGTAAAGCAATTCAGTTCAGTTCAACCGCCTAGTCATGTCCGACTCCACGAACCACAGCACACCAGGCTCCCTATCCATCACCAACTCACAGAGTTTACCCAAACTCATGTCCATTGAGTCAGTGATGCCATCTAACCACCTCATCCTCTGTTGTCCCCTTCTCCTCCTGCCTTCAATGTTTCCCAACATCAGGGGCTTTTCAAATGAGTCAGCTCTTTGCATCAGGTGGCCAAAGTGTTGGAGTTTCAGCTTCAACATCAGTCCTTCCAATGAACACCCAGGACTGGTCTCCTTTAGGATGGACTGGTTGGATCTCCTTGCAGTCCAAGGGGCTCTCAAGAGTCTTCTCCAACACCACATTTCAAAAGCATCAATTCTTCTGCACTCAGCTTTCTTTATAGTCCAACTCTCACATCCATACATTAAAAAAAAATTTTTTTAAGTGAAAAAAATGAAGAATGAAGAGAAGTCATCATCAAGTCTAGAAAACAGCATGAAGACCCACCTGCTGTAAGTTAGTTTCAACTTCATCCATTCAGAGTCACTGAAAATTGACAAAGGGAACATGTTGCCTTTCACTCTCCCCCACCTTATTTTTTAAATATTAACCCCCTTCAATGTGTGTTTTGTTTCTACTTGACAACCCAGTTAGTCTAATTGAAACTATTAACCCAAAATAAAATTCTCTTTTCTCAGCCTTAATTGTGAAAAAGCCATAAAAGAAAAGCTTTGTTTTTATGAAGACAAAGTAAAATGCATACTATGGGATCATTGAAAATTGTTCTAAAAGCTGTTAACAATATGGAAGTGTATGACTGCATTACTATAGATGCCAGCCAAATTATGCAAGCAACTATGATAGTAGGATACAAAAGCTGACCCAAATCATAGCCAGGAATTTGGGTTATAAAGTTGAATGCCCCAGCTGCAGGGTTGCAGTGTAGAAGAACAGCACCGAAGGCCAAGTGACTGCAGAAATTGAAGCTGCTCAGACCAACATCTTTTAAGAGAAGTCTCAAAAGTCCATTACCCCTTGCCCCCTCTTTTAAAAGAGATTAACTGAAAGCCTACTTTGCATGTTCTCCAGGAATACCCAAAGAATGCATCTCTGGCCATCCATTCTCTCCTCCACTCGCATCCCTTCTGCTTGGTACTTTGGGATCCTTGACCGTTCCCATCTATGTCCTATGCATTCTAAACACTGAACTGAGCAGTGCTCGTAGAAGCATTATTTGCAATATGCCAAAATTGGACAGCCTCAATGTCCAAAAGTAATAGACCTGATAAATACAAAAAGTGCAACATATCAATGATATGGGATACTAAACGTTAATTAAATTAATGCACCACAACCATATGCCTTACACCAGTGTAATATTAAACAAAAGAAGCAATTCACAAAGTAAGGTAAACAGAATGATTCCAGTCATAAAGATTTTTTAAAGAGGCAAAATTAAGCAATATTTTTAAGATGCATACATATGTGGCAAAACTATAAATAAAAACAGGATGATGGTTATCACAAGGGTCAGGCCATTTATGGTCTCTATTTTAGAAACAGGGTAATGTACTGAAAGGATTTTTATTGTTTCGATAATATTTTATTTCTTAAGATAATTGATAGCTATACGAGTGGTTTCCAGTTAGTCTCTATGCTTTATAATTATCTTTCGAATTGTCTATATGCTATAAATATCATTTACATATAAGAAATTTTTCACATACACACAATGTTTAAAAATATAAAACTAACAAAGACTTTTGTACTGAAAATGTTATTTGTGAAACATCTAAAAACAGGTCTTTGGAATTATAGAGAAGGGTAGGAAGGCTATAATGGGCAAAAGTGCTATATAAACTGTTACTACTAATTTAGGCTGTGGAAGGAATGATGCTAAAGCTGAAACTCCAATACTTTGGCCACATCATGCGAAGAGTTGACTCATTGAAAAAGACTCTGATGCTGGGAGGAATTGGGGGCAGGAGGAGAAGGGGACAACAGAGGATGAGATGGCTGGATGGTATCACTGACCCGATGCACATGAGTTTGGGTGAACTCCGGGAGCTGGTGATGGACAGGGAGGCCTGGCGTGTTGCAATTCATTGGTTCGCAAAGAGTCGGACACGACTGAGCGACTGAACTGAACTGTTATAAAATATGGGAGTCATTGGAATCATTGTGTAAATGAAGTCCCCAAATAAGTGGTATGTGTGTGTGAGCTGGGGTTCAGCAAAGAGGTAACACACACATGAACGTGAACTGTTATGAACAACAGTTCCTAGAGAGATAGTGGGCAAGCTGAAGTAAGAGATGAAAATCAACAAAGTCAGATGTTTTCATAAAAACATCTGTATGTTGGAGGAAGGTCAAGTTGCCATGAAGTAATAACCTGCTTAACAAAACAGCACTGGAAGATGCAATGGACCTAAGTCCATGTGAAGATGGTAGGCCCCAAAATGTGTTAACAATCTAAGAGCAAATGTTATGCCAACATTTACTGCATAAAGGTAGAGGTAGTTAGGTAGAATCATAAGAACTAAGCAGGTAACTATTATGACACAGAGAGTGCAGGACTTTCTTAAGAAAAATTTACTGTAAATCTAATAGAGGAAAACCTTGAAAGTCTAGACATAGGAATGGTGGAAAATATATGTTGCTCCAGCAGGAACCCACATTCTTAAGTTCCCATGGCTACAAAAAATTCAGGGGCAGAAGCAATCCAGAGCTGGATAATAATCTGGACAGGTATTCAGAGCTACCATCATTCACCTAATTTCATAAGGAAAATTCCTAGTAATCATCCTTGGTATCTTCTGTTCTTCATGTACTATTCCAGTTTCTCAGGAATTTCTAATCCATTTTAACTCACCAATATCTTATTCCTGAGTTTGTACTGTCACTGCCCTCGGATACCATCATCTCTGGTCTAAACCATATCAATAATGATTACTAGATGAGAGTCCTACTCAGAGTTTGTTTCACATGCAAGCAGCATTAGTGCTCTGTAGGGACTGGCCAGATATACAGAGTCTCAGGCTACACCAGGACCAACTGACTCATAATCTGCATTTTAACAAAACCCCCAGGTGGTTTGCATGCACATTAAAATCTGAGAAGCACCGGATTAAAGGGCATTAGACACTTCTTTAGGATTCTATGGACAAATGGCAGTATTAAGCCAAATTAGTTCCCACCAATCTGAGGGTAAAGAGAAACAAGAGCCTTCACTCGTTAATAATATGTCTAGACCTTTACTCTCTCCAATGACAAAGAATACTCAGAGCTCATGTTTCAATTTGTTGATGTAATCTGTTATTTGTAGCAGGTCTTGAATTGCAATTTTTGTTTTTGTGGTTTAACTCCAAGTGGTAGGAGGGTGGAGACAAGAATTCTCCTGCATCTTCTTGTGGCCCTTAGTCCAGTGACACAAACACCAAAAGGACCAAGAAAATCTTGCTATTTCAGCAAGAAGGGTCTTTTGGAATAACAATATTATAAATTAACCAGGACATCTAAACAAAAATTCTGTGTGTTCAAAAACAGATGAATCTCAAAACATTACATTGAGTAAAAGAAGCCAAACACACATACACAAATACATATTGCTCTACAATCTCATGTAAATGAAGTTTAAGGAAAGATAAAATTGGAGAAGGAAATGGCAACCCACTTCAGTACTCTTGCCTAGAAAATCCCATGGACGGAGGAGCCTGGCGCAGGCTACTGTCCATGGGGTCACAGAGTCGGACACCACTGAGTGACTTCACTTTCACTGATGTCAAGTGGTTAAGACTCCACACATCCTTTGCAGGGGGCACAGATTTGATCCTCGCTCAGGGAATTAATAATCCCACATGCATGTGGCGCAGTCAAAATTTTTTTAAAAAGAAAAGGTAAAACTAAGTTATTATGATAGAAGAAAGAAGAATGGTTATTTCTGGGGGAGGAAGAAGATTATGACTAAAAGGAATATAAGAGACGTTTCTGAAGTGATGGAAATATTCTATATTTTGATGTGGGTGGTGGCTACGTGGGTATTTACATATGCAAAACTTCACTAAGCTGTACATTTAAGAATTGTTCATTTTATTCCATGTAAATTATACTTCAATAAGAAAAAAACAAAATTAAGTAAATAAAATTCATATGTTAAATATGATTTTTTAAAGCAATTACAGTTAATTTACAATGCTGTGTTGTCAGTTTTATGTGTACAGCAAAGTAAATATAATTTATATAAAAGGGAAAACTTGAATGTACTTCAGCACAGAATTTTCAAAGTTCCATCTTAACAAATCATAGCCTAAATCAGAAGTGGGAAACCTAAGGCCCCTGGGCTACAGCCACACCCATCTGTTTACAGAGACAAAATGCTATTCAAAGCCTAAAATATTTATTACCTGTACTTTTCAGAAAAAAATTCACCAACCCCTGCTTTAGGCCAATAGTTCACAACTTTTTTAGGAATTCATTACTATCTTAGAATCCAGTGAAAGCTATAGATTATCTACTCAGGAAAACACACAGCTTCTTAAATATAGAATGTTATTCATAATTCCAGGAAATTCATAGATCCTCTGAGGCAGTCATCAACCCCAACTTAAGACTTCTTGTTTGAGGTTTTCATCACACATTACTAAACCACTCTACTGAGAACAGTTCACAGATTGGCTCTCTTTTCTTTGAACCACAAATAATTGAACTTCCATTTCACATTCTTTTTTGCTCCACGGAACTAATCACAGTTATAGGCAATAACAAAGTTGCCCAGGTCACACCATCTAGTCCTGTGTCAATCAAATTTTTTCTCCCTCTAGGTGACAGTCTATATACTGCTGCTGCTGCTAAGTCACTTCAGTCGTGTCCGACTCTATGTGACCCCATAGATGGCAGCCCACCAGGCTCTTTCATCCCTGGGATTCTCCAGGCAAGAACACTGGAGTGGGTTGCCATTTCTTTCTCCAAAGTATGAAAGTAAAAAGTGAAAGTGAAGTCGCTCAGTCGTGTCCGACCCTTAGCAACCCCATGGACTGCAGCCCACCAGACTCCTCCGTCCATGGGATTTTCCAGGCAAGAGTACTGGAGTAGGGTGCCATTGCCTTCTCCGGTCTATATACTACTTAGCCGTAAGAAGTCTTTCTGAAAATGTAATATAGTTTGGTGCCAAGGGAGACCAAAAATATCAGAAGTGAGGAACCAGCAGTCCCCAGCCTTTGTTTTAGGGGAAAAAAAGCACAAAACAAGAGTTTACAGACAGAGAAGTGAGAAGTGTCACATTCACATGTGAATAACATTGCATGTTTCCACTCCTGGGCATATACCCAGAGAAAACCATAATTCAAGAAGACACATACCCGCCAATGTTCACTATAGCACTGTTCACAATAGCCAGGACATGGAAACAACCTAAATGTCCACTAACAGAGGAATGGATAAATAAGATGTAATACATATATACAATGGATTATTACTCAGTCATAAAAAGGAACAAAATTGGGTCCTTTGTAGAGACTGTCATACAGAGTGAAGTAAGAAAGATAAAAATAAATGTATATTATTCTATGTATTTGGAATCTAAAAAAATTGTTATAGACTATCTTATTTACAAAGCAGAAATAGACATGCAGACGTTGAGAAAAGTATGGATACGAAGGGGAGAAGGTGGGGAAGGGTATAGAGAATGAATTGGGAAATTGGGATTGACATATATAAACTATTGATACTATTTATAAAACAGATAACTAATGAGAACGTACTATATAGCACAAGAAATTCTACTCAGTGCTCTGTGATGACCTACATGGGAAGGAAATCTGAGAAAAAGGGGATATGTATATACATATAGCTGATTCATTTTGCTGTATGGTAGAAATTATAACAACATTGTAAGGCAACTATAGTCCAAAAAAATTTTTTTTTAATATTGGCAGATGTATTCAATAGATCAAAAATGTGGAGGAAGACTATATGGGGATTCCTTGGTAGCTCAGAGATAAAAGAATCCGCTGCCAATGCAGGAAACATGGTTCAATCCCTGATCCTGGAAGATCCCACATGCCTTGGAGCAACTAAGCCTGTGTGCCACAACTGTTGAGCCTGTGCTCTAGAGCCCAGGAGCCACAGCTACTGAGCCCACCTGCAGCAACTACTGAAGCCTGCACACCCTAGAGCCCGGGCACCGCAACTTTAGAGGAGCTTCCCCTTGCCACAACGGGAGAGAAAGCCCTCTCAGCAATGAAAACCCAGTACAGCCAAAAATAAATAAATAAAATAAAATAAAAGAATATAGACAAAGTAAAAAATTGTGGACCAAACAATGGCACATATATGGATACTATAAACTCTTTTATAGCAGGGCCATTTTTGTGCATCCACATAGTCCCTGCAGTGCCTTACACATTGTAGGAACCTAGCAATAAAAAAATAAAAGCATGGATTAAATTAAACCAGTTTATAAAAACAAAGTCATTATTTTATAATTAGGTTTAAGCTTAAACCTATTTTATAATTAGGTTTAAGCTTCCTGGGAGCACTATGATAGTTCGATTTATTTTGAATTCCAGAAAAAGACAACCATGAGTGGGGAACACTCCCTATGTTTCTATAATTCTGAATTCTTATTCATGTGCTCATACAACATATATTAAATGTCTAGTTGGTAGGGGGCTGGCCAACTTATTAGCACCATTTATTTTTCTAAAAGAAGCACTTACAGAAGTCATTTGAGGAGGACAATGCATGTTTTGACCAATTTCAGAATAATTTAAAAAAAAAGTCGTCACACAAAACAAAGACACTGTAGCCAGCATGATCTCTGATCTAATGCTAGTTCTTCAATTTTTCATTACTGCCTTCCTCACTGCTGTATGAACAGTGGGTGGCATTCAGCAAAAGCTGATTAATGCAGGGATTTCAAATTGCTGAAAACTGAAGGAATGTGCCCCCATGCTGACAATTTGTTAATCAAAAATTGTCATTTCTACCACCATGCAAGCTCTAACTCATCTAATTTTCTTCCCAGATGCAGTATTATATATTCCCCTTTCAATGAGATTGAATGCTTTTTTCCTAACAGTAAAAAGATAATATGGGTTCAACAAGAGGCAAAATCTCTCCAAAAAAATCAATTTCTAAAGTGGAGGGAACACATATTTCGTTCATATTTGCTACTTCTTGTATCAAGCTGATTAAGAATCCATAGATTTGTGTGGACTCTGAACTCTTACAAGTTTATTTTAAAAAAGCATTTTCTTGATTATCAATTATATTTTTAAAGAAAAGTAGATATGTGTATTCATTCTAGTAGTTGGCAACCCACTCCAGTGTTCTTGCCTGGAGAATTCCAGGGTCGGCAGAGCCTGGTGGGTTGCCATCGTGGGGTCACACAGAGTCAGACACGACTGAAGTGAATTAGCAGCAGTGACAGAGGATGAGATGGCTGGATGGCATCACTGACTCGATGGATGTGAGTCTGAGTGAACTCTGGGAGTTGGTGATAGACAGGGAGGCCTGGTGTGCTACGATTCATGGGGTCGCAAAGAGTCAGACACGACTGAGTGACTGAACTGAACTGAGCATTATCAAGGCTTCAGAGCAGTTGGCACATATTAGCCTATACAAAGTGGCCATCTTAACATGGACACATGACAACTATCAGAACAACCATATTTAGGAGGCAGAATGGACTCAAGGAGGGCTTCCCAGGTGGCACAAGTGGTAAAGAACCCATCTGCCAATGCAGGTAGATGTAAGAGATGCAGGTTCTATCCCTGGTTCCAGAAGATCTCCTGGAGGAGGGCACGACAACACATTCCAGTATTCTGCTTGGAGAATCCCTTGGACAGAGGAGTCTGGCAGGTTGCAGTCCAAAGGGTTGCACAGAGTTTGACACACCTGAAGCAACTTAGAACACACATACACACACACAGAGACTCAAAGAACAGAAAAAGGACATAAGGTCCTGTGGCTCCTAAACTACAGGGGACATGGGCCAAAACTCTCCTAGTGGTTCTCATCACCCTTTCCTCTTGATGTGAGGTCAAGGACACTTCCCTTCCCCATAAGGATATACCAGTGACTCATTTCAAGATAGTCCCTCCCCCCAACTCCAACTTCCACTTCTCATACAAGCTGAGGGTAGGTGTTTGCCATTCTGCAAAACTAATATCACACTCCCTTAATATGCCCTATGTGGGTGGCCTAGTATCTTTTTTATATATACAAGTTAACTTTATTTCTTTGTATCAGCAATAAAAGATTAGAAAAAATTTTAATGGAAAGGTATACTTCATTTACAAATTGGAATTGATCTAAGCAATTCCAATAAAAAGCGAAGTAGGTATTTTGTTGTTGCTGTTGTTGTTGTTGTTGTTCAGTCACTAAGTCATGTCTGACTCTTTGTGACCCTGTGAACTGCAGCACACCAGGCTTCCCTGTCCTTCACTATCTCCCAGAGTTAGCTCAGACTCATGTCCATTGAATCAGTGATGCCATCCAGCCATCTCATCCTCTGTCATCCCCTTCTCCTCCTGCCCTCGATCTCTCCCAGCATCAGGGTCTTTTTCAGTGAGTCAGCTCTTCACATCAGGTAGCCAAAGTATTGGAGCTTCAGCTTAAACATCAGTCCTTTCAATGAATATTCAGGACTGATTTCCTTTAGGATTGACGGTTTTCATCTCCTTGCTCTCTAAGGGACTGTCAAGAGTCTTCTATCAATTATTTGGTGCTCAGCCTTTTTAATGGTCCAACTCTCACATCCATACATGGCTACTGAAAAAACCATAGCTTTGACTAGACGGACCTTTGTCAGCAAATGTTTATAAATGCTGACAATTCTTCCAAACTAACTTAAAGTTCTGCAAAGAATTTAAGAAGAAAATTCTAGAGAAAATTCCCATATTTCTTAGATGTGTTGCTATTTGCTTCTATTCACTGATCTGAAACTCAAAGAACAAAGCCAAGGAAAAGAGTGTCTACCACTACAAAGGGATTTTTTTGAAAAATCTAATGGAATTATATCCAACACTTCTTCTCTGCTCTGTAATTCATGTAAAGACAAAATATTTTCATTATGGAGGGCAGTCCTACGATGGCAGAGGAATAGGACAGGGAGACCACTTTCTCCCCCACAAATTCATTTAAAAAAAAAAAAAACATTTAAACGCTGAGTAAATTCCACAGAACAACTTCTGAATGCCAGCAGAGGACATCAGGCACCCAGAAAAGCAGCCCATTGTCTTCAAAAGGAGGTAGGAAAAAATATAAAAGACAAAAATAGAGACAAAAGAGGTAGGGACAGAGCTCCATCCCAGGAAGGGAGTCTTAAAAAAGAAAGAAGTTTCCAAACACCAGGAAACACTCTCATTGTTGAGTCTGTGGTGAGCCTTGGAACCACAGAGGGCAACATAACCTGGAGGAAAAATAAATAAATAATTAAAACCCATAGATTACATGCCCAATGGTAACTCCAGCGGAGAAGCAGCACAGATGCCTGCACCTGCCACTAGCAAGCAGGGGCTGGGCAGGGAGGCCTGGGCTGCTTTGCTTAGAGTAAGGACCAGGCCTGAATGCCCCAAGGGCAATCTGAGGGAACTAACTTGGGCCAGCAAACCAGACTGGGATAGCTACCATGCAAAAAGCCCTAACCTAAGACACCGCCAGGCCCACGCACAGAACAAAGGACTGAGCAGAGCTAGCCGGCTGCTGACCATCCCCCTCCGGTGACAGGCAGCCAGAGCCAGAAGGGGGCAATCGTGGCCCCAAACGGGCATTATCTACCAAACTGCAAGCAGGCTTCATCGCTAACTAAGACTTCTTGGGATTCTAGATGGTCAACATCCACCTGAGAAGGTGCACCAGTTGTACACCCAGAAAACCGAGCGGCAGGGACGGGGGAGGCGATAAGTTGTAGCGACCATGCTCACTAAACACCTGGTCACCTGAGCTGCTCGGATCTGGGAATGGCACAAAACACAGGCCCAACTGAGTCTGCTCCTCTGAGGACTACCCGAGTACCTGAACCTGAGGGGCTTAGACCTGGGAAGTGCATACAACCCAGGGCCAGCCTCAGACAGTTCCCAGCAGAGCAACCTAGAGCCTAAACAGTGTTGACAGGGAAAGCACACACGCCGTGAGTGGAGGCAAACCCAGTGTGGCTGAGACACTGCAAGCACATGCCAGTGTTATTTGTTTGCAGCGTCCCTCCCTCCCCAGAGCACGACTGAACAAGTGTCAGGGCAGAAATTAGACACTGAAGAGAACAGCAAACAGAAGAAGCTAAAACAGTGGGAACTTTCTTGGACATGACAGGTGCAATAGATTAAAACTCTGTAGTTAGTACTGACTAAATAGGAAGGGGCCTATGGATCTTGAGAAATATAAGCCAGATCAAGGAACTATCCAAAAATGAATTGACCCCACACTGCCCACAACAACACCAGAGAAAGTCCTAGATATATTTTTACTATTTTTACTATGATTCTTTATTTCTTTAATTTTTAAGTCCTACCCCTTTTTCATTTTTATAACCTACTATTACTTTGCAAAAAAAGAGAGAGACCCTATTTTTTAAAGCAAACTTCATATATATATATATTTTTTATAAATTTTGTGACTCTTTTTTTCTTTAATATTGCATTTTTTAAAATCCAACCTCTACTCTAGATTTTTAATCTTTGCTTTTTGGTATTTGTTATCAATTTTGTACTTTTAAGAACCCAATCTTCAGTACCAATTTTTACTTGGGAGCAAGATTACTGGCTTGACTGCTCTCTCCCCCTTTGGACTGTCCTTCTTCTCTACCAGGTCGCCTCTATCTCCTCCCTCCCCCTTCTCTTCTCTACACACTTTGTGAATCTCTTTGTGTGTTCCAGATGGTGGAGAACACTTAAGGAACTGATTACTGGCTGGATCTGTCTCTCTCCTTTTGATTCCCCTCTTTATCCTCCTGGCCACCTCTGTCACCTTCCTCCCTCTTCTCTTCTCTCTATAACTCTGTGAACATCTCTGAGTGGTCCAGTTGTGGAGTGCACATAAGGAAGTGATTACTGGCTAGCTTGCTCTCTCCTCCTTTGATTCCACCTCATCTCATTTGGGTCACCTCTATCTTCCTCTTCCCTCTTCTCTTCTCCATGTAACTCTGTGAACCTCTCTGGGTGTCCCTTACTGTGGAGAAACTTTTCATCTTTAACCTAGATGTTTTATCAACAGTGTTGTATAGATGGAGAAGTCTTGTGGCTACTGTAAAAATTAGACTGAAAACCAGAAGCAGGAGCCTTAAGTCCAAATCCTGAGAACACCAGAGAACTCCTGACTTCAGGGAACATTAATCGACAGGAGCTCATCAAATGCCTCCATACCTACACTGAAACCAAGCAACACCCAAGGGCCAACAAGTTCCAGAGCAAGACATACCATGCAAATTCTCCAGCAACACAGGAACACAGCCCTGAGCTCCAATATACAGGCTGCCCAAAGTCACTCAAAACCCACTGACATCTCGTAACTCATTACTGGACACTTCATTGAACTCCAGAGAGAAGAAATCCAGTTCCACCCACCAGAACACCGACACAAGCCACCCTAACCAGGAAACCTTGACAAGCCACCCGTACAACCCCACCCACAGCTAGGAAACTCCACAACAAAGAGAACTCCACAAATTCCCAGAATACAGAAAGGTCACCCCAAACACAGCAATATAAACAAGATGAAGAGAAAGAGGAATACCCAGCAGGTACAGGAACAGGATAAATGCCCATGAAACCAAACAAAAGAGGAAGAGATAGGGAATCTACCTGATAAAGAATTCTGAATAATGATAGTGAAAATGATTCAAAATCACAAAAACAAAATGGAATCACAGATAAATAGCCTAGAAGCAAGGATTGAAAAGATGCAAGAAAGGTTTAACAAGGACCTAGAAGAAGCAAAAAAGTGTCAATATATAATGAATAATGCAATAAATGAGATAAAAAACACTCTGGAGGGAGCAAATAGTAAAATAATGGAGGCAGAAGATAGGATTAGTGAGGTAGAAGATAGAATGGTAGAAATAAATGAATCAGGGAGGAAAAAGGAAAAATGAATTAAAAGAAATGAGGACAATCTCAGAGACCTCTGGGACAATGTTAAATGCCCCAACATTCAAATCATAGGAGTCCCAGAAGAACAAGACAAAGAGAAAGATCATGAGAAAAGACTTAAGGAGATAATAGTCAAAAACGTCCCTAAAATGGGGAAGGAAATAATCACCCAAGTCCAAGAAACACAGAGAGTCCCAAATAAGATAAACCCAAGGTGAAACAGCCCAAGACACATATTAATCAAATTAACAAAGATCAAACACAAACAACAAATATTAAAAGCAGCAAGGGAAAAACAACAAATAACACACAAGGGGATTCCCATAAGGGTAATAGCTCATCTTTCAATAGAAACTCTTCAGGCCAGAAGGAACTGGCAGGACATACTTAAAGTGATGGAAGAAAATAACCTACAGCCCAGATTACTGTACCCAGCAAGGATCTCATTCAAATATGAAGGAAAAATCAAAAGCTTTACAGACAAGCCAAAGCTGAGACAATTCAGCACCACCAAACCAGCTCTCCAACAAATGCTAAAGGATATTCTCTAGACAGGAAACAAAAAAAGGGTGTATAAACCAGAACCCAAAACAATAAAGTAAACGGCAACGGAATCATACTTATCAATAATTACCTTAAACATAAATGGGTTGAATGCCCCAACCAAAAGACAAAGACTGGCTGAATGGATACGAAAACAAGACCCCTATATATGTTGTCTACAAGAGACCCACCTCAAAACAAGGGACACATACAGGCTGAAAGTGAACAGATGGAAAAAGATATGCCATGCAAATAGAGACCAAAAGAAAGCAGGAGTAGCAATACTCATATTAGATAAAATAGACTTTAAAACAAAGGCTGTGAAAAGAGACAAAGATGGACACTACTTAATGATCAAAGGATCAATCCAAGAAGAAGATATAACAATTATAAATATATATGTGCCCAAAATAGGAGCACCGCAATATGTAAGACAAATGCTAACAAGTATGAAAGGGGAAATTAACAATAACACAATAATAGTGAGAGACTTTAATACCCCACTCACACCTATGGACAGATCAACTAAACAGAAAATTAACAAAGAAACACAAACTTTAAATGATGCAATAGACCAGTTAGACCTAATTGATATCTATAGGACATTTCACCCCAAAACAATGAATTTCACCTTTTTCTCAAGTGCACACAGAACCTTGTCCAGGATAGATCACATTCTAGGCCATAAATCTAGCCTAGGTAAATTCAAAAAAATTGAAATCATTCCAAGCTTCTTTTCTGACCACAATACAGTAAGATTAGATCTCAGTTACAAGAGAAAAACTATTAAAAATTCCACCATATGGAGGCTGAACAACACGCTGCTGAATAACCAACAAATCAAAGAAGAAATCAAAAAAGAAATCAAAATATGCATAGAAGCAAATGAAAATGAAAAGACAACAACCCAAAACCTGTGGGACACCGTAAAAGCAGTGCTAAGGGGAAGGTTCATAGCAATACAGGCATACTTCAAGAAACAAGAAAAAAAGTCAAATAAATAACCTAACTCTACACCTAAAGCAACTAGAAAAGGAACAAATGCAGAACCCCAGGGTTAGTAGAAGGAAAGAAATCTTAAAACTTAGGCCAGAAATAAATGCAAAAGAAACAAAAGAGACCAAAGCAAAAATCAACAAAGCCAAAAGCTGGTTCTTTGAAAGGATAAATAAAATTGACAAACCATTAGCCAGATCCATCAAGAAACAAAGGGAGAAAAATCAAATCAATAAAATTAGAAATGAAAATGGAGAGATCACAACAGACAACACAGAAATACAAAGGATCATAAGAGACTACTATCAGCAATCATATGCCAATAAAATGGACAATGTGGAAGAAATGGACAAATTCTTAGAAAAGTACAACTTTCCAAAACTGAGCCAGGAAGAAACAGAAAATCTTAACAGACCCATCACAAGCACGGACATTGAAACGGTAATCAGAAATCTTCCAGCAAACAAAAGCCCAGGTCCAGACGGCTTCACAGCTGAATTCAACCAAAAATTTAGAGAAGAGCTAACACCTATCCTACTCAAACTCTTCTAGAAAATTGCAGAGGAAGGTAAACTTCCAAACTCATTCTATGAGCCATCATCATCCTAATACCAAAACCTGACAAAGATGCCACAAAAAAAGAAAACTACAGGCCAATATCACTGATGAACATAGATGCAGAAATCCTTAACAAAATTATAGCAATCAGAATCCAACAACACATTAAAAACATCATACATCATGACCAAGTGGGCTTTATCCCAGGGATGCAAGGATTCTTCAATATCCGCAAATCAATCAATGTAATACACCATATTAACAAATTGACAAATAAAAGCCATATGATTATCTCAATAGATGCAGAGAAAGCCTTTGACAAAATTCAACATCCATTTATGATAAAAAAAAAAAAACCTCTCCAGAAAGCAGGAATAGAAGGAACATACCTCAACATAATAAAAGCTATCTATGACAAACCCACAGCAAACATTATCCTCAAAGGTGAAAAATTGAAAGCATTTCCCTTAAAGTCAGGAACAAGACAAGGGTGCCCACTTTCACCACTACTATTCAACGTAGTTTTGGAAGTATTGGCCACAGCAATCAGACCAGAAAAAGAAATAAAAGGAATCCAAATTGGAAAAGAAGTAAAACTCTCACTGTTTGCAGATGACATGATCCTCCACATAGAAAACCCTAAAGACTCCACCAGAAAATTACTAGAGCTAATCAATGAATATACTAACGTTGCAGGATATAAAATCAACACACAGAAATCCCTTGCATTCCTATACACTAATGAGAAAATAGAAAGAGAAATTAAGGAAACAATTCCATTTCATTGCAATGAAAAGAATAAAATACTTAGGAATATATCTACCTAAAGAAACTAAAGACCTATATATAGGAAACTATAAAACACTGATGAAAGAAATCAAAGAAGACACTAATGGAGAAATATACCATGTTCATGGATTGCAAGAATCAATATAGTGAAAATAAGTATACTACCCAAAGCAATTTATAGATTCAATGCAATCCCTATCAAGCTACCAACGGTATTTTTCACAGAGCTAGAACAAATAATTTCAGTTTGCATGGAAATACAGAAAACCTCGAATAGCCAAAGCAATCTTGAGAAAGAAGAATGGAACTGGAGGAATCAACCTGCCTGACTTTATGCTCTACTACAAAGCCACAATCGTCAAGACAGTATGGTACTGGTACAAAGACAGAAATATAGATCAATGGAACAAAATAGAAAACCCAGAGATAAATCCACGCACCTATGGACACCTTATCTTTGACAAAGGAGGCAAGAATATACAATGGAGAAAGACAATCTCTTTAACTAGTGGTGCTGGGAAAACTGGTCAACCACTTGTGAAAGAATGAAACTAGAACACTTTCTCACACCACACAGAAAATAAACTCAAAATGGATTAAACATCTAAACATAAGACCAGAAACTATAAAATTCCCAGAGGAGAACATAGGCAAAACACTCTCTGACATAAATCACAGCAGGATCCTCTATGACCCACCTCCCAAATATTGGATATAAAAGTAAAAATAAACAAATGGGACCTAATTAAAATTAAAAGCTTCTGCACAACAAAGGAAACTATAAGCAAGGTAAAAAGACAGCCTTCTGAATGGGAGAAAATTATAGCAAATGAAGCAACTGACAAAGAATTAATCTCAAAAATTTACAAGCAACTCCTGCAGCTCAACTCCAGAAAAGTAAATGACCCAATCAAAAAAATAGGCCAAAGAACTAAACAGACATTTCTCCAAAGAAGACACACAGATGGCTAACAAACACATGAAAAGATGCTCACCATCACTCATTATCAGAGAAATGCAAATCAAAACCACAATGAGGTACCAATTCACACCAGTCAGAATGGCAGCTATCCAAAAGTCTACAAGCAATAAATGCTGGAGAGGGTGTGGAGAAAAGCAAACCCTCTTACACTGTTGGTGGGAATACAAACTAGTACAGCCACTATGGAGAATAGTGTGGAGATTCCTTAAAAAACTGGAAATAGAACTGCCTTATGACCTAGCAATCCTACTGCTGGGCATACACACTGAGGAAACCAGAATTGAAAGACACGTGTGTGCCCCAATGTTCATCGCAGCACTGTTTATAATAGCCAGGACATGGAAGCAACCTAGATGTCCATCAGCACATGAATAGATAAGAAAGCTGTGGTACATATACACAATGGAGTATTACTCAGCCATTAAAAAGAATACATTTGAATCAGTTCTAATGAGGTGGATGAAACTGGAGCCGATTATACAGAGTGAAGTAAGCCAGAAAGAAAAACAACAACACAGTATACCCATGCATATATATGGAATTTAGAAAGATGGTAATGATAACCCTGTATGCAAGACAGCAAAAGAAACACAGTTGTATAAAAGTCTTTTGGACTCTTGGGAGAGGGCGAGGGTGGGGTGATTTGGGAGAATGGCATTGAAACATGTATAATATCATATGTGAAATAAATCGCCAGTCCAGGTTCAATACATGATACAGGATGCTCGGGGCTGGTGCACTGGGATGACCCAGAGGGATGGTAGTATGGGGAGGGAGGTGGGAGGGGCGTTCAGGATGGGGAACACGTGTACACCCATGGCAGTTTCACATTGATGTATGGCAAAACCAATACAATATTGTAAAGTAATTAGCCTCCAATTAAAATAAATAAATTTTTATTAAAAATATATTTTTATTATGAAACATTTAGCCATTCTAAACTCTTTAATAATGATGGTGACAGCTTCAATATAATGGTTTTTATTCCACATTATTTTATTATTTTAAATTCATACTCTAATATTTTGTTAACCACAATTTCAGCAAAATCAATGGGTTCTACCCCCTATACTCGTCAGTTACCTTTAAATAAAAATGAAGAGAAAAATCAAGTAGTTATCTATGTCAAACTATATACTCTTAATTCTTGTCAGATGATTTACAAATAGTGCCTTTGGGGACAAGATGGCTCAGGGTAAAATCAATAAAAATTCATCACTAGTATGGGAATGAATTTTAAGTACCTTGACTTACAGTCCATTCAAGGTAATTTTAAAATGATGTAGCTGCTTTGGAAAAGAGTCTATCTATTCCCCAGAATACAGAGTTCCGATATGACCCTGCAATTCTATTCCTAGGTACACAGCCAGGAGGAGTGAAAACAAATATATATTCATACAAACACATATCCACGCAAATGCTCATAGCAATATGATCATAGAATGTCCAGAGCCATGTTAGGCATTACTGACAAAATGGAGGCATGGCCCCAACGCCCTCTCCTCATCTTGCAGGCACAGCCCCAGGATAAAGGAGTTAGGCCTTGTGATTCTGACTTGTTCTTTCCTTTCTTTGGTTGAGTTGGCTGGAAAGAATGTTAAAGTGCTTGAGAGAAGCAGGAGAAAGCACAAAGCCTTCTACAGTTGTGCCCAGAAAATAATCTATAAAGTAACCATTGACATTTGTTCAAGGATCTTTATAAAGAATGTCCCAGGATGAGCACTAGGCTGCAGCTTGAGGCCATGGGAAGGATTGTTATCTGAGACCTGTTTGTGAGGGAAATATTTATGGCAAAAGAAGATTGTTGAGTTTAGGGTTTAGGAATAATTAAGAATAGCTAACGGGTGAATTTAACTCAGATGACCATTATATCTACTACTGTGGGAAGGAATCCCTCAGAAGAAATGGAGTAGCCATCATGGTCAACAAAAGAGTCCAAAATGCAGTACTTGGATGCAATCTCAAAAACGACAGAATGATCTCTGTTCATTTCCAAGGCAAACCATTCAATATCACAGTAATCCAGGTCTATCCCCCAACCAGTAATGCTGAAGAAGCTGAAGTTGAACGGTTCTATGAAGACCTACAAGACCTTTTAGAACTAACACCCAGAAAAGATGTCCTCTTCATTATAGGGGACTGGAATGCAAAAGCAGGAAGTCAAGAAACACCTGGAGTAACAGGCAAATTTGGCCTTGGAATGCAGAATGAAGCAGGGCAAGGCTAATAGAGTTTTGCCAAGAAAATGCACTGGTCATAGCAAACACGCTCTTCCAACAACACAAGAGTAGACTCTACACATGGACATCACCAGATGGTCAACACCGAAATCAGATTGATTATATTCTTTGCAGCGAAAGATGGAGAAGTTCTAGACAGTCAACAAAAACAAGACCAGGAGCTGACTGTGGCTCAGATCATGAACTCCTTATTACCAAATTCAGACTTAAATTGACGAAAGTAGGGAAAACCGCTAGACCATTCAGGTATGACCTAAATCAAATCCCTTATGATTATACAGTGGAAGTGACAAATATATTTAAGGGACTAGATCTCATAGATAGAGTGACTAATGAATTACGGAATGAAGTTCATGACATTGTACAGGAGACAGGGATCAAGACCATCCCCATGGAAAAGAAATGCAAAAAAGCAAAATGGCTGTCTGGGAAGGCCTTACAAATAGCTGTGAAAAGAAGAGAGGCAAAAAGCAAAGGAGAAAAGGAAAGATAAAGCATCTCAATGCAGAGTTCCAGAGAATAGCAAGAAGAGATAAGAAAGCCTTCTTCAGCGATCAATGCAAAGAAATAGAGGAAAACAACAGAATGGAAAAGACTAGAGATCTCTTCAAGAAAATTAGAGATACCAAAGGAACATTTCATGCAAAGATGGGCTCGATAAAGGACAGAAATGGTATGGACCTAACAGAAGCAGAAGATATTAACAAGAGGTGGCAAGAATACACATAAGAACTGTACAAAAAAGATCTTCATGGTAATCATGATGGTATGATCACTCATCTACAGCCAGACATCCTGGAATGTGAAGTCAAGTGGGCCCTAGAAAGCATCACTACAAACAAAGCCTGTGGAGGTGATGGAATTCCAGTAGAGCTAATTCAAATCCTGAAAGATGATGCTGTGAAAGTGGTGCACTCAATATGCCAGCAAATTTGGAAAACTCAGCAGTGGCAACAGGACTGGAAAAGGTCAGTTTTCATTCTAATCCCAAAGAAAGGCAATGTAAAAGAATGCTCAAACTACCGCACAATTGCACTCATCTCACATGCTAGTAAAATAATGCTCAAAATTCTCCAAGCCAGGCTTCAGCAATACGTGAACTGTGAACTTCCTGATGTTCAAGCTGGTTTTAGAAAAGGCAGAGGAACCAGAGATCAAATTGCCAACATCCACTGGATCATCAAAAAAGCAAGAGAGTTCCAGAAAAACATCTATTTCTGCTTTATTGACTATGCCAAAGCCTTTGACTGTGTGGATCACAATAAACTGTGGACAATTCTGACAGAGATGGGAATACCAGACCACCTGACCTGCCTCTTGAGAAATCTGTATGCAGGTCAGGAAGCAACAGCTAGAACTGGGCATGGAAAAACAGACTGGTTCCAAATAGGAAAAGGAGTATGTCAAGGCTGTATATTGTCACCCTGCTTATTTAACTTATATGCAGAGTACATCATGAGAAACACTGGACTGGAAGAAACACAAGCTGGAATCAAGATTGCTGGGAGAAATATCAATAACCTCAGATATGCAGATGATACCACCCTTATGGCGGAAAGTGAAGAGGAGCTAAAAAGCCTCTTGATGAAAGTGAAAGAGAAGAGTGAAAAAGTTGGCTTAAAGCTCAACATTCAGAAAACGAAGATCATGGCATCCGCTCCCATCACTTCATGGGAAATAGATGGGGAACCAGTTAAAACAGTGTCAGACTTTATTTTTGGGGGCTCCAAAATCACTGCAGATGGTGACTGTAGCCATGAAATTAAAAGATGCTTACTCCTTGGAAGAAAAGTTATGACCAACCTAGATAGCCTATTCAAAAGCAGAGACATTACTTTGCCAACAAAGGTCCATCTAGTCAAAGCTATGGTTTTTCCAGTAGTCATGTATGGATGTGAGAGTTGGACTGTGAAGAAGGCTGAGCGCCAAAGAATTGATGCTTTTGAAATGTGGTGTTGGAGAAGACTCTTGAGAGTCCCTTGGACTGCAAGGAGATCCAACCAGTCCATTCTGAAGGAGATTGGCCCTGGGATTTCTTTGGAAGGAATGATGCTAAAGCTGAAGCTCCAGTACTTTGGCCACCTCATGTGAAGAGTTGACTCATTGGAAAAGACTCTGATGCTGGGAGGGATTGGGGGCAGGTGGAGAAGGGGACGACAGAGGATGAGATGGCTGGACGGCATCACCGACTCGAAGGACATGAGCTGAGTGAACTCTGGGAGATGGTGATGGACAGGGAGGCCTGGTTTGCTGCGATTCATGTGGTCGCAAAGAGTCGGACACGACTGAGAGACTGAACTAAACTGCTAATGGGCACAGGGTTTCTTTAGTGGTATAAAATTCAATAGAGGGCTTCCCTGCTGGCTCAGTGGTAAAGAATCTGCCTCCCAGTGCAGGAAACATGAGTTTGATCCCTGGTCCAGGAGGATCCAGCATGTTATGGAGCAACTAAGCCTGTGTACCACAACTACTGAGCCTGTGCCCTAGAGCCCAAGAGCTGCAACTATTGAGCTCTCACTGCTCGAGCCCATGCTCGGCAACAAGAGAACCCACCACACTGAGAAGCCCACAGACCACTAAAGAGTGGTGGTGTGTGGTAGAAAGCGGTACTCTCTACCACAACTAGAGAGTAACCTACACTCTCTGCAACTAGAGAAAAGGTTGTGCGGCAATGAAGACCCAGCACAGCCAAAAATAAATAAATAGAATTATAAAAAATATTTTAAATTTGATAGAAGTGATAATTCTACAATTCAGTAAATATACTAAAAATCACTGCATTATACACTTTTAAGGGGTGCTGTAGTTTGTAAATTATATCTCAATAAACCAGTTATTTCTTTAACACATGTAAATCCAAGACATAAAAATAAGTACAGTTAATATTTTCAGTGTTGCAAATTATCTCCTAGTGGGTATCCACCAGTCAATCCATTCAAAAATGGCCCCATCAGTTGTTGCTGCAACTACAGCTTGGGATGCCTCTAAGCCTTGTTCTCTATATGCAGAAAACATGACATGCTTTCTGCTTCATAGGTCTGTTAAGGTAGACAATGCCTCAAGAACTTTTCTTCCAAGTTTCCCCTCAATCTTTAGTTGACATCACGCTTCCTGCTCTCTTGTAAATATTCATTAATGAGTATATCAGGCTTCCCTGGTGACTCAGTGGGTAAAGAATCCTCCTGCAATGCAGGACACTTAGGAGATGCAGGTTCAATCCCTGGGTTGGGAAGATCCCCTGGAGGAGAGAGCATGGAAACCCACTCCAGTATTCTTGCTTAGGAAATCCTATGGACAGAGCAGCCTGGTGGGCTACAGTCTAGGGGTCGCAAAAGAGTCTGACACAACTTAGTGACTAAACCATGACCACGGTGAATTTATCACTGGTGGAGAGCCTATTGGTCAGTAAGTAACAACTACAATTTCCCTAGGAGACCAACAGCTTTACTCAGTTCAGTTGCTCAGTCATGTCCGACTCTTTGTAACCCCATGGACCGCAGCAAGCCAGGCTTCCCTGTCTTCCCTGTCCATCACCAACTCTCGGAACTGACACAAACTCAGGTCCATCGAGTCGGTGATGCCATCCAACAGCTTTACTAGGCTCCTAAGAATGTAAATTAAATATACATAAATTTATGGAAATATATGGATAAATATTATATACAGAAACCATTTTATATTTCTTAATTAAAACTGATATTAAAAATATATAAAACAATAATAGTAAGACAAGTCCATAACCCACATAAAACTGATTTTATTTATACATGCATGCATGTCTTTTATGTGCTAATAGAATTTTTATAGTTGCAATCAGAACATAATAATATGCATCCTGTTTAATAATATTTGCGTGGTTTCATAACAAACCCTTTGCACAAAGTGAAAATGCAAGCAATCATTCTCCTAATATTAAATATTATAAAGTTAGATTGAATATCTTTAGCATATAAATATAGAGAGAATATAGAAATATTCACTATTTATATCTATTAATCTATACATATGAAATATTAATATTTAACCTTGGCTACTTCATTAGGATAAATTTATGCCTGAGGTATCATATGCCCTTATTACAAATTAACATGTTACCTCCAAAAGGTTACTAATTTAAAGAGCCGCTACAAGGAATATGTACCAATTCTACGATAACACTGCTGATACTGTATGCTTTTTTTGACTATTTTAGTTGGCATGTTTTAGCTGTCCAGAGTTATTTATTTCACTTATTCATCCATACAGTAATAAGACTTTAAGATCTTGCAGTAATAAGATTTTACTTTTTATTTGTGGCCCTCTAATCATTTATTTACTCAATACTGATTATATACCTATTATCTGTGAGTGTCATGTGCTCAGTCATGTCCAACTCTTTGTGACCCCATGCATTGTAGCCCTCCAGACTCCTCTGTCCATGAGATTCTCCAAGAAAGAATACTGGAATGGGTTGCATTTCCTTCTCTAGGGGATTTTCCTGACCCAGGGATTGAACCCACGTCTCCTATGTCTCCTGCATTGCAGGTGGATTCTTTGCCGGCTGAGCCATCAGGCATTCTCTGTGAAGTATCAGAAAATGTCCCTGTCCTCTCAGAGCTTACAATCTAGTGAAATGCATTGATACCCTCTTTTTTATTAATCCTTCCAAGTTTGAATGTCTTCTTTATAAATGTGAACTTTAAAAAATATTATATATATCAGCCCCTTTGGATTTTTTTAGTGGTACAGAAATCTCAAATACATATATTCTTGAAGCTATCAATCATCCATTTATACCTTTTTAACTTTCTTCCAAAAGGAATGTTATCCTCCTTCTAGATATTTCATAAATGATTTAATCTTTGTCAATTTCTATTATAATTTGGTTCAATGTTTACATTTTTATTCCATATGGATTGACTTTGAAACACAATAAAGGAGGGATTCACCTTAAACTACTGAAATGTTACCCTGTTTCTATAATACCCTATCTTAAACAACACTTCCTGAACCTCTCTAAACATACAGAGTTTTATATACATATAATTGTCTATGTTGGTACTCTCTAGTCTATTGTATTAATTGACATTCCTATTATTATTACAGTAAATACTATTTGGGAAATTGCAGGTTTATGGACTAACCTTGATAGTACACATAAAAAAAGAACATAAGTTAGTATGTAATGAAAAATAAGAATCATAAAAACTGAGTAAGTCGAAGTAGGTAGATAAGGGCTGTGAAATATTTGTCTTAAAAGTTAATATTGATAAATGTATTGCTAGGTCTGTCTTCAAGTGAGATTTCCTATAATAGTGGAACATAATTTAGTAGACAACAAAAAGGACAATTATGAATGTTCAGAAAGACTAGAGACAGCAAAATAATAACAGATGAGTTCATGCTGATAATAATAAAAATAGAGCCATACCAATAAATATTAAAAAAACTTGCTCCCTGAAGTCAGAAGCTAGATCTGCAGGGACAGGGTCTACTGGATAATGCTTTACAGAATGATATAGAAATTCATGAAAAGCTTAATTAGGTACAGTTTGGAACCCAGAAGAGTTAGGAGGCTGGAAATTCAGTAGGGAGTGTTGAAGCGGCCATAAGGGATTTTTTTATATGACGGGACTGAAAAGGAGAGCATTAAATGCTAAGAGGCAGGGAGGGAAGAAGGCAGGAAGGAAAGGAGAGATGGCTATAGGCTAAGGCAGCAACAAACTGCTTCTTAAAAAGTAAGATGAAAGATACTTAAAAGAATAGTTTTTGGTAGAGAATATACAAAACTAGACCATTATTGAACAGAGCTGACCTATTTTAAGACATATATGAAATTTAATTTTTAGTTATTTTATGAAACTTAAAGTACTAAAAACAACTATAATGAATTGTCCAAGGCTACAGAACTGGTGTCAATGCTACATGCATTAATTTGCTTTTCCCAAACATTTAAGGCATTTAAAGCTTCCAGGGCATGGTTGCTTTTCTGCCTGTATCCACTGACCAAACCACCCCAACAAGCTATTTTCAGGTGGTGCTATCACTGAAAACACCACCATTACCTTTCTTGTACATGAGATCAAGTTTACTCTTTGGGCATTTCTAGCTAAATGCCTTGTAATCCTGAGCTACAACATATAAACTGAAAATGCCAATCATGAAGATTCTCTAAAGAAAATATTATAACAAGAAAGTAATTACGTTGGAGGAGAGGTCTAGAAAACAGTGAACAACAAGCAGGGAGAGGAATAAAAGCAGTCTTATCCTGAAAATTAACTCATTTAAGTCTGACACCATGAAAATGCCCAAGTTGGCAAACAAAAGACTACACACTACGAGTGATTTGGGCCCCAAATCACAGTCAGAGCCTGCCAACTCTTCTAGCACAGTACTGCTCTTACCATCAGTATCCACATCACCAGGGATCTTGTGAGAACTGCAGAATCTGCATTTTAATAGCATCCCCAGGGGATCCATATGCACATGAAATGTTTAGAAGCACTGTATATTAAAATGTGATGTTTGCTGCTCTAGTACACACTCCTCCAAATATTTCTGTGCATAGAAACTATAGCAGAAAATGTATTTTTCAGGGATATAAGCTAAAAAGCTTATAGTATATGCATGCTCAGTTATGCCCAACTCTGCAACCCCATGGACTGTAGCCTGCCAGGATCCTCTGTCCATGGCATTTTCCAAGCAACAATATTGGAGTGGGTCTCCATGCTCTCCTCGAGGGGATCTTCCCAACCCAAGGATGGAACCCGTGTCTCTTTCATCTCCTGCATTGACAAGCAGATTCTTTACCCTTAAGGGTTCTATTAGTTAGCCAGTATTTGGATACTTTCAGTATAAGACAGCAGGTCATTAATTTCCCCCTCAAATTTAATACCGATGTGGTATGAAAATACAATAGCAGAGGAAACTAAAGATATAAATCAATGATATCAATGGTGTGTTTTAATCACTGGAAGGAATTAGTTCTGTTATGTAGATGGGTCATACTGAGAAATGATGGCCAGTGTGCTCATATAAGTGTCTCTGAAAGACATTAACCATCATATTAGAGACCTAGTTCCTGAGGGGAATCTTCCTCTCTAAGAGAATTCTCCCCTCAGGACTCTTCAGTGCTTCATTCCTAGATTCACTTTGGAGTCTTATAACATCCAGTAATTGAACTTGGCCCATCAGTATTATACCCTGTGGTGTCAAGGCATGAGTTGGGGGGCAGGGTGCAGAAAGAGAAAGAAATACACACTGGAGACTGGATTACCCATGCTCTACTTCCAACAAAGCAGAGTTACCATGCTGACTCAACGTTTTCAGTAGTAAATACACTAGTTCAGAGTTAGAAAACCAGGTAATGGGAACAAAGTCATGACTCAGTAAAGTAATGCTGAACTGGATAAATGTCTTCTAGACATTAAAAACTTAAATGCTGGGATGCGTGCATCTGCTTGGCTTTTAGCTTCTTTCGTGAAAGAGAATTGTAACAGTACACTGGTGAATGGTGAAAGAATCCAAATAGAATATGAGACCTATCAGCTGGCAAATATCAGACTAGATCTATCCTCTTTGTTCAAAGTTGAGTAAATTAGGAAAATTATATAAAATGAAGCATTTGAAAATCAAAGAATACCATTGTTCCAAAAATAGAGAAACAATTTTCTTACTAATACTATGAAATCAAATAAAAAACATGAAAGAAACTTTATAAAATTAAGAAAAAAAAATGATAAAAATAAACTGAGATGCCAGACTGATGTAAAGAGGTAGACAGCAAGGACACAATACAAACTTAAACCTAATATTGCAATAGTTAACTAAAGCCCATCTCAAAGACACTGCAGAGTAGAAGAAACAGAGATGATGATGATAAGATAAAGAGAGACAGCAATTAATTACACAGTTCCAACCAGCTGGTCACTGATATCATTGAGGAAAAAAAAAAAACAAACAAACATAGAAGTGAGCCTTCTAGCTAATGGCTGACTTAGGAAGTCAGCAAAGCATTTTCCTCAAAACAACTGCAAACAATAATCTGTGAAATATTTGTGCTTAAAAAAACAGCTGAACTTTAAGTAGGAACAGTGAGAGTCTGAAGCATTCTTGTCTGAAGCAGCTCCAATCACTCCCCAGCTCAGTAAGGTTCTGCCAGGGCAGGGGACAAGTTGTGCTAGGGTGGAAGGAAGTTCACCATGTGGAGTGATGGCAACACCCATGTCCAGTGGCATTGCTGGGAAGTGATGACCTCAGTGATGAGTGAATAAGGAGGGCCAATAACTGCCCAAGGTTGAGGTCATGACTGGGGCAAGTATATTTCTGGCTTAAGTTTGGCTAGAGCTGGGGCAGGGGGGTGGGAGTGGGCAAGGGGTGGTGTGGCTGGCAGCAGGGATCAACTGCAATTAAGAACAAAAGGACTTTGGGGGATGATGAAAATGTTCTGAAATCAAAAATCATTGAACAGTTTACCACTTAGCATGTGTAAATTGTATATGAAATTTTAAATTTAAAACTATATACCCAAAGGAAAACTTGCTAGGGTGAAAAAACAGTTTAAATCTACAGCTCTAATGAGCTCACCAAGCCCCTGGCAAAAATTAATTTAATGTTGCTCAGTTTTTAATTTGTCTTGACAACAGTTTCATTTTTGTGATTAAAAGCTATATAAAAAGAATTATCTTATCTATGCAGGAAGAGAAAGCCAAACAAAAAGATTACTTGTAAAGGAAGAACATTTACACTGAACTTGAACTTCTCCTGTGCAAAAGTAAATGTCATAATAATAAAATAAATTTTTACAGAATTTTAATAGGACAAATTGAGCTCTTGGAATTATATGCCAGGCTAAGAGGTAGCTCTTGTCAAGGAAATAGAAATATAATCCAATGTGCTCATTTGATGTACAAAAGAGTTAAGTGTATAGTTACAGCGGATTCCTCTGAATAGCAAACTACATACATCTCAGATGGAATTTGTCAATAATATTTTTCAACAATATTTCTTAGAAACACATCTGTTGCAAATCTGAGGACTCAAGTTCAGTTGTCTTCAGTGACCAGCAGGTAACACAAATACAGGAAAAAGGCCAGGTGTATTTCCATGGAATGCCAGAGTCACTATTTTGGGGGCTTAGTGCTGCTCTTAATACATAGTTTCTGCATCAGGGAAACTTTAGGGAATAATGAGGTCTGTGCTAAACTGGAGAAGGTTCCAGAAGATTGACACTTTTCAAGAATGAGAAACAAAAACCTTATTGCTGGGTCTTTAAATTTTTTCAAAAGAAATCAAATTACCTCGATTTTATATTAAAAAAATGTTCAATTCACTCATCCGAAAATAGCTTGTCCCCAGTCATTGGCTTTCATGCTGTGTTATGCCATGGAAGCCTTTCTTCAAATTAAATTCTCCATAAAACACAAAATATATGAGCCAGAACTAGATTATCTTTCAAATACCTGTGATTCTATGGAATCCTAAATAAGAGTTGTCTGAGTAATGAATGGTCTGTTATCTAGCTAGTCAGCATATTTACCTTATGCCAGTTTAATTCATTAGGTTAACTCAATTTAACACATATTAAGTGATTATTATGCACCAGACACTGTGCTTTTATGGATGCATGATCCCACCACTGAGAGTCATACATACCTATTTCAGGGCAGGGAAAGTAGAATAACACAGAGGATGTAGAAAACTCTGCTTCTAGAGGAAGACGTCAGCCAAGGGCACATTTCTACCATGTCTTAAAGGATGGGTTAAGTTTTGCAAAGTTAAAGTAGGACAGTGGGTGTCTGGAAAAGCCTGAAGAAACACACAGAGCTGTTAAAGTACATAGTACCTCCAGGGAAAACGAGACAGCTTGTACACAAAAGGAAGCAGCACCCAGAAATTAAGCATTAACCTGTTGAGTAACTGAGTTACAGTAAGCAGTCATCTTCTTACCGGATTTGCATGGAGGAGGAGAAAAAACAGGCCAGAGAGTGGTGAGGATGTAAACCCTAACTTACATGAATAAAAGTTTATATAATTATATACTTTAAGATAAAATAATAAGGATAATTTTATTTTAATTGTTTTCTTTTTGTATTAACAGATTTTAATCTTAGAAATTAAGACTAGAAATATTGATGAGAATCAAGCCCATGAGAGGCTGTGTTAAAATCTATACATGTACAAAAATGATGAGGCCATGCTCCCTATTTGCTAGGACTTGGCGTTTAACAGGAAAAGGGATTTTGTGGAGAAGCCATTCTTCTCCACTGCAGGAGAGGTCAGATGCCTTAAATTCTCTCTCCAGAATTCTGAAATGCTCTCTGCAGAGACCAAGAGAAGGACTCCAAAAGGTCAGAGCCTTTTGCCATGACAACATGGTATCTCAGAGGGCAGAGGCAAACTCCAAGTATCCCAAGCAAACGTTGATATATTCTTAGCATCTACCACCACTTATGGAATAGTGAATACTTGAGGTGTTCCCTGCCATGAGAGTTTTCATTCTCATTTTGCCTCTTGAGCTGAGGGGGAGCTGGAAGGTGGGGCCTGTGCTAGGGTTATAGGATGGGATGAGCAAGGCTTCATCTCCCTGCAACATCCTACATGAATCATAGGCTCTGACACTTCTCTCACCTCTTGACTCAGCTGAGACTGAAGAATCCTGAATGTCTTTGTTTCAGATCAACTCTCTGCCCCCAGCTCTTTGTTGCAAAACTTGGTCAGCACTGTGAATTCACGGTTTTCTAGGGCAGGCAGCTTGTAGAAGACCAAGGAAAGGACCTGCACCACGTCAGCCCAGAATGTGGGCACATTAAACTCAGCTTCCCACCTGTCACTGCTGTGACCCTTCTGAGTCACATTCTTTCTCCTGCGCATCCTCCTACGTGGCTCTCAGCCCAACTCCCACCAGGAAGGGAGGATCTGCCTGTCACAAGACCTCTTATGACCTTTGGGGATGCTTTTAGGAAAACTCTGGAAGATGTGGTTCAGCTGGCCTGGGCCTTGTGCCTCCTCGCCCTGGGGGCCACAATAGGGGCTGGGCTGCCACCCCTTAGACACAGAGTCACCATTCAGAGGAGGGACTCACTCATGCTTCTTCCCATCCTGCCTTTTCTGCATCCAGCTGGCAGTGGACACACTGTGCTAAGTACTGGGTCCTATCTGAGGAGACTCCCACCACCGCTGCTGGTTGTGGTATGTGGAGCCATCCTGAATTTCCTTCAGAGTCAGTGAGGCAGGGCATCCCACAGCCCTCATACCACACCATGAAGAGGCCACAGCCCTTTCTGCCTTTCTTCTTTCCTCTGGTAGGTCAGAGGTGGGGAATGCAGAGGTGCCGCCTTCTGAGAGAAATGAAGTGTCCAGAACAGAGCCCTCCCATCCGCTCAGGGCAGCCTTTTTCTGCTTCCTACTTCCCTCCTCCAGCCCCCAAAACTCCCTGGTCCCTGACTGAAAATTAGGATGCCACACCTGTTCCCACGTGACCACTCACCTCAACTTTGTCTTCCTGCTCACCAGGATTCACATGCTACTACCAATTCCGTAGGCCCTAACAAAAAAAAAAAAAAACTCCGCCATGGTAACTTCCAGAATTCCTCTTCATCTCTGGCTTTGGCTCTTGGTATCAACCCCTCCCCCAGCCATGATCTTTACCAGTTCCTCATTCACCCCTTTAGGTATTTGCCTTGCTCCCTTAATTGTAGAGAAACCATTCTTCACATGAGACACAGAGTCCCTCCTCACTACGGTTACTTTCTCTCTACTTACCACCAGTGAAGCATCTGTGCTTTTAGCCAAGGCCAACCCCTCAACCGGGGCCTTCCTCCTACCACGTCACACTTCTACACCACGACACTGCCTCTCTTGTAGTTCTCCCTTTCTCTCCTGCATCATGGTTTTCCTCCCACCTCACTGACTACTTCTCAGTCTCTGCTTATTGGTTCCTACTTTTCCCTCCAAATCCTTTATGTTGGGGTGTACCAGGCCTGGTCCTCAGACCTTTGCTTCATTAACAATCATTGTCTGGGTGATCTTATCCAGTCTCATGGTCTTACATGCCTTTCTTTCTCCTCCCCTCCTCCCTCTCCCCCTCCTCCTTCTTCTTCTTCATCATGATCATCATCTAACCTTAATCTATCTTTCTCTCTAGCTGTCTATAGTCAGGACTTCCCCTGAGGAGTATTAAGCTTCTGTGTTGAGAACAGACTGTTAGAAGTGTGGTCTCAGGCAGAAGGTGGGGTTAGTTATGATACTACTGCAGTAATCATAGCAGCAGAGTGAGTGAGAAGTGGTCGTGTTATGAATTCATTTCAGAAGGTAGAGACAAGAGAGTGGACTGGATACGCACAGTTAGGGGAACAATGTCAAGGAAGACATCAATGTTTTTGTCCTGAACAACTGCAAAGATGCTGTTGCCATTAACTGATGTTATGCATACTGTGATTAGAGCATGTTTCATACATGTAATGAGATAATGGATGGGCACAGGGAATCAAGAAGTTACTGTTCTATAGTGTGAGATGAGTATTAGACATTCAAGTATATGTGCTGATTAGAGAATCTGGGCATGTACACTGTCTATCCCATGAAATCACGAGTTCCACTTTTAAATTCTGTCTTTGCCATGTTAGTTATAACTATTTGCATACAGTAAAAAAACATTTTAGTTGAATGTAAAATAGTTCTCAAAGTTATTTTTTAAGTTTATTTCATCTTCCTTCCATTTTTGAGATATAATTGACATGCAGCACTGTGTGCGTTTAAGGTGCACAGCATAATCAAGGTTATCTTATTGCGGCCCTTCTGGGGTCCTTCTGAGCTGAGTACCCCGGTAATCCCATGGCAGGACTCCTTATTCCATAGCACTCAACATACTAATGTAATGATTTGTCTGCCTCCACAGCCCAGACTTTGTATTCAACTACCATTAAGGTATTATTATGCCAGCCACTATCCTAGGCCCTGGGCATATGAGACACTATTGTATTATTTAGGTAAGAATGAGTGAGTAATTTAACAAACAGAGACAGTAAACACAGACAAAAAGGGGGCAAAGTTGAGATATATCAAGATTAGAACACAATCACTAACTTCATGTTGGAGCTGAGCAAAAACACGGTTTGTAGGTATACCAATCCCTAAAACTGGACAATTTCGTAGGGTGGAGAGTGAGTGTTCAGAAATTTTAATTTGCATTGCCTTTGGACAACAAGATTCAACTCACTGCTCTTCATCACACTATGAACCACCAAAACTCAGTTTATTCATCCCCATCCCCTAAAAGCACATGGGCACTGGGTTGGATTCCTGGTTCAAGCAAACCAGTCTTTTCTCTTATTATGCCCTCTTCAGGACCATGTCAGCGTCTATCCCAAGTACTCAGACTTCCATCTACATGCTCTCCCTTCCTGCTTCTCACCTGCCTACCCTCGGGAGTTTCCATGTCCTACTGTGATCTTCATTCCCAGCGTCACTTATTCCATGCAGCTGATAGACAGAGGAGGTGGGATACAGGCAAGAGAACTAGAGCCGCCTCCCAGGTGAGCTCTCCAGAAAGACCTAACATAACCAGCAGGAGCAGAAGGGGAGATTCTATCATTCGTTTTTGGTATTTGTCATATTATCTATATGCTACTGATAGTATGAAGCACCACCTCAAGATTGGAACACTGGCACTCTCCTAAATATCTCCCCTCCAGATTGTGAGCATATATATAGAAGTCATCAGTGAATTTTGCCTGGGGCAAAAAATTCCTGGCCCCTCATTCTTGACAGTACTAACTTCCACATGGCTTCTCAGGGCCCAGGGACACGATGATATTAATCAAATTCAAGTCTGACCTTTAACTTCAATGTACCTTAAACAAGGGCCTTCCTTCTCTGCTCAAGTCCCTTTTATCCACAGTCCAGGGGGTTTGGGGTGGGAGGTGGGGTGTGGAATGCTGTCCCAGCTTAAGAGTGGGTTAAAGCTCCTTCCCTAGATAGGAAGGACATTTACCTCCATTATGCCTTCCCTGAGCACACCATGATGGAGAAAAGCAGCAGACACACACCTCTCTGCTTAGAGATATATAGTGTATTGGGGTGGTATTCTGCCCACTTGCACATTAATAAAATTGACAGGAGCAGTCCTCATCAAGGGATGCAGACACTGGGGAGACTACAAAGTCTTCTGACTGTGTTGGGGCTTCTTGAGCAGACCAGAGTTTCCTTCCGAGGTAAGAGCTGAGAGTTAGGGTGAGTTCTTTGGTTGGGTGGCACAAGCCCCTCGAGGACAGTGCCGAGGGCAGTGGCGGGGGGTGCCCAGGACTGAAGCCAAGTGGAGTTGATGGGAGCGGGAGTGGTGCCGGAGCTTACTATATGGGGAGTGGGTAACATCCATGAAAGCCAGGCCCATCTGCTTCTTGGCAGGTGGAAACTGGGCCTTGAGGTCCCCTCTTGTCTTCTCTGTCTTAGTTAGTCCCTTGGGACTTTTGGCTAGAGCCAAGCTTTTTTCCACATTTTCTTTTCTGGTCCTGGCCACTTTCTCAGATGCAGAGGATATGGATGCCTCATGCCCTTTGCCTTTTGTCTGGGGTATAACACAGTGCAAAAGAGATTTTATCTTATTTCTCAGGCCATATTCTGGAAGGCTGGGCCTCGTGTGAGTACGGCCTTGCACTACCTGCCTCTGAAAGACCTGACCTTGTAAAACTCGGCCCTCCAATGGCTTACCCACAGTGAGCTGGCCCAGGAAAGTCTGGCCTCGTGACGCTTGGGGCACCACAGGCTGGGCATTCTCAGGAACCTTTGCTGGTTTGAGGGTAACACTGAGCTTGGCTTGACTGTCTTGCAGGTCCTTTTTCTGAGAATCCTTCCCCCTAGGGACTCCTCCAGGAGGTAGCTCTGGGAGTTTAGGCTGAGGGCAATGCTTAGGATTGTGTTGACAGGAAGCATCAAGGTGAAAGCGATGTCTCCGTTGCCAGGGGCTGCGGGGTGTCCTATTCAGAAGTATCCCTTCTGGCCTCTGGCCTTCAACAGAGTGGCTTTTTCCTCTTGTGGAGGAGAGTGTGAACCCAGCATCCCCTTCTCCATGGTCCCCAACCAATATGGGTTTGCCTGGCTCCTCCCTCTTTTCTGCCAGTGTGGGGACTTGGGCTGAGTCCTTGCTCTTGTCAGGCATATGGGGCTCAGGGCTCCGGGGCTCAGGGCTCCAAGGCTCCCCCAGACTGGGGTTGTTCACACTGGCCTCCAGCTGAACACAAAGCACCTGGGCCTCTGTCATGTCCCCACTGACTGAGATACTGGAAGCCCCGTGGACAGAACCATGGGGTACTATGCTGCAACTGGGTTGCTTCTGTTTCTGGTGCACCGCCTTTAACTCAGTGGCCAGCTGTTCTTTGAGGTGGAGCCACTCTGGGTCTGGGGCACATGGCATATCTGGTGGGATGGGGAGTTCCTGGAGCAGTGGTTGTCCTTGGTTGTTTAAACTCTCAAGAGACTCCTGTGTACATACATCCTCTGACATTCCTGCAACTTGTTCCCTAGACTCTCTTGCCTTTATGGGAATTCCAATCTGTGCCTCTAGGATCTTCTTTCTCAGATGGAAATTCATTTTGGCCAAGATGTGCTCCCCAAGTGAAGAGGGCCTCTCAGGCTCTGTTTCGCTTTCTATAGGCAGCATCTCAATTACTCCTTCCACCTGCTCATCAGCCTGGAATTCTTCTGCAGTGTTTGAAAGAGCCTCATTGGCCTCTTGAAAGCCTGGCCCAGGACTTGGGCCCTGCTCTTCAGGTGAGGTCACCTGAGTCACAGGTTCTGTTGAGAATTGGACAGGCTCAGGCACCATCTCTGTGACCATGGCTGGGGACGTGATTGACGTGGTTGCTGGGGCCATGACCCTGGAGGGAGACACACAATAAAGAGCAGGCAGCCCTGACAAGAAGGCCAGATACTTGTGCCGTAAAGTCATCTCCAGTTTCTCAATGGCTGCCTCTGACAGGACTCCGGGCAGCTTGGGATGTTCAACGACAGCTTTTGGTGAGACCTGTTGCTGCTGATCAAGGGCCTCTGGCATCCCCGGTATAACTTCCTGTTGAAGGTCCTGGTCAGCTGCTGCCTGGAGTTCCAGGGGCTTGCTTTCCAGGATGCAGCTGAAGGGAGTCACTTCCAGGCCCCCAGGAATTATGCACTCCCAAGATCTATATACAGAGGCAGGGATGTTGCCCTGGTGAATTTGCCCACATCTGGAGGCGATATGGCCCTGCAATATTGCCTTGGCCTTGTCAAACAAGTGTGGCATGGGGACTGACAGTGGGTCCACAATAGGTGAGAATGGGTCATCAGCTCCAGTGGCCTCCAGAGATGTAGGCTGGGGGCCATTCACACTGTCTAGGGCTGTGCTGCTCCAGGGTATAGTCTGCTGGTTAGTGGGGGACCGGAGCAACTGGATGGACTGCTGGATCTTCTGGGGCAGGCCCCAGCGGTGGTGAATCAGCTGTCTCTGGAGGTGGTACTCCAGCAGCCTCCTGGTGTGCTGCGGGAAGACTGGTTCCCTTGTGAGGACTGAGACAGGCTGCCCCGACCAGGAAGTTTTCAGAGTCTCAGAAGACTGGGCTTTGTCACCGGGCTTACATTGCACGGGGCTCTGGACATGTTGATCTCTCTGAAAAACATCTGGCAAGTCCCACTGAAGCTGGAGCTGCCTCTGCAGCAGGTGCCACTCCAAGGCTTCACACTCGTCCAGAGTCAGAAATGGGACATTGATGTGAGCTTGTTGGTGATCAGATGGAGCAACACAATCTTGACAAGACAGAGAAGACAGTGGAGTTGACTGGGTTGGAGTTTTAGGCAGCAAAGGGAGGAAGGAGAGTTCCTTGGGATCCTTCAAGAGAAAGGGGTCCTTCAAGTGGGTCTTGGACATGCTCTCGTCGTTGGAGAGGCCTTGAGAAGCCAAGAAGGTGTCAACCAGCGACTCACTGTGCAGAGAAGGCAGGCCACAGAATAGCTGGCTGTATTTTGGCTGCACGGGGCCCACTGAGTCACTGGCCTGTTGCCCAGACATTAGATAGAGGCCACTTAATTCTTTAAGGACTGACGAGGGCAGGGCTAAAGCCTTATGGCTGGGGATTTGCTGGTAGAGGTGTCTTTGTTCTGGATCCGTAACGCACCATTCAGAAACCCAGAAGGCCTGGGTAGGCTGGCCGGCCATACCTGAACCCCAGTTCTGGTACAAAATGGTCCCACATTTCTCAACAGAGAAATGAGAAGTATTATTGTGGATGAAAGAAACTGGTTGGTTATATACAGTTTGGTAAACTAGTGGCGGGTTTGGCATCAGCTGCCTCAGGGACTCTTCTACACGCCTGGGGAGCCCCCACCTCTGGAAATGCATCCATTTTTTCACATGGACCTCAAGAAGTCTCAGGACTTCAGGACTCAGGAACGGCAGGTGGGCAGGGAGGACAGTGACCATCGGCAAGGCCACTGAATGTGTCAGGGTAGTAATTTCTTGTTTCAAAGGCAGCAGAGACACCTGGGGACTTAAGGGCTGCTGGACTTGGTTCCCACAGATGAGGCTGAGGTTGCTCTGCATCATCTCCTGCAGATTCACTAAAATTCTTGGCTCCTCAGTCCCTGAGGGAACCTCTGGCACTTGGAATCCCTGCCTTAGCTTGAGATGTTCAGCCCAGTAATCATGGATGCCAGCTGCACTAGGTGACTGGGCCACGGACTGGGCTAAGGATTTCTGTGACACTGTGAGGGTTGCAGACGGAACTGAAAGGTCTTTGGAGTGTGGGGAACGAAGTTCCAGACTCTGCTCAAAAGGCACAGTAGACATGGGCAGAACCTCTAGGCAAGAGGAGCCCTGAGAGGTGTCCCCTGAAGTTGGGGAAATCAGGGTGTTCTCACCCAACAACTGCTGAATCTCCAGAGCCATGGTGTTGCAGGTTTGGCAGCAGGGATCTGCACACAGGATCTGCCGCACAGCCCCCTCCTGAGGTAGCCAGCCCTGGCTGCGAAGGGAAACATAGCAAATGTTTGTTACTGATGGACAGTTTGTTACTGTTTGTTACACTTGGCCAGTGTGTGGCCTGGAGATTGGGCCTGCCCTCCCCTAGTCCCATAAACTCTGAGGCCTGCAACAGCTGGGTGTTTAAGTGTCTACTTTTCTTCCTAGGGAAATGCCATTTGGCAACTGTAGCGGGCTGGGCTGAGAGCCTGGAGCTTGTTGAGCAAGGTCTCAGAAAACTAGTGGGAACACCGGGCCTTGAGAAACTGGGAGGTGGGTAAGCTCTCTGCTGACCTGTGCTGAGAAGCTGAATTAGAAGGGAATCAGGCAGGTCGGGGAGCCAACGGTTAGCTGATGGGGCAGCACCAGAGACGTCACCAGGTAGAACCTGGAGTCAGCCTCGCTTCGGGCCATGGAAGTCCTGTGGGAGCTCTGCATTCTGGGGATTAGGAGATGCACACAACATCTCTCAAGAGCCAATTTCTCATTCTGCAGAGCTCTTAGGAGGGGATAGCATGACAAGCTCCTGCCTGAGGGTTGTCCCAGGAACTGGCCTCCCTCAAGACAGAACCAGAAGAGGTAATGTCAGCAGGGTCCAGGGGTCTGCCCTTGAAAGGGTGTGGCTATAAAGAGAATATGAAAATGATGACTTCTTTATGCACTTAACTATCCATTCTCCTGACTGGGTAACTTGTCTCATGGTTGGGAGAAAACCCACAGAGTTACATTCTGTCAAATCCTGACTTCCAGCACCTTTGTGAGCCTAGCCCAGAGCACAGCTGAAAGACCACTCTCCACTGAGACGTCTGACCCCACCCTCTCCTCCAGCAACTCTCACCCAGGGCTCCAGGCTCCCTGTGTCTGGCTCCCTCTCAGCCATTCTCCTTCTGCCCAACCCTGCCCCAGGCCAAACACAGAAATCACCACAGGCCACGCTGGGAGGTGGGAGACTGCAAAGAGCAAGAGATCACCTTCGCATGAGCGAGAGCAGCTCCCACGGCTTGTCAGCTTCTTTCCGGGAATGTCTCCTAGCTGAGAAAACAGGAGACAGTGTTACACAGAACAAGAGGGGATTCAGGGACATCCTACAGGAATCTAAAAGCCTTGAATGGCAGGAGACTGCAGACCCCTACCCCACCCCCTATAAAAGTCTTCTGGGAGAATCTGTCACCTTGGGGATTGGAGCCTTCAGCAGTTAGAGCACCTGGTGCCTGGCACTAAGGGTCACTGGGGAACAGGGTCCATGGGAACCTCACCCCCAGGGGAGGGAAGTCGGAGCCGAGACAGGACTTTACCTCTCAATGCTGCATCTCTAGCCCTTTGTCTGACTTTTCGGTGACGCTGAAAAGACAAAAAAGTTGGAGTGTGAAGTTGGGACACCATTTTCTTTTTCACGTCCAAACCAAGACCAAGCCAATATAGATTACCGAATCCTTTTTAATTTACCTGTATTTTATTTAATTTCCTAACTTTCCACACTCCTATTTTTTTCATCCCAATACTTGTCTTCTCTTATTTCTGGTTCATTTTGAGGCTCTTCTGTCCTCCACACCTCCCATTTATTTCCTAAGAGAAGTTCTGTATCAAGCTTATAATGGAACAAGAGAAAGGGTGGAACACAATAAAGTTGTGTAGATTTAATAATCAAAGGACTTCAATTTACAAATGCCTTAATGGACCACAAACCAGAAAAATCTCCCATAAAGGGAAGTCTTCTAAGATCCAGTGAGGCACAATCCATTTCATCTAAGTCTCAACCCAAGCCAGATAGAGATGTTCTTGATTTTTCAATTAGAATACATTGCGGATGGTCTGGTAAGAAATGATTTCTAGGTGCTGAGAAGAGAAATACCATATGAGTAACTAATGGATGGTAAAAAAAAAAAAAAAAAAACACATATGGGTGGGGCGGTAGACACATGGAGAGGAGGGATAAAAGGAGAAGGAGCTTAAAGCGGATTATCTAAGGCTTAATTAGTTCAGTCCTGGTCACAGTGTTTCCCTACCCGGCAGCAGCTCCTTTTATGTTCCGTTAATCCATGGTAACTCTTTTTCACTTGCCAGATAATTAGAATAATAACGAAGATGGAGCCATAGGTATATAAGGGATACCCCAAATCCCACAGAACAAAAGTCTGGCTCAGCATGGTCTAAACCTCATAATCGCGAGGAGACCAACCATCCCTATGAATGTAGGCATTCAGAGTTCTGGCACCTACTGACTTCCAGTGCTACATTGTCGTCTCCGCCTCACAGATGACGGAACCAAGCCACCAGACTGCATCACAAAGCCCTTCTGTTTCACAAGGTAGGTATGGTGTCAAAGAGCTTCACCTGTCTAGGAAGTCCCTGTGGGAATTCCGTCTGCAGATGAGGGGGTCTGCTTGTAAGCAATGAAGGTGCCACTCACAGGCAGTGTCTGTGTTCCCACTCTGTCTTCACTCTCCATACCCTCCGCCAGCCTGGTGGCCAGTCTGGTTATGGCTTGGAAATGGAGAGCTTTGATGTTACAGGCAGTGGGTGATGGGAAATCACAGGTGCATGAAGGGACCATGGCTGAAGTGGCAGGGACAGGTAAAAGTGGTAGCATCTTTAAAATGATACTGTGGGAATCAGAAAGGAATGCCTCCCAGACTGTGTGGCCTCAAGCTTGCGGATGAGTGAGAAGAGACTGTAAACGCTGCCTTCCCCTGAGACACACTAATGAGATTTCCTTGTGCATCTCCTTTAAGAGTTAGTTTTCTACAGCTGTTTGTAACCATGTTACAGAATTCTGTCTTCTCACAGAGATGCGTACCTGCAGAGATGTGTCAGTGACCACTTCTGACTTAAAGTCATAAAGTAGTTGCTGATTGTGGTGAGATCTACTCGTCTATTCTGGCTGTCTGCGGTTTGCCTAAAGGAATTTTGTTTGTTTGCTTGTTTTTTAACTAGAATTTTTGAAAACTTTAAGCAAGCCAGTTGTTTTCTAATTCATCACCAGGGCCCATCACTCCTATACGCTGACCATTTACTTACACATTTATGTTACCTACCTGACCTCTGTCGATATTGTCATAGTTCTCTAACACTCTAATTTTTTTAATTTTTTTATTTCTTTGAGGGAAAAAAACTCTTTCCCTGGTGACAGTGGTCTCACAGGCAAAAATCCTTCAGCTCAAAATCTCTGAAGATACTCCTTGGTCCTTCCTCCAGTATCTAATCTTTCATCCAAGTGAAGGCTGCTGCTGCTGCTGCTAAATCGTTTCAGTCATGTCCAGCTCTATGCGACCCCATAGACAGCAGCCCACCAGGCTCCTCCGTCCCGGGGATTCTCCAAGCAAGAATACTGGAGTGTGTTGCCATTTCCTTCTCCAATGCACCATGCAGGCTAAGTCACTTCAGTCATGTCCGACTCTGTGTGACCCTATGAACAGCAGCCCTCCAGGCTCCTCTGTCCACAGGATCCTCCAGGCAAGAATACTGGAGTGGGTTGCCATTTCCTTCTCCCAACTGGGGACTGGTGAGCCCTCAATCTATGCTCAGCCCTAAGCAAGACAGTGTTAAGAGTACAAAGACGTTTGAGTCATGCTGCCTTTTTGCTATCCAGACAGCCTATTTTCCAACATAAGACATCACACAAAGCAAGAGCCAACAATCCAAAACATATGGGATCATACACTCATTTGTGAGGCCCAGGTCACAAACACCCATTCCAGAGGAGAGAAAGCATAGTGAGGATCAGTGTGGTGAGACAGGGCTCCTGGGTAGAGTAACATTAGAGTTAGGTCTAAAAGTGCAGGCCACAGGCAAAAGGAGTGTATTCTAGGTGGGAAAGAAACTTGCTAACAAATGCAGAACACTGAGGAATGGGCCACTAGCACATCTGGCAGTTAGAAAGGTGGTCCATTTCTAGCAGAGGCGTAGGTGGGCAGACTGGGGAGGACTTATGGGATAAAGATTGGAGAAGTTGGGCTTCTTGATAAAGGATCAATGCATTTAACTGATTTCAATCACTCTTTTTTTTTTTTTTCAAGTAGACAGACATATACATGGTGGGCTTCCCCTGTGGCTCAGTTGGTAAGAATCCACCTTTAATGCGGGAGACCTGGGTTTGATCCCTGGGTTGGGAAGACCGCTGGAGAAGGGAAAGGCTACCCACTCCAGTATTCTGGCCTGGAGAATTCCACAGACTGTATAGTCCATGGGGTCTCAAAGAGTCAGCACAACTGAGTGACTTTCACACTTCACATATGCATGGTACAAAATTCAATAGGCAGAATAAGGTATGTAGAAAATATGTTTTCTTCCCAACCTCTTATCTCCCATTTTTCTTCCCTTGAGACAGTCATTTCTATCAGATTCTTGTGTATCTTTCTTAACTAGTCTAATATAGCCAAAACCAAATGGATTTGTATGTATTTCTCCAAGAACGGTAGTATAGACAGTTTTCTCTCTTATTTAATTTGATAATTAAATATATCTTGTGCATGTCAGTTTTTTAAATGGCTGTCATGTCTTCCTTGATATGACTATAACACAAGTCACCTTCAGTTCTCCATTCATGGATATTTACTTATGTACAGTCTTTTGCACTAAGTAAAAATCTCATATATATAAATCCTTATATACACATATGGGTATATATGTAAGAAAAATTCCTACAAGTGAACTGATATCTTAACAATATTGTCTTTCAATTCACAGAAATGGTACATCTCTCCACTTTTTTAGGGTATTTTTATTTTCTCCTAGAAATTTTTTAATTTCTTTGTACAAGTCTTGTGCATATTTTGTGAATTTATCCCTATGTCAAATCTATGATGTTATTCAAAGTGATATTGTTTTCTATTTCAATTTCTAATGTTTGTTGCTTGTATATAGAAATAGAAATTGAATATGTATCTTCTATGTTGCAGTCTTGCTAAATTCACTCATTGGTTGTAGTAGCTATGTTTTGTAAATTCTTTAGTATTTTCCAAATTGGTGATAATATCTGACAATTCTACATCATCTTTTCCAACCTGAATGCCTTTTATTTCTCCATTATTGCACTGCCTAGAACATTTGGTATAATGCTGACAAGAAGTGGTGAGAGCAGACATATTTGCCTTGTTATGGATCTTGTTACGGAGAGAAAACATTCCCTTTTGTTGCTCCTTAAGCTTGATAATTTCAAATCTCCTATCTTTAAGGCTGCTGTTCCTTTCTTCTGCCTGCATAAATCTGCTGTTAAATCCCTCTAGGGAATCTTTCCATCCACTTACTCTATTTTTTAGCTCTAGAATTTCTAGTTTCTTTTTATTTCTCTTTGTTGATAGTCTCATTTTGTTCATATATTTATTTCCTTTAGCTCTTTACCTGTGTTTTCATTGAGTTTCCTTCAGCATATTCCAGAGAGCTGTTTTCATGTCTTTATTTAGTAAATCTAATTAATGCCTGTGCTTCTTCAGGGATAGGTTGTGACAGCTTTTTTTCTTCCTTTAAATAGGCCATGATTTCCTGTTTATCGGTATCCTTTGGGACTATTTTGCTGAAGGTTGGGCATCTGTAAAAATAGCTACCTCTCTCCGTCTTCACAGACTGGCTCTATGCTGGAGTAGTCCTCTAAATAGTTGGGCATGCTGTTAGCCTAGTGATCAGCTCAATGGAAAAGTTTAAGTTCTTCTCAGGTCTCTTCTAAACAGGTGTCTTGCCTGGACATATTTTTGGCTTCTTCAATTCCCTCATACACATGGCTACTTTTCAGTGTCTCAGTCTCCCAAAGAATCTCACCTTAGCTTCTTCTTTGGGCCTTCAATGGTCTACTTTATGTCTCCATCTATAGTCTCTTACCCAGGAGGTCTGTAGTCCCCTTATAACTTTCATGGCACTATCCACCATTCCTCTGTGTCTAAGATCTGAATTAGAGGATATAGAGCCCAATGCCTTAGGCAGCCCTAAGATAGTCAGAACATTCAAATAAGGACCGCTCTGCTCAAGTCAGACATGACTTGGTAAATGAACAACTGCTCCCTTTGTTTCAAGGGAGGGAACTGTGTATTGGGCTGCCACTTCCTCTACACCAAAACTACACGGCACTGAGAAGGGGAGTGGGGCAGAAAGTACAAACATCATGAAATATTTTACTGCTTTGAATGTGACTTTTCTTGACTGAATATTTGCTTGGTTGTTATAGCCTTTTGACAATTTTCCATAGTTTTTATAAGGGTTTTATACCAGTTTCTGGTAGTTTTTTGGTGTTCCCATGGGAGAACAAGGGCTTAGAGATTCCCAGTCCACTGCTTTTCCCTATAAATTTCTTGAGCTTTGTTTTGCAATTCAGTTAAGTTACTTGGAAAGAGTTTGATTCTTTCAGGTATTCCTCACAAGCCTCATTAGTCATCAACATTTAGTCCAGGATTTTTACTTACTACTGAAGTAAGGCCTTTCTTGGTACCCTACCCTATGCCCTAGTCATTATGAAGTTCTCTATTTTAACTGTTGGAATAGGCTCTCTATCTGCCTCTACATGTGACCTCTGAGTACTATGCCCTTATATTTTTTCAGGAGTCTTTTTTAACCCTTCCTCTGGTACTTTTCTCAGATGCGTATTCTGACCAATCCTTGGCTGCACATTTGAGGCAGACCTTCTTCATATCCCAAGAGTTCTCTCTATATCCAGCCCTCTCTTCTCAGATAATCTGCACTGTGAATTCTAGCTGCCTTGGCTTCCTTTGACTCCTAGCTCCACCCTCTCAACCCAGAGACTGAAGTATGGATCACCATTTCTGAGCCATTCTGCACCTGTGCAGAAAAGCAGCATTGGAAATAGGTATCAGTTCACTTCAGTTCAGTTGCTCAGTCATGTACAACTCCACGACCCATAGACTGCAGCATATCACACCACCCTGTCCATCACCAACTCCTGGAGCTTGCTCAAACTCATGTCTATTGAGTTGGAGATGCCATCCAACCATCTCATCCTCTGTCGTCTCCTTCTCCTCCTGCCTTCAACCTTTCACAGCATCAGGGTCTTTCCCAGTGAGTTAGTTCTTCACATCAGATGACCAAAGTATTGGAGTTTCAGCTTCAACATCAGTCTGATTTCCTTTAGGATGGACTGGTTGGATCTCCTTGCAGTCCAAGGGACTCTCAAGGGTCTTCTCCAACACCACAGTTCAAAAGCATCAATTCTTCCATGCTCAGCTTTCTTTATAGTTCAATTCTCATATGCATACATGATTATTGGAAAAACCATAGCTTTGCCTACATGGACCTTTGTCGAAAAGTAATCTCTCTGTTTTTTAATATGCATTCTAGGTTGGTCATAGCTTTCTTCCAAGGAGCAAAAATCTTTTAATTTTATGGCTGCAGTCACCATCTGCAGTGATTTTATAGCCCAGAAAAATAAAGTTTCTCACTGTTTCCATTGTTTCCCCATCTATTTGCCATGAAGTAACAGGACCAGATGCCATGATCTTCGTTTTCTGAATGTTGAGCTTTAAGCCAACTTTTTCAGTCTCCTCTTTCACTTTCATCAAGAGGTTCTTTAGTTCCTCTTCACTTTCCGCCATAAGGGTGGTGTCATCTGCATATCTGAGGTTATCAATATTTCTCCTGGCAATCTTGTTCCAGCTTGTGCTTCATCCAGCCTGGAATTTTGCATGATGTACTCTACATATAAGATAAATAAGCAAGGTGACAATATACAGCTTTGACGTACTCCTTTCCCAATTTGGAACCAGTCTGTTGTTCCATGTGTAGTTCTAACTGTTGCTTCTTGGCCTGCATACAGATTTCTCAGGAGGCAGGTCAGGTGGTCTGGTATTTCCATCTCTTTCAGAATTTTCCAGTTTATTGTGATCCACACAGTCAAAGCCTTTGGCGTAATAAAGTAGTAGATGTTTTTCTGGAACTCTCTTGCGTTTTTGATGATCCAGCAGATTTTGGCAATCTGATCTCTGCTTTCTCTGCCTTTTCTAAATCCGGCTTGATATCTGGAAGTTCTCGTTTCATGTACTGTTGAAGCCTGGCTTAAGAATTTTGAGCATTACTTAGCATGTGAAATGAGTGCAATTATAGGGTAGTTTGAACATTCTTTGGCATTGCCTTTCTTTGGGATGGGAATGAGAACTGACCTTTTCCAGTCTTGTGGCCACTGCTGAGTTTTCCGAATTTACTGGCATATTGAGTGCAGCACTTTAATCACATCATCTTTTAGGATTTGAAAGAGTTCAACTGGAATGCCATCACCTCCACTAGCTTTGTTTGTAGTGATACTTCCTAAAGCCCACTTGACTTCGCATTCCAGGATGTCTGGCTCTAGGTGAGTGATCACACCATATCTAGGTCATAATCTTTTTGTATAGTTTTTCTGTGTATTCTTGCCACCTCTTCTTAATATCTTCTGCTTCTGTTAGGTCTATACCATTTATGTCCTTTATTGTGCCCATCTATGCATGAAATGTTCCCTTCACTTCAATTCAGTTCAGTCGCTCAGTCGTGTACGACTCTTTGCAACCCCATGAATCGCAGCACACCAGGCCTCCCTGTCCATCACCAACCCCCGGAGTTCACTCAGACTCATGCCCATCGAGTCAGTGATGCCATCCAGCCATCTTATCCTCTGTCGTCCCCTTCTCCTCCTGCCCCCAATCCCTCCCAGCATCAGAGTCTTTTCCAATGAGTCAACTCTTCACATGAGGTGGCCAAAGTACTGGAGTTACAGCTTTAGCATCATTCCTTCCAAAGAAATCCCAGCACTGATCTCCTTCAGGTTGGACTGATGGATCTCCTTGCAGTCCAAGGGACTCTCGAGAGTCTTCTCCAACACCACAGTTCAAACGCATCAATTCTTCAGCGCTCAGCTTTCTTCACAGTCCAACTCTCACATCCATACATGACGACTGGAAAAACCATAGCCTTGACTAGACGGACTTTAGTCGGCAAAGTAATATCTCTGCTTTTGAATATGCTATCTAGGTTGGTCATAACTTTTCTTCCAAGGAGTAAGTGTCTTTTAATTTCATGGCTGCAGTCACCATCTGCAGTGATTTTGGAGACCAAAAAAATAAAGTCTGACACTGTTTACACTGTTTCCCCATCTATTTCCCATGAAGGGATGGGACCGGATGCCATGATCTTCATTTTCTGAATGTTGAGCTTTAAGCCAACTTTTTCACTCTCCACTTTCACTTTCATCAAGAGGCTTTTTAGTTCCTATTCACTTTCTGCCATATGGGTGGTGTCATCTGCATATCTGAGGTTAGTGATATTTCTCCCGGGAATCTGGATTCCAGCTTGTGTTTCTTCCAGTCCAGCGTTTCTCATGATCTACTCTGCATAGAAATTAAATAAGCAGGGTGACAATATACAGCCTTGACGGACTCCTTTTCCTATTTGGAACCAGTCTGTTGTTCCATGTCCAGTTCTGTTGCTTCCTGACCTTGGTAGCTCTAATTTCCTTGAAGAGACCTCTAGTCTTTCTCATTCTATTGTTTTCCTCTATTTCTTTGCACTGATCACTGAGAAAGGCTTTCTTCTCTCTCCTTGCTATTCTTTGGAACTCTTCATTTCTTTTCTCCTTTGCCTTTAGCTTCTCTTCCTTTCTCAGCTATTTGTAAGGCCTCCTCAGACAACCATTTTGCCTTTTTGCACTTCTTTTTCTTGGGGATGGTCTTGATTGCTGCCTCCTATACAATGTCATGAACCTCTGTCTATAGTTCTTCAGTCACTCTGTCTATCAGATCTAATCCCTGGAATTTACTTCTCACTTCCACTGTATAATCACAAGGAATTTGATTTAGATCACTCATTGGAAAAGACTCTGTTGCTGGGAGGGATTGAGGGCAGGAGGAGAAGGGGACGACAGAGGATGAGATGGCTGGATGGCATCACTGACCTGATGGACGTGAGTCTGAGTGAACTCCGGAAGTTGGTGATGGACAGGGAGGCCCGGCGTGCTGCGATTCATAGGGTCGCAAAGAGTCGCACACGACTGAGTGACTGAACTGAACTGAACTGAGAATGGTCTAGTGGTTTCCCCTACTTTCTTCAATTTAAATCTGAATTTTGCAATAAGGAGTTCATGATCTGTGCTACAGTCAGCTCTAGGTTTATTTTTGCTGACAGTACAGAGCTTCTCCATCTTTGGCTGCAAAGAATATAATGAAACTGATTTCGGTATTGACCATCTGGTGATGTTCATGTGTAGAGTCATCTCTTGTGTTGCTGGGAGAGGGTGTTTGCTATGACTAGTACTTTCTCTCGGCAAAACCCTGTTAGCCTTTGCCCTGCTTCATTTTGTACTCCAACGACAAATTTGCCTGTTACTCCAGGTATCACTTGACCTCCTACATTTGCCTTCCAGTCCCCTATAATGAAGAGAACATTTTTTTTGCATGTTAGTTCTAGTAGACCTTGTAGGTCTTCATAGCACCATTCAAGTTCAGTTTCTTCAGTGTTACTCATTGGGACATAGACTTGGATTACTGTGATACTGAATGGTTTGCCTTGGAAACGAACAGAGGTCATTCTGTTATTTTCGAGATTGCACCAAGTACTACATTTCAGGCTCTTTTGTTGACTATGAGGGCTACTCCATTTCTTCGAAGGGATTCTTGCCCACAGTAGTAGATATAATGGTCATCTGAGTTAAATTTGCCCACTCTGGTCCATTTTAGTTCACTGATTCCTAAAATGTCCATGTTCACTCTTGCCACCTCCTGTTTGACCATTTCGAATTTACCTTGATTCATGGACCTAATATTCCAGGTTTCTATGCATATTGTTCTTTACAACATCGGACTTTCCTTCCATCATCAGTCACATTCACAACTGGGTATTGTTTTTGCTTTGGCTCCACCTCTTCATTCTTTCTGGAGTTATTTCTCCACTCCTCTCCCGTAGCCTATTGGGCACCTAACAACCTAGGGGTTCATCTTTCAGTGTCATATCTTTTTGCCTTTTCATAGTGTTCATGGGGTTCTCAAAGCAAGAATACTGAAGTGGGTTTCCAAGTGGAAATAGATATAGTGTGTCCATTAAGCCTCTGGTCAAAATGATAATCTGCACATATACAGGATGAGACTCTGTGAAATCTAGCTTAGGACAGCTGCTGGAGCTGTGAACTGAATGGAATTTCAGGAGGTTTCATGGCACTGTTAGATATAGGAACCCAATGGGTCAAAATGGAGAGAACTTACTGAAACATCGAGGACACTCAAAAGGTCTTCCAAAAAGTTCATGCTGTAGGATAAAACACTCTAGACCTTGATAAGGTCACTTTAATCCCACCCCAACAAAGGTTAGAAAAACCCTTGAAAACAAAATTTACTGATCTGCCAGAAATTAACTATCTGTCAGAATAAATATCAACATTTCTCTAAATGTGAGACTGAGGCAAAAGAAGTATAAGATTGACCTAAAGCATCTGGTGACAAAAGGTATGTTAAATCCTCAAAAATTCATGAAGACATATCAAAAGAACACAAGAGACAACTTAAAGGAGCTACCTCTGGCCAAGGAAAGGACAATTTGAGTATCAAAATAGTGATAATAATGGATAACATAAGGTTAAGAATCTATTAATCCATACTGATATAAATAATACAAAAGAGGGAAGTCCTTCCTTCTAGAAGAATGCCAACTTATAAATATAGAAGAAATAATGATAGAAAGTCTATAATGATTGCTACAAATAGTGACTGAATGTTTGAGGAGGAATAGAGTATTTTCAGAGTATCTTGCCATAAGTTAAGGCACCATCTTAATTCAATTTGACATCATTTATATTGGGACAAATCAAATCATTTGCTTCCCAATACAATGCACTGAAAAGAACACGATCACTTTTGGTTGCATAACTGTCAAAATTCCATAACTTGAATCTAATCATGAGGAAACACTGAACAAATGGATACTCTATAATATAAATAACTGGTCTCTATCCTCCCAACAAGAAGAGACAAGACAACTAAATGCAATGCATGAGAGAAAATTAGCTATAAAGGATTTTATAAGAGTAATATTGTCAGTTTTTACTCTTCAGAAAGATTACTTTGCTTTATAGGGGACAGACTTTAGGGGAACAAGAATTTTAAAAATGACCATTAGGATCACATTGCCTAGCTCAAGAGCATTGGGATGCTATATCTAGCCCATACTAGACACAGTTGGGGCTTAGACTGGGTTTCTAACAGTAGATTTGTTAAGAAGCTGTGCAATTTAGAACATATCTGGAAACACATCTACTGGTAAATTGAATGTTAGATGTGAAGGTAAAATAAAGAGTTAAAATTCTTAGTTTATTATTGGCCTGAGGGATTGGATGGATGGTACTGTGAATGATAAGGTGAAAACTTATGGAATATGGATTCTGGGAGCTCAGGAATGAATACTTCTTACTTGACTATATCATAATAGTCTGAGGTACATATTATATTTTCAAGAAAAAATATATAAGGAATTGGATGTACAGGTCTGGAAGTCAGGGTGTAGATCTCAGCTAGAACTATAAACTTCAGAGTCATTTCGTTGGTGGTGCTGTTTAGTCTCTAAGTTATGTTCGACTCTTTGTGACCCCATGGACTGCAGCACAACAGGCTCCTCTGTCCTCCACTATCCCCCAGAGTTTGTTTAAATTCATGTCCACTGAGTATCTGATGCTATCTAACTATCTCATCCATAATTGAGATATGTGGCCAGATAAAAAATAAAATTAGAGAAGAAAAGAAAATTAAGCAGTAATTGAAGTGTTGAAGTAATCCAGGGTTACTTCGACACTTGGGGTCTGGTAGGGGAGGAAGAGACAGCAAAGGAAATCAGAAAAGATGGATGGTGAGTTTAAAGAAAAGGAAGAGTGTGGTGTTCTTCTAGAAGTATTTCAAGAAAAAGGAAATGGTCAACTGTGTCAAATGCCAACAGAAGGTCTACTAAAGTGAAATATAAAATGACCATTGACTTTAGTAAAATATGAGTCATTGTGACGCTGACAAAGGTCCATTTCAGCAGAGCTGTGGGTACAAACAGAGAAGGCAATGGCAACCCACTCCAGTACTCTTGCCTGGAAAATCCCATGGACAGAGTAGCCTGGAAGGCTGCAGTCCATGGGGTGGCTGAGGGTCAGACACGACTGAGCGACTTCACTTTCACTTTTCACTTTCCTGCACTGGAGAAGGAAATGGCAACCCGCTCCAGTGTTCTTGCCTGGAGAATCCCAGGGATGGGGGAGCCTGGTGGGCTGCCGTCTATGGGGTCGTACAGAGTCGGACTTGGCTGAAGTGACTTAGCAGTAGCAGTGGGTAGAAAACCTGGTTAGAGGAGGTTCATCAAACAATGAAAAGTGAAAAAATAGAGCAAATGAGTATAAATATACAACACTTTCAGGAAATTTTACTGTGAAGGAGAAAAAAAGACTTGTATGGTAAACAGAAACAATACAAGATCAAGGTTGTATGTATGTGAACTTTGGTAGTCTAGCATATATTTGTGTGTTGATAAGAGTGATCTAGATATGAAGAAAATGATAGAAGGAGGGAAAGAATACTTAATGGCACTTTAGTTCAGAGAAAAAAATAACAGAAGGAGAAATATTGGCAGAATTTTATGGGAAATGTTGTTGTTGTCGAGTCACTCAGTTGTGCCTGACTCTTTGTGACCCCATGGACTGCAGCACACCAGGCTTCCCTGTCCTTTACCATCTCCTAGAGTTTGCTCAGACTCATGACCATTGAGTCAGTGGGAAAATGAGGACATTTCTTTTCCAACTGTACTTATTTTCTATACAAAATTGTAGTTGTTCCTCATCTGACTGTTAAGGGGGAGGGTGGCACAACTATAAAAAAAATGGGGGTGTGAAGTGGCTGGCTTAGGAGTGAAGAAAATGTTAGTACAAGTGACCATTTGAGAATTATAGTTAACAAGTGCAATGAATCCAGTCAGCACTGTTAAATGATTTCTCCTGTAAGGTTCAGTAGCTGTGTGAACTAAACAGATAATTTAGGTTAGCCAAGGTGTGAGTTTCACTAAGCAAGGATTATGGACAAAAAAGAGGAGCAATATGGTAGATAAGGAAATAGTGGAAACAGTGAGAGACTTTCTTTTTGGGGCTCCAAAATCACTGCAGATAATGACTGCAGCCAAAAAACTTAAAAATGCTTGCTCCTTGGAAGAAAAGCTATGACCAACCTAGACAGCATATTAAAAAGCAGAGATATTACTTTGCCAACAAAGGTCCATCTAGTCAAAGCTTTGGCTTTCCAAGTAGTCTTGGTGGATATGAGAGCTGGACTATAAAGAAAGCTGAACACCAAAGAATTGATGCTTTTGCACTGTGGTGTTGGAGAAAACTCTTGAGAGTACCTTGGACAGCAAGGAGATCCAACCAGTCCATCCAAGAAGAAATCAGTCCTGAATATTCATTGGAAGGACTGATGCTATAGCTGAAACTCCAATATTTTGGCCACCTGATGCACAGAACTGACTCATTGGAAAAGACCCTGATGCTGGGAATGATTGAGGGTGGGAGAAGTGGACAACAGAGGATGAGGTGGTTGGATGGGATCACCAACTCAATGGATATGAGTTTGAGTGAGCTCTGGGAGTTGGTGATAAACAAGGAAGCCTGGTGTATTGCAGTCCATGGGGTTGCAAAGAGTCAGACACAACTGAGCAACTAAACTGAACTGAACTGAAAAAGGCCATTTTTAGTACTAGACCATGGACTCCAGTCTGGCTAGGAAGAGAAGTGAACATATGATAAAGGTGTAGGACAGTGAGAGTTTATAGTCACTGAATTGAAAGTCATAATAGGCAAAACTGGAAACAGTCCAACTGTTTATCAGTTGATGAATGGATTAATAAAATGTCATAGGCATAAAATGGAATATTATTTGGCAATTAAAAGAAATAAAGTACTGATATATGCTATAATATGGATAAACCACAAAAACATTATGCTAAGTGGAAGAAGCCAGTCACAAAATATCCCATATTGTATTATTCTATTTATATACCAATAAAATGTCCAGAAAGGCAAATATACATAAATAGCATATTAGTTTCCTAAGCCTAGAAGCAGTGAGGGAAAGCAGATACAGCGTTTCTTACTGGAGTAAAAAAAATTCTGAAATTAATATGGTGATGGTTACACAATTCTGAATACACTAAAAAGCATTTAATTGTAAACTTGAAACTGGTGAATTAATGTGGTATGTGAATTATAGCTCAATAAAATTATTTTTTTCATAACTTTAAAGCTTGAGACATAAAAAAATTGAAAGAATCTGTCATCAGGAATCCACAAGGAATTTTAAAGGAAGTCATTTAGACAGAAGGAAAATTATATGAATTGGAAATAAAATCACAGAAAGGAATGAACTATAAATGGTAAGAACATGGGTGAACATATATTTTTCCTATTATTTATACCTCTGAAAATAATTGACTACCTGAGCAGAAATAACAACAACATATTATGTGTTTTGAAATATATGTATAAGCAAAATGTATGATAATACCATAAAGGCAGAGAAGGGAGAAACTGAAATATACTACTGTTAATGTCTCCTATGACATATGTAGTGTTATAGTATCACTTGAAGTTAGGTGTTAAAAAGTTGAAGAGTTAAACAGCAAACCCTAACACAACTATACAAAATATATTGTCTTCCTCTGACCATAATGGAATTAGAAATCAATTACAGAGATACATCTGGAAATCATCAACTATTTGGAACCAAATCAGTTCAGTTCAGTTCAGTTGCTCAGTTGTGTCCGACTCTTTGTGACCCCATGGACTGCAGCACGCCAGACCTCCCTGTCCATCGCCAGCTCCTGGAGTTTACTCAAACTCATGTCCATTGAGTCAGTGATGCCATCCAACCATCTCATCCTCTGTCATCCCCTTCTCCTCCTGCCTTCAATCTTTCCCAACATCAGGGTCTTTTCAAATGAGTTGGTTCTTTGATCAGGTGGCCAAATGACACACTCCTAAATAAATCAGTAAAAGGAAAAATTAAAAAAGGAAACTAAAAGTACTTTAAACTTTTAAAATATATTCTGAATGAAATTTGAATAAAATTTGTGGGACATAGGGTGAGAGAAATAGGCAGTACTAATCAGGTATATTTAAAAGAAGAAAACACTCAAATCAACAATTTCAGCTTTCATCTAAAGAAACAAAAAGAACAAATAAAATTCAAAGTAAGGAGAAAGAAGGGAAATCTGTAAAATAGAAAACAGAAAAACAATAGAGAAAATTGAGAATTTCAAAGGCTGTTTCTTTGAGATTATTAATAAAATTGATAAATTCTAGCCAGACTGATCAGGAAAAGTGAAGTGAAAGTTGCTCAGTTGTGCCCAACTTTTTTTGACCAGTCCATGGAATTCTCTAGGCAAGAATAATGGAGTGGGTAGCCTTTCTCTTCTCCAGGGGATCTTCCCAACCCAGGGATTGAACCCAGGTCTCCTGCATTGCAGGCAGATTCTTTACCAGCTGAGCCACAAGGGAAGCCCAAGAATACTGGAGTGGGTAGCCTATCCCTTCTCCAGGTGATCTTCCCAGTCCAGGAACTGAACCAGGATCTCCTGCATTGCAGGGATTCTTTACATACTGAGCTATCAGGGAAGCGATCAGGAAAAAGAGTGGATCAAAATTACCAATACAGGGAATGAGAGATGACATCACCAGCAATTCTAGAGATAATAAAAGAATAAGAGACTATGATGAGCAACTTTATGCCAATGAATCAACAACTTAGATGACAATGACAAATTCCTTGCAAAACACAAACTACCAAGGCTCACACAAAAAGAGACAACCTCAGTAGCCTTATATCTATAAAGGAAATTGAATTTTTAGTCAAAGACCTTCCCACAAAGAAAAATCCAGGGTCAAGTGTCTTTACTGGTTATTTCTACCAAACATTTAAGGAAGAAACAATAACAATTCTCTACAAACTCTTTTGTAAAATTGAAAAGGAGGGAATATTTCCCAACTTGTTCCATAAGGCCAGTAGTACCTTGATGCCAAAACCAGAAAAAGATATTTTTTTAAATGTACAGTTACGTATCACTCTTGCACATAGATACAAAACTTTTAAGAAGAAGTTTAGCAAATTGAAACAAAAAATTTATGAAAAGGATAATACATCATGACCAGGTGAGGTTATCACAGAAATACAAGGTTGATTTAACATTTGAAAAGCATCATATTGATGCAATGTATAACATTAACAAACTAAAAAAGAAAAATATCATTTCAACAGTGCAGGAAAAAACATTTGACAAAAAAATCCAACATGCATTCCTAAAATTTTTAAATCTCAGCAAACTAGGAAAGGAATTCCTTCACCTGATAAAAGGCATCTATGAAAACCCCATTGCTAAGGCCATACTTAATGGTGAGTATGATTAATCTCCTCTAAGATTAGTAACAATTCAAGGATACCTACCTTTGCAACTTCTATTAAACATTGTACTGAAGGTCCTAGCAAATGCTATGACATTAGAGGAAGAAAGGAAAGGCAACCAGACTGGAAAGGAAAATTGACTTTATTCACAAATGGTATGATTGTCTATGCAGAAAATCCTGTGGAATTTGGGGGAAAAAAGTGCTATTAGAGCTATAAGTGAATTTAGCAAGGTTGTAAGATATAAAGCAGATATACAGATTCAGCTGTATTTTGGTATACTGGTAATGAACAAATGGAAATTTAAATTTGAAAAAATCAATACCATTGAAAACAGTATAAAAACATGAAATAGGGATAAACGTAGCAAAAATATAAGGATAATAATAATACACTGCATCTTTAAAACACTCCTAAGATAACTTTTTTAATTACTCAAAAAATAGATATACTTTGTCCATGGATCAGAAGATTCAATATATCAACAAATGGTGCTAGATATCCAAGAAACTGGTTATCAGATATCCAAGAAAATGAATTTCAATCCCTACTTCACAGTATATACAAAAAAAGTATTAAAAATGGATCACAAACTGAATGCAAAGTCTAAATGTTAAAATTTATAGAAAAGCCATAAACATGAGTAAGGCAAAGATTTCTTAGAAAATAACTCCAGAAGTATGATCTATACAAGACAAAACAAGTAAGCTGTACTTACTTACTGTACTCAAACATTTAAGTACCTCTGAAAGACACTGTTAAGAAAATGAGAATGTAAGTCACATAGTGGGTAAAAATATTTGTATATCATACATCTCAGAAAGGATTCATATCCAGAATATATAAAGAACTCTCAAGACTCAATAATAAGAAAGCAAACAGTGCAATTTTAAAAAGAGGAAAGAATTTGAACACACACTTTGCCACAAAACTGGTGAAGCACAGCAATGCTGTGCCCAAGGCCACTGTCGTAACTGCAGTGAAGACATTGAGAGCCCTGGAATTTTCAGAGCTTCCCCACTTCCTCTCTCTATTAATATTGCTTAATAATAACTCACCGCAATACTTAGCGAGCTACAATAGCACATATTTATTGTCTCATGGTATCTGTGGGTCAAGAATCCAGACATACCTGGATCTTCTGCCTCATGGCCAAAATCAAGGTGTCAGCCCACCTTGATTTGGATGCAGTCTCATCCAAAGTTTCAACTGGAGATCTGCTTCCAAGTTCATTCAGTGGTTGTGGCATAATTCAGTCCCTCAGGCTCTTCTGGAATGAGAGCTTCTTTTCCTCATTGCTTATGTGTCCTGGGCCACCTTCAGTACCTTGCCAGGTGGGCCTTTCCAACATGGCAGCTTATTTCATAAAAGTATACACACACACCAAGAAGGCAATTGACAGTTGGCTAATAAGACACAAGTGACTGAACCATGGAAGGTGATACCCCTCAATGTTGCCATAATGTATTATCAAAAGCAAGGTACTGAAGAGGAGGTGGTCATACAGCGCTATGAGTATCAGGAGGCAGGGCTCAATGGGAATCATTTCAGAGGCTGCCTACCACACTTGGCCTCAGAAAATGCAATTCTCTGGGGCAACTTACTTTTAATTCCTGAAATCCAAGGACATTTCCTTCTAATCACTTTAACCATACTATTTTTAGTCAATTCTTTGAGCTGATAATTCTATGTGAAACTGGATTTCCTTGCTTATTTCTACCAGCATCCAGTCTGGTTTCATTCTGAGTCACAGTAGGGTCCCTGTTGATCTATGTGCCTGCTTTTGTGTGTGCTTCAACCTCCTTCTGGGATAACTCTTCCTTTATCCATTGTAGAAACTCTTGTCTTTCAAGATTTAGCCTACGCAAAAATACCTTAAAAAATTATCTAAAGTTGTGGTACATATACACAATGGAATATTACTCAGCCATAAAAAGGAATGCATTTAAGTCAGTTCTGATGAGGTGGATGAACCTAGAACATATTATACGGAGTAAGTCAGAAACAGAAAGATAAATATCATATTCTAATGCATATATATAGAATCTAGAAAAATAGTACTGAAGAATTTACTGGACAGCAATGGAGAAACAGACATAGAGAATAGGCTTATGGACATGGGGAGATGGGAAAAGAGGGTGAGATGTACGGAAAAAGTAACATGGCAACTTACATTTCCATATGTAAAACAGACAACCAACAGGAATTTGCTGTATAACTCAGGAAATGCAAACAGGGGCTCTGTATCAATCTAGAGGGGTGGGATGGGGTGGAAGATGGGGGGGAGGTTCAAAAGGTAGGGGAGATATTATATATATATACACCAATGGCTGATTCATGTTGAGGTTTGACAGAAAAGAACACAATTCTGCAAGGCAATTAACCTTCAATTAAAAAATTAATTTAAAAAAATCTCCACTAAGGCTCCCTCCATACACATATTCACACTGCATTCTATAGGCTGGGTGAGGTTCCACCTACTCATTTTACCAACATTTATTGAGAGGCTAATCTGTGCCTGTCACATACTAGTCTGGACTCAACAATATCTGCAGAGCCAGCAAACTAATGAATGGTGATAAAGATAAATGGAATGCAGAGTGCATTAAGTAGGGCTGAATCTGTGCTTCAGGGGACCAGAGCAGAAAACAAAGAGTGTCTCTCCACCTTGCTGAAATCTTCTGCTTCCTAAGTACAGTCATAGCAGTCAGTCACTGATAGTGTGATGGTCCTTCACTGCTGCTCTGCTTCTGTGGGAAGTCAGCACTCTTGCTTCTCATGAAGACTCCTTCCAGGCCTCTAGGGGCTAAAGATCATGCCATAATTTTGACCTCATGTTTATTAGTGCTTTGGGAAATGTCAGTTAGTATTAAACAACATCAGCACCTCCCTTGTACCTCATTCTCTTGAGCTGAGTCCAGGAAGACTCAGCTTCAATCCTTGGAAAACCCCAAAATAATTTAGTTAATTTAGGATGGCCATGTTTTCCTGGGCTGGCTGAAGCCAGTTCACTGTACTATATAAACAGGAGTGAACAGAGAGACACTGTATCTACAGAGGAGGAACCTAAAAGGCTAATGCTAGATGACTTTGGCTAGGAATAGGCTCCAAAAGCACCATGGTGGGGCACTTGATTCCTAAAGCAACAGTCAGTCACTAGAAAAAAGGCAGATCACTTAGGGCCTAGATTTCCTCAAAGAGCCGGAGACTCGAGGAAGAGTTAAAAAGACTTTTTCTTCTGGTTATGCTTAGAGCCTCATCTGAGTCCATAACACCCATTTGTGTAGTGGTGTTGTTATGTGCATTCTGCATTTCTTGTAGACCCTAAGTTCTGCTGGTTTTCCATTTTGGGTTAGGTATGTGGCTTTCCCTGAGGCTCTCACACTGTCTTTCAGGCGCATGCTTCCAAAAGCCAATTATCAAACAACTGGAAAATTTTCACCCTAATGTGGAGATGCTGCTCATGCTACATTTCCCTAGCTCAAACCCAGGACAGAGGAGATGCATTTTTAAGCTTCCTGCACATGTCTACAGGGTAGCTACCATCTTGTAAGCCAGGCCACAGTGCCTCAGAATTTACGATAAATGCAGGAAGCTTCTGAATTTGATAATTTTTGTCTTATCATTTAACTTTGTGGAAACAGGCTAAATTCCAAAAGTCTGTAGCTCTCCCTGTGGTCAGAGAAATCACCTGTAGCAAGTCTAGAGGTTGCCCCTTCTCCACTAGCCCTGACTCACCATTCAGGCTCCACCTCTGCGGAAGCCAAGTGGATGTGATGAGTTGGTGACTGTATTTTCTATAAGCGAGTTTTAAAGACTTGGTCTGATCAGTCTTTCTGCCACATTTTCAAGGAAAGGAAAAGGTACTAATGCCATGATCTCAAATTTCTCTGTTGCGGACTGATTGACGCAGCATTCATTCAATGAAGACATACAAAACACGTGCTCTGAGGAAGGCAGTGAGGGCCATCTAGTTTCATCTGCTTCGTTCCAACCTCAATGAAAACTTACAACTTCTTTGCCCACCTTTGAGACCCTGTTCACTTGTTTCCACCTATCCTCCCTTTCAGAGGTTTCGTTTCAGTTCAGTTGCTCAGTCCGTCCAACTCTGCGAACCCATGAACTGCAGCACGCCAGGCCTCCCTGTCCATCACCAAATTCTGGAGTGCGCCCAAAACCATGTCCATTGAGCCAGTGATGCCATCCAACCATCTCATCCTCTGTCGTCCCCTTCTCCTCCTGCCCTCAATCTTAGAGTATCAGGGACTTTTCGAATGAGTCAGCTCTTCACATCAGGTGGCCAAGTATTGGAGTTTCAGCTTCAACATCAGTCCTTTCAGTGAACACCCAGGACTGATCTCCTTTAGGATGAACTGGTTGGATCTCCTTGCAGTCCAAGGGACTCTGAAGAGTCTTCTCCAACACCACAGTTCAAAAGCATCCATTCTTCTGTGCTCAGCTTTCTTTATAGTCCAACTCTCACATCCATACATGACCACTGAAAAACCACAGCCTTAGCTAGACGGACCTTTGTTGACAAAGTAATGTCTCTGCTTTTTCATATGCTGTCTAGGTTGGTCATAACTATCCTTCCAAGGAGTAAGCATCTTTTAAATTCATGGCTGCAATCACCATCTGCAGTGATTTTGGAAAACAAAAAAATAAAGTCTGACACTGTTTCCACTGTTTCCCCATCTATTTCCCATGAAGTGATGGGACTGGATGCCATGATCTTGTTTTCTGAATGTTGAGTTTTAAGCCAACTTTTTCATTCTCCTCTTTCACTTTCATCAAGAGGCTCTTTAGTTCTTCTTCACTTTCTACCATAAGGGTGGTGTCATCTGCACATCTGAGGTTATTGATATTTCTCCCAGCAATATTGATTCCAGCTTGTGATTCCTCCAGCCCAGCATTTCTCATGATGTACTCTGAATGTAAGTTAAATCAGCAGGGTGGCAGTACACAGACTTGACGTACTCCTTTTCCTGTTTGGAACCAGTCTGTTGTTCCATGTCCAGTTCTAACTGTTGCTTCCTGGCCTGCATACAGGTTTCTCAAGAGGCAGGTCAGCTGGTCTGCTATGCCCACATCTTTCAGTTTATTGTGATCCAGCCAAAGGCTTTGACATAGTCAATAAAGCAGAAATAGATGTTTTTCTGGAACTCTCTTGCATCTTCCATGATCCAGCAGATGTTGGCAATTTGATCTCTGGTTCCTCTGTCTTTTCTAAAATCAGCTTGAACACCTGGAAGTTCACGGTTCATGTATTGCTGAAGCCTGGCTTGGAGAATTTTGAGCATTACCTTACTTGTGTGTAAGACAAGTGCAATTGTGTGGTAGTTTGAGTATTCTTTGGCATTGCCTTTCTTTGGGATTGGAATGAAAACTGACATTTTCCAGTCCTGTGGCCACTGCTGCGTTTTACAAATTTGCTGGCATATTGAGTGCAGCACTTTCACAGCATCATCTTTCAGGATTTGAAACAGCTCAATTGAAATTCCATCACCTCCACTAGCTTTGTTCGTAGTGACGCTTCCTAAGGATGACCTGACTTCACATTCCAGGGTGTCTGGCTCTAGGTGAGTGATCACACCATCATGACTATCTGAGTCATGAAGATCTTTTTTGTATAGTTCTTCTGTGTATTCTTGCCACCTCTTCTGAATATCTTCTGCTTCTATTAGGTCCCTACCATTTCTATCCTTTATTGAGCCCATCTTTGCATGAAATGTTCCCTTGGTATCTATAATTTTCTTGAAGAGATCCCTAGTCTTTCCCATTCTGTTGTTTTCCTCTATTTCTTTGCATTGATCACTGAGGAAGGCTTTCTTATCTCTCCTTGCTATTCTTTGGAACTCTGCATTCAGATGGGTATATCTTTCCTTTTCTCCTTTGCTTTTCACTTCTCTTCTTTTCACAGCTATTTGTAAGACCTCCTCAGACAGCCATTTTGCTTTTTTGCATTTCTTTTCCATGGCGATGGTCTTGATTCCTGTCTCCTGTACAATGTCACGAACCTCCATCCATAGTTCATCAGGCAATCTGTCTATCAGATCTAGACCCTTAAATCTATTTCTCACTTCGACTGTATAGTTATAAGGGATTTTATTTAGGTTATACTGAATGGTCTAGCGGTTTTCCCCACTTTTTCCATTTCAGTCTGAATTTTGCAATAAGGAGTTCATGTCTGAGCCACAGTCAGCTCCTGGTCTTGTTTTTGCTGACAGTATAGAGCTTCTCCATCTTTGACTACAAAGAAGATAATCAATCTGATTTCGGTGTTGACCACCTGGTGATGTCCATGTGTCGAGTCTTCCCTTGTGTTGTTGGAAAAGGGTGTTTGCTATGACCAATAAGTTCTCTTGGCAGAACTCTATTTACTTTTGCTTTTTTTTTGCCTAATGAAGTCTTCTCAGTTTTCATGAGATCACTGTTACTTAGAGTCTTTTCCCCAACAGCTGTCATTCTCATGTCAAGAATCAAATGAAAGCAAAGGCTCATCTTTTATGTTTGCATTTAACATAACATCTGGTTGCTATGGATTAGGAGGCTCCTCCTCAGACTTTCTCAGTAATTTTTCTTTATAGAAACCACATTCTGATTCTCTCTTTCCCTTCTATTGTGGCAGAGCAATACCTACCCACAAACTTCGCCATTAGAAATAAGCAAGTTATCTGCAGAGAATATACATGTTTCTTTTAATATACACTGCCATACAACCCAAGTTGCCATGTATACTTTACTGTCTTACACATAGGCAGTTTTTTGGCTAAAACATTAACAAGGGAAGATTCATGTTGTCATCTTATTTCCTCTACCTCATAACAGCCAGATAAGATGGCCCTGTTATACCTTTTGTCCCACTTTTTGCCTCCCTGGCTTTATTCTTCTTCAGAATTGGGTTAGCTATTCTGGGTCTTCTGTTTCTCCATTTAAGCTTTAGAATCAGTTTGTTGATATTCACAAAACAACTTGTTGGGATTTTGATTGGGATTATATTGACTCTATAAAACAATTGGCAAGAACTGACATCTTGATAACATTGAGTCTTCCTTTCCTTGAATATGGAATGTCTCTATATATTTGGCTTTTCTTTGGTATTTTTCATCAGAGTTTTATCATTTTCCTCATATATATCTTAAATTTATTCTGTTAGATTTATATCTAAGTAATTTTTAGAGGTGCTAATTGAATGAGTTTTTAATTTCAAATTCCACATGGTCATTACTGGTATACAGGAAAGCAATGAGCTTTCTATATTAACCTTATACCCTACAACCTTGCAATAATCACTTATTGGTTCCAGTTTGTCAATTCTTTAGATTTTCTACATAGACAACCATGTCATCTGTTGTCCCCTCACAATTTACTCTCAAAGTCTAAGCCACATCAATTTAAAATGACCTGAGGTTATTTGGATTGGGATGTATTTGTTTAAAGTTTTATTTCACATTTTCTGCCTTTAGAGGGAAAAAAAACTGGCCAAGAAAATGGAGCCATCTCAGGTAAAAGGAACAGAAAGGTTCTTAGAGCCTGTGGTCAGGGCTGGGAAATGTAGAGGTGTGTTTGTGTGTGTGTGTGTGTGTGTGTGTGTGTGTGTGTGTGTGTATGAGGATAGTTTGCTTTACTGGTGGATGGTGGCTCTAGTTCACCAAAATTCCTCTAAAAACAGATTTCTGAAGCCACTGAGTATAGCTAAATAGTGATTCTTGTCATACTTAGAGAATAATTGTTGCAGCAAGACTACAATGTATTAGGAAGTACCTGTGGTTAGTTTGCTGATACACTATTAATGAGTCAGTTCACTTACAGAATAACCCTCCTAATTGGTTGGCTGTTGTTCAATAACTCTTACTGTGCTGTATGAAAAAGTCAATAAGAACCAAATGCATATTTTATTGATTTTCTTCTAAGAAATCATTCTTAAAATCATTCTTAAAATTTTTTTTCAAGTATGTTTTCCCAGGTCTTTGAACAGTGTTTCTCAATTTTTTAACATAAGGATCTTACTGTCTATTTCCTAAAACTTTTGCTATAACTCCGGGAAGGGGCTTTCTGGAAACTATTTAAAAAGCTAGTAACTTCTATGTATCCCCTTCAAACCAAGAAGATACCATAAACCTTTGCTGTTTTGTAGTCTGTTACCAAAAAGGGGTGGGGAGGTAATGGCTTTTTAATATTTGTTTTCTAAACATAAACACACATAATATAATGGATATGCTTTTTCAATCCATTCATTTCTCCCTCTCTTCCTGAAGTTTCCTACATACACTTCCCACCTGCCTAGGATCCAGCCAGTACACCATTTCATAATCATTGTTCTACACTTCCTATTCCTATTGAGGTTGTTTTTTCCTTTAAATCACTAAAAACAATGCTCCAATAAATACGCTTTTACATATGTCCACAAGAGAATCAGCCTCTTATGCAGAGCAGGATTTTCTTCAGCCAAAGGCACATCAGTATCAGAACAGCTCTGCTAGAACTTCCAACCACACAGACTCTAAAAACAAGCTTGAGAATTCTGTGCTCACATCACTCCAGTCGAAGGGAAAGCATACCTTAGCCCACAGTGTTGTCCTTGTCTTTTAGAGGTAACTATATTTAAATCAAAAGACAAAAGTATAGTTCCCTAATCAAAAATATATAATGATCCTAAGGCTATGTTTTTCAAAGTACAAGTCCAGACCCATTAAGAAGTCATGAAATCATTTTAGAGAGTCACAATCAGGATTGTTTTAATGAACTAGGATAGAGAGGTTAGAAAATATCAGGGAAAATCACGTAGTAAAATTAGGATTGCTCCATAAAAAATTGAGTTCAGTTATAGATCTCTGAACACATGTTTATAACTCTGTAGAGAGGACCACATCATAAACTATATTTCTTACTGTGGGTCACAGTTTAAAAAATGTGAAAAACATATCACAGAAGGTTTCTGTGGAAAACATGGTGGCCGTGGAAATAGCAACTGATCATGAGAAAAGTCCACAGTGAAGGGCTGGGTTTTGCACTCTCTTTCTTGTGTGTGGAGTACTGGTTCCTTTTGCTGTAACTTGGGGGCTTTCACAGCCTGTGTGCATGAAGCCTGTGGGCAGTGTCTGTGGACTACAGGTCCAGCCTTTCACTTCAAGAAATTCCTACATGAAGTCTATAAAACATTCACACATATACCCATACTCCTCCACTGCCTCATGGCTAATGCCCTATCAATGGATGCTGCAATTAGGTCCATGGACTTTTAAATGAATTTTAAAATAAACATGATCATTCTAGATGTTTATGACAGACAGGGAACTTGGTAACTCTCTCTTCCAATATTCATTTCTAGACATGGAAACTGAACCCAGGGCAATAAACCAATGTCTTCTGAGTCACAGAATGTTATATGTAAAACTAAAAGAAGCCATCATGTTGCCAAACCTAAGATTTTAAAAACATTATATAATGAAGCATATAATTAATTTGTAATGTAGGAAAATTACAAAGTACAGATCACTGAAAAGATGAAAAACATAAATATATACAGTCAATATATCCTCCAATAGCTGAATGAATAATCAAACTGTAGTAAATCTATACAATGGAATATTACTCAGCATTAAAAAAGAAATGAGCTATCAAGCCATTTAAGACATGGAGGAAATATATATTGCTAAGTGAAAGAACAACAAAACAACATAATGATCTCTGTTCGTTTCCAAGGCAAACCATTCAATATCACAGTAATCCAAGCCTATGCCCAGCCAGCAACACTGAAGAAGCTGAAGCTGAACGGTTCTACGTAGACCTACAAGGCCTTTTAGAACTGACACCCAAAAAAGATGTCCTTTCCATTATAGGGGACTGGAATGCAAAAGTAAGAAGTCAAGAAAAACCTGGTTGACAGGCAAATTTGGCCTTGGAGTACAGAATGAAGCAGGGCAAAGGCTAATAGTATTTTGCCAAGAAAACACACTGGCCAGACATCATAGCAAATACCCTCTTCCAACAACAGAAGACAAGACTCTACAGATGGACATCACCAGATGGTCAATACTGATCTCAGAGTGATTATATTCTTTGCAGCCAAAGATGGAGAAGCTCTATACATTCAGCAAACACAAGACTGGGAGCTGACTGTGGCTGACCATGAACTCTTTATTGCAAAATTCAGATTTAAATTGAAGAAAGTAGGGAAAACCACTAGACCATTCAGGTATGACCTAATCAAATCCCTTATGATTATACAGTGGAAGTGAGAAATAGATTTAAGGGCCTAGATCTGATAGATAGAGTGCCTGATGACTATGGATGGAGGTTCGTGACATTGTACAGGAGACAGGGATCAAGACCATCGCCATGGAAAAGAAATGCAAAAAAGCAAAATGGCTGTCTGAGGAGGCCTTACAAATAGCTGTGAAAAGAAGAGAAGTGAAAAGCAGAGGAGAAAAGGAAAGATATACCCATCTGAATGCAGAGTTCCAAAGAATAGCAAGGAGAGATAAGAAAGCCTTCCTCAGTGATTAATGCAAAGAAATAGAGGAAAACAACAGAATGGGAAAGACTAGAGATCTCTTCAAGAAAATTAGAGATACGAAGAGAACATTTCATGCTAAGATGGGCTCAATAAAGGACAGAAATGGTAGGGACCTAATAGAAGCAGAAGATATTCAGAAGAGGTGGCAAGAATACATAGGAGAACTGTACAAAAAAGAGCTTCATGAGCCAGATAATCATGACGGTGTGATCACTCAACTAGAGCCAGACATCCTGGAATGTGAAGTCAACTGGGCCTTAGGAAGCATCACTATGAATAAAGGTAGTGGAGGGGATGGAATTCCAATTAAGCTGTTTCAAATCCGGAAAGATGATGCTGTGAAAGTGCTGCACTCAATATGCCAACAAATTTGGAAAACTCAGGAGTGGCCACAGGACTGGAAAATGTCAGTTTTCATTCCAATCCCAAAGAAAGGCAATGCCAAAGAATACTCAAACTACCACACAATTGCACCCGTCTCACAGGCTAGCAAAGCAATGCTCAAAATTCTCCAAGCCAGGTTTCAGCAATACGTGAACTGTGAACTTCCAGATGTTCAAGCTGGTTTTAGAAAAGGCAGAGGAACCAGAGATCAAATTCCCAACATCCACTGGATCATCAAAAAAGCAAGAGAGTTCCAGAAAAACATCTATTTCTGCTTTATTGACTATGCCAAAGCCTTTGACTGTGTGGATCACAATAAACTGTGGAAAATTCTGAAAGAGGTGGGCATACCAGACCACCTGACCTGCCTTTGGAGAAACCTGTATGCAGGCCAGGAAGCAACAGTTAGAACTGGACATGGAACAACAGACTGGTTCCAAACAGGAAAAGGAGTACGTCAAGGCTGTATATTGTCACCGTACTTATTTAACTTACATGCAGAGAATATCATGAGAAATGCCGGGCTGAGGGAAGCACAGGCTGGAATCAAGATTGCCAGGAGAAATAGCAATAACCTCAGATGTGCAGATGACACCACCCTTATGGTAGAAAGTGAAGAAGAACTGAAGAGCCTCTTGATGAAAGTGAAAGAGGAGAGTGAAAAAGTTGGCTTAAAGCTCAACATTCAGAAAGCTAAGATCATGGCATCCGGTTCCATCACTTCATGGCAAATAGATGGGAAAACAATGGAAACAGTGGCTGACTTTATTTTGGGGGGCTCCAAAATCACTGCAGATGGTGATTGCAGCCATGAAATTAAAAGATGCTTACTCCTCATATTCAAAAGCAGAGACATTACTTTGCCAACAAAGGTCCGTCTAGTCAAGGCTATGGTTTTTCCAGTGGTCATGTATGGATGTGGGGGTTGGACTATAAAGAAAGCTGAGCACCGAAGAATTGCTGCTTTTGAACTGTGGTGTTGGAGAAGACTCTTGAGAGTCCCTTGGACTGCAAGCAGATCCAACCAGTCCATCCTAAAGGAGATCAGTCCTGAGTGTTCATTGAAAGGACTGATGTTTAAGCTGAAACTCCAGTACTTTGGCCACCTGATGCCAAGAGCTGACTCATTTGAAAAGACCCTGATGCTGGGTAAAATTGAGGGCAGGAGGAGAAGGGGACAACAGAGGATGAGACGGTTGGATGGCATCACTGACTCAGTGTACATGGGTTTGGGTGCACTCCAGGAGTTGGTGATGGACAGGCAGGCTGGTGTGGTGCAATTCATGGGGTCGCAAAGAGTCAGACACGACTGAGCGACTGAACTGAACTGAAGATATATACATAAAGAAGAATATGACTCATCCATTAAATAGAAAGAAACAATACCATTTTCAGTAACATGGATGGACTTAGAGATTACGATACTAAGCAAAATAAGTCAGATAAAGACAAATATCATACGATATCACTTACATGCAGAATCTATCTACCTATATATATATATATATATATACACACACACACACACACAAATGACCTCATCTACAAAACCGGAACACCGCATAGACTTACAGAACAAACTCATGGTTATTGGGGTGAAAGGAGGTGAGGGATGAATTGGGAGTTGGGGTTGACATGCTATATTTAAAATAAGTAACCAACAAGGACCTACTGCATAGCACAGGGAACTCAGCTCGATAGTCTGTATTAATCTAAATGGGAAAGGAATTTGAAAAAGAATAGATACATTTATAACAGAATCACTTTGCTGTATACCTGAAACTAACAGAATATTGTTAATCAACTATACTCCAATACAAAATTAAAAACATTTGAAAGGGACCTCCCTGGTAATGCAATGGTTGACAGTTCGCTTTGGAATGCGAGGGACAGAGGTTCCATCTCTGTCTGGGGGACTAAGACCCCGCATGCCACAGAGCAACTAGGCCTCCATGCTACAACTGCTGAGCCTGTGTGCCACAACTAGAGAGCCTGCATGCCAACTCAACAAGAGATCCTACACGTCGCAATGAAGATCTGGTACACAGCAACTAAACGCCAACACAGTTAAACAAATAAATTTTTTCATTTAAAAAAAAAAGATCGATGGTTGCCAGGGTTTGGGGGGAAGGGAGAAACGGATGAATAGGTGGAACAAATGGAATTTTTAGGGCAATGAAACTCTCCTGATACTGTAATGCCGAATATATGCCATTATACATTAGTCAAAACCCATATCAGGTATAACACAAAGAGTGAACCCTAACATAAACTATGAATGCTAGTTTATAATAAAATCAGTATTGTCTTACCAATTTTAACAAATGTACACCGCTAAATGAAAGATGTTAGCAATAGGGGAAACTGCATATGTGACCAAGGATGAGGAGGTATAATATATGAGAACTCTCTACATACTGCTTCAGTTCAGTTCAGTTCAGTCGCTCAGTCGTGTCCGACTCTTTGCGACCCCATGAACTGCAGCACGCCAGGCCTCCCTGTCCATCACCAACTCCAGGACTTCACTCAGGCTCACGTCCATTGAGTCAGTGATGCCGTCCAGCCATCTCATCCTCTGTCGTCCCCTTCTCCTCCTGCCCCCAACCCCTCCCAGCATCAGAGTCTTTTCCAATGAGTCAACTCTTCACATGAGGTGGCCAAAGTACTGGAGTTTCAGCTTCAGCATCATTCCCTCCAAAGAAATCCCAGGGCTGATCTCCTTTAGAATGGATTGGTTGGATCTCCTTGCAATCTAAGAGACTCTCAAGTCTTCTCCAATACCACAGTTCAAAAGCATCAATTCTTCGGCCCTCACCTTTCTTCACAGTCCAACTCTCACATCCATACATGACTACTGGAAAAACCATAGCCTTGACTATGTTGACTATGTTGGACCTTTGTTGGCAAAGTAATGTCTCTGCTTTTCAATATGCTATCTAGCTTGGTCATAACTTTCTTTCCAAAGAGTAAGCGTCTTTTAATTTCATCGCTGCAGTCACCATCTGCAGTGATTTTGGAGCCCAGAAAAATAAAGTCTGCCACTCTTTCCACTGTTTCCCCATCTATTTCCCATGAAGTGATGGGACCAGATGCCATGATCTTCATTTTCTGAATGTTAAGCTTTAAGTCAACTTTTTCACTGTCCTCTTTCACTTTCATCAAAAGGTGTTTTAGTTCCTCTTCACATTCTGCTATAAGGGTTCTGTCATCTGCATGTCTGAGGTTACTGATATTTCTCCTGGCAATCTGGATTCCAGCTTGTGCTTCTTCCAGGCCAGCATTTCTCATGATGTACTCTGCATGTAAGTTAAATAAGCAGGGTGACAATATACTGCTTAATATTCTGCAAACCTAAAACTGCTCTTTAAGTCTATTCATATTTTTATATGAGACTACAGCATGGATATTTTTGTAACATGCTTTTTTCCACTACCAAGTCCATACGTTTTTAATCATCTTTGCAGAGATTGAGCCTGGACACAGTGGCGATGGTAAAGTTAGTCCAGGAGAGAAATGAGGCCATGGAAGGAGGATTCAGAGGATGTAGGAATTTAGGGGCAGGGGTATTTACTCAAAGACTCACAGAGGAGAGGGACTAGAAATTGCGTGGATGAACAGACATAACTAAGCCCTTGAGTCTGAGCGTCTCCAACAGACTGGGGATTTGAGCAGGGCAGGGAGTTTCAGCTCCAGTTCCGTGAGTCCTGGTCCCCTGCTGGCAAGAGGCTGGCATGACAGGACTGAGCAAGAACAAGATGAAGCCTCAAACATTCACTCTGGAGCTCAGCAATAACCTTCCTGCTAGGATGAAGCGAGCAGGTACAAGAGACACACAGTCATGATGGTCAGTTTTCTGAAATACCCATAACAGGAATTTGCTGAGGCACTAGGAAGCCTGCAGGGCACCAAGGGAAGGGCCTGCTCCACCTCAGCCAAAATGTGTGCACATTAACCTTGGCTTCCCACCTGACCTTTCCAAGTCACATTCTTTCTCCTGCGCATCCTCCTACGTGGCTCTCAGCCCAACTCCCACCAGGAAGGGAGGATCTGCCTGTCACAAGACCTCTTATGACCTTTGGGGATGCTTTAGGAAAACTCTGGAAGATGTGGTTCAGCTGGCCTGGGCCTTGTGCCTCCTCGCCCTGGGGGCCACAATAGGGGCTGGGCTGCCACCCCTTAGACACAGAGTCACCATTCAGAGGAGGGACACACTCATGCTTCTTCCCATCCTGCCTTTTCTGCATCCAGCTGGCAGTGGACACACTGTGCTAAGTACTGGGTCCTATCTGAGGAGACTCCCGCCACCGCTGCTGGTTGTGGTATGTGGAGCCATCCTGAATTTCCTTCAGAATCAGTGAGGCAGGGCATCCCACAGCCCTCATACCACACCATGAGGAGGCCACAGCCCTTTCTGCCTTTCTTCTTTCCTCTGGTAGGTCAGAGGTGGGGAATGCAGAGGTGCCGCCTTCTGAGAGAAATGAAGTGTCCAGAACAGAGTCCCCTCCCATCCGCTCAGGGCTGCCTTTTTCTGCTTCCTATTTCCCTCCTCCAGCCCCCGAAACTCCCTGGTCTCTGAACACTAGGATACCACACCTGCCCCCTTCCTGTGTCCCTAGGCCCATCCTTTTCCTCATGTTCTGGGCATCTAGAGTTTCTCTGTGATCTTTCCTCAGTGCTCGTGTTCCAAGAATATGTTCAACCACCACCACCTTTCCATATTCGCCTGGCCCTCAGTTGACCACCAGATCCTCAGGCCCTGACAGAAACTTGCTGCGGTAACTTCCAGAATCTGCCTCTACTCTACTTCAGCTTTGGCTCTCCATACCACTCCTTCCACCCCCAGCCACGGTACCTTTCCAGCTCCTCACCTACCCTCTTGAGTCGTTGCCCAAACTCCACTACATGTGACAGCAACCTTTCTCCTCTTAATACACAAAGTCTCACCTCAATGCTTCCTTCTCTCTACTAACCACCAGCAAAGTGCCTGTTTTCTCCAAGATCGTCTCCTGGACTTGGACATTCACTGCCATCTCCTCACCTCTACAACCACCTCATGGCTCCGGCAGTTTTCCCCACATCATCAGTTTATCTCTCCTTGATTTCATCCTTTCTCTCAACATCCAACATGTTATGTCTCTCATTTTTAAAAAATAAAGACACTCTCTGGGTTTATCTACAGCCTTCTCCCCATTTGTCTGCACCTCCATGGAACAAACCTCTTTGAAGGAACTGATTGCACTTGCTATCACCAATTACTCTTGTTTCATTCGCTCTTGAATCCACTCCAGTCATGCCTTCACCTCCATCACAGGTGAGTGTGCTTTTCTCAAGGCCATTAGTGTTGCTCTGATGGGAACTCTGCATCCTCATCTTACTTGGCCAGTTCACAACTTTTATTGCAGCTGATCACTTTCTCCTTGTAATATGCCAGGACGCCACGCTCTTCCAGATTTCCTCCTTCCTCCCTGGCTTCTGCTTTTCCGTTTCCTCTGTGTACTTGTTCCTCCTTTTCTTCCCAGTCTCCTAACACGGGACTATCCCAGAGCCCAGTCTTTAGACCTCTCCTTCATGTATACTCATTCCTTTAGTGACCTCACCTGGTCCCATCGTTATACATCTCTCTCCATTTCTCTCTCTTTCTCCAGCCAGGGCCCTCCATGTGCACTGTGTGGACAATAGACGGCTGGGGGTATGGTTTCAGGAAGAAGCAGAAGATTATGAAACTACTGCTACTGGTAGCAGCAGAGGAGACAAGAAGGAATTGTGTTTTGAATTTTGAAGGTAGAAACAACAGGATTTATTGATAGACCAAAAGCAGGCTTTTTAGAAGCAAAAGTCACGGATGGCACCAATATTTTGGCCTCAACAACTAGCAAGAGAAAGGTGCCATTAACTGATGTGGGAGCAGGTCTGGTATGTGTGATTGGGTGGTGGTGGTGGTATGAGGAATCAGTTCATTTCTGAAATAAATACTGGATATCCAAGTATATACAGTTCTGATTAGACAATTTGGGCATGTGAGACTGTCTACCGCATAAGATAATGATCTCCATGGAGGCGAGGCCTGTGTTTAGGTGACTGCTGTGTCTGACATTGTTTCTGGCATGCAGTAAGTACTCAAATATTTTAATTGTTGAATGTAAGATGATTCTCAAAGTCATTTTTATTGTGACTCTTTGGGGACATTATCATCAACTGATTTTCATTCTAGGAGGCATTTATTCCATGCAACTGAAAGGCAATGAGGGTCAAAGAGGCAAGAGAACTATAGCAAGCTCCCAGACAGGTAACCTCTTAAAAAAAAAAAACTCCAAACAATAACAACAAGGCGTAGAGAGGGGAGATTCTATAGTTTGCTTCTGACATCTGTCATATTAGCTATGTGCTTTTGATAAACACAAAGCACCTCCTCAAAGAAGAGGCACTGCAACACTCCTCTAAAAGTCTTCCCTCCAGATTATGGGAATATATAGTAGTTATCAACAAACTGTGCCAAAAATGCCCTGGATTCCCAGCTATCACTTCTTGTACTATCATCATGCACAGTTTGCTCCTCTGGGGCTCAAAGTCAGCAGGGAAGCCAGGAGAGAAGTCAAGCATGATCTTTACCTCCAGTGTACCTTAAATACGGGTCTTCCTTCTGTGCTCAGGTCCCTCTATCCACAGTCCAAGGTGGAGCTGGAAGAGTCAGGTGGAATGCTTACCTACCTGTGAAATGGGTTTAAGCTCCTATACTACATGGGGTGTATGATCTAATTCCTCTACTCTCTCCATCACATACCACACTGAAAACAAGGAGGCACAAACAGGTGGTTCTTTGCTTAAAGGTATAGAGTTTATTTGGAGAGAGTCCTGCCTCACCAGATTATTAATGGAAATGATGATGACAACCTTTTCAGGAGGATGCAGAAGTCTGGGAACCTCTGAGCTCCTTCTTCCTGGACTGGGTACTCTCCTGGGGCAGACAAGTGCCTTTTGCTGAGGTGCAAATTGAGACATGGGATGGATTTTCTGGCTGAGTGGCACGAGTCAGCACAGGACTGCCCTTGGAGCTGCCACTGGAGAAGGGCAGGAAACAGGACTGACCAGACTGCACGGACTGTTGCTGGAACTCACTGTCCAGGCACTGGAATGCGTCAAAGAGGCCCTCCTCCTTCTCCAACTTAGCTCCATTCATGGGGCGTTTGGTGGAAGGTGGACTCTTCTCAGCCTTTTTTGTCTTGGTTTTGGCCGCTTTCTCTTCCTTACAGCGGAGAATGCATTCCTTATGCCCTTGACCTTTCGTGTCAGGGTTAATCCCGTGTGTAAAATGCTTCAGCTTATTTCCCAGGTCGGCTTCTACAGCTTCTGGAAGGATAGGGCTCTTGTGAGTATGAGCTGTCTTTACCAGACCCTGCAACTCTTGCCCCTAGAATGGGTGGCCCTATAAATTTGGCCCTGCAAAGTTTGGATCTGAAAAATATGTGGGTCCTTTAAATGCAAACTGTGGAACAGTAAATTGGTCCTGCAAGGTCTGGCCCTTTAAGCCCTGAACACTTCCAGACATGGCATTCGCGGGAATGCTTCTTTGGGTGAGGTCATTCACCTTGCTCTAACAGCCTTACAGACCATTCTCATCTAATCCTTTGGTCCCAAGGAATCTTGGAGGATGCCCTAGGAACTCAAGGTAAGGGAGATGCTGGTGAAGGTGCGGACAAGGGGCACTAAGCTGAGAGTTTGGAGATGGTGGCTCTACAGATCCAGACAGAACCTTGCTAGTCCCTACTCACTCAAGGCAACCATCCTGGCCAAACTAAAATTTTACCTGAGAAAGATCCTGGAGATACATTTGAGAAGTCAGGGGCTCTTCGGGGTTCAACTTAAAAGTGTCCCTCCTAGAACCCTGGCAGAGCAAATGGTCTCTCTGGATGGAGAGAGATATGGTACTGCACCCTTTCTCTGTGGCTCTCTGAAGCTTTGAGTTTCCCTGTGTCCCTACTCTCCCTGCTGGTGCAGGGAGTTATCTAAACAAAGTGATTGGTAACAGCATCTGGGGAGGCTTACTGTTGCTGGTTCAGGCCTGACAGTATTCAGGGTATCATTTCCTGATCTGTGTAGGGACTGACTGCTGCCTCTGTGTCTAGAGGCTTATTTTCTGGGGTGCGGGGAACTGAGCTGCTTCCAGGGGCCCTGTAATTCTGTGGACCCAGTGATTGAGGTTCCAACCACTGCAGATGTTCCAACAGATGTGGGTAGGGACAATCCCCTAGCAGATTTTCTCACATCTTTAGGCAAGATGGCTCTACAACATCGCCATGGCCTGGACAAGCAACTATGGGCTGGCCCTGCTGGCCACAACAGATCAGAAGAGGTCACTATACCCTCAGGTCTCCAGGTCTGCAGGCTAGGGGACTCTCATGCTGGTCAGTGAGCTACCCTGGGACAGAGGCTGCTGGTCATCGGGGGAAAGGAGCAACTGGAGGGACTGCTGGATCTTCTGGGGCAGACCCCAGCAATGGTAAATTAAATTGCCAAATAAACCACTTCTAAAGGTGGCACTCCAGCAGCTCGGGGCATGCTCCATAAAAATACAACCTTGGCTCCTGAGGATTTTTAAAGGGACTTCTCCAAACAGGTAGGCCCCTGGGTCTCAGGACATAGCCTTCAACACATCTCAGGACTTAGGCTGTAGGGTTTGCTATATCTACAGAGATCTCTGGGAAACAGCTAGCAAGCCCCACGGAAGCTGGAGCTGCCACTGAAGCAGAAGTGCCAATGCAAGGCTTTCCACTTGACCACAGTCAAAAATGGGACATTGATAGAGGCTCACTGATAGAAAAATGAAGAAGCCCAAATTCAGGAGGGTGGGAAGAACGTGGCTCTAACTGAGGTAGAGGAAATTTCAGACAGTCTGGAGATTAATAAATCATTGGGGGAAAAAAAAGAGATCAGGCTCGCCTTTGGGGGCACGATGTTTAGGAGTAGACCAGGGACTCAATGTGCAGAAAAGAGGAACCAAGGAAAGACAGCTGTGTTCTGCTGTGGCCAGCACACTGAGGCCTCAGTGCATCCCCCAAGCAGTGGACAGAGACGACTTACTAACTGAAATGTGGAAGAGGGTAGAGCCAGGATCACAGGGTTTGGGATTTCTTTGCAGTGATATTTGCACAAGGTCCACAGTGGATCCTTCAAAAACAGAAAGTTTGGGTAGACTGGCTTACCTCCCATGAACCTCAGGTCAGGGGAGATAAAAGCCCATCTTTTCAACAGATGCCTTAGAGGTAGCATTCATGATGAAAGAAATGGTAGTGTTTCCACCCAGGATTGGAAAATTTGGGGGTGGTATGACATAAGCTGCCACAGGAATCTTCCAAAACCTCGGGAACCCTCAGATATAGACAGAAATGCATGCATTACATACAAATACTTAAAGATATATCAGCGACTGGGGGAGACGGGAACATTAGACGAAGGGAATCAAGGTAGTAGGGTATTTAAGTTTGTGAGCTTCGTGTTCAGGGAAAGAAACGGAAGCAGATTTTCAAGGGCTCCTGACCTTGTTTCTTCAGAATACCTTCAGATTTGCTCTTCTTCTTGACATGCTGGTTCACAGGAATCCTAGGCTTTTCAAGGCTCACAAAAGACACAGCTCCTGCATCCAAGGGCAACTCTGACCCTCGACATTCCTGCCTCAGCTGCTGGTGACCAGCCCAGTATTGGCGGATGCTGATTGCACTGGCAGACTTGGTAGCTGGCTTAGTGGCTGACTTGGCAGCTGACTGGGTTACAGATTTCTGATTTGTTACTTGTGACACTGTGCGGGTTGCTGATGGAAGTGAAAGCTGTTTGAAGGGCAGGGACTCCTGATCAAAAGAGAGACTGCTGCTGCTGCTGCTGCTGCTAAGTCGCTTCAGTCTAGACATGGACAAAACGTCTAGGCAAGAGGAGCCCTGTGATGGCCCCGATGAGGTAGCGGTGGGCAGCGTAGTCTCACACGATATCAACTGCTGAATCTCCAGAGCCACAGAATTGCAGATTTGGCAGCAGGGGTCTGCACACAGGAGCCGCCGCACACTCCCTTCCTGAGGAAGCCAGCCATGGCTGGGAAGGGAAGCATGGCAATCGTCTGTTACTGACGCAGTAACATCAGCCTCTTTGTCAGTGTGTGGCCTGAGACAGACCTGTCAGCTCTTGCTTTCTACCCCCATGCTGTTATTGCCACTGCTTTTCTGCAGAAGCATTCAGCAGGTCAGGGCTAGCTAAACTGGACAAAGTCTCAGACAACTGGTGGGAACACAGGGCCTTGAGAAACTGGGAGGTGGGTGAGCTCTCTGTTGACCTGTGCTGAGAAGCTGAATTGGGAGAAGGGAACCAGGCAGGTCGGGGAGCCAACGGTTAGCTGATGGGGCAGCACCAGGGACGTCACCAGGTAGAACCTAGAGTTAGCCTCGCTTCGGGCCACGGAAGTCCTGTGGGAGCTTTGCATTCTGGGGATTAGGAGATGCACACATCTCTCAAGAGCCAATTTCTCATTCTGCAGAGCTCTTAAGGAAGGGATAATGTGACAAGCTTCTGCTTGAGGGTTGTCCCAGGAACTGGCCTCCCTGAAGACAGAACCAGAGGAGGTAATGTCAGCAGGGTCCAGGGGTCTGCCCTTGAAAGGGTGTGGCTATAAAGAGAATATGAAAATGATGACTTCTTTATGCACTTAACTATCCATTCTCCTGACTGGGTAACTTGTCTCATGGTTGGGAGAAAACCCACAGAGTTACATTCTGTCAAATCCTGACTTCCAGCACCTTTGTGAGCCTAGCCCAGAGCACAGCTGAAAGACCACTCTCCACTGAGACGTCTGACCCCACCCTCTCCTCCAGCAACTCTCACCCAGGGCTCCAGGCTCCCTGTGTCTGGCTCCCTCTCAGCCATTCTCCTTCTGCCCAACCCTGCCCCAGACCACACACAGAAATCGCCACAGGCCACGCTGGGAGGTGGGAGACTGCAAAGAGCAAGAGATCACCTTCGCATGAGCGAGAGCAGCTCCCACGGCTTGTCAGCTTCTTTCCGGGAATGTCTCCTAGCTGAGGAAACAGGAGACAGTGTTACACAGAACAGGAAGGAATTCAGGGACATCCTACAGGAAGTTGAAGGCGTTGAATGACAGAAGACTGCAGACAACCCCCCTCCCCAGTCAGCACTCTGAGAGCACATCTGGGCACAACTTAACCAGGTATGATGTGCTCTCCTAGACCTACTCTCATTTATCTTCACAACCACACTATGAGTAAGACAGCGTCATCAGATGCCCATTTTATGGATAACAAGACTCAGAGATGAAATGACCTCTACAGGGTCATAAAACTAGTAAATGACACACTTGAGGATGTCTCCCCTACTTCCTCTTCACTCCCAGGGGAAAGGTGGAGAATTCTGGAACATTCCCAGGTTCTCATTTCCACCCAAAAAGTCTTCTGGGAGGATCTGTCAACTTGGGGAATTGGAGCAATGGTTAGAGCATCCAGCGCCTGGCACCAGGGGTCACTGAGGGCCAGGGTCCATGCAAGTCTCACTCCCAGGGGAGGGAAGTCAGAGCAGAGACTGGGACTTTACCTCTTGGTGTTTTCTCTTTAGCCCTTTGTTTGACTTTCTGGTGACGCTTAAAGACAGAAGAGAGTGTGAAGCTGGGGCACCCTCTTCTTTTCATGTCTAAACGGAGACAAAACCTGCAAATATTTCCCAAACTTCTTCTGTTTCAATTCTATACATTCTGCTACCTTTTTCCCTGCTCTACCTTTTTCATCCCATCATTTCCTTTCTCTTCTTATTTCTGATTCATTTCAAAGCTCTTCACACTCCATACCTCCACCCCCATTCCCTGAACAAGTTCTGTGGGAAATTAGAATAAGACAAGGGAAAGGGGGAAATGGAATCAAGGACGGGTGGTCTAGTAGACAAAGGACTTTAGCCACCCAAGGTTCTAAAAGTCCACCAGCTGAAAGGATCACCCAAATCTGAAGCTGTACTGGGATCCAGTCAGGAAACTTCCTCCATTTAAAACAAAAAAGCAGGGGTAAGGGTAAGGAGAGACAGTGAAGGGATAAAACCTTGTCTGAGGCGTAATTGGTTCAGTCATGGTCATAGCGTTTCCCTACCCGGCAGCAGTTCCTCTTAGGTCCCAACTTTACATCTTGGTGGGTTTTTTTCACTTGCCAAATAATTAATGCAATAATAATGATGGAGCCATAAGCGTAAAAGGGATATCCAACATCCCACAAAATAAAAGTAGGGCTCAACATAATCTAAACCTTACTAGTCATCCCTCTTCCTAGGCTTCCTAGGCTTTAAGGATCTTAGAGCCTAACACCTCCAAATTGTGGACCTATTGTCTCTGCCTCACAGAGCATAGAATCAAACCAGCAGACTGCATCACAAAGCCCTCCTGTTTCCTAAGTCAAGCATGGCATCACAGACCTTCACTTGTCTAGGAGAAGCTCATGTGACACCATGTTAAGGTGAGGGTGTCTGGTTGACTACATGGGTTGCAGAGCCTGAGCCTAAAGATGCCAAGTCACAGGAAGCAAATACTCCTTCATGCCCTCTCTATTCTCTCTATCCTGATGGCTCAGACTTCAGCTCTCAGATAACAGTCTGGCATCTATCCCCAGATAACTGAGTCTTTATGTACACTGTGTGCCCTAAAAGAGAGATAGTGGATTGGTCAGATGAACTCCATGAACTATATATATCACTGTTCTGAGAATATAACTAGGAAACACACAAGACGACAGTGTATACGTTATCCTATTAAGTCTTGGACAGTGAAGTTTGATGTCACAGGCAATAGGTGGGCAGTCATGAAAAGGACTGTGACTACTTTGGCAAGAAAAGGACATAGCTTCTGTTCCTTTAAATAACTTTCTGAGACTTAAAGGAGTCCTCCCAGTCTGTGTGATCAAGCTTTTGATGGATGAGAAGAAACTGTAAACAGTGCCTTCCAAGGAGAAACATCAATGAGGCTCACTTCTGGAGCTTGGTTCCCCAGAATGGCCCTTACAGATCTCAGTAGTATCCTGTGGAGTATCCACTCATGGAGGTGAGTTACTGGCAAGACTAAGGACCACAAACTTGGGCTCTTAGGTTGAATCCACTATGGCTGAAGTGGTTGGCTGAAATGTTTATGAAAATCTGAATCTGAACACCTTTAGGCAGGTCAAGCTTGTTTCTGTTCAATCTTAGTACCCACCAACCCCATGTCCACTGATTTGCATATTAATGTTAACCTCATGATCCCTGTCAACATTGTGATATGCCTCCAAGACTCCAGGATTTCTGAATTTCCTAAGAAGTTCTTGCCCTGATGAGAATGGTCCCATAGCCCCCAAATTCTCAGGCTCAAAATCTCCGAAGAAGCTATTTGGTCCTTCCTCCAGCATTCAATCTACCAGTGAATAGGTGTGGTGAGCCAACAATCTGTGTTCATCCCTAAGCTGCCCAGTCTCAAAGGTATAAAGACATTTGAGTTATATTACCTGCCTGCTCTCAAGTCACTTAAAAATCTAGTTTCAAAGACAAAAACTAATTCACATTCAAAAATCCACCTTATTAAGAGTTGAATCAGGACTTTCCTGGTGGTCCAGTGGTTGAGAATTCGCCTGCCAATGCAGGGACATGAGTTCAGTCCCTGGTCCAGGAAGATTCCATATGTCAGCGGGCAACTAAGCCCACGTACCACAACTACTGAGCCCATGTCTAGAGCCCAATAGCTGCAACTACTGAGTGCTCTAGACCCCATGCTCCACAACAAGAGAAGCCACCACAGTGAGAAGCCTGCACACCACAACTAGAGAACAGCCCCTGCTCATCACAGCTAGACAAAGACTGTGCCCAGCAACAAAGATCCAGCACAGCCAAAACTTTAAAAAAGGGTTGAACCAAGAACCAGCATTACTAGGAGCTGGGAAAGAAGGGTGTAAGGTGTTATTTAATGGGTATGAAATTTCTGTATGAGATGATGAAAACAGATACTGGAGACGGCTGCACAGCACTGTGAATGTACTTAATGTCACTGATGTACACTTAAAAGTGGTTAAAAGAGTACAGTTAAAGCTGTATATATTTTACCACAATTTTTTAAAAAGCTAAAAAAAATCATTAGCATGAGGAATTTTTTTGCTATCTATAAGGAAGAATATTCTGAAAATAATTTGGCAAAGAAACAGATTACTGAATATTTTTCTTCAATGTCCTTTTTCACAGAAAAAAATAAAAACAAAATAGATCCTTAAATTTAAGATAATTTAAGAAGTGTCTCACCCTGAAAATGGGATGAATTTGAGCCATTTCAAAATTTTTCCTAAACTTGTAAATTCCATAATACAGGAATGAGAAGACATTTCCAATTAAGGAGAACTGAATGACAGGTTGTGTATATGTGTTAGTCGCTCAGTCGTGTCTGACTCTTTGCAGCCCCATGGACTGTAGCCTGGCCAGGCTCCTCTGTCCATGGAATTCTCCAGGCAAGAATACTGGAATTGGTTGCCATTCCCTCTTCCAGGGGATCCTCCCCCCAGGGATCGAATGCAGGTCTCCTGCATTGCAGGTGGATTCTTTACCATCTGAGCCACCCAGGAAGCCCAAATGACAGGTTATCAATAATCAGTTAAAAAAGCAGCTTGCATCGGCTTTTTAGCAGCAAGTCAAGATACCTAAAAAGACACTTGAATTTTTTACAGTTGTCATTATTCCTCCCCAACCAAGCTCATGCGTCCTGCTCTGTGCTGCTGCAAGCGCTCTCAGTCTCCCGTTAACCTGACCCAGTGTAGCGCTGTGTGGTGCTCAGGGCCCTCCCCCACCCCGGGCTATGAACCTGGGTAATTAACAAACTTCTGTCAGGCTTATAGGTGCAGCGTCAGGTGTCACACTTTCAGACATCCCCAGGACCCAATGGGACAAAGAGGAGGTGCACACGACACTCCACCTCCTCCCCAACCCACTCCTGCTTCCTGCAGCAGCTGCTGCAACTTCGCTCGGTCTCCCATTAGCCTCTTTGCCCCAGACAAAATCATCAAATTTGGGAAACTTGGTACCAGCTCCAACCTGTATACTATTTACCTTAAAGATAATCCACGGCCACCATCATCCCACTAGGTCATTAAAACCATCTGCTACAGACTCCTCTACTGCAACTTAGCCAGGCCTTGCTCTTCCATCTCAGCGCTGAGGACGCAGAGCTGAAGACCACCTTATACCTTTCTGCAGACCAGACCTTTAGTACAGGCTTATTTATTGATCTGGTACCTACTGACAGAGGGTGCTTGTGTGGATGGGACAGAGGGATCAGCGTCTTCCTAAACAAGGGCATATTTGCATAATGAACACACAGTCATTTTTGATGATGTGGACATGGATCGTCACATTTGCCCTTCCTGCCACACGGTTTACCGTAAATGGCAAACAAGGAAGATGAAGTACCTCAAAGGCCTCTGTGGACTCTACACAGAGTCCTGTGGGGAGGGCTACACAACTGCAAAGGATTCAGATTTGTCTGTTTCGAAAAAACTTGCCAAAGCAGGACCCTGCTCTCATAATAAGCCTATAGTGCCACAGTTATAACAGTAGAATTTCTTCAGGAAACTGTTCGGGATTACTGATTCACATGCAACATGGGTCATATCATAGCCCAATAAAGAAAAATCCTCACAGGACATTAGTGTGATTTTGTCCCTCCACACAAGCCTTATGAAGGAGCTTTGCTGCTTCATTCTCAGAAAACACTAGTGAACATCTTTAGATGTCTCAGGTGATGGGGACAGAGAGGCACAGCTACTGCCATTCAGAAGCAACATTTTTAGACACTAGCATTTTTATTAATGCCCAAGCGTTGGACAGGGAGTTAGACAGGAAGCCTCAGAGAAGTATCAGCAAGACCACCAGTGCTCCACACCAGTCACTTCGCTATGCAGAAGTGTAGTAAGCAGATAGAGGCACCAGAGGGCAGCACTTGCCTACCCAACGTGTCCCAAGGATTCTGTGACAGAAACTTGAACCAGCCATCTGTTTCACTGCCTCCCAATCCTGGCCTTACATCAGAATTACTGGGAGGTTGTCAAAATATAGATTTCCTGGCCTCATCCCAGACTTGATGAATCAGAATCTCTATGAGCAGGGTCTTGCAACCTATGTATTCAATAAGGGTCAAAAATAATTCTCAAGCAACAGAACACTGGGCTTTGGGTGTGCATTTGGGAGCAACGGGTCTCCAGAGAGCAACAGTTCTTCCTCCTACCCCCGTTTCATTGATATACAACTGGCACATAACACTGTAGGAGTTAAGGCGAGGTCAGCAATACAATGGTTTGTTACATGCAGGCACTGGGAAATAGTTACCATAATAAGTTTAGTTAACATTCATCCCCTCACTTAGACATTTGTTTCCTGAAATAAGAACTTTTAAGATCTACTCTTTTGGCAACTTGCAGACACATAAAATCGTTAACTACACTCACCACACTATACATACATCAGAACTTATTCTATACTTATCACTTATTCTATACTTATCACTATACTTCCTCCAGAACTTATTAATCTTATAACAAATTCTGTACCTCTTGATCGTCTTCATCCATTTCCCCCACTCCCTCTCCCTGACCACCCATCTATTCTCTGAACAAGTCTGGTCATTTATTTTTAGATTCCATACATAAGTAAGATCACATAGTATCTGTCATTCTCTGTCTAGAGATATGGTTCACTCAGCCATTGTATTGTTGCAAATGGCAGGATTTCCTTCTTTTTTATGGCTGAGAAATATTCCGTGATATCATATTCTATATCCATTCACCTGCCAACAGATGCTTTAATTGTTCCAAGTCTTGGTTGTTAAAAATAATACTGCAGTGGACGTGGGTGTTCATATATCGCTGAGAGATAGTGATTTTGTTTCTTTCAGATATATAACCAAAAGTGGGCTTGCTGTGTCAAATCTAAAGCAACTCTTATTAAAAAAAGTCCTCCTGTAATAGGTGAGTTTGACCATCTCTGGCCATGACCTAACTTAGACAGTGGTCTATAAACAGAAGTTAAGAATTCAGGAACACAAGGAAGAAAGGAGAATCGATCCGGACAGAGAAAAATTACTATGCGCCAGGCCCTTTACACATCACCTCATTCAGTCCTTATCATCAACCCAGACCCAGGTATTATTATCCCAAATTATATATGAGGAAACTGAATCACCTATAAGTAAAGTAAAGTAACTGCAGATGGTGACTGCAGCCATGAAATTAAGACACTTGCTCCTTGGAAGAAAAGCTATGACCAATCTAGACAGCATAATAAAAAGCAGAGATGTCAATGTATGGCAAAACCAATACAGTATTGTAAAGCAAAATAAAGTAAAAATAGAAATTTTAAAAATAAATAGAAAATAAAAAGCAGAGACATTACTTTGCCAACAAAGGTCCATCTAGTCAAAACTATGGTTTTTCTAGTAGTCATGTATGGATGTGAGAATTGGACTCTTAAGAAAGCTGAGCACTGAAGAATGGATACTTTTGAACTGTGGTGTTGGAGAAGACACTTGAGAGTCCCTTGGACTGCAAGAATATCAAACCAGTTCATCCTAAAGGAAATCAGTCCTGAATATTTATTGGAAGGACTGATGCTGAAGCTGAAACTCCAATACTTTGGCCACCTGATGCACAGAACTGACTCATTTGAAAAGACCCTGATGCTGGGAAAGACTGAAGGCAAGAGGAGAAGGGGATGACAGAGGATGAGATGGTTGGATGGCATCACCGACTCAATGGACATGAGTTTGAGTAAACACCAGGAGTTGGCGATGGATAGGGAGGCCTGGTGTGCTGCAGTCCATGGGGTCACAGAGAGACGGACACGACTGGGCGACTGAACCAAAAGGAAAGTAACGTTTGTCTGAGGTCATATAGCAACTTAGTGGGGGATAGTTAGTTTCTAAACTCCGCTAAACCTTGCAACCTTCAATCCGTTCAGATTGAGAGAATAGACATACCATATGATTATAAGATATTTGAAACTGCAGTCTACTCACATGTCCAGTCATTTTTGAAAAGGGCCACCATAAATAAAAGGAACCTAAAACAAGAGCCGAAGGGCAAGTCTGGATCCAAAGGTGTCAGTGTCATCCAGATCATACCTGCTTCTCATCGGTTATGCCCCTCAGGCATCAGGCCGCCACAGCCCAGTGACATTAGCATCTGAGTGCCCCATTCACACTCCTGGTTTGATTACAGCCTCATCAAGTATCTTCTGACTAGAATGTAATTTTCAAAGTAGACAAACCTATACAAAGAGAATGACCTGACCAGCAGATGGGAGTATGCCAGGTCCTTTGCGATTATATTTCCCAGTGAAAACTAGTACATCAGCATGATGATTCATGCCTTAGATTCATTTCAATTTAATTATAGTTGATAATTCAGTTTACATACAGTGGGTTTCCCGAAGAGACCAACTGGCTCAGAGAACCCTGTTAAGATGTAGCCTTTCTACTTTACAGCTGAGGAACACTTGGCTCCTAGATCTCCTTCCTTTACATTTCTCTTGGTTACTCTCCACCCTGCTGACCAACTGCAGAGGTAGGCAGGGCCATTTTAAACATCAGGCTCCTGCAATGACAACAATCCCCAGCCTTCTCAGCTGCACAGGGGAGTGCAGCACCACTGCTTCTCAGCCTAAGCTGCCTTCCTCTTGTGTTTCTCCCACGAGTACAGAGTCAGGTCAGTCACTCAGTCATGTCCGACTCTTTGCTACCCCATGGACTGCAGCACACCAGGCCTCCCTGTCGATCACCAACTCCTGGCGTTTACTCAAACTCATGTCCATTGAGTCGGTGATGCTATCCAACCATCTCATCCTCTGTCATCCCCTTCTCCTCCTGCCTTCAATCTTTCCCAGCATCAGGGTCTTTTCAAATGAGTCAGTTCTGTGCATCAGGTGGCCAAAGTATTGGAGTTTCAGAGTAGTATCTATTACAGACTGTTTATAGAATAAAGCACTGGGTGGGGGCAAGAAAGTTTATCCAGAAGTGAATCCCGATAACTTTAAAGTAGGAAATAACAGTCTGAGAAGGAAATGACAACCCACTTCAGTATTCTTGCCTGGAAAATTCCATGGACAGAGGAGCCTGGTGGGCTCCAGTCCATGGGGTCCCAAAGAGTTGGACATGACTGAGCATGCCTGCACTCACAAAAATACTCAGAATAGCTCAGAATGTGTCTGGAACACATAAACTGCTATATGAGTCTCCTACAAAGAGGAGAGGGATTATATTTGGCTGAAGTGATCTGGGAAAGCTTCACGATGTAGAAAACAGCATTTAACTTGCTGCTTGAAGCAGAGAGAGGATTTTAATTCGTGAAACTGGAAAGAGAGAGTGATCCACATGCAGGAGTTAGCATGCATAAAACTGCTGGAACCTCTGTGCAACGGTATGTGGAAATAACAGAGGGATTTCTGAAATATTTATTTTACTCTGGGTACATTTTATTCAGTATATATCGGATCTTAATGAAGTGAGGTTTAGATTTCATGTTGTCTTTGTGTAGAAACTAAGGTTGCGGATATCTCTTTGTGGGTGTATTTTCCTGCATCACGTGGACATGAACTGCGGAGATGGGTCTCCTAAATCAGACCATATGTATCTCTAGGTATAAATGTCTGCGTGGGTGCATTTCTCTACAGATTTTCTGATCTTTGTGGGTGTGTGCACATGCAGTCCTGAGGGGAAGGGAAGGAAAGAGTAGAGGTGAGGAGGACAAGGAAGAGGGGAAAAAGAATGAGAGGCTGTTGAGGTGAATCTGTGTCTGAAGCCCAAATGTTAATCCTACCCATCATTAGTATTTTAAATAGTTGATAATTGATGGTCCCCTCATCCTTGGAAGTTCTTTTTCTAATAATAAAACATTTATTGGTAAAGGACAGCATCTCAAAATGCTATCTTTTATCCATCACATTCAATGTCTTTTCAAATGTCTTTTCATTTGTCCTTCCTTTTACCCATTTTAACCCTCTTTTTGGATTTTTTTTTTCTTTTGGTGTCTTCTTTCCTTATGCTCCCAGTCCTAGTAATTTCTTTATTGGAATTTTGTCTTTCTATAAGCTTTCCCCTTCTCCTCTAACTTAGAAACCTAATGCCATACCCTGGCTCAGAGGTTAAAGCGTCTGCCTGCAATGCAGGAGACCCAGGGAGACCCAACCTGGTTGGGAAGATCCCCTGGAGAAGGAAATGGCAACCCACTCCAGTATTTTTGCCTGGAGATTCTCATGGATAGAGAAGCCTGGTAAGCTACAGTCCACGGGGTCACAAAGAGTCAGATACGACTGAGCGGACTTCACTTTCACTTCACTTTCACCCACACCCCAGAAAACAAATGTTTTTAATTTGGGAAAGGGGTACTTCATGTTGTACCCCTAAAACATTTTTAAACATATTTTGGATTTGATCTTAGGTTTTTATCTTCACTGTCACTGCCACAGTTAATTCAACAAATTTTAACTGTGTGCTTTGGTGTAAGTCAACAGCACTGTTCTAGCTACTGAAGAAACAGCGGGAAAATGCCTAGCATAGTCAGCCAATTATATTCATGATCATCTTTACGTAACCAACTTTTCTTTTCTCCAGACATAGGGAGAAAACTAAAAGACAGAAAAGCAAGAATGATTTAGCTAGTTTTTCCAAGGGCATCTACTACATATCACCTTAAGAAAACTAAAGTAGCAAATAATCATCCAGTGAAATTGCATATTTTTTTATATTTGTTAATATATTGCCATTCCAAGAAATGAGGGTAAATCGAAATTATGTTTAGTGAGCAGTATTTTTGCATCTGTTTCTTAGATATAATTCTGGTATCCAAAGATGGTTTATTAATTAACTTAGTCATTTGCTTAATTATTAGGCTCCTAAGGTTAGTCACTTGCCTGGAGAATCCCAGGGACAGAGAAGCCTGGTACGCTGCCATCTATGGGGTCGCATAGAGGCAGACACGACTGAAGCGACTTAGCAGCAGCAGCAGCAGCAGCAAGGTTAGTCAAGGATCTGGAAATATAATTTTAGGTAATATATCCTTATGAATTCTAGAATTCTAAGGACTTCATAATAATATCAGAAACAATGGCTTGCTGCTGCTGCTGCTGCTGCTGCTGCTGCTGCTGCTGCTGCTGCCAAGTCGCTTCAGTCGTGTCCGACTCTGTGCGACCTCACAGACGGCTGCCCACTAGGCTCTGCCAACCCTGGGATTCTCCAAGCAAGAACACTGGAGTGGGTTGCCATTTCCTTCTCCAATGAATGAAAGGGAAAAGTGAAAGTGAAGTCGCTCAGTCCTCTTTGCAACCCCATGGACTACAGCCTACCAGGCTCCTCCGTCCATGGGATTTTCCAGGCAAGAGTACTGGAGTGGGTTGCCATTGCCTTCTCCACAGTGGAATACTAGTCAGCCATAAAAAAGAATGAAATTTTGCCATTTACAACAACTAACCTTAAGATGACTAACTTGACTAACCTTAAGACAGATTTAGAGGGTATTTATGCTAAGTGAAATAAGACAGAGAAAGGTAAATACTGTGTGGATCTAAAAAAAATAAAACAAACTAGTAAATATAACAAAAAGGAAACAGACTCACATATAGAGAACAAACTAGTGATTGCCAGTCAGGAGAGGGAAGAGGGGAGGGGCAATATAGGAATAGAGGATTAAGAGGTGTAAACTTATGTACAAACTAAAGCTACAGGATATATTATATAACAAAGGAAATATAGCCAATATTTTACAGTAACTATAAATGGAGACCTAAAACATAAATCACTGTTGTACACCTGTAATTTACTACATTGTACATCAACTATACCTTAATTTTAAAAGTATTACAAAATGAAGATGAACTAGAAACATTCTCATAAGAAAGAAAACTAAGATAATTTTAGCATTTCTTTCAGCTCGGAAAGAAATGCTAAAGGAAGCTCTTCTGGCTAAAGAGACATGATCCCAGAAAGAAATGTGGAACTTAAGATATCAAGGAAGAACAACAGAAAGGGTAAATGTCAGGAAAAACAGACTATTTTTCTACTCTTACGTACTTTAAAATACCTATGAATGTTGAAAGCAACAATTACAACACTGTATTTATAGATGTAATACATAAGATATTGACTGATAAAGGGACATGATAAATGGAAATTTGCGGTTATAAGTCTCCTGTGTTTTACTTTACGTGATAAAATATTAAAACTAAATAGACTGTAAAAGCTAAGTGTGTAAATTGTAATCACTGGGGAAACCACTGAAAAATGATGCAAAGCTACATGGTCAAAAACCAATAAATAAATTAAAATAAAACTTTTATATGCAAAAATTCCAAAAGAAGTCAGGTACGAGGAAAAGAGGAACAAGAGAGAAAACGGGAAAATGACATAATGCACAACTAAATCCAACCATTTTAATTATCATGGTGAATGTCAATGTCCATACATACCAATTAAAACATAGAAATTCTCACATTTAATTTTTAAAAGACCAAACCATATACAACGTGATAGTTTCAAGAAACCTACTTAACAGATAGTGCAAACTCTAATCAGAAAAAAAAACTGGATTGGCTTTTACAGTGTCAGAATAAGCAGACTTCAGAATAAGGAAAATCACCAGCAGTAAAGAGGACAATTATATAGTGAAGATTGGGGCAAATACCCAAGAAGACAATTTTAAATGCATATGCTCCTAAGAACCCAGAGCTCCAGAGTATATGAAGCAAAAACTGATAGGAAAGAAGCAGAGACAAATCCACAAATATACCTGGACGTTTAAACACTCCTCTCTCTATAGTAGGCAGGTGGAAAATTAGCAAAGATAGAGAAGACCTGAACAATACTATCAACCAACTTGACCACATGACATTTATAAAGCACACCACCCAAGAGGCGCAGAATACACATTCAAGTGCACATGGAATATTCATCAAGATAGGCCATATTCTGGGACATAAAAAAAAAATTAGCAATTTTTTTAAAAACTGAAGTTGTGAACTTCTCTGGTGGCTCAGCAGTAAAGCATTCACCTGCCAATACAGGAGACATGGGTTTGATCCCCAGTCCAGGGGGTCCCGGGGGCTTCCCTGGTGGCTCAGACAGTAAAGAAATTGCCTGCAATGCAGGAGACCCTGGTTCAATCCCTGGGCCGGGAAGATCCCCTGGAGAAAGAAATGGCAACCCACACCAGTATTCCTGCCTGGAAAATTCCATGGACAGAGGGACCTGGCAGGCTACAGTTCATAGGGTCACAAAGAGTTAGACACGACTGAGCGACTAACACCAGGGGATCCCACATACTGTGGAGAAACTAAGCCCATGTACCAAAACACTGCGTCGGTGCTCTAGAGCCTGGGAGCCACAACTACTGAAGCCTGCGCGCCCTAGATCCCATGCTCTGAAATGAGAGGTCACTGCAATGAGAAGCCCATGCACCTCAACCAGAAAGTACCCCCCACCCCAGTCTCTGCAGCTAAAGAAAAGCCCATGCAGCAATGAAGACTCAGCACAGCAAAAAAAATAACAATTTTTAAAAAGCAAATTACGCAGAGCTGATCATAAAAGCCTTAACCTGCAAGTCATTATTTAATGACTAGAAAGATTTCTGGAAAATCCCCAGATATTTGGAAATTACAAAACGCTGATGGAAAAAATTGCTCACAAAAGAAATCAGGGAAGACCCAAATAAAGAAAGAGTCATATTAAGTTCAAAGATGGGAAAAATTAATTTACTTAATGTCTCAATTTTCTCCCAAATTGATATGTATATTCCCAGAAGAATTTCTTACAGATTCCTATGGAAAGGCAAAGAAAATAGAATACCCCAAACAATTAAAGAAAAGAAGAGTAGAAGAGTAAAAGACTCATGTTATGTGATTTAAAGACTTACTACAGTAACCAATAGTATGGTCCTGGAGAAAAGAGAGACACAAAAGTCAATGGAACAGAATAGGGCAGGGATTGGCAAACTGAGGCCTGTGGGCCAAATCTGACTGATTGCCTGTTTTTGTAAATTATGTTTTATGGAATATAGTCATGTTCACAGTCATAGTCATTTGTTTACATATTGTCTATAGTCACTTTCATGCTACCATAACTGTGCTGCAACAGAAACCATTTGACCTGCAAAGCCTCAACTATTTAACATTTGGCCCTTCAAGGAAAAAATCACAATCAATTCCTGAAATAGACAGTCTAGAAATAAACCCAAAACATAAATAGCCAAATGATTTTTGATCAAAGTGAAAAGCCAACTCAATGGAGAAATGACAGTCTTTTCAACAAATGGTGCCAGGATAATTGGACATCCATTTGCACACACCCCCAATAAAGATCAGCTGGATCTTGACTGTACCTCACACTCCAAATTAACTCAAGATTGATCACAGACCCAAAGGTAAAGCAGAATACTAAAACTCTTTGAAGAAAACACAAGAGACTTTGAGTGAGGAATAGTCTTAAAACATACTATCCAAGCAAAATTCATAAAAGAACACATTGATAAGTTGTACTTCATCAAAATTCTAAACTTCTGCTCTTTTAAAGATATTGTTAAGAGAATAAAAAGACAAGACACAAATTGGAAGAAAATATTTGCAAATCAGATATTTGACAAAAGACTTTATCCAAAATATATGAAGAACTCTCAAAATTCCACAGTAATAAAACAGACAACTCAATCTTACAATGGGCAAAAGATATACAGATGGCAAATAAGCATATGAAAAGATGCCCCACATCATATGTCATCAGGGAAATACAAACTAAACCAATGAGATACCACTACATACCAATTAAAATGGCCAAAATCCAGAACACTGACAACACAAAATGCTGGCAAGGTTACAGAGGAACAGGAAATAATCTGTAATTTTTGTAATGGACAAAAGCCTTGGACAGCCAATCAAAGAGATACACAGATGACAAATCATCACGTTTAAAGATGTTTAATATTATTAGTCATGAGAAAAATGCAAATTAAAACCACAGTGAGATACTAATATAAACCTAATAGAATGCCTAAAAACCAAACCAAAACAACAAAAAACTGATATTATCAAGTGCCAATCAGGATGTAGAACCAGTGCTCTTTCTCAAACACTGCTGTTGGAAATGCAAAATGCTACAGTCACTTTGGAAAACATTTTAGTGATTTCTTATAAATTTATCAAACTTGCCATACAGCCCAGTTCCCAGTCCCAGGTATTTACTTAAGTGAAATGAAAGCCTCTAGTCAGGACTTCCCTGGTGGCTCAGATGGTAAAGCATCTGCCTACAATAAGGGAACCTGTGTTTGATCCATGAGTTGGGAAGATCTCCTGGAAAAGGAAATGGCAACCCACTCCAGTATTCTTGCCTGGAAAATCCCGTGGATGGAGGAGCCTGGTAGGATACAGTCTGTGGGGTTGCAAGAGTCGGACACGACTCAGGGGCATTTACTTTTACTAGTCACACAAAAACCTGTATCTGCTTTTTGTCTTGTTTCTCTCTTGTTATCCGCCTTGATCCTGCCACCAGGTGTATCTCAACTGCTTTTGGCTTTTCGGCTTCACTCTCTGTTTTTCTTTCTTAATAATTCTCTCTAATCATCCTGTTCCTTGCTGCCTCAATAAGCTCCACATCTCAGTAGCCCTTGGAACCTAACCCCTAGCACTGGCAAATGCTCCACCCAGGACTATCACTTTCAGTTATTAGCGTGATGTCATGCAAGCCCATTGCTCTGTTTTATCCATAAGCATTTTAGAAAGTATAATCATGTACTGAACTCTAGCTTTCCTCATCTATATCACTTTCTGAGCTCTTAATATTTATCATATCCCTAATGTTATCTAAGGTTCCAGAAAATAGAGTCCTGCATGTGACTTAATGACCAACTAGAGTCTCTTATTGAAAAAAAAAAAAAAAAAAAGCAAAGTGCCTTATCAAATAAAGCAAACAGCAAAGTCTGAAATAAAATCTGAACTCCAGTTTAGCTTCTTAATTGTATATTATTGCTTTTCTTGTTCTAATCTAAATATTTGATGTCCTCAGGCATCATTTAAACTTTTCTGTGAGGTTGGTCAAACCACCCACTCTCCTCATATTTTAGTCTCTACTTTGAGTACACCACCATTTGAGAGAGCTTTTGAACACTGTCTCCAAGAAGCCAGCAATTAGTAGATTTGACAACTATTTATTCTGCACTTAAGACAGCACCAGAAAAAAAGCCTCTGTGGGTGACCTCCCTGCATGGATGGCATAAACCTCTTCCTCCAAAATATTCTCTAAGAAAGACTATTTACAGATAGACTTGGTTTTGCAGTCAGTAGGGATGTCTTGCCTTGTGATTAGATTTTCTGGGCTAGTTGTATGATTTTGTATGTGCATGAATGAAAGCATTTATAACATGGGTGAGTGGGTGTGGGTCCAACCTGTCAATGACAACCTCAGCTAAGGGTTCTCAGGGAGAAGGAAATGGTCACTTCTTCTACCAACTTGGAACTCACAGAGTTTTCTGGGGAAAAAAGTTTGTTTAAGACAGTAGACCTACATGTTGAAATAATATATCTTTTTTCCCTTAGCTTTTTCCTAGCTAAGATTATAGGGATTCTCTCAAATTACAAAAGGTTACTTAGCCCAAGTCCCTCTTTTGAACATGGTTCAGCCTCTATGACAACCAGGGATGGTATGGTAGGTGCAGGGAGATATCTCGGATCATACACAATTTAAGCTCTTATGATCTGAAGGTTTCCTTTTTCTGACATTTCATCTTCTTTGTCCACCACAGTATCATGTAGTGCTAGCTCTTAAAATAAATGTGTCTGATGATGACTTTCACTGTCCTACAGGACTGTAGTCTGAACTCTTCAGTGTGAAAAATGAATGTAGGTATTGAGACCAAATGAACCCTCTCATTTTTCAGTTTGCCTTTAAAATGAGTATGTATCTTCTCAGTAAGTCATAGTATTTTATAATAGCTAATCAAATTATCTTTGATTGTGTGGATAACAACAAACTGAGGAAAATTCTTCAAGAGATGGGAATACCAGACCACCTTACTTCCCTCCCGAGAAATCTGCACGCAGGTCAAGAAGCAGTAGTTAGAACCAGACATGGAACAACAGTTTTTCCAAATTGAGAAAGGAGTATGTCAAGGTGGTATATTGTCACCCTGCTTATTATTTAACTTCTATGCAGAGTACATCCTGCAAAATGCCAGGTGGGATGAAGCACAAGCTGAAATCAAGATTGCCGGGAGAAATAACAATAACCTCAGATATGCAGATGACGCCACCCTTATGGCAGAAAGTGAAGAAGAACTAAAGAGCCTCTTGATGAAAGTGAAAGAGGAGAGTGAAAAAGTTGGCTTAAAGCTCAACATTCAGAAAACAAAGATCATGGCATCCGGTCCCATCACTTCATGGCAAATAGATGGGGAAGCAATGGAAATAGTGACAGAATTTATTTTGGGGACTCCAAAATCACTGCAGATGGTGACCGCGGCATGAAATTAAAAAGACGCTTGCTCCTTGGAAGAAAAGCTGTGACCAGCCTAGGCAGCATATTAAAAAGCAGAGACATTACTTTGCCAACAAAGGTCCTTATAGCCAAAGCTATAGTTTTTACAGTAGTTATGTACAGATGTGAGAATTGGACCATAAAGAAAGCTGAGTGCTGAAGAACTGATGCTTTTGAACTGTGGTGTTGGAGAAGACTCCTGAGAGTCCCTTGAACTGAAAGATCAAACCAGTCAACCCTAAAGGAAATCAGTCCTGAACATTCATTGAAAGGACTGATGCTGAAGCTGAAACTCCAATACTTTGGCCACTTGATACGAAGAATTGACTCATTGGAAAAGACCCTGATGCTGGGAAAGATTGAAGGCAGGAGGAGAAGGGGACGATAGAGGACAGGATGTTTGGATGGCATTACCAACTCAATGAACATGAGTTTGAGCAAGCTCCGGGAGTTGGTGATGGACAGGGAAGCCTGGCGTGCTGCAGTCCATGGGGTTGCAAAGAGTCAGATATGACTGAGCAACTGAACTAAACTGAATCAAATTATAAGGCAGTAAAAGGATTAGGACTAATCTTTTAGACATACAGTTATAGAGACAGTCCTCACTTGGCACAATTTCAATATACACAGATTTCAGTTACCACAGGTTAGTTAAATAATACCAATATGCACACAAATTTCAATTACCCATAGTATACACTCACTGTGAGTAACTGCATGAAACACAAACCTCATGTTTAAGTTTTTAGTCCACAAATCACTACATAAATAATAGATGAGCACCACAGTGAGTGGCAAATGTAACGCTTCTTTCAAATTGACTGGTCTCAGCACATGGGTTTATTCAGTTCACACACAGACAACAAAGAATATTGCTTTATTGTCTCCATATCTCTGGATATGTAGCACTTTACGAAAGAAGATACTCAAAAGAAGGAATTAGCCAACAAAGGTTGAGGTACAGTAAAGGATCAAAATGTGATAATGCTGAAGATGAATACTGAATCAAACATAAACGAAGTTACGGAAGAGATAACTGACCATGGGGGACACTGCCACCATTTGACAGCCCTAGAAATGCAGCAAGAGGAATGAGCCAAGCATAAATGAGCAAAGGGTGATCATGTCCCAGAGCACGTGATGCTGGAAAAATAGTTTACATTAAAGTAACCCTGAGATATTTTATATCATTGAAAAGAAAGGATAAAATGTTGGAACCTGATCTAGACTTGGAAGGAATATGAGAATTTGGAAAGGCATAGAAAAGATGCTCACTCCATACCCTAAGTTACATTATAAGAAGGCAAGCACTATTCAAACCATTCTTGATGAGTTTTTTCTTCTTTTGATAGAAACTGTTCTAATGAATCTTAGCAAAACAATTCAGATGGTGTGTGAGAGCATTATTTCCACTGCTACAATATGTAATCTTCTTTTAAAAAAAAAGTGTTTCAAAGAAGAACATAAACTTTCCATGTATATGGACTATAATATTGTAAAATGAAACCTCTTTTTTTCTTATACAAATTACTCCATACTTTTGAAACTTGAAAGCATCAGTGAGTAGTTTGATTTTAATACTCAGAAGCTTTTGAATAGTAGTGAACAAAAAATAATGGGGGATTTTTCATTTAACTAAATCAGTGAAGTACTCACACCTACATAACTCTTCAGTGTTGAAAGACTTACTGAAGAAGATATAAAACACACCCTCCAAAATATCTCACAAGTAAGAAAGACCACTCTGTATGCCTTAAGACATTAGTTAAGAATTTAGAGACAGAGGAAGGGAAAATCCTTAGCAGTAGTATCTTGGTAAGTGTTCATTACCAAAAAAAAAACGCAAAACTTTACATCTCAATATTTCTGATTAGAGTGTACTAAATATTAGCTTTACTGCTTTTTTCATTTCCCTATTCATTACCACTGACCATAACGGACTTTTTAATGTTTTGACAAATAAAATTTTTAAGTCACTAAACAACTGTAATTTTTCCCATTGATTTTTAAGATCACAATTTCAACCTATACAGTTCTTTTTATGGTCCCAGACAACCGTGCAAAGAACTGCCTGTGCTAGAAAATGAATTACATTAAGAATCATTTTATATTGATTACACCAGGAGTTTTCATGCTGTGCTCAGCAAAATCCTGGGTTTCACTGAAGTGTTTTAGGGCTTCCAAACATTTCAAAAGTGTTTGACTTTAACTTCATTTTTTAAATGTAGTTTATTTTTTAATTAATATAGTGTTTTCTAGAAGCTTTAGATTTATTGAAAAATGGAGACAGTGCTGAAAGTTCCCATTTACTTCCCTTTCCTCTCTCCCGTTTTCTTTATTAATTATTATTATATTAGCATGACACATTTGTTACCATTAATGAACTTATATTAATACATTATTACTGTTAAAGTCCACATTGTATTCAGGTTTCCATTGTTTTCATCCAAAGTTCCTTTTCTTTTTCTGGATCCCACCCAGGACACCACATATACTTACTTGTCATGCATGTCTGCTGAGGCTCCTCTCAGCTGTGACAGGACTTCCCTTGTTTTTGAGGCTGAGGACAACTGGTCAGGTATACTGTAAGATGCCCCTCTATCGGGATTTGTCTATTGTTTTTTAATTAGACTGGGATTACAGGGCTTGGGGAGGAAGATTACACAGATAAAGTGCCATGTTCATCTCACAGTAACTATTTTTTAAAAATATAATAGCCAGGACTTGGAAGCAACCTAGATGCAAATCAGCAGACGAATGGATAAGAAAGCTGTGGTACATATACACAATGGAGTATTACTCAGCCATTAAAAAGAATACATTTGAATCAGTTCTAATGACGTGGATGAAACTGGAACCTATTATACAGAGTGAAGTAAGCCAGAAAGAAAAACACCAATACAGCATACTAATGCATATATATGGAATTTAGAAAGATGGTAACGATAACCCTGTATACGAGACAGCAAAAGAAACACAGATGTATAGAACAGTCTTTTGGACTCTGTGGGAGAGGGAGAGGGTGGGATGATTTAGGAGAATGGCATTGAAACATGTATAATATCACATATGAAACAAATCGCCAGTCCAGGTTCGATGCATGATACTGAATGCTTGGGGCTGCTGCACTGGGATGACCCAGAGGGATGGTACGGGGAGGGAGGAGGGAGGGGGGCTCAGGACGGGGAACACGTGTATACCTGTGGCAGATTCATGTTGATGTATGGCAAAACCAGTACAATACTGTAAACTAATTAACCTCCAATTAAAATAAATATATATTTAATAAATAAATAAATAAAAACTAACTGCATAGTATTCCAGTCTATGATTCCCATTCAAGGCCATCTGTGTGTTGATAATTTTCTGTGATTGCAAACAGTGTTTCATTGGATGACTGAATATTTGTTGTTTTGTTTGTGTACAATATAGAAGCTATCCTATAGAGGATAAATTACATAAAATTGAATTTAGATTGATTTACAATTTTGAAAGATCTTGCCAAATTGCTCTCAATAGGTTAAGCTAATTTGTGGTCTTAGCAGTAATTTATGAATATCATTAATACAGCGTGTCAAAAATATTTTGGTCTTTAATAGATTAAAATGTTTGGGTTTTTTGGATGAAAAGCATATTGATATAGTTTTAATCTGCATTTCTTTTATAATAAAGTAAAACATCTCTTAAAATGCTTTAAAAAATAAAATAAAATAAAAATAAATACACAATATCACTCTCTAATGGGCCCTCTACAAAATTTTTTATACACTGGAAGCTACCAGACTATGAACTCTTAAAAAATTACTGTAAAATGTCTCCTCTAATGGCTCTGTTTGGGTTTCCCAGGTGGCTCAGATGGTAAAGTGTCTGCCTGCAATGCAGGAGACATGGGTTTGATCCCTGGGTCGGGAAGATCCCCTGGAGAAGGAATTGGCAACCCACTCCAGTGTTCTTACCTGGGAAATCCCATGAACAAAGGAGCCTGACTGGCCACTGTCCATAGGATCACAAAAGAGCAGGACATAACTCACTGACTAAACAACAAATCTACATGTATAAAGACTTTTCTAATGCTGTTCAAAACAAGTCAGAGATTCAAACAAAGCCCATTTCCTTCTCCAGGGAATCCTCCCGACCTAGGGATCAAACCTGCATCTCTTAAGTCTCCTGCACTGGCTAGCAGATTCTTTACCACGCCGCCAGCGCTTAATGTGCCGGCCCGCCGCTTCCACCGCTGCCTGTGCTTAGACCCCACGCCCAAGGTAAGAGAAACCCAAGTAAGATGGTTGGTGTTGCAAGAGGGCATCAGAGGGCAGACACACTGAAACCATACTCACAGAAAACTAGTCAATCTAATCACACTAAGACCACAGCCTTGTCTAACTCAATGAAACCAAGCCATGCCTGCAGGGCAACCCGAGACAGGTGGGTCATGGTGGAGAGGTCTGACAGAACGTGGTCCACTGGAGAAGGGAATGGCAAGCCACTTCAGTATTCTTGCCTTGAGAACCCCATGAAAAGTATGAAAAGGCAAAATGATAGGATACTGAAAGAGGAACTCCCCAGGTCAGCAGGTGCCCAATATGCTACTGGAGATCAGTGGAGAAATAACTCCAGAAAGAATGAAGGAATGGAGCCAAAGCAAAAACAATACCCAGCTGTGGATGTGACTGGTGATAGAAGCAAGATCCGAAGCTGTAAAGAGCAATATTGCACAGGAACCTGGAATGTCAGGTCCATGAATCAAGGCAAATTGGAAGTGGTCAAACAAGAGATGGCAAGGGTGAACGTCGACATTCTAGGAATCAGCAAACTAAAATGGACTGGAATGGGTGAATTTAACTCAGATGACCATTATATCTACTAGTGCAGGCAGGAATCCCTCAGAAGAAATGGAGTAGACATCATGGTCAACAAAAGAGTCCGAAATGCAGTACTTGGATGCAATCTCAAAAACGACAGAATGATCTCTGTTCTTCTCCAAGGCAAACCATTCAATATCACAGTTATCCAAGTCTATGCCCCAGCCAGTAACACTGAAGAAATTGAAGTTAAATGGTTTTATGAAGACCTATAAGACCTTTTAGAACTAACACCCAAAAAAGATGTCTTTTTCATTATAGGGGACTGGAATGCAAAAGTAGGAAGTCAAGAGACACCGAGAGTAACAGGCAAATTTGGCCTTGGAATGCAGAACGAATCAGGGCAAAGACTAATAGAGTTTTGCCAAGAAAATGCACTGGTCATAGAAAACACCCTCTTCCAACAACACAAGATCAGATTGATTCTATTCTTTGCAGCCAAAGATGGAGAAGCTGTAGACACTCAACAAAAACAAGACCAGGAGCTGACTGTGGCTCAGACCATGAACTCCTTAATACCAAATTCAGACACAAATTGAAGAAAATAGGGAAAACCGCTAGACCATTCAGGTATAACCTAAATCAAATCCCTTACATTTATACAGTGGAAGTGAGAAATAGATTTAAGGCCTAGATCTGATAGATAGAGTGCCTGATGAACTATGGAATGAAGTTTGTGACATTGTACAGGAGACAGGGATCAAGATCATCCCCATGGAAAAGAAATGCAAAAAAGCAAAATGGCTGTCTGAGGAGGCCTTACAAATAGCTGTGAAAAGAAGAGAGGCGAAAAGCAAAGGAGAAAAGGAAAGATAGAAGCATCTGAATGCAGAGTTCCAAAGAACAGCAAGAAGAGATAAGAAAGCCTTCCTCAGTGATCAATGCAAAGAAATAGAGGAAAACAACACAATGGGAAAGACTAGAGATCTCTTCAAGAAAAGTAGAGATACCAAAGGAACATTTCATGCAAAGATGGGCTCGATAAAGGACAGAAATGGTATGGACCTAAAGAAGCAGAAGATAATAAGAGGTGGCAAGAATACATGGAAGAACTGTACAAAAAAGATCTTCACAACCCAGATAATCATGATGATGTGATCACTCAGCTAGAGCCAGACATCTTGGAATGTGAAGTCAAGTGGGCCTTAGAAAGCATCACTACAAACAAAGCTAGTGGAGGTGATGGAATTCCAGTTGAGCTGTTTCAAATCCTGAAAGATGATGCTGTAAAAGTGCTGCACTCAATATGCCAGCAAATTTGGAAAACTCAGCAGTGGCCACAGGACTGGAAAAGGTCAGTTTTCATTCCAATCCCAAAGAAAGGCAATGCCAAAGAATGCTCAAACTACCGCACAATTGCACTCATCTCACATGCTAGTAAAGTAATGCTCAAAATTCTCCAAGCCAGGCTTCAGCAATATGTGAACTGTGAACTCCCTGATGTTCAAGCTGGTTTTAGAAAAGGCAGAGGAACCAGAGATCAAATTGCCAACATCTGCTGGATCATGGAAAAAGCAAGAGAGTTCCAGAAAAACATCTATTTCTGCTTTATTGACTATGCCAAAGCCTTTGACTGTGTGGATCACAATAAACTGTGGACAATTCTGAAAGAGATGGGAATACCAGACCACCTGACCTGCCTCTTGAGAAATCTGTATGCAGGTCAGGAAGCAACAGTTAGAACTGGACATGGAACAACAGACTGGTTCCAAATAGGAAAAGGAGCACGTCAAGGCTGTATATTGTCACCCTGCTTATTTAACTTATATGCAGAGTACATCATGAGAAACACTGGACTGGAAGAAACACAAGCTGGAATCAAGATTGCCGGGAGAAATATCAATAACCTCAGATATGCAGTTACACCACCCTATGGCAGAAAGTGAAGAGGAACTAAAAGCCTCTTGATGAAATTGAAAGAGGAGACTGAAAAAGTTGGCTTACAGCTGACCATTCAGACAACGAAGATCATGGCATCCGGTCCCATCACTTCATGGGAAATAGATGGGGAAACAGTAGAAACAGTCAGACTTTATTTTGGGGGGCTCCAAAATCACTGCAGTTGGTGACTGCAGCCACGAAATTAAAAGACGCTTACTCCTTGGAAGTTCTGACCTACCTAGACAGTATATTCAAAAGTAGAGATATTACTTTGCCGACTAAAGTCCATCTAGTCAAGGCTATGGTTTTCCTGTGGTCATGTATGGATGTGAGAGTTTAACTGTGAAGAAGGTTGAGCGCCGAAGAATTGATGCTTTTGAACTGTGGTGTTGGAGAAGACTCTTGAGAGTCCCTTGGACTGCAAGGAGATCCAACCAGTCCATTCTGAAAGAGATCAGCCATGGGATTTCTTTGGAAGGAACGATGCTAAAGCTGAAACTCCAGTACTTTGGCCACCTCATGCGAAGAGTTGACTCATTGGAAAAGACTCTGATGCTGGGAGGGATTGGGAGCAGGAGGAGAAGGGGACGACCGAGGATGAGATGGCTGGATGGCATCATGGACTCGATGGACGTGAGTCTGAGTGAACTCCAGGAGATGGTGATGGACAGGGAGGCCTGGCATGCTGCGATTCATGGGGTCGCAAAGAGTCGGACACGACTGAGTGACTGAACTGAACTGAATGCCACCTGGGATGCCCGGCAAACAAAAGGGCAGGGCTCAAAGGTAAGATTAGATCAGCTACTCAATAAATATTTGTAGAAAGAATGAAAAAAATATTATGAGCCAACCAATAAATAATGAGTGACTTGTGCTACTGGCACTAGGATGCATTCAAGGATTCTGAACAGAGGACTGAAGCAATCACAATGGCAGGTTATCAGATGTCTTTGTATGGACTAAATGTTTATGTCCTCCTACAAATTCACATATTGAAACCCTAACTTCAAAGTGATGGTATTCAGAAGTGGGGCCTTTGAGAGGTAATTTAGATTAGATGAGGTCATGAGGGTGGAACCCTCATGAATGGGATTGCTGTATATATACCCTTTAAAGGGTCACGATAGAGCTCACTTCCCCTCTGTTTTCCACGATCTCAGATTACAACAAAAAGATGGCCATCTATGAACCAGGAAGCAGGTCCTCACCGGACACTGAAGCTACTGACTGGCACCTTGATCTTGGACTTCAGTCTCTAGGACCATAAGAAATAAATTCTGTTATTTAAAAGCCACCCAGTCTACGGTATTGTTACAGAAGCCCAAACGTACCAAGACAGTCTTCAAGTTGTCACATAACCATAAGTAGTATTCTCCCAAGTAACCGTTACTAATTCTCAAATATATATATATACATATATTTCAGTGTATTCATTCCTGTAAATATTCAAATCTATGAACAACTTCCCCAGATGAGCTGAGGAGACGTCACAAACCTAAGACTGCCTCCTCCTCTTCTACATCCTTTATTTTTACCCTCTCCAATCACCTCACACAGTAGCCCTCTTAGTCACATGCACTAGCTAGCCACTGTAACCCTTCAGAGAATTTCAGCTGAGATCTGGATATCCAGCACACTCTGATGTGGAATTTGCATTTCATGCTTAATTTGTCTATAACATTACAAATTCCACACTCCTACATTTCACTGTTAAAATCATAATACTATTTTGGTACTTCTCTTTTGCAATGAAATTAGCATTTCCATGTAAAGTGGAAAAACTGTTGGTTGTCTCCCTAACGTGTCTAGGGGCATCATCCAAGCCTGAAGTTTCAATTCCCAGCACCTGGGATGAGCCATACATTTGTACAGGTTTCTCAGTGCACTGAAGTGCTGCCGTGGACTCCTGCCTAGGTCTCTTCATGGCAGAGGATGACCTGGCTGACTTCTCCTCTGCTAAAACTGAATGAACCTGAGATCAGAGATACTATATGGGAGTTTTCTACTGAAATGAATTTTCTCCTTACCCTTATAGGATTTTCTGACAGAATGACAGAGCATGTAGGCTGCACTGTTAAAGGAGGTACCAGGAATCCAAACAGCCTAGTGTCCAGAATAAGAAAGCTTAAGGGTTTGCCAACTAGTGCTCACCCCCAAGCCTGCACCCAGATACTCAATGGAGTGTCTCAGAAAGGGGCCTAGAAGAAGGCAGAAGAGCCTCCAAAACATTTTCATCAAGTTCGGGGACATTTACTCCTCATATTCATGAAGATTTCCAGGAGTTGTGTGACTATTGGTCTTAGTTTATGGAATCTTGCCATCAGAGAACTGACAGTTTAAGCAGGAAAAACAGACACACACACTTTTCAGACAGGGTCAGGGACGTGGAGAGAAACTTCCCAGATGACATTTTTGACATATTTCTCAATTTTATGACTCTAATTCTAACCTTAAAAATCTACAAATTGTTCATACACTCATTTCAGTGTCTGAAGAGTGAAGAATAAATTGGGAAACTGCATCCCAATTTAGATGTATCCAGGCAGAACCCAGACTGAGAAGACTTCGGTGCCAGCTGGAAAAGAGGGCAAGGGGCCAAACTCACAGCCTGTAGAACCCAAAACTAACTTGTTTCAGGGTTATCTTGGCAGTACTCTGGCTTGCATTTCCATCCATTGCCCTAAAACCCTAACAGAAAGAAAAGTGTTAAGTCTTTATGTTGTGGGGTAGAGGCAGCTATTTCCCCAGAAATCACCTGAGTTTTAGAAGACAAGTGAGAACCTGGAGCTCTTCTCTACCTCCAGAACCTTCTCTCTGATCTTCTGGCACCTGTCATGTCCCAGGGATTCAATCCTGACTCAGTCTACTCACCTTCACCTGTTCTTTTTCCGCATGGCCAATAGTCCTCTCCCTTTACTCCATCCCATCAAAGCAGGCCCTAAGGGAGTCACTCGCCATTATGTAATGTTCTTCCCTACTACTACCATCCCTCTGAGCTGTCTGCAATCCAAGCCATGCCCAAATGTCAGGAAACTGACCCTATTTTCCCTATGTTGAAGCAGGCAATTTAGAAGGAATAATATTGTAATGAAATTATGGATACTTTTTCTATCCTTAAAAGTTTCAGTATGGTGTCATTAGCATTGATATTATAATCAATGAAATAAGGCTTTCTGTAAATATTTTATAAAACCATAAGCATATTTGTCTTAAAATAAAACGTGTGTATTTGTCACTCAGTCATGACTGACTCTTTGTGACCCCATGGACTGTAGCCCACCAGGCTCCTCTGTCCATGAGATTTTCCAGGCAGGAATACTAGAATGGGTTGCCACTTCCTTCTCCAGGGGATCTTCCTGCCTCAAACCTGGGTCTCCCACATTGCAGACAGATTCTTTACTTTCTGAGCCACCAGGAAATTTAAATACTTCTATAAAAACGAATAGCTTACAAATAAATACTTAACCTACTGCTATAACAAAATAGTATTTTTACGTAAAAACTCAGAAATTTTTTCATAACATATCCCAAATATACCCTAATCATGCTTCTGTCATCTCCATGCCAGCCTAACTCCTCCTACAACATTTTCTAGTAGAAGTTAGATAATGTGAGTCCTTCCCCTCCTGCCAGAACATAAGCTTCACCACTGTTTAGAACTGGACACGGAACAACAGACTGCTTCCAAACAGGAAAAGAGTACGTCAAGGCTGTATACTGTCACCCTGCTTATTTAACTTATATGCAGAGTACATCATGAGAAACGCTGGGCTGGAAGAAGCTCAAGCTGGAATCAAGATTGCCAGGAGAAATATCAATAACCTCAGATATGAAGATGACACCACCCTTATGGCAGAAAGTGAAGAGGAACTAAAAAGCCTCTTGATGAAAGTGAAAGAGGAGACTGAAAAAGTTGGCTTACAGCTCACCATTCAGAAAACGAAGATCATGGCATCTGGGCCCATCACTTCATGGCAAATAGATGGGGAAACAGTCGAAAAAGTGTCAGTCTTTATTTGGAGGGGGGGGCTCCAAAATCACTGCAGATGGTGACTGCAGCCATGAAATTAAAAAACGCTTACTCCTTGGAAAAAGTTATGACCAACCTAGATAACATATTAAAAAGCAGAGACATTACTTTGCCAACAAAGGTCCGCCTAGTCAAGGCTATGGTTTTTCCAGTAGTCATGTATGGATATAAGAGTTGGACTGTGAAGAAAGCTGAGCACCGAAGAATTGATGCTTTTGAACTGTGGTGTTGGAGAAGACTCTTGAGAGTCCCTTGGACTGCAAGGAGACCCAACCAGTCCATTCTAAAGGAGATCAGCCCTGGGTGTTCTTTGGAAGGAATGATGCTAAAGCTTAAACTCCAGTACTTTGGCCACCTCAAGCAAAGAGTTGACTCATTGGAAAAGACTCTGATGCTGGGAAGGATTGGGGGCAGGAGGAGAAGGGGACGACAGAGGATGAGATGGCTGGATGGCACCCCCGACTCGATGGACGTGAGTTTGAGTGAACTCCGGGAGTCAGTGATGGACAGGGAGGCCTGGCGTGCTGCGATACATGGGGTCACAAAGAGTCGGACATGACTGAGCAACTGAACTGAACTGAACTGAACTGTATCCCTAGCTCGAAGCACAATGTCTGATAAACAGTAGTCACTCAATTAATATTGCTGAATAAGAGAATGTACACCTGCACGCATTTTTATCCAAGACAGGAACACTAAAGCAATCAAGTAGAAGCAATAAGAATGTATGTGTGGACTTCTCGGATGGTCCAGTGGTTAAGAATCCTCCTGCCAATGCAGGGGACACGGGTTGAATCCCTGGTCCAGGAAAATCCCACATGCTTCAGGTCAACTAAGCCTGTGAGCCACAACTACTGAGCCTGAGAGCCCTAGAGCCCATGCCCTGCAACAAAAAATGCCCTGCCACCTCAATGAGAAGCCCACACACCACAACTAGAGAAGATCCAGCTAGCTACAGCTAGAGAAAAGCCCACATGAGGCGACAAAGATCCAATGAAGCCAAAAAATAAATTTTAAAAAATTTGTATAGAATGCATATGTTACATGGCTCTTGTTGCAGTATTAATAATGGATAACACTTATTAAGTACTTATTAGGTACATATGTTAGGCACTATGCTAAGCACTTGATGTGTAAAAATATGATATAATGACAATTATTAATTTTTAAAAACCTGGAGGAAACAATTTTTGAGAAGTTAGTATTGTTACTGTATACCTACATATAATATCTCCTTTTAACTTAGCAAAGTACTAAATAATCTTCAGGTGTTATTCTTCATTACAAGATTACAGAATAATTTTAACAGTGTTCACATTTGCACTCGCAAAGTCACACAGGAAGTTAAAAGAGCTGCAATAAGGATTTTGATTCCCTAATTCTAGTATGTCGCCAAAGCAGCTCAAATTTCTTCCCAGAAAACAAATGCAAACATCTGTGGTACTGTTGCCCCTGTCACAAGGTTCTGGTGTGGGAAAGTTAATCAGCGATTACAAAATTCTTTGTAAATAGAAAGAGCCATAGAAATGCAAAACATCTACAACAACAGTAATTAGTTCTAATCATCATCTTTTTTGTGTGCAGCTGTCTCTCAAAATTCACTTTGGGAGTTTAATCACCCCATCTCCACAAATAAAGTAACAGCCCTTTTTCTCAGACCCTAATAAGAAGCTGTCCCTCATTCCTCCCCCCAGCCACACCCAAGCTACCCTCCATTCCCTACACATATCCTTCTCCCACATGAGAAAACACTGAATGCTGACATTAAGAAAAACAAGTTCAAATTAAACCTTGAGCCTTTTTCAGTTCAGTTTAGCTGCTCAGTAGTGTCCAACACTTTGCAACCCCATGAACCGCAGCACACCAGTCTTCCCTGTCCATCACCAACTCCCAGAGCTTGTGCAAACTCATGTCCATTGACTCAGTAAAGCCATCCAACCATCTCATCCTCTGTCGTCCCTTCTCCTCCCTTCAATCTTTCCCAGCATCAGGGTCTTTTCAAATGAGTCAGTTCTTCACATCAAGCAGCCAAAGTATTAGAGTTTCAGCTTCAGCCTCAGTCCTTCCAATGAATGTTCAAAACTGTTTTCCTTTAGGATTGACTGGTTTGATCTTCTTGCAGTCCAAGGGACTCTCAAAGAGTCTTCTCTAACACCACAGTTCAAAAGCATCAATTCATCAGTGCTCAGCTTTCTTTATGGTCCAACTCTCACATCCATACATGACTAATGGAAAAACCATAGCTTTGACTAGATGAACTTTTATCCGCAGAGTATTTTAAAACCCTTGAATTTTAAACAAAATTGGGCACAAGACCTTGGAGAAATATACACATTTCAAAATATAACTCCTCCCATCCCCTACACAGGTAGGAACCTTTTCCTCCATCTAAGCTCCAGTAATGCTCAGGTAATTGTGCTAAAAACAAAAATCATGGCATCTGGTTCTATTACTTCAAGGCAAATAGATGGGGAAACAATGGAAACAGTAAACAGATTTAAAAGACTCCTGCTCTAAAATCACTGCAGGCGGTAACTGCAACCATGAATTAGAAGACACTTGCTCCTTGGAAGAAAAGCTATGACCAACCTATACACCATATTAAAAAGCAGAGACATTACTTTGCCAACAAAGGTCCATATACTCAAAGCTATAGTTTCTCCAGTGGTCATGTATGGATGTGAGAGGTGGATCATAAAGAAGGCTGAACACCAAAGAATTGATGCTTTTGAGCTGCAGTCTTCGAGAAGACCCTTGAGAGTCCCTTGGACTAGAGGGAGATCCAACCAGTCAATCGTAAATGAAATCAATCCTGAATATTCATTAGAATGACTGATGCTGAAGCTGCAACTCCAATACTTTGGCCACCTAATTAGAAGAATCTACTCATTAGAAAAGACCCTAATGCTGGGAAAGACAGAAGGCAGGAGGAGAAGGGGACAACAGAGGATAAGATGGTTGGATGGTATCACTAACTCAGTGGACATGGGTTTGACCAAGCTCTGGGAGATAATGAAGGAGAGGGAAGCCTGGCATGCTGCAGTTCAGTAAACAGTTGGACATGACTGAGCAACTGAACAAAAACTATGCTAAAATACCAGGTTGATAAATATTGCTTATTTCGCAGTGTAAGGCTCATAATATGCACTGAATACATATAACAATCATGACAATCATCAACATTCTTGTTTGTACTGTCTATGGCTTCTTGAGTAGTTGCAAGAGATCATATGGCCCACAAAACCAAAAATATTTACTAACTGGTCCTTTAGAGAAGTAGTGTGCCAATCCTTAATAGGTTATGAATATAGGTAGAGAAAAGGGACTTCCCTGTTGGCTCAGACAGTAAAGCATCTGCCTGCAATGCAGGAAGACCCGGGTTCGATCCCTCGATCGGAAGATCCCCTGGAGAAGGAAATGGCAACCCACTCCAGTCCTCTTGCCTGGAAAATCCCATGGACAGAGGAGCCTGGTAGGCTACAGTCCACTGGGATGCAAAGATTCGGACGTGACTGATCAACTTCACTTTCACTTTCATAGGTAGAGAAAACGTCTGAGGCTAGAGTCCTAGGGCACTTCAATATGATAAGGAATATGAGAAGGAAAGCTTCATGAATATAGGCAGGAAACCAAGGGCGTGTGGTATCTCCAAAGTCAAGTGAACATCCATTTGAAGGTCCAAGGAAGTAATCGACTATGTTAATATTGCCTAGTGGACAAACAAGATGGGGACTGAGAATTAAATGCTGGATTTCATAACCTGGAGGCCACTGAGGACCTTCACAAGAGCATTCTCAGTGGAATGGTAGGGATGAAGGTCTAATTGATGTGTGGGTGCAGTAAAAAGTGGAGACAGATAACAATTATGCTAGAAAGGAGAACAGAGAAAAGAGTCATAAACTGAAAATGGTTGTAGAACAAAGTACATTTGTTCTGTGTTTTTTTTTTTGTTAAGATGGTATTAATGTATCACAGCATGCTTATGTGCAGATGAGAATATGGGAATGATCCATTAGAGATGAAAGTGATGATGTAGATGAAGATAGGTGAGAAGAAGGGGTTGAATTATGATATACTGTGGAAACTTCATCTCTACTGGAAAGAGACGAAGTTTCAGCAGTCAGATGAAATGATTCCCTGTGTTAAACATCTAGGGTGAGCGTGTGCGCGTGCATGCGTGCTAAGTTGCTTCAGTCATGTTTGACTCTTTGCAACCCTATGGACTGTAGCCTGCGTGGCTTTCCTGTCCATGGGATTCTCCAGGCAACAGTATTGGAGTGAGTTGACATGCCCTCCTTCAAGGAATCTTCCTGACCCAGGGATCAAACCCACATCTCTTATGTCTCCTGCATTTGCAGGCAGGTTCTTTTACCACTAGCACCAGCTGGGAAGCACCTAGGACAAGCTCGGGTCCTCAACAAAGAAAGGGAACAATTTATCTGAAACAGAACAATTAAAGTGGGCCCCAAGGCAGACAGCTATCTGGTCTCATTCCTGTAAAAGGCAGTGGTTTGGGAGGCCCACAAAGGGCCAGGAAGGGAAGATCTCGGGTGACCTGTCCATAGACGGAATGCATCCTGCAGACTCTAAAAACAAAGCTGACTTGCAAGCCATATCGCCTGCTACTGACAGACGGCACTCCCTAGGCTGGTTTTCCTTTTGTCATCCTTTACTAACGTCTCATTCAGATATTTCAGCCTGCAACAGGGAGTCTCCATAGAGCTGTATGTCCATGTGAAAATCAGCGTGGTAAAAGAGCATGGTCTCCTTGAGGCCAGGGCAGTGAGGGAAACTGTGACCAGGAATGGGTGAATGAATTCCACAGGTGGTGCTCGACCACAAAGTCCACACACCCTTGATTTTCATTCTTAAAAAGTATGTGTCTTATTTAATTAAGAAAAGGAAACCCTGGACTTCCCTGGTGGTCCAATGGTTAAGAATCCCCCTTTCAGGGAAGCAGATCTGGGTTAGATCCCTGGTCAGGAAACTAAGAGCTCACATGCCTTGGGGCAACTAAGCCCAGCCATAACTACAAAGCTCATGCGATGTAACAAAATATCCAACATGCTGTAACTAAAGCCCCACAGAGCCAAAAATAAATTAACTAATTTTTTTAAAAAAAGAAGAGGAAACCTTAAAAATTCATCAAAGAGTTTGGAGGAGGACAGGTACTAGTAAGATCACGGTTTAAAGTCATATAGTTATTCTTATAAAATAAAATTCTGAACTTCCAGCTTAACACTCCAGAAACACTCTCCAGGAGAGGAGGGGAAGTTCACCAACACTGTCCCCTGAGTTTCTCCTTTGCACGGGGGGCTCTTTAACCTCAAGGACTATAACTGATCCCAAGTGTACAATGTTCTTTCTTTCACATTGTGTTACAAGTGTACACAAAAGTCCTCCTGCCTTTGCAGGGTAGGGACAAACTAGAATATCCAAAAGCCTTTCCAGGAGGCTGGGAGTGAATGAAGGCAACAGAAACTGCAGAAGCAGGAAAAAAGGAAATATGAAATCTAGGCACATGGGCTTTGAAGCCAGATGATCTCGGATTTAGATTATGGCTCTTATTGACAGTATAACCTTGAGTAAGTCACTCAACCTCACTGAAGCACAGTTTCTTCATCTATAAAGTCAGTAAATTTCTACCTACCTGTGTTAGTTCAGAAGCAAGAAGCAGATACCAAGATCAGACTAGACTTCCAAGTAACTGGGGGAAGTGCCTGTGGGGAAAAAAAATGGGGAGAAAGCTGGAGAAGGCTGAGATGTGCCAGATAGTGACACACATCTGACCCAAAAGAAGCAGCGAGGGAAAGAAGGAAGACAGTACTGGAGGGGCCTCAGAATGCCACACGTTCAGAGTTTCTGCAAAGCTGATGTAGGATTCTCAGGCCAAAATCTTCTGTCAGAGGCGCCCTCTGTCTCACAGGAACGGGCCTGCTGTGTACCGTCACTGGCTGGAAACAGACCACAGGAAATGGGGCCTTGCAGCAAATTGTGGTACTGTTGTACAACACAGCAGCTGAGGACATCGATTATGCTGCCCACAGCAGGAGTTCTGAGACACATTCCTATGGTCACACACATCTCCCTCTCCACAAGGGCCTGGGGAGTAGCTCCTCCATGGTTCCACGGGACGAAGGGCCTGCTGAGTGAAACAGACTATCGTCCTCATCACCACCACTGATCTCAGGCCTGCAACTGGTACTCACATCCTGCCTCCTGCTTTCTAAATTTCCCTCACTGTCATCTGTCACCTTGGCTGGTCTTGATGACTCACCTGGTAGGGTGACCTTGAGACAGGCTGGGACCTGGGACCCTTTGCTGCAGTGCCAGCAATGCTTGTAACAGGACACACATCTCCTCCAGCAACAAAATACAAAGAAACTGTATGGGACTAAAAATAACTGCATGTATGCCACAGTTAGGGCAAATTCTGGACAAAGGATACAAAGAGACCAAAAACCCCAACTGCCACTTTTGAAGAGCCTGGAGCAAAAGGAGGAGAGTCAGGAGCAAAAGCAGGTCACTGTGCATGCTCCTTACACAAAACATCACCTAAGGGGTGGGCAAACCACCTAAGCCACTCCCTGCCAGACCTCCTGGACACACCCCTACGCTTACCCCATAGCACTAAGTAAAGCCTAAGGTCTAAATTTCTTGTCTGGCCTGTGGTCCATGTCTGTTGATTAAGGAGGCCAAGAACCCAATCGGTAATGTATTTGTCAGCCTGAGCCTTCATTCCTGAAGGGTCTGGTAATCATGCTGTGAGTAAGCACACCCTTCTCAGACTAGATCTGCTGCATGTGTCCAATCAAAAGGGCAAGGAAATGCCCCCACTGCGTCACAGAAATTCCACACTTATTCCCTCCCTGTTCACGCTGAGTAAAAACTGCCTTACCATCTCCTGCTGATCAGGGTCAATTACTTGTGCCAAAATGGGGGCTCTTCTCTCAGGCTAGTCCCTGGACACAGAAGTCCAAAACGCGCTGGCGGCAGCCAGTGCTTATAGCTCAGTAAGATCCTTGTTGTGTCCCCTGGCAAGATTACACCTTCTTTAGATATCAGAACCTCCAACTCTACAAAGCTCAGAGGTGTAGAGGCAGAAAGTAAAAAACCCCTCTCTGGGTCCTTGGGAGTAATGGTAAGTGGGGTTTCTCCTGTTTGCACCCCTTTCTTCCCAGGCCCATGTATTCCTCCCCCTGGGGAGCCAGCACACATAATGTTCACTCCACATATACTATATGCTGAAGGATGGTGCCCCAACCTTTCAGTGTTGCCACCACACTGGCACTTTCAGTTCAATTCAGTTCAGTCACTCAGTCATGTCCAACTCTTTGTGACCCCATGAATCGCAGCACGCCAGGCCTCCCTGTCCAACACCAACTCCCGGAGTTCACTCAAACTCACGTCCATCGAGTTGGTGATGTCATCCAGCCATGTCACCCACTGTCATCCCCTTTTCCTTCTGCCGCCAATCCCTCCCAGCATCAGAGTCTTTTCCAATGAGTCAACTCTTCGCATGAGGTGGCCAAAGTATTGGAGTTTCAGCTTTAGCATCATTCCTTCCAAAGAACACCCAGGGCTGATCTCCTTTAGAATGGACTGGTTGGATCTCCTTGCAGTCCAAGGGACTCTCAAGAGTCTTCTCCAACACCACAGTTCAAAAGCATCCATTCTTAAGCACTCAGCTTTCTTCACAGTCCAACTCTGCACCTTTAAAAGGCTGTTCAACATTTTCTGAGACCAGCTGCCCCTGGATGGTACAGTATGTGATATGACCAGTGGACCTATGCTCATGGGCTCACTCCACACATCCTTCACTCTGACAAGGTTCCCATGTTGGGATGCTAAGTAAGAATCCCTGCCTGAAGATCAAGCATATCCTAAGCCCCTAAATAGTGATGCTGACTGAGGCACTACAGGTAGTGCCCCAAAAAAGTCATATATCCTTGTGAGGATGAACCACTGGTCCCGCCATTGTGGGAGACACCCAAAACAGCTGACTTGCCACCAAGTAGGTGGTTGGTTGGTCTGCTCAAGGAAAAGTGCCCTATCAAGGGCTCAGCATTGGTCCCTATTGCTGACAGGTTGGATATTCAGAGGCAACAGAAGCCAGAATTCCAAGAGCTTACAGTGTGATTGTTCCACTGGAACTTAACATATGCTCCAAACTGCATCATTTCCTACCACTGACACTTCCAACAACATAGGATTCTCTAGATCCTACCGGCAGAGACTTTTCTTTTCTAGGTCTCACTCAAGGTGGGCAGCCCTTCTGTTACTCTATGTGAGCCACAGCAATGAACCTAGCTGTAGAAAATATTGCTTCCCAAACCCAAGGAGGCTGCTGTGCTTCCATCTTTGAGGTAGGGGATGCAAGATGCAGCGATTTGCTTTATACTTTGGAGAGCTATCCCAATATACTCAAGACACTGGACTTCTAAAATCGTCACTGAAATGGCAGATTCCTGAATCCCTGTAGGGTTTTACTCCCACCCTCTAGAGTACATCAGTATACCATCAATAAAATGGATTAGTGTGATGATTTGTGGAATGTCCAGTCACTCTAGATCTCAGCTGTATTATGACTGGACAGGAAAGCTGACATAGCCCTGAGATCAAAATGTAAATGAGTTATTGTTGGCCATCCCTTCTTTTCTGATTTGAAGTGAAACGAATGTTTTTCTCAGATTAATGGCCATATACCATAAGCTTAAAGCCTTATTGATCGGTTCTAGCAATTAGACCATATCTGGCTCAGTAACTGTGATGAAGGCTACTGCTTATTTAAGCCAGCAATGGTCTTCAGTCATTCTCCAGGGATGTGATATTGTTTCCAATTTAATATCTTGGCTCGGAGAGGAAGCAAGGTGAAAGAACAATTTCAAAGGTTTCTACTTGACCATCTTTACTATATCTTTAACCCAAAGTGAGCGTTACTCTAACACTGAAGTATATGAATGCGATCAAAAATAGGAGAAATAACCACTGAGGGTATCCACAAACCCAGCAAACCTACTTGGAGCCAGACGTTAGCAAGAACTTCATTTATTATTTGGTCTCTGTAGGCAAACTGGAAAACTCAGCAGTGGCCACAGGACTGGAAAAGGTCAGTTTTCATTCCAATCCCAAAGAAAGGCAATGCCAAAAGATGCTCAAACTACCACACATTGCACTCATCTCACACACTAGTAAAGTAATGCTCAAAATTCTCCAAGCCAGGCTTCAGCAATATGTAAACTGTGAACTTCCAGATGTTCAAGCTGGTTTTAGAAAAGGAAGAGGAACCACAGATCAAATTGCCAACATCTATCTGCTGGATCATCAAAAAAGCAAGAGTTCCAGAAAAAACATCTATTTCCGCTTTATTGACTATGCCAAAGCCTTTGACTGTGGATCACAATAAACTGTGGAAAATGCTGAAGGAGATGGGAATACCAGACCACCTGACCTGCCTCTTGAGAAACCTGTAGGCAGGCCAGGAAGCGACAGTTAGAACTGCACATGGAAAAAACAGACTGGAAATAGGAAATAGGAAAAGGAGTACATCAACGCTGCATATTGACACCCTGCTTATTTAACTTATATGCAGAGTACATCGTGAGAAACACTGGGCTGGAGGAAGCACAAGCTGGAATCAAGACTGCTGGGAGAAATATCAATAACCTCAGATATGCAGATGACACCACCCTTATGGCAGAAAGTGAAGAAGAACTAAAGAGCCTCTCAATGAAAGTGAAAGAGGAGACTGAAAAAGTTGGCTTAAAGCTCAACATTCAGAAAACTAACATCATGCCATCTGACACCATCACTTCATGGCAAATAGATGGGGTAACAGTGGCTGACTTTATTTTGGGTGGCTCTAAAATCACTGCAGATGGTGATTGCAGCCATGAAATTAAAAAACGCTTACTCCTTGGAAGGAAAGTTATGATCAACCTAGACAGCATATTAAAAAGCAGAGACATTACTTTGTCCACAAAGGTTCATCTAGTCAAGGCTATGGTTTTTCCAGTAGTCATGTATGGATGTGAGAGTTGCACTATAAAGAAAGCTGAGTGCTGAAGAATTGATGCTTTTGAACTGTGGTGTTGGAGAAGCCTCTTGAGAGTCCCTTGGACTGCAAGGAGACCCAACCAGTCCATCCTAAAGGAGATAAGTCCTGGGTGTTCATTGAAAGGACTGATGTTGAAGCTGAAACTCCAATTCTTTGGCCACCTGATGCAAAGAGCTAACCCATTTGAAAAGACGCTCATGCTGGGAAAGGCTGAGGGGAGGAGGAGAAGGGGACCACACAGGATGAGATGGTTGGATGGCATCACCAGCTCAATGCACATGGGTTTGGGTAGGCTCCAGCAGTCGGTGATGGACAGGGAGGCCTGGCGTGCTGTGATTCATGGGGTCGCAAAGAGTCGGACACGACTGAGTGACTGAACTGAACTGAACTGAGACTTAAACTGAAGAAAGTAGGGAAAACCACTATATCATTCATGTATGACCTAAATCAAATCCCTTAAGACAGTAATGGTCTTCAGTCATTCTCCAGGAATGTGATATTGTTTCTAAAGTACCATCTTGGCTCAGAGAAGAAGGAAGATAAAACAACAATTTCAAAGGTTTCTACTAACCATCTTTGCTATATCTTTAAGATAGTAATATACTTCCACTTTATAAAGTGGAAGTAACAAATAGATTCAAGGGAATAGATTTGATAGATGGAGTTCCTGAAGAACTATGGACAGAGGTTCGTAACATTGTACAGGAGGCAGTAATCAAAACCATCTCAAAGAAGAAATCCAAAAAGGCAAAATGGTTGACTGAGGAGCCCTTACAAATAGCTGAGAAATAGAGAGAAGTGAAAGGCAAAGGAGAAAACGAAAGATATATCCATCTGAATGTTGAGTTCCAAAGAATAGCAAGGAGAGACAAGAAAGTCTGCCTAAGTGATCAATGCAAAGAGACAGAAGAAAACAATAGAATGGGAAAGACCAGAGATCTCTTCAAGAAATTAGAGATACCAAGAGAACACTTCATGCAAACATAGGCACAATAAAGGACAGAAACAGCATGCACCTAACAGAAGCAGAAGATATTAAGAAGACGTGGCAAGAATACACAGAAGAACTATATAAAAAAGATCTTCATGACCCAGATAACCACGATGATGTGATCACTCACCTAGAGCCAGACATCCTGGAGTGCATGTCAAGTGGGCCTTAGGAAGCATCACTAAGAACAAAGCTAGTAGAGGTGATGGAATTCCAGCTGAGCTATTACAGATCCTAAAGGATGATGCTGTGCAAATCTTTCACTCAATATGACAGCAAATTTGGGAAACTCAACAAAGGCCACAGGACTGGAAAAGCTGTTTTCATTTAATCCCAAAGAAGGGCAATGCCAAAGAATGTTCAAACTACCACACAAGTACACTCATCTCACACACTAGCAAAGTAATGCTCAAAATTCTCCAAACTAGGCTTCAACAGTACATGAACCGAGAACTTCCAGATGTTCAATCTGCATTTAGAAAAGGCAGAGGAACCACAGATCAGATTGCCAACATCCGTTGGATCATAGAAAAAGCAGAGAGTTCCAGAAAAAAATCTACTTCTGCTTCATTGGCTATGCTAAAGCCTCTGACTATGTGGATCACAACAAACAGGAAAATTCTGAACGAGATGGGAATACCAGACCACCTGACCTGTCTCCTGAGAAAACTGTATGCAGCTCAAGAAGCAACAGTTAGAATCAGACATGGAACAATGAACTGGTTCCAAACTGGGAAAGAAGTATGTCAAGTCTGTATATTGTCATCTTACTTATTTAACTTATATACAGAGTACATCATGCAAAATGCTAGGCTGGGTGAAAGGAATCAAGATTGCTGGGAGAAATATCAATAACCTTAGATATGCAGATGACACCACCCTTTTGACAAAAAGTAAAGAGTTACTAAAGAGCCTTTTGATGAAAGTGAAAGAGGAGAGTGAAAAAGCTAGCTTAAAACTCAACACTCCAAAAACTAAGATCATGGCATCCGCTCCCATCACTTCATGGGAAATAGATGGGGAACCAGTTAAAACAGTGTCAGACTTTATTTTTGGGGGCTCCAAAATCACTGCAGATGGTGACTGTAGCCATGAAATTAAAAGATGCTTACTCCTTGGAAGAAAAGTTATGACCAACCTAGATAGCCTATTCAAAAGCAGAGACATTACTTTGCCAACAAAGGTCCATCTAGTCAAAGCTATGGTTTTTCCAGCAGTCATGTATGGATGTGAGAGTTGACTATAAAGAAAGCTGAGTGCCAAATAATTGGTGCTTTTGAACTGTGGTGTTGGAGAAGACTCTTGACAGACCCTTGGACTGCAAGGAGATCAAACCTGTCAATCCTAAAGGAAATCAGTCCTGAATATTCACTGCTGAAGTTGAAGCTCCAATACTTTGGCCACCTAATGCAAAGAACTGACTCTTTCTTTAGAAAAGACCCTGATGCTGGGAAAGATTGAAGGCAGGAGGAGAAGGGAGTAACAGAGGAAGAGTTGGCTGAATGCCACCACCAACTCCATGGACATGAGTTTGAGCAAGCTCTGGAGTTGGTGATGGACAGCCTGGTGTGCTGCAGTCCATAGGGTCAGCAAAGAATTGGACACAACTGAGCGAATGACCTGAACTGAACTTACTCTAGGTTTTATATACAGATGCTGGGAAAGAGATGTTTTCTTTCTTCTTTCCTCTCAGGGTGCTCAACTGGGACAACACAATCCCCAAAACATAATCCTGAAACCCTTCCCCAAGTTCCCACCATCTTCTTACTGTATTCAGGAAGCCAAGCTGCAGTAGGATTGAAAGTGGGAGTGAAAGGGGCCACACAGAGAGAAAAAACAGATCTAAGAGATGACATTTTTTACAAACCTATACTCAGCTCCACTTCTGACATCCCAGTTACATAAACCTTGTTTTCCTTTGCTCATATTTGTTAGAATTAGATTCCTGTCATTTGTGAGAGTTCAGGTGTATGAGGAGAGAACTCATTTGATAAATTCGAGATAATGGGAAGAAGACTAAAAGGAGTGAGTACAGACTTAGAGAATGAACTTATGTCTGACGTGGGGAGAAAGATGAGCGGAAGGGACAGTTAGGTAGTTTGGGATGGACATGTACACACTGCCATATCTGAAGTGGATAACCAACAAGGACTTACTGTATAGCACATGGAACTCTGTTCAGTGTTATGTGGTTGCCTGGATAGGAGGGGAGTTTGAGGAAGAATGGAAACATGTATATGTATGGCTAAGTCCCTTCACTGTTCACCTATAACTATCACAACACTGTTCATTGGCTATATACCAATACAAAAAAAAAAGTATAAAAAAAAATAAATAAAAATAAAAGGAGTGAGTCAATGGCAGAACAAAAAAGACTATTTCCAAGGAACTCCCTTGGGGTCTAGTGGTTAGGATTCTGTGTTTCCATTGAAGGATCACAAGTTCGATCCCTGATCACAGAACGAAGATCCTGTAAGCTGTATGATGCAGCAAAATAAATAAATAAAGATTATATTCCAACCACATACAGTGCATAAAAGTATATGCCATCCCTACTATATCCTTGTGGTTATAGATTTAAGATAACATTTTATAAAGGGCAAAGCAATATTTGTGAAATTTGAATTACAGAACCAAACAATTTTACAATTTGGGAAATATAATAACTGATATTTATTAAGTTCATACTTTATGCCAAGACCTTTATATGCCTTATTTTATTTAACTACCATTTCACATGTGAGAAGAAGACTAAGACTCAGAGATGTTAAAAGACCACCCCAAAGGCATAATCTACCAAATGCAGGTTTGGGATCCAAGTATAGATCTCTCTGACTCCAGAATCCAGCTCTTTTCCAGCGTAATATATGGCCTCTCTGGAGATCAGTGTGTGTCTACTACATGAGGCTAATATGCTTTAAGATTCTCAGATATCATTTTACTAACATTCATAATTCTTCTACTCACTGGAATTCTTAAAAACTGATGAATAAATATGACTGACTGTTTTTCAGATAATAAAATTCATGACTATATTTAGTACCTTTGAAGACTAGAATATGGGGCTTCCACTCTTGCTTAAGTCTAATATTGACTTTACACAGGCAGTGCAAACCGTTTTGATACAAATGGTAAATCTTATGGAGAGACACCAGAAATACAAAAGTCTGTTGTTATCTTCTGGAGAATGTATCCCCTGTTTTTCACCAGAATTCCCACCCATAAGCCTACAAAATAGATAGTCCCTCTTTCTCTGCCCTTTCCAATCATGTTGTCCAAGGTATCTAAAGGAAATTTATTTAAAACAAATGAAGGTACTCAATAGGTGAAAAGTGAAAGTGAAAGTGAAGTGGCTCAGTCGTGTCCGACTCTGTGCAACCCATCGCTCCTCCGTCCATGGGATTCTCCAGGCAAGAATACTGGAGTGGAGTGCCATTTCCTTCTCCAGGGGATCTTCCCGACCCAGGGATCGAACCCAGGTCTCCTACATTGCAGGCAGAAGCTTTAACCTCTGCACCACCAGGGAAGCCACTCAATAGGTAGAGTATGATAAAAAGTTCTTCATTTTCTTCTGTCTTCAAGACACTTAGTATAAATCTTCATTGTCATTTATAGTCTCAACAAGAGACATTTTCCATATGAGAATTCACTGGGCATATGGAAAACCTTGGCTGAGCATAATATGCTCACCAATTTCCTCTAACGGGGATATTTATCATGCTTCTAGGTATTGGTAGTAAACAGCTCAGAATTCCCCGTTACCTCCTAGAACCAGTCCAGTCTGGTTCCTTCCACCAATGCCTCCACTGAAACTGCTCTTGCTAAAACCCCAGCAACTCCCACATTGCCTAATCCAATGAGTACTTTTTAATGATTATCATTCTGGAACTCAGCAACAATTCCTAAGTTGGTCACTGCTTGCTCTGTTCTTCTGCCTTCCTCTTTTTCTGGTTTCATTCTCTGCCAATTCTTTCTTTTGTCTAGTCACTCCTTCAGTCTCTAAGACTTTCTTCTTTTTCTTTTTCTTAATTTGTCCCTGGTCTCCTTCTATGTTCTCTCTATTCACTCTCTCTGGATGGTCTCAACTGTATTCATGACTTCAGCAACTACCCCGATGACTCCCAAATCTATATCTCCAGTCCTTTCCTCTCTTGTGAACTCCCAACCCATATATCTCTCATCTCTCTCTGGATGTCCCACAAGTATCTCAAACCTAACAAAGCATAGCTGAACTCCTCTTCTCAGCAGTAGCTGGACCTTCACCTTCTGTCTCTATCTCCGTCAGTGTCTCCATGGTCCACAGTCATCTCACCCTGGCCTCAGGAGTCATTCCAGAGTCTTTCCTCTCCTTCCCCCATCTCACCCATATTCCTTCACTTGTCTAGCTTCTACTCATTCTTCTTGTTTCAGCTTAGACATCATTTCTATCAGGAACCTGTCACCAACCCCACAAGTCTGTGTAAGATATTCCTTCTATGTGTTCCTGTAATACCTTAAATTCCTCTCATAACACTTAACATAATACAGGTTTGTAACTGCCAGGTTACTTGTCTATGTCTTTCAGACTCTAAGCAGGAAACGTATGTAAACTGTTCACTGCTATTTAACATGTCCTCAGTGTCTAACACAATCCCTGGCACATAATAGGTGTTCATGATATATTTGTCAAATGAGTGAATCACTGAATCTTAAGCTGGATCCAAGAGTTCAAGAATCTTCACAGTTCAATATGTACTATGCTTATCATGTGCCATTTTATTTCCTAAATTATCACACTCCCTTAATATGCCCTATGTGGGTGGCCTAGTATCTTTTTTATATATACAAGTTAACTTTATTTCTTTGTATCAGCAATGAAAGATTAGGAAAAAAATTTTAATGGAAAGGTATACTTCATTTATGAACTGGAATTGATCTAAGTAATTCCAATAAAAAGCCAAGTAGGTATTTTGTTGTTGTTGTTGTTGTTGTTCAGTCACTAAGCCATGTCTGACTCTTTGCGACCCTGTGAACTGCAGCACACCAGGCTTCCCTGTCCTTCACTATCTCCCAGAGTTTGCTCAAACTCATGTCCATTGAATCAGTGATGCCATCCAGCCATCTCATCCTCTGTCATCCCCTTCTCCTCCTGCCCTCGATCTCTCCCAGCATCAGGGTCTTTTACAGTGAGTCAGCTCTTCACATCAGGTAGCCAAAGTATTGGAGCTTCAGCTTAAACATCAGTCTTATCAATGAATATTCGGGAATGATTTCCTTTAGGATTGACTGCTTTGATCTCCTGGCTCTCTAAGGGACTCTCAAGAGTCTTCTATCAATTATTTGGCATTCAGCCTTCTTAATGGTCCAACTCTCACATCCATACATGGCTACTGAAAAAACCATAGCTTTGACTAGATGGACCTTTGTCAGCCAAATGTTTATAAATGCTGACAATTCTTCCAAACTAACTTAAATTTCTTCAAAGAATTTAAGAAGAAAATTCTAGAGAATTTTTGATGAGAAAATTATTCTAAATATTGTGTAGAAAAGCAATCAGGGAAGGATGGAGAATAAAAAGTTTACAAATTAAATATATGAAAGGAATTCTTTCACATATTAGAATATTTAATAAAAATATATAGAAAAACAAGATATTAGCACAATAATTGACAAATTAATGTAATAGAGTGGATAGTCATTAAAGTGTGACCAGTTTTACAGGTGATCATGTATCTCCAAGCAGCCCTGAAACAGGACACTAACAGCAAAGATGTGGGAGACTTGGCATATCTATCAATATGTATACCTCAAGGCTGCAGGAGCCACGGACGAATAAAAACAATTCAGAGATGATTTCTCTAACTTTTCATGCATTTCAGCCAAAAGCAAACCTTCTTGTGATTTTCCCGTATTTCTTAGATGAGTTGCTATTTGCTTCTATGCACTGATCTGAATCTCAAAGAACAAGGCCAAGGAAAAGAGTGTCTACCACTACAAAGGGATTTGTTTTCAAATATCTAATGGAATTATATCCAACACTTCTTCTCTGCTCTGTAATTTATGAAAGTTCAGTTCAGTTCAGTTCAGTCACTCAGTCGTGTCCGACTCTTCGCGACCCCATGAATTGCAGCACGCCAGGCCTCCCTGTTCATCACCATCTCCTAGAGTTCACTCACACTCACGTCGATGGAGTCCATGATGCCATCCAGCCATCTCATCCTCGGTCATCCCCTTCTCCTCCTGCCCCCAATCCCTCCCAGCATCAGAGGCTTTTCCAATGAGTCAATTCTTCGCATGAGGTGGCCAAAGTACTGGAGCTTCAGCTTTAGCATCATTCCTTCCAAAGAAATCCCAGGGCTGATCTCCTTCAGAATGGACTGGTTGGATCTCCTTGCAGTCCAAGGGACTCTCAAGAGTCTTCTCCAACACCACAGTTCAAAAGCATCAGTTCTACGGCACTCAGCCTTCTTCACAGTTCAACTCTCACATGCATACATGATCACAGGAAAAACCATAGCCTTGACTAGATGGACCTTAGTCAGCAAAGTAATGTCTCTGCTTTTGAATATGCTATCTAGGTTGGTCATAACTTTTCTTCCAAGGAGTAAGCGACTTTTAATGTCATGGCTGCAATCACCAACTGCAGTGATTTTGGAGCCCCCAAAAATAAAGTCTGACACAGTTTCTACTGTTTCCCCATCTATTTCCCATGAAGTGATGGGACCGGATGCCATGATCTTCGTTTTCTGAATGGTCAGCTTTAAGCCAACTTTTTTCAGTCTCCTCTTTCACTTTCATCAAGAGGCTTTTTAGCTCCTCTTCACTTTCTGCCATAAGGGTGGTGTCATCTGCATATCAGAGGTTATTGATATTTCTCCTGGCAATCTTGATTCCAGCTTGTGTTTCTTCCAGTCCAGCGTTTCTCATTATGTACTCTGCATATAAGTTAAATAAGCAGGGTGACAATATACAGCCTTGACGGACTCCTTTTCCTATTTGGAACCAGTCTGTTGTTCCATGTCCAGTTCTAACTGTTGCTTCCTGACCTGCATACAGATTTCTCAAAAGGCAGGTCAGGTGGTCTGGTATTCCCATCTCTTTTAGAATTGTCCACAGTTTATTGTGATCCACACAGTCAAAGGCTTTGGCATAGTCAATAAAGCGGAAATAGATGTTTTTCTGGAACTCTCTTGCTTTTTCCATGATCCAGCAGATGTTGGCAATTTGATCTCTGGTTCCTCTGCCTTTTCTAAAACCAGCTTGAACATCAGGGAGTTCACGGTTCACATATTGCTGAAACCTGGCTTGGAGAATTCTGAGCATTACTTTACTAGCATGTGAGATGAGTGTAATTGTGCAGTAGTTTGAGTTTTCTTTGGCATTGCCTTTCCTTGGGATTGAAATGAAAACTGACCTTTTCCAGTCCTGTGGCCACTGCTGAGTTTTCCAAATTTGCTGGCATATTGAGTGCAGCACCTTTACAGCATCATCTTTCAGGATTTGAAACAGCTCAACTGGAATTCCATCACCTCCACTAGCTTTGTTTGTAGTGATGCTTTCTAAGGCCCACTTGACTTCACTTTCCAAGATGTCTGGCTCTAGCTGAGTGATCACATCATCATGATTATCTGGGTCGTGAAGATCTTTTTTGTACAGTTCTTCCATGTATTCTTGCCACCTCTTCTTAATATCTTCTGCTCTTGTTAGGTCCATACCATTTCTGTCCTTTGTCAAGCCTGTCTTTGCATGAAATGTTCCCTTGGTATCTCTACTTTTCTTAAAGAGATCTCTAGTCTTTCCCATTGTGTTGTTTTCCTCTATTTCTTTGCATTGATCACTGAAGAAGGCTTTCTTATCTCTTCTTGCTATTCTCTGGAACTCTGCATTGAGATGCTTATATCTTCCCTTTTCTTCTTTGCTTTTCGCCTGTCTTCTTTTCACAGCTATTTGTAAAGACAAAATATTTTCATTATGGAGGGCAGTCCTAAGATGGCAGAGGAATAGGACAGGGAGCACACTTTATCCCCACAAAGTCATCAAAAGAACATTTGAACGCTGAGTAAATTCCACAAAACAACTTCTGAATGCCGGGAGAGGACATCAGGCACCCAGAAAAGCAGCCCATTGTCTTCAAAAGGAGGTAGCAAAAAATATAAAAGACAAAAAAAGAGACAAAGAGGTAGGGACAGAGCTCCATCACAGGAAGGGAGTCTTAAAAAAGAAAGAAGTTTCCAAACACCAGGAAACACTCTCACTGTCGAGTCTGTGGCGAGCCTTGGAATCACAGAGGGCAACATAACCTGGAGGAAAAATTAATAAATAATTAAAACCCATAGATTACATGCCCAACGGTAACTCCCCCAGCGGAGAAGCAGTGCAGATGCCTGCACCCGCCACTAGCAAGCGGGGAATGGGCAGGGAGGTGTGGGCTGCTTGGTTAGAGTAAGGACCAGGCCTGAATGCCCCAAGGGCAATCTGAGGGAACTAACTTGGGCCAGCAAACCAGACTGGGATAGCTACCATGCAAAAAGCCCTAACCTAAGACACCGCCAGGCCCACCACAGAACAAAGGACTGAGCAGAGCTAGCCGGCTGCTGACCATCCCCCTCCGGTGACAGGCAGCCAGAGCCAGAAGGGGGCAATCGCGGCCCCAGAGAGACATTATCTACCAAACTGCAAACAGGCTTCATTGCTAACTAAGACTCCTTGGGATTCTAGATGGTCAACATCCACCATCTAGAATGGGCGCCGGTTGTACACCCAGAAAACCGAGCGGCAGGGACGGGGGAGGCGATAAGTTGTAGCGACCACGCTCACTAAACACCTGGTCACCTGAGCTGCTCGGATCTGGGAACGGCACAAAACACAGGCCCAACTGAGTCTGCTCCTCTGAGGACTACCCGAGTACCTGAACCTGAGGGGCTTAGACCTGGGAAGTGCATACAACCCAGGGCCAGCCTCAGACAGTTCCCAGCAGAGCAACCTAGAGCCTAAGCAGTGTTGACAGGGAAAGCACACACGCCATGAGTGGAGGCAAACCCAGTGTGGCCGAGACACTGCAAGCACATGCCAGTGTTATTTGTTTGCAGCGTCCCTCCCTCCCCAGAGCACGACTGAACAAGTGAGCCTAAAAAAGTGTCCACCACTGCCCCCTTGTGTCAGGGCAGAAATTAGACACTGAAGAGAACAGCAAACAGAAGAAACTAAAACAGAGGGAACTTCCTTGGACACAACTGGTGCAATAGATTAAAACTCTGTAGTTAGTACCGACTAAATAGGAAGGGGCCTATAGATCTTGAGAAATATAAGCCGGATCAAGGAACTATCCTAAAATGAACTGACCCTACACTGCCCACAACACCAGAGAAAGTCCTAGATATATTTTTACTATTTTTACTATAATTCTCTATTTTTTAATTTTTTTAATTTTTAAGTCCTCTATTACTCCTTTTTCATTGTTATAACCATTACTTTGAAAAAAAAGACCCTATTTTTTAAAGCAAACTTCATATATTTTTTTAATAATTTTTGTGACTTTTTTTTTCTTTAATATTGTATTTTTGAAAATCCAACCTCTACTCTAGATTTTTAATCTTTGATTTTTGGTATTTGTTATCAATTTTGTACTTTTAAGAACCCAATCTTCGGTACCCATTTTTACTTGGGAGCAAGATTACTGGCTTGGCTGCTCTCTCCCCCTTTGGACTCTCCTTTTTCTCCACAAGGTCACCTCTATCTCCTCCCTCTCTCTTCTCTTCTCTACCCAACTCTGTGAATTTCTTTGTGTGTTGCAGATGGTGGAGAACACTTAAGGAAATGATTACTGGCTGGATCTAGCTCTCTCCTTTTGATTCCCCTCTTTATCCTCCTGGCCACCTCTGTCACCTTCCTCCCTCTTCTCTGTATAACTGTGAACATCTCTGAGTGGTCCAGTTGTGGAGTGCACATAAGGAAGTGATTACTGGCTAGCTTGCTCTCTCCTCCTTTGATTCTACGTCATCTCATTTGGGTCACCTCTATCTTCCTCTTCCCTCTCCTCCATGTAACTCTGTGAACCTCTCTGGGTGTCCCTTACTGTGGAGAAACTTCACCTTTAACCTAGATGTTTTATCAACAGTGCTGTATAGATGGAGAAGTCTTGAGGCTACTGTAAAAATAAGACTGAAAACCAGAAGCAGGAGCCTTAAGTCCAAATCCTGAGAACACCAGAGAACTCCTGACTTCAGGGAACATTAATCGACAGGAGCTCATCAAATGCCTCCATACCTACACTGAAACCAAGCAACACCCAAGGGCCAACAAGTTCCAGAGCAAGACATACCATGCAAATTCTCCAGCAACACAGGAACACAGCCCTGAGCTTCAATATACAGGCTGCCCAAAGTAACTCCAAACCCACTGACATCTCATAACTCATTGCTGGACAATTCTTTGAACTCCAGAGGGAAGAAATCCAGTTCCACCCACCAGAACACCGACACAGGCCTCCCTAACCAGGAAACCTTGACAAACCACCCTCAGTGAGGAAACTCCACAATAATGAGAACTCCACAAACTGCCAGAATACAGAAAGGTCACCCCAAACACAGCAATATAAACAAGATGAAGAGAAAGAGGAATACCGAGCAGGTACAGGGACAGGATAAATGCCCATGAAACCAAACAAAAGAGGAAGAGATAGGGAATCTACCTGATAAAGAATTCTGAATAATGATAGTGAAAATGATTCAAAATCTCAAAAACAAAATGGAATCACAGATAAATAGCCTAGAAGCAAGACTGAAAAGATGCAGGAAAGGTTTAGCAAGGACCTAGAAGAAGCAAAAAAGAGTCAATATATAACGAATAATGCAATAAATGAGATAAAAAACACTCTGGAGGGAACAAATAGAATAATGGAGGCAGAAGATAGGATTAGTGAGGTAGAAGATAGAATGGTAGAAATAAATGAATCAGGGAGGAAAAAAGAAAAATGAATTAAAAGAAATGAGGACAATCTCAGAGACCTCTGGGACAATGTTAAATGCCCCAACATTCAAATCATAGGAGTCCCAGAAGAACAAGACAAAAAGAAAGACCATGAGAAAAGACTTAAGGAGATAATAGTCAAAAACGTCCCTAAAATGAGGAAGGAAATAATCACCCAAGTCCAAGAAACACAGAGAGTCCCAAATAAGATAAACCCAAGGTGAAACAGCCCAAGACACATATTAATCAAATTAACAAAGATCAAACACAAACAACAAATATTAAAAGCAGCAAGGGAAAAACAACAAATAACACACAAGGGGATTCCCATAAGGGTAATAGCTCATCTTTCAATAGAAACTCTTCAGGCCAGAAGGAACTGGCAGGACATACTTAAAGTGATGGAAGAAAATAACCTACAGCCCAGATTACTGTACCCAGCAAGGATCTCATTCAAATATGAAGGAAAAATCAAAAGCTTTACAGACAAGCCAAAGCTGAGACAATTCAGCACCACCAAACCAGCTCTCCAACAAATGCTAAAGGATATTCTCTAGACAGGAAACAAAAAAAGGGTGTATAAACCAGAACCCAAAACAATAAAGTAAATGGAAACAGAATCATACTTATCAATAATTACCTTAAACGTAAATGGGTTGAATGCCCCAACCAAAAGACAAAGACTGGTTGAATGGATACAAAAACAAGACCTCTATATACATTGTCTACAAGAGACCCACCTCAAAACAAGGGACACATACAGGCTGAAAGTGAACAGATGGGAAAAGATATGCCATGCAAATAGAGACCAAAAGAAAGCAGGAGTAGCAATACTCATATCAGATAAAATAGACTTTAAAACAAAGGCTGTGAAAAGAGACAAAGATGGACACTACTTAATGATCAAAAGATCAATCCAAGAAGAAGATATAACAACTATAAATATATATGCACCCAACATAGGAGCACCGCAATATGTAAGACAAATGCTAACAAGTATGAAAGGGGAAATTAACAATAACACAATAATAGTGAGAGATTTTTATACCCCACTCACACTTATGGATAGATCAACTAAACAGAAAATTAACAAGGAAACACAAACTTTAAATGATACAATAGACCAGTTAGACCTAATTGATATCTATAGGACATTTCACCCCAAAATTATGAATTTCACGTTTTTCTCAAGTGCACACAGAACCTTGTCCAGGACAGATCACATTCTAGGCCATAAATCTAGCCTAGGTAAATTCAAAAAAATTGAAATCATTCCAAGCAACTTTTCTGACCACAATACAGTAAGATTAGATCTCAATTACAAGAGAAAAACTATTAAAAATTCCACCATATGGAGGCTGAACAACACGCTGCTGAATAACCAACAAATCAAAGAAGAAATCAAAAAAGAAATCAAAATATGCATAGAAGCAAATGAAAATGAAAAGACAACAACCCAAAACCTGTGGGACACCGTAAAAGCAGTGCTAAGGGGAAGGTTCATAGCAATACAGGCATACTTCAAGAAACAAGAAAAAAGTCAAATAAATAACCTAACTCTACACCTAAAGCAATAGAAAAGGAACAGATGAAGAACCCCAGGGTTAGCAGAAGGAAAGAAATCTTAAAACTTAGGCCAGAAATAAATGCAAAAGAAGCAAAAGAGACCATAGCAAAAATCAACAAAGCCAAAAGCTGGTTCTTTGAAAGGATAAATAAAATTGACAAACCATTAGCCAGATTCATCAAGAAACAAAGGGAGAAAAATCAAATCAATAAAATTAGAAATGAAAACGGAGAGATCACAGCAGACAACACAGAAATACAAAGGATCATAAGAGACTACTATCAGCAATCATATGCCAATAAAATGGACAATGTGGAAGAAATGGACAAATTCTTAGAAAAGTACAACTTTCCAAAACTGAGCCAGGAAGAAACAGAAAATCTTAACAGACCCATCACAAGCACGGACATTGAAATGGTAATCAGAAATCTTCCAGCAAACAAAAGCCCAGGTCCTGACAGATTCACAGCTGAATTCAACCAAAAATTTAGAGAAGAGCTAACATCTATCCTACTAAAAATCTTCTAGAAAATTGCAGAGGAAGGTAAACTTCAAAACTCATTCTATGAGGCCATAATCATCCTAATACCAAAACCTGACAAAGATGCCACAAAAAAAGAAAACTACAGGCCAATATCACTGATGAACATAGATGCAGAAATCCTTAACAAAATTATAGCAATCAGAATCCAACAACACATTAAAAACATCATACATCATGACCAAGTGGGCTTTATCCCAGGGATGCAAGGATTCTTCAATATCCGCAAATCAATCAATGTAATATACCATATTAACAAATTGACAAATAAAAGCCATATGATTATCTCAATAGATGCAGAGAAGGCCTTTGACAAAATTCAACATCCATTTATGATAAAAACGCTCCAGAAAGCAGGAATAGAAGTAACATACCTCAACATAATAAAAGCTATATATGACAAACCCACAGCAAACATTATCCTCAAAGGTGAAAAATTGAAAGCATTTCCCTTAAAGTCAGGAACAAGACAAGGGTGCCCACTTTCACCACTACTATTCAACGTAGTTTTGGAAGTATTGGCCACAGCAATCAGACCAGAAAAAGAAATAAAAGGAATCCAAATTGGAAAAGAAGTAAAACTCTCACTGTTTGCAGATGACATGATCCTCTACATAGAAAACCCTAAAGACTCCACCAGAAAATTACTAGAGCTAATCAATGAATATAGTAACATTGCAGGATATAAAATCAACACAGAAATCCCTTGCATTCCTATACACTAATGGGAAAATAGAAAGAGAAATTAAGGAAACAATTCCATTCACCACTACAATGAAAAGAATAAAATACTTAGGAATATATCCACCTAAAGAAACTAAAGACCTATATATAGAAAACTATAGAACACTGATGAAAGAAATCAAAGAAGACACTAACAGATGGAGAAATATACCATGCTCATGGATCAGAAGAATCAATATAGTGAAAATGACTATACTACCCAAAGCAATTTATAGATTCAATGCAATCCCTATCGAGCTACCAACGGTATTTTTCACAGAGTTAGAACAAATAATTTCAAGATTTGTATGGAAATACAAAAAACCTCGAATAGCCAAAGCAATCTTGAGAAAGAAGAATGGAACTGGAGGAATCAACCTGCATGACTTCAAGCTCTACTACAAAGCCACAGTCATTAAGACAGTATGGTACTGGCACAAAGACAGAAATATAGATCAATGGAACAAAATAGAAAGCCCAGAGATAAATCCACGCACCTATGGACACCTTATCTTTGACAAAGGAGGCAAGAATACACAATGGAGAAAAGGCAATGTCTTTAACAAGTGGTGCTGGGAAACCTATCAACCACTTGTAAAAGAATAAAACGAGAACACTTTCTAACACCACACACAAAAATAAACTCAAAATGGATTAAAGATCTAAACGTAAGACCAGAAACTATAAAATTCCTAGAAGAGAACATAGGCAAAATACTCTCCAACATAAATCACAGCAGGATCCTCTACAACCCACCTCCCAAATATTGGAAATAGAAGCAAAAATAAGCAAATGGGACCTAATTAAAATTAAAAGCTTCTGCACAACAAAGGAAACTATAAGCAAGGTAAAAAGACCACCTTCAGAAAGGAAGAAAATAATAGCAAATGAAGCAACTGACAAAGAATTAATCTCAAAAATTTACAAGCAACTCCTGCAGCTCAACTCCAGAAAAATAAATGACCCAATCAAAAAAATAGGCCAAAGAACTAAACAGACAGTTCTCCAAAGAAGACATACAGATGGCTAACAAACACATGAAAAGATGCTCACCATCACTCATTATCAGAGAAATGCAAATCAAAACCACAATGAGGTACCATTTCACACCAGTCAGAATGGCTGCTATCCAGAAGTCTACAAGCAATAAATGCTGGAGAGGGTGTGGAGAAAAGCAAACCCTCTTACACTGTTGGTGGGAATGCAAACTAGTACAGCCACTATGGAGAACAGTGTGGAGATTCCTTAAAAAACTGCAAATTGAACTGCCTTATGACCCACCAATCCCACTGCTGGGCATACACACCGAGGAAACCAGAATTGAAAGACATGTGTGTGCCCCAATGTTCATCGCAGCACTGTTTGCAATAGCCAGGACATGGAAACAACCTAGATGTCCATCAGCACATGAATGGATAAGAAAGCTGTAGTACATATATACAATGGAGTATTACCCAGCCATTAAAAAGAATACATTTGAATCAGTTCTAATGAGGTGGATGAAACTGGAGCCGATTATACAGAGTGAAGTAAGCCAGAAAGAAAAACACCAACACAGCATACTAACGCATATATATGGAATTTAGAAAGATGGTAACGATTACCCTGTATGCAAGACAGCAAAAGACACACAGTTGTATAGAACAGTCTTTTGGACTCTGTGGGAGAGGGTGAGGGTGGGGTGATTTGGTAGAATGGCATTGAAACATATAATATCATATGTGAAACAAATTGCCAGTCCAGGTTCGATACATGATACAGGATGCTTGGGGCTGGTGCACCGGGATGACCCAGAGGGATGGTATGGGGAGGGAGATGGGACGGGGGGTTCAGGATAGGGAACACGTGTACACCCATGACAGATTCACAATGATGTATGGCAAAACTGATACAATATTGTAAAGTAATTAGCCTCCAGTTAAAATAAATAAATTTACATTAAAAAAAAAAAACAAAATATTTTCATTATGAAACATTTAGCCATTCTAAACTCTTTAATAATGATGATGATTAAAAACCAATATAATGGTTTTTATTCCACATTATTTTATTCTTTTAAATTCATACTCTAATATTTTATTCACCACAATTTCAGCAAAATCAATGGGTTCTACCCCTATACTCGTCAGTTACCCTTAAATAAAAATGAAGAGAAAAATCAAGTAGTTATCTATGTCAAACTATATACTCTTAATTCTTGTCAGATGATTTACAAATAGTGCCTTTGGGGACTAGATGGGTCAGGGTAAAATCAATAAAAATTCATCACTAGTATGGAAATGAATTTTAAGTACCTTGACTTACAGTCCATTCAAGGTAATTTTAAAATGATGTAGCTGCTTTGAAAAGAGTCTATCTATCCCCCAGAATACAGAGTTCCAATATGACCCTGCAATTCTATTCCTAGGTATACAGCCAGGAGGAGTGAAAACAAATATATATTCATACAAACACTCATCCACACAAACACTCATAAGCAAATGCTCATAGCAATATGATCATAGAATGTCGGGAGCTGCACTAGGCATTACTGACAAAATGGAGGCACGGCCCCAATGCCCTCTCCTCATCTTGCAGGCACGGCCCCAGGACAAAGGAGTTAGGCCTTGTGATTCTGACTTGTTCCTTCCTTGGCTGGAAAGAATGTTAAAGTGCTTGAGAAGCAGGAGAAAGCACAAAGCCTTCTACAGTTGTGCCCAGAAAATAATCTATAAAGTAACCATTGACATTTGTTCAAGGATTTTTACAAAGAATGTCCCAGGATGAGCATGTAGGCCGTAGCTTGAGGCCATGGGAAGGATTGTTATCTGAGACCTGTTTGTGAGGGAAATATTTATGGCAAAAGAAGATTGTTGAGTTTAGGGTTTAGGAATAATTAAGAATAGCTAGAAGCCTTTTTAGGAGATAGTGATCTTAAGATGCTAGGGGCAAACAGGATTTAAAAAGATAAGAAATAAACTGAGCAATGTAGCATAAATTACAATGTAATCACAAGTTAAGTACAGTAAATCTGGGTGGGGGAAACTAAAAAGTTGAACCTCTGACCTAATGCTTTTGTCAAAGTATAAAAGAGAACCTGAAGCTTGAAATAAACGTGTAATTCTGTACTATGAGTCAGAGGCTATATCAGGCTGATTCCCTGGCTGCTAGAGCTGGACTCCGGCAATAGAAGACAAAAAGCTGGAATAATCCAAATGCCCATCTATTGACAACTGGATAAACAAAATGTGGTATTATCACCAACAAAGGAATTATTCATCCATAAAAAATGAAACACTGATCCACACTACAACATTAAAACCTTAAAAACATTATGCTAAATAAAAGAAGACAAACACAGGGACTTTCCTGGTGGTCCCATAGTTAAGACTCCAAGCTTCCAATGCAGGGAGCATGTGTTCCCATCCCTGGTCGGGGAACTAAGATCCCACGAGATGTTTGGTGTGGCCAAAAACAAAAAAAGGAGCCGGACACAAAAGACCACTTAAATCATATGATTCCATTTATATGCAATGTCCTAAATAGGGAAATTTATACAGAAAGTACGACAGAGGATGAGATGGTTGGATGGCATCACCGACTCAATGGAAATGAGTTTGGGTAGACTCTGGGAGTTGGTGATGGACAGGGAGGCCTGGTGTGCTGTGGTTCATGGAGTCGCAAAGAGTCAGACATGACTGAGAGACTGAACTGAGCTGAACTGAACTGATAGAGAAAGTAGATTAGGGGTTACTGCAGGCTGCAGGGAGGAGAACTAGGGAGTGACTGCTAATGGGTACAGGGTTTCTTTAGTGGTATAAAATTCAATAGAGGGCTTCCCTGCTGGCTCAGTGGTAAAGAATCTGCCTCCCAGTGCAGGAGACATGAGTTTGATCCCTGGTCCAGGAGGATCCAGCATGTTATGGAGCAACTAAGCCTGTGTACCACAACTACTGAGCCTGTGCTCTAGAGCACAAGAGCTGCAACTATTGAGCCCTCACTCCTCGAGCCCGCGCTTGGCAACAAGAGAACCCACCACACTGAGAAGCCCACACACCACAACTAGAGAGCAGCCTACACTCTCTGTAACTAGAGAAAAGCTTGTGTGACAACGAAGTCTCAGCACAGCCAAAAATAAATAAATAAAATTATAAAAAGTATTTTAAATTTAATAGAAATGATAATTGTACAATTCAGTAAATATACTAAAAACCACTGCATTATACACTTTAAAGGGGTGCTGTAGTTTGTAAATTATATCTCAATAAACCAGTTATTTCTTTAACACATGTAAATCCAAGACATAAAAATAAGTACAGTTAATATTTTCAGTGTTGCAAATTATCTCCTAGTGGGTATCCACCAGTCAATCCATTCAAAAATGGTCCCATCAGTTATTGCTGCAACTACAGCTTGGGATGCCTCTAAGCCTTGTTCTCTATATGCAGAAAACATGACATGCTTTCTGCTTCATAGGTCTGTTAAGGTAGACAATGCCTCAAGAACTTTTCTTCCAGGTTTCCCCTCAATCTTTAGTTGACATTACGCTTCCAGCTCTCTTGTAAATATTCATTAATGAGTATATCAGGCTTCCCTGGTGACTCAGTGGGTAAAGAATCCTCCTGCAATGCAGAACACTTAGGAGATGCAGGTTCAATCCCTGGGTTGGGAAGATCCCCTGGAGGAGAGCATGGAAACCCACTCCAGTATTCTTGCTTAGGAAATTCTATGGACAGAGCAGCCTGGTGGGCTACAGTCCAGGGGTCGCAAAAGAGTCTGACACAACTTAGTGACTAAACCATGACCACGGTGAATTTATCACTAGTGGAGAGCCTATTGGTCAGTAAGTAACAACTACAATTTCCCTAGGAGACCAACAGCTTTACTCAGTTCAGTTGCTCAGTCATGTCCGACTCTTTGTAACCCCATGGACCACAGCAAGCCAGGCTTCCCTGTCCATCACCAACTCCCGGAGCTGACACAAACTCAGGTCCATCGAGTCGGTGATGCCATCCAACAGCTTTACTAGGCTCCTAAGAATGTAAATTAAATATGCATAAATTTATGGAAATATATGGATAAATATTATATACAGAAACCATTTTATATTTATTAATTAAAACTGATATTAAAATATATAAAACAATAATAGTAAGACAAGTCCATAACCCACATAAAACTGATTTTATTTGTGCATGCATGCATGTCTTTTATGTGCTAATAGAATTTTTATAGTTGCAATCAAAACATAATAATATGTATTGTTTAATAATATTTGCATGGTTTCATAACAAACCCTTTACGCAAAGTGAAAATGCAAGCAATCATTCTCCTAATATTAAATATTATAAAGTTAGATTGAATATCTTTAGCATATAAATATAGAGAGAATATAGAAATATTCACTATTTATATCTATTAATCTGTACATATGAAATATTAATATTTAACCTTGGCTACTTCATTAGGATAAATTTATGCCTGAGGTATCATATGCCCTTATTACAAATTAACATGTTACCTCCAAAGGTTACCAATTTAAAGAGCCACTACAAGGAATATGTACCAATTCTACGATAACACTGCTGATACTGTATCCTATTTTTAACTATTTTAGTTGGCATGTTTTAGCTGTCCAGAGTTATTTGTTTCACTTATTTATCCATACAGTAATAAGACTTTAAGATCTTGCAGTAATAAGATTTTACTTTTTATTTAACTTTTTATTTGTGGACCTATTATCTGTGAGTGCCATGTGCTCAGTCATGTCCAACTCTTTGCGACCCCATGCATTGTAGCCCTCCAGACTCCTCTGTCCATGAGATTCTCCAAGAAAGAATACTGGAATGAGTTGCATTTCCTTCTCTAGGGGATTTTCCTGACCCAGGGATCAAACCCACGTCTCCTACGTCTCCTGCATTGCAGGTGGATTCTTTACCCGCTGAGCCATTAGGCATTTTCTGTGAAGTATCAAGAAATGTCCCTGTCCTCTCAGAGCTTACAGTCTAGTGAAATGCATTGATACCCTCTTTTTTATTAATCCTTCCAAGTTTGAATGCCTTCTTTATAAATGTGAATTTTAAAAAATATTATATATATATCAGCCCCTTTGGATGTTTTTTAGTGGTACAGAAATCTCAAATACATATATTCTTGAAGCTATCAATCATCCATTTATACCTTTTTAAATTTCTTCCAAAAGGAATGTTATCCTCCTTCTAGATACTTCATAAATGATTTAATCTTTATCAATTTCTATTATAATTTGGTTCAATGTTTATATTTTTATTCCATATGGATTGACTTTGAAACACAATAAAGGAGGGATTCACCTTAAACTACTGAAATGTTACCCTGTTTCTATAATACCCTATCTTAAACAACACTTCCTGAACCTCTCTAAACATACAGAGTTTTATATACATATAATTGTCTATGTTGGTACTCTCTAGTCTATTGTATTAATTGACATTCCTATTATTATTGTAGTAAATACTATTTGGGAAATTGTAGGTTTATGGACTAACCTTGATAGTGCACATAAAAAAAGAACATAAATAAGTTAGTATGTAATGAAAAATAAGAATCATAAAAACTGAGTAAGTTGAAGTAGGTAGATAAGGGCTGTGAAATATTTGTCTTAAAAGTTAATATTGATAAATGTATTGCTAGGTCTGTCTTCAAGTGAGATTTCCTATAATAGTGGAACATAATTTAGTAGACAACAAAAAGGACAATTATGAATGTTCAGAAAGACTAGAGACAGCAAAATAAAAACAGATGAGTTCATGCTGATAATAATAAAAATAGAGCTATACCAATAAATATTAAAAAACTTGCTCCCTGAAGTCAGAAGCTGGATCTGCAGGGACAGGGTCTACTGGATGATGCCTTATCAGAATGATATAGAAATTCATGAAAAGCTTAATTAGGCACAGTTTGGAACCCAGAAGAGTTAGGAGGCTGGAAATTCAGTAGGGAGTGTTGAAGCGGCCATAAGGGATTTTTTTATATGACGGGACTGAAAAGGAGAGCGTTAAATGCTAAGAGGCAGGGAGGGAAGAAGGCAGGAAGGAAAGGAGAGATGGCTATAGGCTAAGGCAGCAACAAACTGCTTCTTAAAAAGTAAGATGAAAGATACTTAAAAGACTAGTTTTTGGTAGAGAATATACAAAACTTGAACATTATTGAACAGAGCTGACCTATTTTAAGACATAAATGAAATTTAATTTTTAGTTATTTTATGAAACTTAGAGTATTAAAAACAACTATAATGAATTGTCCAAGGCTACAGAACTGGTGTCAATGCTACGTGCATTAATTTGCTTTTTCCAAACTGCTGGGAGCCAGCACAGGAGAGCCCACCCATGACAAGGTCATGCAGGACTCGAGGGAATCCCTGGGCCATCTGACCCATGACAAGGTCATGCGGAAGAGTCCTGAAGAGCAAGGCCTCAGGACTCGACGGACCCCCTGGACCTGCTTGAGCATCTACCCCCGAACCAGAATCTGTCTGTTTTATTATTTTATGTCTTTCACCAGCTCTTCTGACATTAGCAAGGGGCTGTCTCTGACCAAAAGAGTTAACTTAGGGCTCTACCTGATAAATCTCCTGGGCATGAAAGGAGTGTTTCAAACCCTCTGTTAGCATTCTAGCTTACTTGGCAGATTTATCCAGACTCTTACAACATTGTTGAGCCTATGCTTACTGCCAAGTTCTCACATCCCTTATCCACTGTGTTCCTGGGAGTGCATATAGTCAGGATGTAGAAAAAACAAGTAATAGCCTTAGCATTAGCAACATTAGTCTTTGAGTTAATAAGTTCTTTGCTGTTACCTGCTGAATCTTTGCTCCATCAAAATGCAACTTTGTACTTTAAGGGTGATGCAGGCTAAGAATTTAAGAAGAAACACTTTAAGAAAAAATCATTGTTCTGGTGTTCTGGCTGACCAACCTTTATCAAAAGGAGGTCATGGAATATCAACAGGCCTCCGGAACAGAAGATGATGTACAGAGAATAAGACTCTTACAGAAGGAACCTGATATTGATAAAAGTTATTACTGATGGAATATTGAGTTGACTGCATTTTTCACCTTGCTGTATGTATAACTCAGGGTATAAAAGCCCAGAGAAGAATAAAGTAATGGGCCTCATTCGAAGAAGCTTGGTCACCCTGTGTCTCTTTCTTTATCTCTTTATCTATCTTTCTTCATTCGCCGACGTTGTCCATCCTGAGGATATCCCTGGACTCTGCTGAGGCTGGACCTCGGCACCAAACATTTAAGGCATTTAAAGCTTCCTGGACATGGCTGTTTCCTGCCTGTATCCACTGACCAAACCACCCCAACAAGCTATTTTCAGGTGGTGCTATCACTGAAAACACCACCATTACCTTTCTTGTACATGAGATCAAGTTTACTCTTTGGGCATTTCTAGCTAAATGCCTTGTAATCCTGAGCTACAACATATAAACTGAAAATGCCAATCATGAAGAAGATTCTCTAAAGAAAATATTATAACAAGAAAGTAATTACACTGGAGGAGAGGTCTAGAAAGCAGTGAACAACAAGCAGGCAGAGGAATAAAAGCAGTCTTATCCTGAAAATTAACTCATTTAAGTCTGACACCATGAAAATGCCCAAGTTGGCAAACAAAAGACTACACACTACGAGTGATTTGGGCCCCAAATCACAGTCAGAGCATGCCAACTCTTCTAGCACTGTACTGCTCTTACCATCAGTATCCACATCACCAGGGATCTTGTGAGAACTGCAGAAACTGCATTTTAATAGCATCCCCAGGGGATCCATATGCACATGAAATGTTTAGAAGCACTGTATATTAAAATGTGATGTTTGCTGCTCTAGTACACACTCCTCCAAATATTTCTGTGCATAGAAACTATAGCAGAAAATGTATTTTTCAGGGATATAAGCTAAAAAGCTTATAGTACATGCATGCTCAGTTATGCCCAACTCTGCAACCCCATGGACTGTAGCCTGCCAGGATCCTCTGTCCATGGCATTTTCCAAGCAACAATAGTGGAGTGGGTCTCATTGCTCTCCTCGAGGGGATCTTCCCAACCCAAGGATGGAACCCATGTCTCTTTCATCTCCTGCATTGACAAGCAGATTCTTTACCCTTAAGGGTTCTATTAGTTAGCCAGTATTTGGATACTTTCAGTATATGATAGCAGGTCATTAATTTCCCCCTCAAATTTAATACCGATGTGGTACGAAAATACAATAGCAGAGGAAACTAAAGATATAAATCAATGATATCAATGGTGTTTTTTAATCACTGGAAGGAATTAGTTCTGTTATGTAGATGGGTCATACTGAGAAATGATGGCCAGTGCGCTCATATAAGTGTCTCTGAAAGACAGCACAGAGCCACAAACATTAACCATCATATTAGAGACCTAGTTCCTGAGGGGAATCTTCCTAAGAGGAATCCTTCCCTGAGGATTCTTCAGTGCTTCATTCCTAGATTCACTTTGGAGTCTTATAACATCCAGTAATTGAACTTGGCCCATCAGTATTATACCCTGTGGTGTCAAGGCATGAGTTGGGGGGCAGGGTGCAGAAAGAGAAAGAAATACACACTGGAGACTGGATTACCCATGCTCTACTTCCAACAAAGCAGAGTTACCATGCTGACTCAACGTTTTCAGTAGTAAATACACTAGTTCAGAGTTAGAACACCAGGTAATGGGAACAAAGTCATGACTCAGTAAAGTAATGCTGAACTGGATAAATGTCTTCTAGACATTAAAAACTTAAATGCTGGGATGCGTGCATCTGCTTGGCTTTTAGCTTCTTTCGTGAAAGAGAACTGTAACAGTACATTGGTGAATGGTGAAAGAATCCAAATAAAATATGAGACCTATCAGCTGGCAAATATCAGACTAGATCTATCCTCTTTGTTCAAAGTTGAGTAAATTAGGAAAATTATATAATATGAAGCATTTGAAAATCAAAGAATACCATTGTTCCAAAAACAGAGAAACAATTTTCTTACTAATACTATGAAATCAAATAAAAAACATGAAAGAAACTTTATAAAATTAAGAAAAAAAATGATAAAAATAAACTGAGATGCCAGACTGATGTAAAGAGGTAGACAGCAAGGACACAATACAAACTTAAACCTAATATTGCAATAGTTAACTAAAGCCCATCTCAAAGACACTGCAGAGTAGAAGAAACAGAGATGATGATGATAAGATAAAGAGAGACAGCAATTAATTACACAGTTCCAACCAGCTGGTCACTGATATCATTGAGGAAAAAAAAAAAAACAACAACATCAAAGTGAGGCTTCTAGCTAATGGCTGACTTAGGAAGTCAGCAAAGCATTTTCCTCAAAACAACTGCAAACAATAACCTGTGAAATATTTGTGCTTAAAAAAACAGCTGAACTTTAAGTAGGAACAGTGAGAGTCTGAAGCATTCTTGTCTGAAGCAGCTCCAATCACTCCCCAGCTCAGTAAGGTTCTGCCAGGGCAGGGGACAAGTTGTGCTAGGGTGGAAGGAAGTTCACCATGTGGAGTGATGGCAACACCCATGTCCAGTGGCATTGCTGGGAAGTGATGACCTCAGTGATGAGTGAATAAGGAGGGCCAATAACTGCCCAAGGTTGAGGTCATGACTGGGGCAAGTATATTTCTGGCTTAAGTTTGGCTAGAGCTGGGGCAGGGGGGTGGGAGTGGGCAAGGGGTGGTGTGGCTGGCAGCAGGGATCAACTGCAAATAAGAACAAAAGGACTTTGGGGGATGATGAAAATGTTCTGAAATCAAAAATCATTGAACAGTTTACCACTTAGCATGTGTAAATTGTATATGAAATTTTAAATTTAAAACTATATACCCAAAGGAAAACTTGCTAGGGTGAAAAAACAGTTTAAATCTACAGCTCTAATGAGCTCACCAAGCCCCTGGCAAAAATTAATTTAATGTTGCTCAGTTTTTAATTTGTCTTGACAACAGTTTCATTTTTGTGATTAAAAGCTATGTAAAAAGAATTATCTTATGTATGCAGGAAGAGAAAGCCAAACAAAAAGATTACTTGTAAAGGAAGAACATTTACACTGAACTTGAACTTCTCCTGTGCAAAAGTAAATGTCATAATAATAAAATAAATTTTTACAGAATTTTAATAGGACAAATTGAGCTCTTGGAATTATATGCCAGGCTAAGAGGTAGCTCTTGTCAAGGAAATAGAAATATAATCAAGTGTGCTCATTTGATGTACAAAAGAGTTAAGTGTATAGTTACAGCAGATTCCTCTGAATAGCAAACTACATACATCTCAGATGGAATTTGTCAATAATATTTTTCAACAATATTTCTTAGAAACACATCTGTTGCAAATCTGAGGACTCGAGTTCAGTTGTCTTCAGTGACCAGCAAGTAACACAAATACAGGAAAAAGGCCAGGTGTATTTCCATGGAATGCCAGAGTCACTATTTTGGGGGCTTAGTGCTGCTCTTAATACATAGTTTCTGCATCAGGGAAACTTTAGGGAATAATGAGGTCTGTGCTAAACTGGAGAAGGTTCCAGAAGATTGACACTTTTCAAGAATGAGAAACAAAAACCTTATTGCTGGGTCTTTAAATTTTTTCAAAAGAAATCAAATTACCTCGATTTTATATTAAAAAATGTTCAATTCACTCATCTGAAAATAGCTTGTCCCCAATCAGTGGCTTTCATGCTGTGTTATGCCATGGAAGCCTTTCTTCAAATTAAATTCTCCATAAAACACAAAATATATGAGCCAGAACTAGATTATCTTTCAAATACCTGTGATTCTATGGAATCCTAAATAAGAGTTGGCTGAATAATGAATGGTCTGTTATCTAGCTAGTCAGCATATTTACCTTATGCCAGTTTAATTCATTAGGTTAACTCAATTTAACACATATTAAGTGATTATTATGCACCAGACACTGTGCTTTTATGGATGCATGATCCCACCACTGAGAGTCATACATACCTATTTCAGGGCAGGGAAAGTAGAATAACACAGAGGATGTAGAAAACTCTGCTTCTAGAGGAAGACGTCAGCCAAGGGCACATTTCTACCATGTCTTAAAGGATGGGTTAAGTTTTGCAAAGTTAAAGTAGGACAGTGGGTGTCTGGAAAAGCCTGAAGAAACACACAGAGCTGTTAAAGTACATAGTACCTCCAGGGAAAACGAGACAGCTTGTACACAAAAGGAAGCAGCACCCAGAAATTAAGCATTAACCTGTTGAGTAACTGAGTTACAGTAAGCAGTCATCTTCTTACCGGATTTGCATGGAGGAGGAGAAAAAACAGGCCAGAGAGTGGTGAGGATGTAAACCCTAACTTACATGAATAAAAGTTTATATAATTATATACGTTAAGATAAAATAATAAGGATAATTTTATTTTAATTGTTTTCTTTTTGTATTAACAGATTTTAATCTTAGAAATTAAGACTAGAAATATTGATGAGAATCAAGCCCATGAGAGGCTGTGTTAAAATCTATACATGTACAAAAATGATGAGGCCATGCTCCCTATTTGCTAGGACTTGGCGTTTAACAGGAAAAGGGATTTTGTGGAGAAGCCATTCTTCTCCACTGCAGGAGAGGTCAGATGCCTTAAATTCTCTCTCCAGAATTCTGAAATGCTCTCTGCAGAGACCAAGAGAAGGACTCCAAAAGGTCAGAGCCTTTTGCCATGACAACATGGTATCTCAGAGGGCAGAGGCAAACTCCAAGTATCCCAAGCAAACGTTGATATATTCTTAGCATCTACCACCACTTATGGAATAGTGAATACTTGAGGTGTTCCCTGCCATGAGAGTTTTCATTCTCATTTTGCCTCTTGAGCTGAGGGGGAGCTGGAAGGTGGGGCCTGTGCTAGGGTTATAGGATGGGATGAGCAAGGCTTCATCTCCCTGCAACATCCTACATGAATCATAGGCTCTGACACTTCTCTCACCTCTTGACTCAGCTGAGACTGAAGAATCCTGAATGTCTTTGTTTCAGATCAACTCTCTGCCCCCAGCTCTTTGTTGCAAAACTTGGTCAGCACTGTGAATTCATGGTTTTCTAGGGCAGGCAGCTTGTAGAAGACCAAGGAAAGGACCTGCTCCACGTCAGCCCAGAATGTGGGCACATTAAACTCAGCTTCCCACCTGTCACTGCTGTGACCCTTCTGAGTCACATTCTTTCTCCTGCGCATCCTCCTACGTGGCTCTCAGCCCAACTCCCACCAGGAAGGGAGGATCTGCCTGTCACAAGACCTCTTATGACCTTTGGGGATGCTTTTAGGAAAACTCTGGAAGATGTGGTTCAGCTGGCCTGGGCCTTGTGCCTCCTCGCCCTGGGGGCCACAATAGGGGCTGGGCTGCCACCCCTTAGACACAGAGTACTCAGAGGAGGGACTTACTCATGCTTCTTCCCATCATGCCTTTTCTGCATCCAGCTGGCAGTGGACACACTGTGCTAAGTACTGGGTCCTATCTGAGGAGACTCCCGCCACCGCTGCTGGTTGTGGTATGTGGAGCCATCCTGAATTTCCTTCAGAGTCAGTGAGGCAGGGCATCCCACAGCCCTCATACCACACCATGAAGAGGCCACAGCCCTTTCTGCCTTTCTTCTTTCTTCTGGTAGGTCAGAGGTGGGGAATGCAGAGGTGCCACCTTCTGAGAGAAATGAAGTGTCCAGAACAGAGCCCTCCCATCCGCTCAGGGCAGCCTTTTTCTGCTTCCTACTTCCCTCCTCCAGCCCCCAAAACTCCCTGGTCCCTGACTGAAAATTAGGATGCCACACCTGTTCCCACGTGACCACTCACCTCAACTTTGTCTTCCTGCTCACCAGGATTCACATGCTACTACCAATTCCTTAGGCCCTAACAAAAAAAAAAAAAAAACTCCGCCATGGTAACTTCCAGAATTCCTCTTCATCTCTGGCTTTGGCTCTTGGTATCAACCCCTCCCCCAGCCATGATCTTTACCAGTTCCTCATTCACCCCTTTAGGTATTTGCCTTGCTCCCTTAATTGTAGAGAAACCATTCTTCGCATGAGACACAGAGTCCCTCCTCACTACGGTTACTTTCTCTCTACTTACCACCAGTGAAGCATCTGTGCTTTTAGCCAAGGCCAACCCCTCAACCGGGGCCTTCCTCCTACCATGTCACACTTCTACACCACGACACTGCCTCTCTTGTAGTTCTCCCTTTCTCTCCTGCATCATGGTTTTCCTCCCACCTCACTGACTACTTCTCAGTCTCTGCTTATTGGTTCCTACTTTTCCCTCCAAATCCTTTATGTTAGGGTGTACCAGGCCTGGTCCTCAGACCTTTGCTTCATTAACAATCATTGTCTGGGTGATCTTATCCAGTCTCATGGTCTTACATGCCTTTCTTTCTCCTCCCCTCCTCCCTCTCCCCCTCTTCCTTCATCTTCTTCATCATCATCATCATCTAACCTTAATCTATCTTTCTCTCTAGCTGTCTATAGTCAGGACTTCCCCTGAGGAGTATTAAGCTTCGGTGTTGAGAACAGACTGTTAGAAGTATGGTCTCAGGCAGAAGGTGGGGTTAGTTATGATACTACTGCAGTAATCATAGCAGCAGAGTGAGTGAGAAGTGGTCGTGTTATGAATTCATTTCAGAAGGTAGAGACAAGAGAATGGACTGGATACGCACAGTTAGGGGAACAATGTCAAGGAAGACATCAATGTTTTTGTCCTGAACAACTGCAAAGATGCTGTTGCCATTAACTGATGTTATGCATACTGTGATTAGAGCATGTTTCATACATGTAATGAGATAATGGATGGGCACAGGGAATCAAGAAGTTACTGTTCTATAGTGTGAGATGAGTATTAGACATTCAAGTATATGTGCTGATTAGAGAATCTGGGCATGTACACTGTCTATCCCATGAAATCACGAGTTCCACTTTTAAATTCTGTCTTTGCCATGTTAGTTATAACTATTTGCATACAGTAAAAAAACATTTTAGTTGAATGTAAAATAGTTCTCAAAGTTATTTTTTAAGTTTATTTCATCTTCCTTCCATTTTTGAGATATAATTGACATGCAGCACTGTGTGCGTTTAAGGTGCACAGCATAATCAAGGTTATCTTATTGCGGCCCTTCTGGGGTCCTTCTGAGCTGAGTACCCCGGTAATCCCATGGCAGGACTCCTTATTCCATAGCACTCAACATACTAATGTAATGATTTGTCTGCCTCCACAGCCCAGACTTTGTATTCAACTACCATTAAGGTATTATTATGCCAGCCACTATCCTAGGCCCTGGGCATATGAGACACTATTGTATTATTTAGGTAAGAATGAGTGAGTAATTTAACAAACAGAGACAGTAAACACAGACAAAAAGGGGGCAAAGTTGAGATATATCAAGATTAGAACACAATCACTAACTTCATGTTGGAGCTGAGCAAAAACACGGTTTGTAGGTATACCAATCCCTAAAACTGGACAATTTCGTAGGGTGGAGAGTGAGTGTTCAGAAATTTTAATTTGCATTGCCTTTGGACAACAAGATTCAACTCACTGCTCTTCATCACACTATGAACCACCAAAACTCAGTTTATTCATCCCCAATCCCTAAAAGCGCATGGGCACTGGGTTGGATTCCTGGTTCAAGCAAACCAGTCTTTTCTCTTATTATGCCCTCTTCAGGACCATGTCAGCGTCTATCCCAAGTACTCAGACTTCCATCTACATGCTCTCCCTTCCTGCTTCTCACCTGCCTACCCTTGGGAGTTTCCATGTCCTACTGTGATCTTCATTCCCAGCATCACTTATTCCATGCAGCTGATAGACAGAGGAGGTGGGATACAGGCAAGAGAACTAGAGCCGCCTCCCAGGTGAGCTCTCCAGAAAGATGTAACATAACCAGCAGGAGCAGAAGGGGAGATTCTATCATTCGTTTTTGGTATTTGTCATATTATCTATATGCTACTGATAGTATGAAGCACCACCTCAAGATTGGAACACTGGCACTCTCCTAAATATCTCCCCTCCAGATTGTGAGCATAGGTATAGAAGTCATCAGTGAATTTTGCCTGGGGCAAAAAATTCCTGGCCACTCATTCTTGACAGTACTACCTTCCACATGGCTTCTCTGGGTCCAGGGACACCATGATAATCAAATTCAAGTCTGACCTTTAACTTCAATGTACCTTAAACAAGGGCCTTCCTTCTCTGCTCAAGTCCCTTTTATGTGGAATGCTGTCCCAGCTTAAGAGTGGGTTAAAGCTCCTTCCCTAGATAGGAAGGACATTTACCTCCATTATGCCTTCCCTGAGCACACCATGGTGGAGAAAAGCAGCAGACACACACCTCTCTGCTAAGAGATATATAGAGTGTATTGGGGTGGTATTCTGCCCACTTGCACATTAATAAAATTGACAGGAGCAGTCCTCATCAAGGGATTCAGACACTGGGGAGACTACAAAGTCTTCTGACTGTGTTGGGTCTTCTTGAGCAGACCAGAGTTTCCTTCCGAGGTGAGAGCTGAGAGTTAGGGTGAGAGCTGAGAGTTAGGGTGAGTTCTTTGGTTGGGTGGCACAAGCCCCTCGAGGACAGTGCCGAGGGCAGTGGCGGGGGGTGCCCAGGACTGAGGCCAAGTGGAGTTGATGGGAGCGGGAGTGGTGCCGGAGCTTGCTATCTGGGGAGTGGGTAACATCCATGAAAGCCAGGCCCATCTGCTTCTTGGCAGGTGGAAACTGGGCCTTGAGGTCCCCTCTTGTCTTCTCTGCCTTAGTTCGTCCCCTGGGACGTTTGGCTGGAGCCAAGCTTTTTTCCACATTTTCTTTTCTAGTCCTGGCCACTTTCTCAGATGCAGAGGATATGGATGCCTCATGCCCTTTGCCTTTTGTCTGGGGTATAACACAGTGCAAAAGAGATTTTATCTTATTTCTCAGGCCATATTCCGGAAGGCTGGGCCTCGTGTGAGTACGGCCTTGCACTACCTGCCTCTGAAAGACCTGACCTTGTAAAACTCGGCCCTCCAATGGCTTACCCACAGTGAGCTGGCCCAGGAAAGTCTGGCCTCGTGACGCCTGGGGCACCACAGGCTGGGCATTCTCGGGAACCCTTGCTGGTTTGAGGGTAACACTGAGCTTGGCTTGACTGTCTTGCAGGTCCTTTTTCTGAGAATCCTTCCCCTTAGGGACTCCTCCAGGAGGTAGCTCTGGGAGTTTAGGCTGAGGGCAATGCTTAGGACTGTGTTGACAGGAAGCATCAAGGTGAAAGCGATGTCTCCGTTGCCAGGGGCTGCGGGGTGTCCTATTCAGAAGTATCCCTTCTGGCCTCTGGCCTTCAACAGAGTGGCTTTTTCCTCTTGTGGAGGAGAGTGTGAACCCAGCATCCCCTTCTCCATGGTCCCCAACCAATATGGGTTTGCCTGGCTCCTCTCTCTTTTCTGCCAGTGTGGGGACTTGAGCTGAGTCCTTGCTCTTGTCAGGCATATGGGGCTCAGGGCTCCGGGGCTCAGGGCTCCAAGGCTCCCCCAGACTGGGGTTGTTCACACTGGCCTCCAGCTGAACACAAAGCACCTGGGCCTCTGTCATGTCCCCACTGACTGAGATACTGGAAGCCCCATGGACAGAACCATGGGGTACTACGCTGCAACTGGGTTGCTTCTGTTTCTGGTGCACTGCCTTTAACTCAGTGGCCAGCTGTTCTTTGAGGTGGAGCCACTCTGGATCTGGGGCACATGACACATTTGGTGGGATGGGGAGTTCCTGGAGCAGTGGTTGTCCTTGGTTGTTTAAACTCTCAAGAGACTCCTGTGTACATACATCCTCTGACATTCCTACAACTTGTTCCCTAGACTCTCTTGCCTTTATGGGAATTCCAATCTGTGCCTCTAGGATCTTCTTTCTCAGATGGAAATTCATTTTGGCCAAGATGTGCTCCCCAAGTGAAGAGGGCCTCTCAGGCTCTGTTTTGCTTTCTATAGGCAGCATCTCAATTACTCCTTCCACCTGCTCATCAGCCTGGAATTCTTCTGCAGTGTTTGAAAGAGCCTCATTGGCCTCTTGAAAGCCTGGCCCAGGACTTGGGCCCTGCTCTTCAGGTGAGGTCACCTGAGTCACAGGTTCTGTTGAGAATTGGACAGGCTCAGGCACCATCTCTGTGACCATGGCTGGGGACGTGATTGACGTGGTTGCTGGGGCCATGACCCTGGAGGGAGACACACAATAAAGAGCAGGCAGCCCTGACAAGAAGGCCAGATACTTGTGCCGTAAAGTCATCTCCAGTTTCTCAATGGCTGCCTCTGACAGGACTCCGGGCAGCTTGGGATGTTCAACGACAGCTTTTGGTGAGACCTGTTGCTGCTGATCAAGGGCCTCTGGCATCCCCGGTATAACTTCCTGCTGAAGGTCCTGGTCAGCTGCTGCCTGGAGTTCCAGGGGCTTGCTTTCCAGGATGCAGCTGAAGGGAGTCACTTCCAGGCCCCCAGGAATTATGCACTCCCAAGATCTATATACAGAGGCAGGGATGTTGCCCTGGTGAATTTGCCCACATCTGGAGGCGATATGGCCCTGCAATATTGCCTTGGCCTTGTCAAACAAGTGTGGCATGGGGACTGACAGTGGGTCCACAATAGGTGAGAATGGGTCATCAGCTCCAGTGGCCTCCAGAGATGTAGGCTGGGGGCCATTCACACTGTCTAGGGCTGTGCTGCTCCAGGGTATAGTCTGCTGGTTAGTGGGGGACCGGAGCAACTGGATGGACTGCTGGATCTTCTGGGGCAGGCCCCAGCGGTGGTGAATCAGCTGTCTCTGGAGGTGGTACTCCAGCAGCCTCCTGGTGTGCTGCGGGAAGACTGGTTCCCTTGTGAGGACTGAGACAGGCTGCCCCGACCAGGAAGTTTTCAGAGTCTCAGAAGACTGGGCTTTGTCACCGGGCTTACATTGCACGGGGCTCTGGACATGTTGATCTCTCTGAAAAACATCTGGCAAGTCCCACTGAAGCTGGAGCTGCCTCTGCAGCAGGTGCCACTCCAAGGCTTCACACTCGTCCAGAGTCAGAAATGGGACATTGATGTGAGCTTGTTGGTGATCAGATGGAGCAACACAATCTTGACAAGACAGAGAAGACAGTAGAGTTGACTGGGTTGGAGTTTCAGGCAGCAAAGGGAGGAAGGAGAGTTCCTTGGGATCCTTCAAGAGAAAAGGGTCCTTCAAGTGGGTCTTGGACATGCTCTCGTCGTTGGAGAGGCCTTGAGAAGCCAAGAAGGTGTCAACCAGCGACTCACTGTGCAGAGAAGGCAGGCCACAGAATAGCTGGCTGTATTTTGGCTGCACGGGGCCCACTGAGTCACTGGCCTGTTGCCCAGACATTAGATAGAGGCCACTTAATTCTTTAAGGGCTGACGAGGGCAGGGCTAAAGCCTTATGGCTGGGGATTTGCTGGTAGAGGTGTCTTTGTTCTGGATCCGTAACGCACCATTCAGAAACCCAGAACGCCTGGGTAGGCTGGCCGGCCATACCTGAACCCCAGTTCTGGTACAAAATGGTCCCACATTTCTCAACAGAGAAATGAGAAGTATTATTGTGGACGAAAGAAACTGGTTGGTTATATACAGTTTGGTAAACTAGTGGCGGGTTTGGCATCAGCTGCCTCAGGGACTCTTCTACACGCCTGGGGAGCCCCCACCTCTGGAAATGCATCCATTTTTTCACATGGACCTCAAGAAGTCTCAGGACTTCAGGACTCAGGAACGGCAGGTGGGCAGGGAGGACAGTGACCATCGGCAAGGCCACTGAATGTGTCAGGGTAGTAATTTCTTGTTTCAAAGGCAGCAGAGACACCTGGGGACTTAAGGGCTGCTGGACTTGGTTCCCACAGATGAGGCTGAGGTTGCTCTGCATCATCTCCTGCAGATTCACTAAAATTCTTGGCTCCTCAGTCCCTGAGGGAACCTCTGGCACTTGGAATCCCTGCCTTAGCTTGAGATGTTCAGCCCAGTAATCATGGATGCCAGCTGCACTAGGTGACTGGGCCACGGACTGGGCTAAGGATTTCTGTGACACTGTGAGGGTTGCAGACGGAACTGAAAGGTCTTTGGAGTGTGGGGAACGAAGTTCCAGGCTCTGCTCAAAAGGCACATTAGACATGGGCAGAACCTCTAGGCAAGAGGAGCCCTGAGAGGTGTCCCCTGAAGTTGGGGAAATCAGGGTGTTCTCACCCAACAACTGCTGAATCTCCAGAGCCATGGTGTTGCAGGTTTGGCAGCAGGGATCTGCACACAGGATCTGCCGCACAGCCCCCTCCTGAGGTAGCCAGCCCTGGCTGCGAAGGGAAACATAGCAAATGTTTGTTACTGATGGACAGTTTGTTACTGTTTGTTACACTTGGCCAGTGTGTGGCCTGGAGATTGGGCCTGCCCTCCCCTAGTCCCATAAACTCTGAGGCCTGCAACAGCTGGGTGTTTAAGTGTCTACTTTTCTTCCTAGGGAAATGCCATTTGGCAAACTAGTGGGCTGGGCTGAGAGTCTGGAGCTTGTTGGGCAAGGTTTCAGACAACTGGTGGGAACACAGGGCCTTGAGAAACTGGGAGGTGGGTAAGCTCTCTGCTGACCTGTGCTGAGAAGCTGAATTAGAAGGGAATCAGGCAGGTCGGGGAGCCAACGGTTAGCTGATGGGGCAGCACCAGAGACGTCACCAGGTAGAACCTGGAGTCAGCCTCGCTTCAGGCCATGGAAGTCCTGTGGGAGCTCTGCATTCTGGGGATTAGGAGATGCACACAACATCTCTCAAGAGCCAATTTCTCATTCTGCAGAGCTCTTAGGAGGGGATAGCATGACAAACTCCTGCCTGAGGGTTGTCCCAGGAACTGGCCTCCCTCAAGACAGAACCAGAAGAGGTAATGTCAGCAGGGTCCAGGGGTCTGCCCTTGAAAGGGTGTGGCTATAAAGAGAATATGAAAATGATGACTTCTTTATGCACTTAACTATCCATTCTCCTGACTGGGTAACTTGTCTCATGGTTGGGAGAAAACCCACAGAGTGACATTCTGTCAAATCCTGACTTCTAGCACCTTTGTGAGCCTTGCCCAGAGCACAGCTGGAAGACCACTCTCCACTGAGACATCTGACCCCACCCTATCCTCCAGCAACTCTCACCCAGGGCTCCAGGCTCCCTGTGTCTGGCTCCCTCTCAGCCATTCTCCTTCTGCCCAACCCTGCCCCAGGCCACACACAGAAATCACCACAGGCCACGCTGGGAGGTGGGAGACTGCAAAGAGCAAGAGATCACCTTCGCATGAGCGAGAGCAGCTCCCACGGCTTGTCAGCTTCTTTCCGGGAATGTCTCCTAGCTGAGAAAACAGGAGACAGTGTTACACAGAACAAGAGGGGATTCAGGGACATCCTACAGGAATCTAAAAGCCTTGAATGGCAGGAGACTGCAGACCCCTACCCCACCCCCTATAAAAGTCTTCTGGGAGAATCTGTCACCTTGGGGATTGGAGCCTTCAGCAGTTAGAGCACCTGGTGCCTGGCACTAAGGGTCACTGGGGAACAGGGTCCATGGGAACCTCACCCCCAGGGGAGGGAAGTCGGAGCCGAGACAGGACTTTACCTCTCAATGCTGCATCTCTAGCCCTTTGTCTGACTTTTCGGTGACGCTGAAAAGACAAAAAAGTTGGAGTGTGAAGTTAGGACACCATTTTCTTTTTCACGTCCAAACCAAGACCAAGCCAATATAGATTACCGAATCCTTTTTAATTTACCTGTATTTTATTTAATTTCCTAACTTTCCACACTCCTATTTTTTTCATCCCAATACTTGTCTTCTCTTATTTCTGGTTCATTTTGAGGCTCTTCTGTCCTTCACACCTCCCATTTATTTCCTAAGAGAAGTTCTGTATCAAGCTTATAATGGAACAAGAGAAAGGGTGGAACACAATAAAGTTGTGTAGATTTAATAATCAAAGGACTTCAATTTACAAATGCCTTAATGGACCACAAACCAGAAAAATCTCCCATAAAGGGAAGTCTTCTAAGATCCAGTGAGGCACAATCCATTTCATCTAAGTCTCAACCCAAGCCAGATAGAGATGTTCTTGATTTTTCAATTAGAATACATTGCAGGGATGGTCTGGTAAGAAATGATTTCTAGGTGCTGAGAAGAGAAATACCATATGAGTAACTAATGGATGGTAAAAAAAAAAAAAAAAAAAAAAAACACACACACATATGGGTGGGGCGGTAGACACATGGAGAGGAGGGATAAAAGGAGAGGGAGCTTAAAGCGTCTTATCTAAGGCTTAATTAGTTCAGTCCTGGTCACAGTGTTTCCCTACCCGGCAGCAGCTCCTTTTATGTTCTGTTAATCCATGGTAACTCTTTTGCACTTGCCAGATAATTAGAATAATAACGAAGATGGAGCCATAGGTATATAAGGGATACCCCAAATCCCACAGAACAAAAGTCTGGCTCAGCATGGTCTAAACCTCATAATCGCGAGGAGACCAACCATCCCTATGAATGTAGGCATTCAGAGTTCTGGCACCTACTGACTTCCAGTGCTACACATTGTCATCTCCACCTCACAGATGACGGAACCAAGCCACCAGACTGCATCACAAAGCCCTTCTGTTTCACAAGGTAGGTATGGTGTCAAAGAGCTTCACCTGTCTAGGAAGTCCCTGTGGGAATTCCGTCTGCAGATGAGGGGGTCTGCTTGTAAGCAATGAAGGTGCCACTCACAGGCAGTGTCTGTGTTCCCACTCTGTCTTCACTCTCCATACCCTCCGCCAGCCTGGTGGCCAGTCTGGTTATGGCTTGGAAATGGAGAGCTTTGATGTTACAGGCAGTGGGTGATGGGAAATCACAGGTGCATGAAGGGACCATGGCTGAAGTGGCAGGGACAGGTAAAAGTGGTAGCATCTTTAAAATGATACTGTGGGAATCAGAAAGGAATGCCTCCCAGACTGTGTGGCCTCAAGCTTGCGGATGAGTGAGACTGTAAACGCTGCCTTCCCCTGAGACACACTAATGAGATTTCCTTGTGCATCTCCTTTAAGAGTTAGTTTTCTACAGCTGTTTGTAACCATGTTACAGAATTCTGTCTTCTCACAGAGATGCGTACCTGCAGAGATGTGTCAGTGACCACTCCTAACGTAAAGTCATAAAGTAGTTGCTGATTGTGGTGAGATCTACTCGTCTATTCTGGCTGTCTGCGGTTTGCCTAAAGGAATTTTGTTTGTTTGCTTGTTTTTTAACTAGAATTTTTGAAAGCTTTAAGCAAGCCAGTTGTTTTCTAATTCATCACCAGGGCCCATCACTCCTATACGCTGACCATTTACTTACACATTTATGTTACCTACCTGACCTCTGTCGATATTGTCATAGTTCTCTAACACTCTAATTTTTTTATTTCTTTGAGGGGAAAAAAAATCTTTCCCTGGTGACAGTGGTCTCACAGGCAAAAATCCTTCAGCTCAAAATCTCTGAAGATACTCCTTGGTCCTTCCTCCAGTATCTAATCTTTCATCCAAGTGAAGGCTGCTGCTGCTGCTGCTAAATCGTTTATGTCCAGCTCTATGCGACCTCATAGACAGCAGCGCACCAGGCTCCTCTGTCCCTGGGATTCTCCAAGCAAGAATACTGGAGTGTGTTGCCATTTCCTTCTCCAATGCACCATGCAGGTTAAGTCACTTCAGTCATGTCCAAATCTGTGTGACCCTATGAACAGCAGCCCTCCAGGCTCCTCTGTCCACAGGATTCTCCAGGCAAGAATACTGGAGTAGGTTGACATTTCCTTCTCCCAACTGAGGACTGGTGAGCCCTCAAGCTATGCTCAGCCCTAAGCAAGACAGTGTTAAGAGTACAAAGACATTTGAGTCATGCTGCCTTTCTGCTATCCAGTTCAGTTCAGTTCTGTTCAGTCACTCAGTTGTGTCCGACTCTTTGCGACCACATGAATCGCAGCATGCCAGGCCTCCCTGTCCATCACCATCTCCTGGAATTCACTCAGACTCACTTCCATCGAGTCAGTGATGCCATCCAGCCATCTCATCCTCGGTCGTTCCCTTCTCCACCTGCCCCCAATCCCTCCCAGCATCAGAGTCTTTTCCAATGAGGCAACTCTTCGCATGAGATGGCCAAAGCACTGGAGCTTCAGCTTTAGAATCATTCCTTCCAAAGAAATCCCAGAGTTGATCTCCTTCAGAATGGACTGGATGGATCTCCTTGCAGTCCAAGGGACTCTCAAGAGTCTTCTCCAACATCACAGTTCAAAAGCATCAATTCTTTGGTGCTCAGCCTTCTTCACAGTACAACTCTCTCATCCATACATGACCACAGGAAAAACCATAGCCTTGACTAGACGGACCTTAGTCGGCAAAGTAATGTCTCTGCTTTTGAATATACTATCTAGGTTGGTCATAACTTTTCTGCTATCCAGACAGCCTATTTTCCAAAATAAGACATCACACAAAGCAAGAGCCAACAATCCAAAACATATGGGATCATACACTCATTTGTGAGGCCCAGGTCACAAACACCCATTCCAGAGGAGAGAAAGCATAGCGAGGATCAGTGTGGTGAGACAGGGCTCTGGATAGAGTAACATTAGAGTTAGGTCTAAAAGTGCAGGCCACAGGCAAAAGGAGTGTATTCTAGGTGGGAGAGAAACTTGCTAACAAATGCAGAACACTGAGGAATGAGCCACTAGCACATCTGGCAGTTAGAAATGTGGTCCATTTCTAGCAGAGGCGTAGGTGGGCAGACTGGGGAGGACTTATGGGATAAAGATTGGAGAAGTTGGGCTTCTTGATAAAGGATCAATGCATTTAACTGATTTCAATCACTCTTTTGTTTTTGTTTTTTTTTAAGTAGACAGACATATACATGGTGGGCTTCACTTGTGGCTCAGTTGGTAAAGAATCCACCTTTAATGCGGGAGACTGGGTTCGATCCCTGAGTTGGGAAAACCCCTGGAGAAGGGAAAGGCTACCCACTCCAGTATTCTGGCCTGGAGAATCCACGGACTGTATAGTCCATGGGGTCTCAAAGAGTCAGCACAACTGAGTGACTTTCACACTTCACATATGCATGGTACAAAATTCAATAGGCAGAATAAGGTATGTAGAAAATATGTTTTCTTCCCAACCTCTGATCTCCCATTTTTCTTCCCTTGAGACAGTCATTTCTATCAGATTCCTGTGTATCTTTCTTAACTAGTCTAATATAGCCAAAGCCAAACGGATTTGTATGTATTTCTCCAAGAACGGTAGTATAGACAGTTTTCTCTCTTATTTAATTTGATAATTAAATATATCTTGTGCATGTCAGTTTTTTAAATGGCTGTCATGTCTTCCTTGATATGACTATAACACAAGTCACCTTCAGTTCTCCATTCATGGATATTTACTTATGTACAGTCTTTCGCACTGAATAAAAATCTCATATATATAAATCCTTGTATACACATATGGGTATATATGTAAGAAAAATTCCTACAAGTGAACTGATATCTTAACAATATTGTCTTTCAATTCACAGAAATGGTACATCTCTCCACTTTTTTAGGGTATTTTTATTTTCTCCTAGAAATTTTTTAATTTCTTTGTACAAGTCTTGTGCATATTTTGTGAATTTATCCCTATGTCAAATCTATGATGTTATTCAAAGTGATATTGTTTTCTATTTCAATTTCTAATGTTTGTTGCTTGTATAAAGAAATAGAAACTGAATATGTATCTTCTATGTTGCAATCTTGCTAAATTCACTCATTGGTTGTAGTAGCTATGTTTTGTAAATTCTTTAGTATTTTCCAAATTGGTGATAATATCTGACAATTCTACATCATCTTTTCCAACCTGAATGCCTTTTATTTCTCCATTATTGCACTGCCTAGAATATTCGGTATAATGCTGACAAGAAGTGGTGAGAGCAGACATATTTGCCTTGTTATGGATCTTGTTACGGAGAGAAAACATTCCCTTTTGTTGCTCCTTAAGCTTGATAATTTCAAATCTCCTATCTTTAAGGCTGCTGTTCCTTTCTTCTGCCTGCATAAATCTGCTGTTAAATCCCTCTAGGGAATCTTTCCATCCACTTACTCTATTTTTTAGCTCTAGAATTTCTAGTTTCTTTTTATTTCTCTTTGTTGATAGTCTCATTTTGTTCATATATTTATTTCCTTTAGCTCTTTACCTGTGTTTTCATTGAGTTTCCTTCAGCATATTCCAGAGAGCTGTTTTCATGTCTTTATTTAGTAAATCTAATTAATGCCTGTGCTTCTTCAGGGATAGGTTGTGACAGCTTTTTTTCTTCCTTTAAATAGGCCATGATTTCCTGTTTATCAATATCCTTTGTGACTATTTTGCTGAAGGTTGGGCATCTGTAAAAATAGCTACCTCTCTCCGTCTTCACAGATTGGCTCTATGCTGGAGTAGTCCTCTAAATAGTTGGGCATGCTGTTAGCCTAGTGATCAGCTCAATGGAAAAGTTTAAGTTCTTCTCAGGTCTCTTCTAAACAGGTGTCTTGCCTGGACATATTTTTGGCTTCTTCAATTCCCTCATACACATGGCTACTTTTCAGTGTCTCAGTCTCCCAAAGAATCTCACCTTAGCTTCTTCTTTGGGCCTTCAATGGTCTACTTTATGTCTCCATCTATAGTCTCTTACCCAGGAGGTCTGTAGTCCCCTTATAACTTTCATGGCACTATCCACCATTCCTCTGTGTCTAAGATCTGAATTAGAGGATATAGAGCCCAATGCCTTAGGCAGCCCTAAGATAGTCAGAACATTCAAATAAGGACCGCTCTGCTCAAGTCAGACATGACTTGGTAAATGAACAACTGCTCCCTTTGTTTCAAGGGAGGGAACTGTGTATTGGGCTGCCACTTCCTCTACACCAAAACTACACGGCACTGAGAAGGGGAGTGGGGCAGAAAGTACAAACATCATGAAATATTTTACTGCTTTGAATGTGACTTTTCTTGACTGAATATTTGCTTGGTTGTTATAGCCTTTTGACAATTTTCCATAGTTTTTATAAGGGTTTTATACCAGTTTCTGGTAGTTTTTTGGTGTTCCCATGGGAGAATAAGGGCTTAGAGATTCCCAGTTCACTGCTTTTCCCTATAAATATTCTTGAGCTTTGTTTTGCAATTCAGTTAAGTTACTTGGAAACAGTTTGATTCTTTCAGGTATTCCTCACAAGCCTCATTAGTCATCAACATTTAGTCCAGGATTTTTACTTACTACTGAAGTAAGGCCTTTCTTGGTACTCTACCCTATGCCCTAGTTATTACGAAGTTCTCTATTTTAACTGTTGGAATAGGCTCTCTATCTGCCTCTGCATGTGACCTCTGAGTACTATGCCCTTATATTTTTTCAGGAGTCTTTTTTAACCCTTCCTCTGGTACTTTTCTCAGATGCGTATTCTGACCAATCCTTGGCTGCACATTTGAGGCAGACCTTCTTCATATCCCAAGAGTTCTCTCTATATCCAGCCCTCTCTTCTCAGATAATCTACACTGTGAATTCTAGCTGCCTTGGCTTCCTTTGAGTCCTAGCTCCACCCTCTCAACCCAGAGACTGAAGTATGGATCACCATTTCTGAGCCATTCTGCACCTGTGCAGAAAAGCAGCATTGGAAATAGGTATCAGTTCTCTTCAGTTCAGTTGCTCAGTCATGTCCAACTCCGTGACCCATAGACTGCAGCATATCACACCACCCTGTCCATCACCAACTCCTGGAGCTTGCTCAAACTCATGTCCATTAAGTTGGAGATGCCATCCAATCATCTCATCCTCTGTCATCTCCTTCTCCTCCTGCCTTCAACCTTTCACAGCATCAGGGTCTTTCCCAGTGAGTTAGTTCTTCACATCAGATGACCAAAGTATTGCAGTTTCAGCTTCAGCATCAGTCTGATTTCCTTTAGGATGGACTGGTTGGATCTCCTTGCAGTCCAAGGGACTCTCAAGAGTCTTCTCCAACACTACAGTTCAAAAGCATCAAATCTTCCGTGCTCAGCTTTCTTTATAGTTCAATTCTCATATCCATACATGACTATTGGAAAAACCATAGCTTTGCCTACATGGACCTTTGTCGACAAAGTAATCTCTGTTTTTTAATATGCTTTCTAGGTTGGTCATAGCTTTTCTTCCAAGGAGCAAAAATATTTTAATTTTATGGCTGCAGTCACCATCTACAGTGATTTTAGAGCCCAGAAAAGTATCTCACTGTTTCCATTGTTTCCCCATCTATTTGCCATGAAGTGACATAACCAGATGCCATGATCTTAGCTTTCTGAATGTTGAGCTTTAAGCCAACTTTTTCAGTCTCCTCTTTCACTTTCATCAAGAGGTTCTTTAGTTCCTCTTCACTTTCTGCCATAAGGGTGGTGTCATCTGCATATCTGAGGTTATCAATATTTCTCCTGGCAATCTTGATTCCAGCTTGTGCTTCATCCAGCCTGGAATTTTGCATGATGTACTCTGCATACTAGTTAAATAAGCAAGGTGACAATATACAGCTTTGACGTACTCCTTTCCCAATTTGGAACCAGTCTGTTGTTCCATGTGTAGTTCTAACTGTTGCTTCTTGGCCTGCATACAGATTTCTCAGGAGGCAGGTCAGGTGGTCTGGTATTCCCATCTCTTTCAGAATTTTCCACAGTTTATTGTGATCCACACAGTCAAAGCCTTTGGCATAATAAAGCAGAAGTAGATTTTTTTCTGGCACTCTCTTGTGTTTTCAATGATCCAGCAGATGTTGGCAATCTGATCTCTGATTTCGCTGCCTTTTCGAAATCCGCCTTGATTCTGGAAGTGCTCATTTCATGTACTGTTGAAGCTTGGCTTGAAGAATTTTGAGCTTTAGTTAGCAGGTGAAATGAGTGCAATTATGCGGTAGTTTGAACATTCTTTGGCATTGCCTTTCTTTGGGATAGGAATGAGAACTGACCTTTTCCAGTCCTGTGGCCACTGCTGAGTTTTCCGAATTTACTGGCATATTGAGTGCAGCACTTTAATTGCATCATCTTTTAGGATTTGAAAGAGTTCAACTGGCATGCCATCACCTCCACTAGCTTTGTTTGTAGTGATAACTCCTAAAGTCCACTTGACTTCGCATTCCAGGATATCTGGCTCTAGGTGAGTGATCACACCATATATAGGTCATAATCTTTTTCTATAGTTCTTATGTGTAGTCTTGCGACCTCTTCTTAATATCTTCTGTTTCTGTTAGGTCTATACCATTTCTGTCCTCTATTGTGCCCATCTATGCATGAAATGTTCCCTTCAGTTCAGTTCAGTTGCTCAGTCGTGTCCGACTCTTTGCAACCCCATGAATCGCAGCACGCCACGCCTCCCTGTCCATCAGCAACCCCCAGAGTTCACTCAGACTCACGTCCATCGAGTCAGTAATGCCATCCAGCAATCTCATCCTCGGTCACCCCTTCTCCTCCTGCCCCCAAACTCTCCAGCCTCACAGTCTTTTCAAATGAGTCAACCCTTCGCATGAGGTGGCCAAAGTACTGGAGTTACAGCTTTAGCATCATTCCTTCCAAAGAAATCCCAGGGCTGATCTTCAGAATTGATTGGCTGGATCTCCTTGCAGTCCAAGGGACTCTCAAGAGTCTTCTCCAACACCACAGTTCAAAAGCATCAATTCTTCGGTGCTCAGCCTTCTTCACAGTCCCACTCTCACATCCATACATGACTACTGGAAAAACCATAGCCTTGACTAGACGGACGTTAGTCGGCAAAGTAATCTCTCTGCTTTTGAATATGCTATCTAGGCTGGTCAGAAAGTAAGCATCTTTTAATTTTATGGCTGCAGTCACCATGGGCAGTGATCTTGGAGCCCCAAAAAATAAAGTCTGACACTGTTTCCACTGTTTCCCCATCTATTTCCCATGAAGGGATGGGACCGGATGCCATGATCTTCATTTTCTGAATGTTGAGCTTTAAGCCAACTTTTTCACTCTCCACTTTCACTTTTATCAAGAGGCTTTTTAGTTCCTACTCACTTTCTGCCGTTAGGGTGGTGTCATCTGCATATCTGAGGTTATTGATATTTCTCCCGGCAATCTTGATTCCAGCTTGTGCTTCTTCCAGTCCAGCATTTCTCATGATGTACTCTGCATAGAAGTTAAATAAGCAGGGTGACAATATACAGCCTTGACGTACTCCTTTTCCTATTTGGAACCAGTCTGTTGTTCCGTGTCCAGTTCTAACTGTTGCTTCCTGACCTTGGTAGCTCTAATTTTCTTGAAGGGATCTCTAGTCTTTCTCATTCTATTGTTTTCCTCTATTTCTTTGCACTGATCCCTGAGAAAGGCTTTCTTATCTCTCCTTGCTATTCTTTGGAACTCTTCATTTCTTTTCTCCTTTGCCTTTAGCTTCTCTTCCTTTCTCAGCTATTTGTAAGGCCTCCTCAGACAACCATTTTGCCTTTTTGCACTTCTTTTTCTTGGGGATGGTCTTGAGTGCTGCCTCCTATACAATGTCATGAACATCCGTCCATAGTTCTTCAGTCACTCTGTCTATCAGATCTAATCCCTGGAATTTACTTCTCACTTCCACTGTATAATCACAAGGAATTTGATTTAGATCACTCATTGGAAAAGACTCTGATGCTGGGAGGGATTGGGGGCAGGAGGAGAAGGGGACGACAGAGGATGAGATGGCTGGATGGCATCACTGACTCGATGGATGTGAGTCTGAGTGAACTCCGGAAGTTGGTGATGGACAGGGAGGCCTGGTGTGCTGTGATTCATAGGGTCGCAAAGAGTCAGACACGACTGAGTGACTGAACTGAACTGAACTGAACTGAGAATGGTCTAGTGGTTTCCCCTACTTTCTTCAATTTGAATCTGAATTTTGCAATAAGGAGTTCATGATCTGTGCTACAGTCAGCTCTAGGTGTTGTTTTTGCTGACAGTCTAGAGCTTCTCCATCTTTGGCTGCAAAGAATATAATGAAACTGATTTCGGTATTGACCATCTGGTGACGTTCATGTGTAGAGTCATCTCTTGTGTTGCTGGGAGAGGGTGTTTGCTATGACTAGTACTTTCTCTCAGCAAAACCCTGTTAGCCTTTGCCCTGCTTCATTTTGTACTCCAAGGACAAATTTTCCTGTTACTCCAGGTATCGCTTGACCTCCTACTTTTGCATTCCAGTCCCCTACAATGAAGAGGACATTTTTTTGCATGTTAGTTCTAGTAGACCTTGTAGGTCTTCATAGAACCATTCAACTTCAGCTTCTTCAGTGTTACTCATTGGGACATAGACTTGGATTACTGTGATACTGAATGGTTTGCCTTGGAAACGAACAGAGGTCATTCTGTTATTTTCGAGATTGCACCAAGTACTACATTTCAGACTCTTTTGTTGACTATGAGGGCTACTCCATTTCTTCGAAGGGATTCTTGCCCACAGTAGTAGATATAATGGTCATCTGAGTTAAATTCGCCCACTCTGGTCCATTTTAGTTCACTGATTCCTAAAATGTCCATGTTCACTCTTGCCACCTCCTGTTTGACCATTTCGAATTTACCTTGATTCATGGACCTAATATTCCAGGTTTCTATGCATATTGTTCTTTACAACATCGGACTTTCCTTCCATCATCAGTCACATTCACAACTGGGTATTGTTTTTGCTTTGGCTCCACCTCTTCATTCTTTCTGGAGTTATTTCTCCACTCCTCTCCCGTAGCCTATTGGGCACCTAACAACCTAGGGGTTCATCTTTCAGTGTCATATCTTTTTGCCTTTTCATAGTGTTCATGGGGTTCTCAAAGCAAGAATACTGAAGTGGTTTTCCAAGTGGAAATAGATATAGTTGTGTCCATTAAGTCTCTGGTCAAAATGATAATCTGCACATATACAGGATGAGACTCTGTGAAATCTAGCTTAGGACAGCTGCTGGAGCTGTGAACTGAATGGAATTTCAGGAGGTTTCATGGCACTGTTAGATATAGGAACCCAATGGGTCAAAATGGAGAGAACTTACTGAAACATCGAGGACACTCAAAAGGCCTTCCAAAAAGTTCATGCTGTAGGATAAAACACTCTAGAACTTGATAAGGTCACTTTAATCCCACCCCAACAAAGGTTAGAAAAACCCTTGAAAAAAAATTTACTGATCTGCCACAAATTAACTATCTGTCAGAATAAATATCAACATTTCTCTAAATGTGAGACTGAGGCAAAAGAAGTATAAGATTATCCCAGGGCATCTTGTGCCAAAAAGTATGTTAAATCCTCAAAAATTCATTAAGAAACTAAAGACCTATATATTGAAAACTATAAAACACTGATGAAAGAAATCAAAGAGGACACTAATAGATGGAGAAATATACCATGTTCATGGATTGGAAGAATCAATATAGTGAAAATGAGTATACTACCCAAAGCAATCTACAGATTCAATGCAATCCCTATCAATCTACCAGCGGTATTTTTCACAGAACTAGAACAAATAATTGCAAGATTTGTATGGAAATACAAAAAACCTCAAATAGCCAAAGCAATCTTGAGAAAAAAGAATGGAACTGGAGGAATCAACTTGCCTGACTTCAGGCTCTACTACAAAGCCACAGTCATCAAGACAGTATGGTACTGGCACAAAGACAGATCAATGGAACAAAATAGAAAGCCCAGAGATAAATCCACGCACCTATGGACACCTTATCTTCGACAAAGGAGGCAAGAATATACAATGGAGTAAAGACAATCTCTTTAACAAGTGGTGCTGGGAAAACTGGTCAACCACTTGTAAAAGAATGAAACTAGATCACTTTCTAACACCACACACAAAAATAAACTCAAAATTGATTAAAGATCTAAATGTAAGACCAGAAACTATAAAACTCCAAGAGGAGAACATAGGCAAAACACTCTCGACATACATCACAGCAGGATCCTCTATGATCCACCTCCCAGAATACTGGAAATAAAAGCAAAATAAACAAATGGGATCTAATTAAAATTAAAAGCTTCTGCACAACAAAGGAAACTATAAGTAAGGTGAAAAGACAGCCTTCTGAATGGGAGAAAATAATAGCAAATGAAGCAACTGACAAACAACTAATCTCAAAAATATACAAGCAACTTATACAGCTCAACTCCAGAAAAATAAACGACCCAATCAAAACATGGGCCAAAGAACTAAATAGGCATTTCTCCAAAGAAGACATACGGATGGCTAACAAACACATGAAAAGATGCTCAACATCACTCATTATCAGAGAAATGCAAATCAAGACCACAATGAGGTACCATTTCACACCAGTCAGAATGTCTGCGATCCAAAAGTCTACAAGCAATAAATGCTGGAGAGGATGTGGAGAAAAGCAAACCCTCTTACACTGTTGGTGGGAATGCAAACTAGTACAGCCCCTATGGAAAACAGTGTGGAGATTCCTTAAAAAATTGCAAATAGAGCTGCCTTATGACCCAGCAATCCTACTGCTGGGCATACACACTGAGGAAACCAGAACTGAAAGAGACACATATACCCCAATGTTCATTGCAGCACTGTTTATAATAGCCAGGACATGGAAACAACCTAGATGTCCATCAGCAGATGAATGGATAAGAAAGCTGTGGTACATATTCACAATGGAGTGTTACTCAGCCATTAAAAAGAATACATTTGAATCAGTTCTAATGAGATGGATGAAACTGGAGCCGATTATACAGAGTGAAGTAAGCCAGAAAGAAAAACACCAATACAGTATACTAACACATATATATGGAATTTAGAAACATGGTAATGATGACCCTGGATGCGAGACAGCAAAAGAGACACAGATGTATAGAACGGAGTTTTGGACTGTGAGGGAGAGGGAGAGGGTGGGATGATTTGGGAGAATGGCATTGAAACATGTATACTATCATGTAAGAAACGAAGTGCCAGTCTATGTTCGATACAGGATACAGGATGCTTGGGGCTGGTGCATGGGGATGATCCAGAGAGATGATATGGGGTGGGAGGTGGGAGGGGGATTCAGGATTGGGAGCTTGTATACACCCGTGGTGGATTCATGTCAATGTATGGCAAAACCAATACAGTATTGTAAAGTAAAATAAAGTAAAAATAAAAAAATTTTTTTAAAAAGCTCAATATTCAGAAAACTAAAAAAAAAAAAAAAGACATATCAAAAGAGCACAAGAGACAACTTAAAGGAGCTACCTCTGGCCAAGGAAAGGACAATTTGAATATCAAAATAGTGATAATAATTGATAACATAAGGTTAAGAATCTATTAATCCATACTGATATAAATAACACAAAAAGAGGGAAGTTCTTCCTTCCAGAAGAATGCCAACTTATAAATATAGAAGAAATAATGATAGAAAGTCTATAACGATTGCTCCAAATAGTGACTGAATGTTTGATGAGGAATAGAATATTTTCAGACTCAGAGTATCTTGCCATAAGTTAAGGCACCATCTTAATTCAATTTAACATCATTTATATTGGGACAAATCAAATCATTTGCTTCCCAATACAATGCACTGAAAAGAATACGATCACTTTTGGTTGCATAACTGTCAAAATTCCATAACTTGAATCTAATCATGAGGAAACACTGAACAAATGGATACTCGATAAAATAACTGGTCTCTATCCTCCCAACAAGAAGAGACAAGACAACTAAATGCAATGCATGAGAGAAAATTAGCTATAAAGGATATTATAAGAGTAATATTGTCAGTTTTTACTCTTCAGAAAGATTACTTTGCTTTATAGGGGACAGACTTTAGGGGAACAAGAATTTTAAAAATGACCATTAGGATCACATTGCCTAGCTCAAGAGTGTTGGAATGCTGTATCTAGCCCATACTAGACATAGTTGGGGCTTAGACTGGGTTTCTAACAGTAGATTTGTTAAGAAGCTGTGCAATTTAGAACATATTTGGAAACACATCTATTGGTAAATTGAATGTTAGATGTGAAGGTAAAATAAAGAATTAAAATTCTTAGTTTATTATTGGCCTGAGGAATTGGATGGATGGTACTATGAATGATAAGGTGAAAACTTATGGAATATGGATTCTGGGAGCTCAGGAATGAATACTTCTTACTTGACTATATTATAATAGTCTGAGGTACCTATTATATTTTCAAGAAAAAATATATAAGGAATTGGATGTACAGGTCTGGAAGTCAGGGTGTAGATCTCAGCTAGACCTATAAACTTCAGAGTTATTTTGTTGGTGGTGCTGTTTAGTCTCTAAGTTATATTCGACTCTTTGTGACCCCATGGACTGCAGCACAACAGGCTCCTCTGTCCTCCACTATCCCCCAGAGTTTGTTTAAATTCATGTCCACTGAGTATCTGATGCTATCTAACCATCTCATCCTCTGAGGATGACAGTCATTAGCTACACATAATTGAGATATGTGGCCAGATAAATAAGATTAGAGAAGAAAAGAAAATTAAGCAGTAATTGAAGTGTTGAAGTAATCCAGGGTTACTTCGACACTTGGGGTCTGGTAGGGGAGGAAGAGACAGCAAAGGAAATCAGAAAGGATGGATGGTGGGTTTAAAGAAAATGAAGAGTGTGGTGTTCTTCTAGAAGTATTTCAAGAAAAAGGAAATGGTCAACTGTGTCAAATGCCAACAGAAGGTCTACTAAAGTGAAATATAAAATGACCATTGACTTTAGTAAAATATGAGTCATTGTGACGCTGACAAAGGTCCATTTCAGCAGAGCTGTGGGTACAAACAGAGAAGGCAATGGCAACCCACTCCAGTACTCTTGCCTGGAAAATCCCATGGACAGAGTAGCCTGGAAGGCTGTAGTCCATGGGGTGGCTGAGGGTCAGACACGACTGAGCGACTTCACTTTCACCTTTCACTTTCCTGCATTGGAGAAGGAAATGGCAACCCGCTCCAGTGTTCTTGCCTGGAGAAACCCAGGGATGTGGGAGTCTGGTGGGCTGCCATCTATGGGGTCGTACAGAGTCGGACATGGCTGAAGTGACTTAGCAGTAGCAGTGGGTAAAAAACCTGGTTAGAGGAGGTTCATCAAACAATGGAAAGTGAAAAAATAGAGCAAATGAGTATAAATATACAACACTTTCAGGAAATTTTACTGTGAAGGAGAAAAAAAGACTTGTATGGTAAACAGGAACAATACAAGCTCAAGGTTGTATGTATGTGAACTTTGGTAGTCTAGCATATATTTGTGTGTTGATAAGAGTGATCTAGATATGAAGAAAATGATGGAAGGAGGGAGAAAATACTTAATGGCACTTTAGTTCAGAGAAAAAATTACAGAAGGAGAAATACTGGCAGAATTTTATGGGAAAATGTTGTTGTTGTCGAGTCACTCAGTTGTGCCTGACTCTTTGTGACCCCATGGACTGCAGCACACCAGGCTTCCCTGTCCTTTACCATCTCCTAGAGTTTGCTCAGACTCATGACCATTGAGTCAGTGGGAAAATGAGGACATTTCTTTTCCAACTGTACTTATTTTCTATACAAAATTGTAGTTGTTCCTCATCTGACTGTTAAGGGGGAGGGTGGCACAACTATAAAAAAAATGGGGGTGTGAAGTGGCTGGCTTAGGAGTGAAGAAAATGTTAGTACAAGTGACCATTTGAGAATTATAGTTAACAAGTGCAATGAATCCAGTCAGCACTGTTAAATGATTTCTCCTGTAAGGTTCAGTAGCTGTGTGAACTAAACAGATAATTTAGGTTAGCCAAGGTGTGAGTTTCACTAAGCAAGGATTATGGACAAAAAAGAGGAGCAATATGGTAGCTAAAGAAATAATGGAAACAGTGAGAGACTTTCTTTTTTGGGCTCCAAAATCACTGCAGATAATGACTGCAGCCAAAAGACTTAAAAATGCTTGCTCCTTGGAAGAAAAGCTATGACCAACCTAGACAGCATATTAAAAAGCAGAGATATTACTTTGCCAACAAAGGTCCATCTAGTCAAAGCTTTGGCTTTCCCAGTAGTCATGTGCAGATATGAGAGTTGTACTATAAAGAAAGCTGAGCACCAAAGAATTGATGCTTTTGCACTGTGGTGTTGGAGAAAACTCTTGAGAGTACCTTGGACAGCAAGGAGATCCAATCAGTCCATCCAAGAAGAAATCAGTCCTGAATATTCATTGGAAGGACAGATGCTATAGCTGAAACTCCAATATTTTGGCCACCTGATGCACAGAACTGACTCATTGGAAAAGACTCTGATGCTGGGAATGATTGAAGGTGGGAGGAGAAGGAGACAACAGAGGATGAGGTGGTTGGATGGGATCACCAACTCAATGGACATGAGTTTGAGTGAGCTCTGGGAGTTGGTGATAAACAGGGAAGCCTGGCGTATTGCAGTCCATGGGGTCGCAAAGAGTCAGACATGACTGAGCAAGTAAACTGAACTGAACTGAAAAAGGCCATTTTTAGTACTAGACCATGGACTCCAGTCTGGCTAGGAAGAGAAGTGAGCATATGATAAAGGTGTAGGACAGTGAGAGTTTAGTCACTGAATTGAAAGTCATAATAGGCAAAACTGGAAACAGTCCAACTGTTTATCAGTTGATGAATGGATTAATAAAATGTCATAGGCATAAAATGGAATATTATTTGGCAATTAAAAGAAATAAAATTTATGCTATAATATGGATAAACCACAAAAACATTATGCTAAGTGAAAGAAGCCAGTCACAAAATATCCCATATTGTATTATTCTATTTATATACCAATAAAATGTCCAGAAAGGCAAATATACATAAGTAGTATATTAGTTTCCTAAGCCTAGAAGCAGTGAGGGAAAGCAGATACAGCGTTTCTTACTGGAGTAAAAAAAATTCTGAAATTGATATGGTGATGGTTACACAATTCTGAATACACTAAAAAGCACTTAATTGTAAACTTGAAACTGGTGAATTAATGTGGTATGTGAATTATAGCTCAATAAAATTATTTTTTCATAACTTTAAGACTTGAGACATAAAAAAATTGAAAGAATCTGTCATCAGGAATCCACAAGGAATTTTAAAGGAAGTCATTTAGACAGAAGGAAAATTATATGAATTGGAAATAAAATCACAGAAAGGAATGAACTATAAATGGTAAGAACATGGGTGAACATATATTTTTCCTATTATTTATACCTCTGAAAATAATTGACTACCTGAGCAGAAATAACAACAACATATTATGTGTTTTGAAATATATGTATAAGCAAAATGTATGATAATACCATAAAGGCAGAGAAGGGAGAAACTGAAATATACTACTGTTAATGTCTCCTATGACATATGTAGTGTTATAGTATCACTTGAAGTTAGGTGTTAAAAAGTTGAAGAGTTAAACAGCAAACCCTAACACAACTATACAAAATATATTGTCTTCCTCTGACCATAATGGAATTAGAAATCAATTACAGAGATACATCTGGAAATCATCAACTATTTGGAACCAAATCAGTTCAGTTCAGTTCAGTTGCTCAGTCGTGTCCGACTCTTTGTGACCCCATGGACTGCAGCACGCCAGACCTCCCTGTCCATCGCCAGCTCCTGGAGTTTACTCAAACTCATGTCCATTGAGTCAGTGATGCCATCCAACCATCTCATCCTCTGTCATCCCCTTCTCCTCCTGCCTTCAATCTTTCCCAACATCAGGGTCTTTTCAAATGAGTTGGTTCTTTGATCAGGTGGCCAAATGACACACTCCTAAATAAATCAGTAAAAGGAAAAATTAAAAAAGGAAACTAAAAGTACTTTAAACTCTTAAAATATATTCTGAATGAAATTTGAATAAAATTTGTGGGACATAGGGTGAGAAAAATAGGTAGTACTAATCAGGTATATTTAAAAGAAGAAAACACTCAAATCAACAATTTCAGCTTTCATCTAAAGAAACAAAAAGAACAAATAAAATTCAAAGTAAGGAGAAAGAAGGGAAATCTGTAAAATAGAAAACAGAAAAAACAATAGAGAAAATTGAGAATTTCAAAGGCTGTTTCTTTGAGATTATCAATAAAATTGATAAATTCTAGCCAGACTGATCAGGAAAAGTGAAGTGAAAGTTGCTCAGTTGTGTCCAACTTTTTTCGACCAGTCCATGGAATTCTCTAGGCAAGAATAATGGACTGGGTAGCCTTTCCCTTCTCCAGGGGATCTTCCCAGTCCAGGAACTGAACCAGGATCTCCTGCATTGCAGGGATTCTTTACATACTGAGCTATCAGGGAAGCGATCAGGAAAAAGAGTGGATCAAAATTACCAATACAGGGAATGAGAGATGACATCACCAGCAATTCTAGAGATAATAAAAGAATAAGAGACTATGATGAGCAACTTTATGCCAATGAATCAACAACTTAGATGACAATGACAAATTCCTTGCAAAACACAAACTACCAAGGCTCACACAAAAAGAGACAACCTCAGTAGCCTTATATCTATAAAGGAAATTGAATTTTTAGTCAAAGACCTTCCCACAAAGAAAAATCCAGGGTCAAGTGTCTTTACTGGTTATTTCTACCAAACATTTAAGGAAGAAACAATAACAATTCTCTACAAACTCTTTTGTAAAATTGAAAAGGAGGGAATATTTCCCAACTTGTTCCATAAGGCCAGCAGTACCTTGATGCCAAAACCAGAAAAAGATATTATTTTTTTAATGTACAGTTACATATCACTCTTGCACATAGATACAAAACTTTTAAGAAGAAGTTTAGCAAATTGAAACAAAAAATTTATGAAAAGGATAATACATCATGACCAAGTGAGGTTATCACAGAAACACAAGGTTGATTTAACATTTGAAAAGCATCATATTGATGCAATTTATAACATTAACAAACTAAAAAAGAAAAATATCATTTCAACAGTGCAGGAAAAAACATTTGACAAAATTCAACATGCATTCCTAAAATTTTTAAATCTCAGCAAACTAGGAAAGGAATTCCTTCACCTGATAAAAGGCATCTATGAAAACCCCATTGCTAAGGTCATACTTAATGGTGAGTATGATTAGCAATCTCCTCTAAGATAGTAACAATTCAAGGATATCTACTTTTGCAACTTCTATTAAACATTGTACTGAAGGTCCTAGCAAATGCTATGACATTAGAGGAAGAAAGGAAAGGCAACCAGACTGGAAAGGAAAATTGACTTTATTCACAAATGATATGATTGCCTATGCAGAATATCCTGTGGAATTTAGGGGAAAAAAGTGCTATTAGAGCTATAAGTGAATGTAGCAAGGTTGTAAGATATAAAGCAGATATACAGATTCAGCTGTATTTTGGTATACTGGTAATGAACAAATGGAAATTTAAATTTGAAAAAATCAATACCATTGAAAACAGTATAAAAACATGAAATAGGGATAAACATAGCAAAAATATAAGAAGAAGAAGAAGAATACATTGCATCTTTAAAACACTCCTAAGATAACTGTTTAAATTACTCAAAAAATAGACATACTTTGTCCATGGATCAGAAGATTCAATATATCAACAAATGGTGCTAGAATAACTGGTTATCAGATATCCAAGAAAATGAATTTCAATTCCTACTTCACAGTATATACAAAAAAAAGTATTAAAAATGGATCACAAACTGAATGCAAAGTCTAAATGTTAAAACTTATAGAAAAGCCATAAACATGAGTAAGGCAAAGATTTCTTAGAAAATAACTCCAGAAGTATGATCTATACAAGACAAAACAAGTAAGCTGTACTTACTTACTGTACTCAAACATTTAAGTACCTCTGAAAGACACTGTTAAGAAAATGAGAATGTAAGTCACATAGTGGGTAAAAATATTTGTATATCATACATCTCAGAAAGGATTCATATCCAGAATATATAAAGAACTCTCAAGACTCAATAATAAGAAAGCAAACAGTGCAATTTTAAAAAGAGGAAAGAATTTGAACACACACTTTGCCACAAAACTGGTGAAGCACAGCAATGCTGTGCCCAAGGCCACTGTCGCAACTGCAGTGAAGACATTGAGAGCCCTGGAATTTTCAGAGCTTCCCCACTTCCTCTCTCTATTAATATTGCTTAATAATAACTCACCGCAATACTTAGCGAGCTACAATAGCACATATTTATTGTCTCATGGTATCTGTGGGTCAAGAATCCAGACATACCTGGATCTTCTGCCTCATGGCCAAAATCAAGGTGTCAGCCCACCTTGATTTGGATGCAGTCTCATCCAAAGTTTCAACTGGAGATCTGCTTCCAAGTTCATTCAGTGGTTGTGGCATAATTCAGTCCCTCAGGCTCTTCTGGAATGAGAGCTTCTTTTCCTCATTGCTTATGTGTCCTGGGCCACCTTCAGTACCTTGCCAGGTGGGCCTTTCCAACATGGCAGCTTATTTCATAAAAGTATACACACACACCAAGAAGGCAATTGACAGTTGGCTAATAAGACACAAGTGACTGAACCATGGAAGGTGATACCCCTCAATGTTGCCATAATGTATTATCAAAAGCAAGGTACTGAAGAGGAGGTGGTCATACAGCGCTATGAGTATCAGGAGGCAGGGCTCAATGGGAGTCATTTCAGAGGCTGCCTACCACACTTGGCCTCAGAAAATGCAATTCTCTGGGGCAACTTACTTTTAATTCCTGAAATCCAAGGACATTTCCTTCTAATCACTTTAACCATACTATTTTTAGTCAATTCTTTGAGCTGATAATTCTGTGTGAAACTGGATTTCCTTGCTTATTTCTACCAGCATCCAGTCTGGTTTCATTCTGAGTCACAGTAGGGTCCCTGTTGATCTATGTGCCTGCTTTTGTGTGTGCTTCAACCTCCTTCTGGGATAACTCTTCCTTTATCCATTGTAGAAACTCTTGTCTTTCAAGATTTAGCCTACGCAAAAATACCTTAAAAAATTATCTAAAGTTGTGGTACATATACACAATGGAATATTACTCAGCCATAAAAAGGAATGCATTTAAGTCAGTTCTGATGAGGTGGATGAACCTAGAACATATTATACGGAGTAAGTCAAAAACAGAAAGATAAATATCATATTCTAATGCATATATATAGAATCTAGAAAAATAGTACTGAAGAATTTACTGGACAGCAATGGAGAAACAGACATAGAGAATAGGCTTATGGACATGGGGAGATGGGAAAAGAGGGTGAGATGTACGGAAAAAGTAACATGGCAACTTACATTTCCATATGTAAAACAGACAACCAACAGGAATTTGCTGTATAACTCAGGAAATGCAAACAGGGGCTCTGTATCAATCTAGAGGGGTGGGATGGGGTGGAAGATGGGGGGGAGGTTCAAAACGTAGGGGAGATATATACATATATATATACACCAATGGCTGATTCATGTTGAGGTTTGACAGAAAAGAACACAATTCTGCAAGGCAATTAACCTTCAATTAAAAAATTAATTTAAAAAAATCTCCACTAAGGCTCCCTCCATACACATATTCACACTGCATTCTATAGGCTGGGTGAGGTTCCACCTACTCATTTTACCAACATTTATTGAGAGGCTAATCTGTGCCTGTCACATACTAGTCTGGACTCAACAATACCTGCAGAGCCAGCAAACTAATGAATGGTGATAAAGATAAATGGAATGCAGAGTGCATTAAGTAGGGCTGAATCTGTGCTTCAGGGGACCAGAGCAGAAAACAAAGAGTGTCTCTCCACCTTGCTGAAATCTTCTGCTTCCTAAGTACAGTCATAGCAGTCAGTCACTGATAGTGTGATGGTCCTTCACTGCTGCTCTGCTTCTGTGGGAAGTCAGCACTCTTGCTTCTCATGAAGACTCCTTCCAGGCCTCTAGGGGCTAAAGATCATGCCATAATTTTGACCTCATGTTTATTAGTGCTTTGGGAAATGTCAGTTAGTATTAAACAACATCAGCACCTCCCTTGTACCTCATTCTCTTGAGCTGAGTCCAGGAAGACTCAGCTTCAATCCTTGGAAAACCCCAAAATAATTTAGTTAATTTAGGATGGCCATGTTTTCCTGGGCTGGCTGAAGCCAGTTCACTGTACTATATAAACAGGAGTGAACAGAGAGACACTGTATCTACAGAGGAGGAACCTAAAAGGCTAATGCTAGATGACTTTGGCTAGGAATAGGCTCCAAAAGCACCATGGTGGGGCACTTGATTCCTAAAGCAACAGTCAGTCACTAGAAAAAAGGCAGATCACTTAGGGCCTAGATTTCCTCAAAGAGCCGGAGACTCGAGGAAGAGTTAAAAAGACTTTTTCTTCTGGTTATGCTTAGAGCCTCATCTGAGTCCATAACACCCATTTGTGTAGTGGTGTTGTTATGTGCATTCTGCATTTCTTGTAGACCCTAAGTTCTGCTGGTTTTCCATTTTGGGTTAGGTATGTGGCTTTCCCTGAGGCTCTCACACTGTCTTTCAGGCGCATGCTTCCAAAAGCCAATTATCAAACAACTGGAAAATTTTCACCCTAATGTGGAGATGCTGCTCATGCTACATTTCCCTAGCTCAAACCCAGGACAGAGGAGATGCATTTTTAAGCTTCCTGCACATGTCTGCAGGGTAGCTACCATCTTGTAAGCCAGGCCACAGTGCCTCAGAATTTATGATAAATGCAGGAAGCTTCTGAATTTGATAATTTTTGTCTTATCATTTAACTTTGTGGAAACAGGCTAAATTCCAAAAGTCTGTAGCTCTCCCTGTGGTCAGAGAAATCACCTGTAGCAAGTCTAGAGGTTGCCCCTTCTCCACTAGCCCTGACTCACCATTCAGGCTCCACCTCTGCAGAAGCCAAGTGGATGTGATGAGCTGGTGACTGTATTTTCTATAAGCGAGTTTTAAAGACTTGGTCTGATCAGTCTTTCTGGCACATTTTCAAGGAAAGGAAAAGGTACTAATGCCATATCTCATATTTCTCTGTTGCGGACTCACTGACGCAGCATTCATTCAATGAAGACATACAAAACACGTGTTCTGAGGAAGGCAGTGAGGGCCATCTAGTTTCATCTGCTTCGTTCCAACCTCAATGAAAACTTACAACTTCTTTGCCCACCTTTGAGACCCTATTCACTTGTTTCCACCTATCCTCCCTTTCAGAGGTTTCAGTTCAGCTCAGTTGCTCAGTCTGTCCAACTCTGCAAACCCATGAACTGCAGCACGCCAGGCCTCCCTGTCCATCACCAAATTCTGGAGTGCGCCCAAACCCATGTCCATTGAGCCAGTGATGCCATCCAACCATCTCATCCTCTGTCGTCCCCTTCTCGTCCTGCCCTCAATCTTAGAGCATCAGGGACTTTTCGAATGAGTCAGCTCTTCACATCAGGTGGCCAAAGTATTGGAGTTTCAGCTTCGCATCAGTCCTTTCAATGAACACCCAGGACTGATCTCCTTTAGGATGAACTGGCTGGATCTCCCTGCAGTCCAAGGGACTCTCAAGAGTCTTCTCCAACACCACAGTTCAAAAGCATCCATTCTTCTGTGCTCAGCTTTCTTTATAATCCAACTCTCACATCCATACATGACCACTGAAAAACCACAGCCTTGACTAGATGGACCTTCGTTGACAAAGTAATGTCTCTGCTTTTTCATATGCTGTCTAGGTTGGTCATAACTTTCCTTCCGAGGAGTAACCATCTTTTAATTTCATGGCTGCAATCACCATCTGCAGTGATTTTGGAAAACAAAAAAATAAAGTCTGACACTGTTTCCACTGTTTCCCCATCTATCTGCCATGAATTGATGGGACTGGATGCCATGATCTTGTTTTCTGAATGTTGAGTTTTAAGCCAACTTTTTCATTCTCCTCTTTCACTTTCATCAAGAGGCTCTTTATTCTTCTTCACTTTCTGCCATAAGGGTGGTGTCATCTGAACATATGAGGTTATTGATATTTCTCCCAGCAATCTTGATTCCAGCTTGTGATTCCTCCAGCCCAGCATTTCTCATGATGTACTCTGCATGTAAGTTAAATAAGCAGGGTGGCAGTACATAGACTTGACGTACTCCTTTTCCTGTTTGGAACCAGTCTGTTGTTCCATGTCCAGTTCTAACTGTTGCTTCCTGGCCTGCATACAGGTTTCTCAAGGGGCAGGTCAGGTGGTCTGCTATGCCCACATCTTTCAGTTTATTGTGATCCAGCCAAAGGCTTTGACATAGTCAATAAAGCAGAAATAGATGTTTTTCTGGAATTATCTTGCTTTTTCCATGATCCAGCGGATGTTGGCAATTTGATCTCTGGTTCCTCTGCCTTTTCTAAAACCAGCTTGAACATCTGGAAGTTCACGGTTCATGTATTGCTGAGGCCTGGCTTGGAGAATTTTGAGCATTACCTTACTAGCATGTGAGATGAGTGCAACTGTGTTGTAGCTTGAGCATTCTTTGGCATTGCCTTTCTTTGGGATTGGAATGAAAACTGACCTTTTCCAGTCCTGTGGCCACTCCTGAGTTTTACACATTTGCTGGCATATTGAGTGCAGCACTTTCACAGCATCATCTTTCAGGATTTGAAACAGCTCAACTGGAATTCCATCACCTCCACTAGCTTTGTTTGTAGTGATGCTTCCTAAGGATCACTTGACTTCACATTCCAGGATGTCTGGCTCTAGTTGAGTGATCACACCATCATGACTATCTGGGTCGTGAAGATCTTTTTTGTATAGTTCTTCTGTGTATTCTTGCCACCTCTTCTGAATATCTTCTGCTTCTATTAGGTCCCTACCATTTCTATCCTTTATTGAGCCCATCTTTGCATGAAATGTCCCCTTGGTATCTACAATTTTCTTGAAGAGATCTCTAGTCTTTCCCATTCTGTTGTTTTCCTCTATTTCTTTGCATTGATCACTGAGGAAGGCTTTCTTATCTCTCCTTGCTATTCTTTGGAACTCTGCATTCAAATGGGTATATCTTTCCTTTTCTCCTTTGCTTTTCACTTCTCTTCTTTTCACTGCTATTTGTAAGACCTCCTCAGACAGCCATTTTGCTTTTTTGCATTTCTTTTCCATGGCGATGGTCTTGATTCCTGTCTCCTGTACAATGTCACGAACCTCCATCCATAGTCATCAGGCACTCTGTCTATCAGATCTAGACCCTTAAATCTATTTCTCACTTCGACTGTATAGTCATAAGGGATTTGATTTAGGTTATACCTGAATGGTCTAGTGGTTTTCCCCACTTTCTTCAATTTCAGTCTGAATTTTGCAATAAGGAGTTCATGTCTGAGCCACAGTCAGCTCCTGGTCTTGTTTTTGCTGACAGTATAGAGCTTCTCCATCTTTGACTACAAAGAAGATAATCAATCTGATTTCGGTGTTGACCACCTGGTGATGTCCATGTGTCGAGTCTTCTCTTGTGTTGTTGGAAAAGGGTGTTTGCTATGACCAGTAAGTTCTCTTGGCAGAACTCTATTTACTTTTGCTTTTTTTTTGCCTAATGAAGTCTTCTCAGTTTTCATGAGATCACTGTTACTTAGAGTCTTTTCCCCAACAGCTGTCATTCTCATGTCAAGAATCAAATGAAAGCAAAGGCTCATCTTTTATGTTTGCATTTAACATAACATCTGGTTGCTATGGATTAGGAGGCTCCTCCTCAGACTTTCTCAGTAATTTTTCTTTATAGAGAGGTGTTCCTAAACCACATTCTGATTCTCTCTTTCCCTTCCATTGTGGCAGAGCAATACCCACAAACTTCGCCATTAGAAATAAGCAAGTTCCCTGCAGAGAATATACATGTTTCTTTTAATATACACTGCCATACAACCCAAGTTGCCATGTATACTTTACTGTCTTACAAACACATAGGCAGTTTTTTGGCTGAAACATTAACAAGGGAAGATTCATGTTGTCATCTTATTTCCTCTACCTCATAACAGCCAGATAAGATGGCCCTGTTATACCTTTTGTCCCACTTTTTGCCTCCCTGGCTTTATTCTTCTTCAGAATTGGTTTAGCTATTCTGGGTCTTCTGTTTCTCCACTTAAGCTTTAGAATCAGTTTGTTGATATTCACAAAACAACTTGTTGGGATTTTGATTGGGATTATATTGACTCTATAGAACAACTGGCAAGAACTGACATCTTGATAACATTGAGTCTTCCTTTCCTTGAATATGGAATGTCTCTATATATTTGGCTTTTCTTTGGTATTGTTCATCAGAGTTTTATCATTTTCCTCATATATATCTTAAATTTATTCTGTTAGATTTATATCTAAGTAATTTTTAGAGGTGCTAATTGAATGAGTTTTTAATTTCAAATTCCACATGGTCATTACTGGTATACAGGAAAGCAATGAGCTTTCTATATTAACCTTATACCCTACAACCTTGCAATAATCACTTATTGGTTCCAGTTTGTCAATTCTTTAGATTTTCTACATAGACAACCATGTCATCTGTTGTCCCCTCACAATTTACTCTCAAAGTCTAAGCCACATCAATTTAAAATGACCTGAGGTTATTGGATTGGGATGTATTTGTTTAAAGTTTTATTTTACATTTTCTGCCTTTAGAGGGAAAAAAAAACTGGCCAAGAAAATGGAGCCATCTCAAGTAAAAGGAACAGAAAGGTTCTTAGAGCCTGTGATCAGGGCTGGGAAATGTAGAGGTGTGTTTGTGTGTGTGTGTGTGTGTGTGTGTGTGTGTGTATGAGGATAGTTTGCTTTACTGGTGGATGGTGGCTCTAGTTCACCAAAATTCCTCTAAAAACAGATTTCTGAAGCCACTGACTAACAACTGAGTATAGCTAAATAGTGATTCTTGTCATCCTTAGAGAATAATTGTTGCAGCAAGACTACATTGTATTAGGAAGTACCTGTGGTTAGTTTGCTGATACACTATTAATAAGTCAGTTCACTTACAGAATAACCCTCCTAATTGGTTGGCTGTTGTTCAATAACTCTTACCGTGCTGTATGAAAAAGTCAATAAGAACCAAATGTACATTTTTTCTAAGGAATCATTCTTAAAATCATTCTTAAAATTTGTTTTCAAGTATGTTTTCCCAGGTCTTTGAACAGTGTTTCTCAATTTTTTAACATAATGATCTTATTACCTATTTCCTAAAACTTTTGCTATAATCCGGGAAGGGGCTTTCTGGAAACTATTTAAAAAGCTAGTAACTTCTACGTATCCCCCTCAAACCAAGAAGATACCGTAAACCTTTGCTGTTTTGTAGTCTGTTACCAAAAAGAGGTGGGGAGGTAATGGCTTTTTAATATTTGTTTTCTAAACATAAACACACATAATATAATGGGTATGCTTTTTCAATCCATTCATTTCTCCCTCTCTTCCTGAAGTTTCCTACATACACTTCCCACCTGCCTAGTGAAGGGTTAATAGGGTAGCAGAGATGTGCCTGCAAACGGGTCTCTCTGCTCAGGCTGAACGTCCTTGCAAACAAGGCGTTCTGCCAAGGAGTCTGGACACAGCCTTGAGTTTAATGGTCCCTTGCAAACGAGGGAGCATTCCCTTCTTGTGATAAGAAGGAAAAGAGGGCTTTGGACAGACTCTGCAGTAGACAGGGATTTCACTCCCCTTTGCTGTACGATAACATGTATGCACCTGCGCTGTACTGAAAAGGCTTATTCATGCAGTCTGGAATTCTGCCTAGGGGGCTTTTATAATAATAAACCGCAATTAGTTTTGCGCACCTCTGTTCCTCCGGCGGGAGTGTGTATTGTCTGTCTCTTGTGTGTCTCGTGTTTTGTCTTTGTGTCATTTCGCTCCCAACAGCCTAGGATCCAGCCAGTTCACCATTTAATAATCATTGCTCTACACTTCCTATTCCTATTGAGGTTGTTTTTTCCTTTAAATCACTAAAAAAAAATGCTCCAATAAATATGCTTTTACATATGTCCACAAGAGAATCAGCCTCTTATGCAGAGCAGCGTTTTCTTCAGCCAAAGGCACATCAGTATCAGAACAGATCTGCTAGAACTTCCAACCACACAGACTCTAAAAACAAGCTTGAGAATTCTGTGCTCACATCACTCCAGTCGAAGGGAAAGCATACCTTAGCCCACAGTGTTGCCCTAGTCTTTTAGAGGTAACTATATTTAAATCAACAGACAAAAGTATAGTTCCCTAATCAAAAATATATAATGATCCTAAGGCTATGTTTTCCAAAGTACAAGTCCAGACCCATTAAGAAGTCATGAAATCATTTTAGAGAGTCACAATCAGGATTGTTTTAATGAACTAGGATAGAGAGGTTAGAAAATATCAGGGAAAATCACATGTAGTAAAATTAGGGTTGCTCCATAAAAAATTGAGTTCAGTTATAGATCTCTGAACACATGTTTATAACTCTGTAGAGAGGACCACATCACAAACTATATTTCTTACTGTGGGTCACAGTTTAAAAAATGTGAAAAACATATCACAGAAGGTTTCTGTGGAAAACATGGTGGCCATGGAAATAGCAACTGATCATGAGAAAAGTCCACAGTGAAGGGCTGGGTTTTGCACTCTTTCTTGTGTGTGGAGTGCTGGTTCCTTTTGCTGTAACTTGGGGGCTTTCACAGCCTGTGTGCATGAAGCCTATGGGCAGTGTCTGTGGACTACAGGTCCAGCCTTTCACTTCAAGAAATTCCTACATGAAGTCTATAAAACATTTACACATACACCCATACTCCTCCACTGCCTCATGGCTAATGCCCTATCAATGGATGCTGCAATTAGGTCCATGGACTTTTAAATGAATTTTAAAATAAACATGATCATTCTAGATGTTTATGACAGACAGGGAACTTGGTAACTCTCTCTTCCAATATTCATTTCTAGACATGGAAACTGAACCCAGGGCAATAAACCAATGTCTTCTGAGTCACAGAATGTTACATGTAAAACTAAAAGAAGCCCTCATGTTGCCAAACCTGAGATTTTAAAAACATTATATAATGAAGCATATAATTAATTTGTAATGTAGGAAAATTACAAAGTACAGATCACTGAAAAGATGAAAAACATAAATATATACAGTCAATATATCCTCCAATAGCTGAATGAATAATCAAACTGTAGTAAATCTATACAATGGAATATTACTCAGCATTAAAAAAGAAATGAGCTATCAAGCCATTTAAGACATGGAGGAAATATATATTGCTAAGTGAAAGAACAACAAAACAACATAATGATCTCTGTTCGTTTCCAAGGCAAACCATTCAATATCACAGTAATCCAAGCCTATGCCCCAGCCAGCAACACTGAAGAAGCTGAAGCTGAACGGTTCTATGCAGACCTACAAGGTCTTTTAGAACTGACACCCAAAAAAGATGTCCTTTCCATTATAGGGGACTGGAATGCAAAAGTAGGAAGTCAAGAAAAACCTGGTTGACAGGCAAATTTGGCCTTGGAGTACAGAATGAAGCAGGGCAAAGGCTAATAGTATTTTGCCAAGAGAACGCACTGGTCATGGCAAATACCCTCTTCCAACAACACAAGACAAGACTCTACAGATGGACATCACCAGATGTTCAATACCGAAATCAGAGTGATTATATTCTTTGCAGCCAAAGAAGGAGAAGCTCTATACATTCAGCAAAAACAAGACTGGGAGCTGACTGTGGCTGAGATCATGAACTCTTTATTGCCAAATTCGGATTTAAATTGGAGAAAATAGGGAAAACCACTAGACCATTCAGGTATGACCTAAATCAAATCCCTTATGATTAGACAGTGGAAGTGAGAAATAGATTTAAGGGACTAGATCTGATAGATAGAGTCCCTGATGAATTATAGACGGAGGTTCGTGACATTGTACAGGAGACAGGGATCAAGACCATCCCCATGGAAAAGAAATGCAAAAAAGCAAAATGGCTGTCTGAGGAGGTCTTACAAATAGCAGTGAAAAGAAGAGAAGTGAAAAGCAGAGAAGAAAAGGAAAGATATACCCATTTGAATGCAGAGTTCCAAAGAATAGCAAGGAGAGATAAGAAAGCCTTCCTCAGTGATCAATGCAAAGAAATAGAGGAAAACAACAGAATGGGAAAGACTAGAGATCTCTTCAAGAAAATTGTAGATACCAAGGGAACATTTCATGCAAAGATGGGCTCAATAAAGGATAGAAATGGTAGGGACCTAATAGAAGCAGAAGATATTAAGAAGAGGTGGCAAGAATACACAGGACAACTGTATAAAAAAGAGCTTCATGAGCCAGATAATCATGATGATGTGATCACTCAACTAGAGCCAGACATCCTGGAATGTGAAGTCAAGTGGGCCTTAGGAAGCATCACTATGAATAAACGTAGTGGAGGTGATGGTATTCCAGTTGAGCTGTTTCAAATCCTGAAAGATGATGCTGTGAAAGTGCTGCACTCAATATGCCAACAAATTTGGAAAACTCAGGAGTGGCCACAGGACTGGAAAAGGTCAGTTTTCATTCCAATCCCAAAGAAAGGCAAAGCCAAAGAATACTCAAACTACCACACAATTGCACTCGTCTCACACACAAGTAAGGTAATGCTCAAAATTCTCCAAGCCAGGCTTCAGAAATACGTGAACCGTGAACTTCCAGATGTTCAAGCTGGTTTTAGAAAAGGCAGAGGAACCAGAGATCAAATTGCCAACATCCACTGGATCATCAAAAAAGCAAGAGAGTTCCAGAAAAAGATCTATTTTTGCTTTATTGACTATGCCAAAGCCTTTGACTGTGTGGATCACAATAAACTGTGGAAATTCTGAAAGAGGTGGGCATACCAGACCACCTGATCTGCCTCTTGAGAAACCTGTATGCAGGCCAGGAAGCAACAGTTAGAACTGGACATGGAACAACAAACTGGTTCCAAACAGAAAAGGAGTACGTCAAGGCTGTATATTGTCACCGTACTTATTTAACTTACATGCAGAGTACATCATGAGAAACACTGGGCTGGAAGAAGCACAAGCTGGAATCAAGATTGCCAGAAGAAATATCAATAACCTCAGATGTGCAGATGACACCACTCTTATGGTAGAAAGTGAAGAAGAACTGAAGAGCCTCTTGATGAAAGTGAAAGAGGAGAGTGAAAAAGTTGGCTTAAAACTCAACATTCAGAGAAATAAGATCATGGCATCTAGTCCCATCACTTCATGGGAAATAGATCAGGAAACAATGTCAGACTTTATTTTTTTGGTCTCCAAAATCACTGCAGATGGTAATTGCAGCCATGAAATTAAAAGATGCTTACTCCTTGGAAGGAAAGTTATGACCAACCTAGCTGCTGCTGCTAAGTCACTTTAGTCATGTCCAACTCTGTGCGACCCCATAGATGGCCTCCTACCAGGCTCCTCTATTCCTGGGATTCTCCAGGCAAGAACACTGGAATGGGTTGCCATTTCCTTTTCCAATGCAGGAAAGTGAAAAGTAAAAGTGAAGTCACTCAGTCATGTCCAACTGTTAGCAACCTCATGGACTGCAGACTACCAGGTTCTTCCGTCCATGGGATTTTCCAGGCAAGAGTACTGAAGTGGGGTGCCATTGCCTTCTCCATGACGAACCTAGAGAGCATATTAAAAAGCAGAGACATTACTTTCTCAACAAAGGTCCGTCTAGTCAAGGCTATGGTTTTTCCAGTGGTCATGTATGGATGTGAGAGTTGGACTGTGAAGAAAGCTGAGCACTGAAGAATTGATGCTTTTGAACTGTGGTGTTGGAGAAGACTCTTGAGCGTCCCTTGGACTGCAAGGAGGTCCAACCAGTCCATCCTAAAGGAGATAGTCCGGGGTGTTCATTGGAAGGACTAATGCTGAAGCTGAAACTCCAATACTTTGGCCACCTGATGCAAAGAGCTGATTCATTGGAAAAGACTCTGATGCGGGGAGGGATTGGGGGCAGGAGGAGAAGGGGACGACAGAGGATGAGATGGCTGGATGGCATCACCAACTCGATGGACATGAGTTTGAGTGAACTCCAGGAATTGGTGATGGACAGGGAGGCCTGGCGTGCTGCAATTCATGGGGTCGCAGAGTCGGACATGACTGAGCAACTGAACTGAACTGAACTGAACTGAAAGAAGCAAATCTGAAAAGCTACATTTTATATGATTCCAACTATATGAAGCTTGAATAAAGGCAAAACTATAGAGACAATAAAATTACTAGTGGTTAACCAACAACAAACAAAAAACCCAATTCAAAAATGGGCAATGGACTTCAACAGACAATTCTCCAAAGAAGATATACAAATAGATATTAACATGTTCAACATTATTAGTCATTCAGTTCAGTTGCTCAGTCGTGTCCGACTCTTTGTGACCCCATGAATTGCAGCACGCCAAGCCTCCCTGTCCATCACCAACTCCCAGAGTTCACACAGACTCACGTCCATCGAGTCAGTGATGCCATCCAGCCATCTCATCCTCGGTCGTCCCCTTTTCCTCCTGCCCCCAATCCCTCCCAGCATCAGGGTCTTTCCAATGAGTCGACTCTTCACATCAGGTGGCCAAAGTATTAAAGTTTTAGCTTCAGCATCAGTCCTTCCAAAGAAATCCCAGGGCTAATCTCTTTCAGAATGCACTGGTTGGATCTCCTTGCAGTCCAAGGGACTCTCAAGAGTCTTCTCCAGCACCACAGTTCAAAAGCATCAATTCTTCTGCGCTCAGCTTTCTTCACAGTCCAACTCTCACATCCATACATGACCACTGGAAAAACCGTAGCCTTGACTAGACGGACATTTGTTGGCAAAGTAATGTCTCTGCTTTTTAATATGCTATCTAGGTTGATCATAACTTTCCTTCTAAAGAGTAAGCATCTTTTAATTTCATGGCTGCAATCACCATCTACAGTGATTTTGGCACCCAAAAAAATAAAGTCTGACACTGTTTCCACTGTTTCCCCATCTATTTCCCATGAAGTGATGGGACCAGATGCCATGATCTTTGTTTTCTGAATGTTGAGCTTTAAGCCAACTTTTTCACTCTCCTCTTTCATTTTCAAAAAGAGGCTTTTTATTTCCTCTTCACATTAGTCATTAGAGGAATGCAAATCAAAGTCACAATGAGATACCATTCCAAACCCATGACAATGATGATTATTTTTCTTAAAAAAAAAAAAAAAGGAAACACATGTCGGTGATGATGTGGAAAAACCAGAACCCTTGTACATTGCTGGTGGGAATGCAAAATGGTGAATTTTTTGTGGAAAACAATTTGGTGGTAGTTTCTCTGAAAGTTAAATATAGAATTACTATATAATCCAGCAATTCCATGCCTAGGTATATACCCAAAGGAATCGAAAACAGGGGCCCAAACAGATACCTGCTCATCAACATTCAATCTCAGCAATTTTGCAGTAACAAAAAGGTGGAGCCAACCCAAACATCCATCAATGTATAAACAGATAAACAAAATGCAATATATACATACAATGGACTATTATTTCACATAAAAAGTAACTGAATTCTAATACTTGTTACAACATGGATGAATTTTGAATGCACTATGCTAAGCAAAAAAGCTAGAAACAAAAAAATATTAACAAATGGGACTTAAACTCAAAAGTATTTGCACAGCAAAGGAAACCATAAGCAAATGAAAGATCACCCACAGAATGGGAGAAAATATTTATGATGCAACAGACATGGAATTAATCTTCAAAATTTACAAACAGCTCATGCAACTCAATATCAACAAATTAACTCAGTCAAAAGATGGGCAGAAGACCTCAACAGACATTTCTCCAAAGAAGACAAATGAAAAGGTACTCAACATCACTAATTATTAGAAAAATACAAATCAAAACTACAATGAAATATCACCTCACACCAGTCAAAATGGCCATCATCAAGAAGTCTACAAACAATAAATGCTGCAGAGGGTGTGGAGCAAAGGGTACCCTCCAACACTGTGGGCAGGAATGTAAACTGGTATAGCCACTATGGAGAACAGGATTGATGTTTCTTAAGAGACTAAAATTAGAGGTACCATATGATCTAGCAATCCCACTCTTGAAAATATATCGAGAAAAACATAATTTGAAAGAATACATGCACCCCAATGTTCACTGCATTGCTGTTTAATATGGCCAATACAATAGCCAATACATCCACCAACAGATGAATGGATAATGATGTGCTACATACTAACATGGATATCACTAGATGGTCAACACCGAAATCAGACTGATTCTCGGCAGCCAAAGATGGAAAAGCCCTGTACAGTCAGCAAAAACAAGACCAGGAGCTGACTGTGGCTCAGATATGAACTCCTTATTGCAAAATTCAGACTGAAATTGAAGAAAGTGGAGAAAACCACTAGACCATTCAGGTATAACCTAAATCAAATCCCTTATGACTATACAGTCGAAGTGAGAAATAGATTTCAGGGACTAAATCTGATAGACAGAGTGCCTGATGAACTATGGATGGAGGTTCATGACATTGTACAGGAGACAGGAATCAAGACCATCGCCATGGAAAAGAAATGCAAAAAAGCAAAATGGCTGTCTGAGGAGGTCTTACAAATAGCAGTGAAAAGCAAAGGAGAAAAGGAAAGATATACCCATTTGAAAGCAGAGTTCCAAAGATAGCAAGGAGAGATAAGAAAGCCTTCCACTGTGATCAATGCAAAGAAATAGAGGAAAACAACAGAATGGGAAAGACTAGAGATCTCTTCAAGAAAATTGTAGATACCAAGGGAACATTTCATGCAAAGATGGGCTCAATAAAGGATAGAAATGGTAGGGACCTAATAGAAGCAGAAGATATTCAGAAGAGGTGGCAAGAATACACAGAAGAACTATACAAAAAAGAGCTTCACGACCCAGATAATCATGATGGTGTGATCACTCAACTAGAGCCAGACATCCTGGAATGTGAAGTCAAGTGATCCTTAGGAAGCATCACTACGAACAAAGCTAGTCGAGGTGATGGAATTCCAGTTGAGCTGTTTCAAATCCTGAAAGATGATGCTGTGAAAGTGCTGCACTCAATATGCCAACAAATTTGTAAAACTCAAGAGCGGCCACAGGTCTGGAAAAGGTCAGTTTTCATTCCAATCTCAAAGAAAGGCAATGCCAAAGAATACTCAAACTACTGCACAATTGCACTCATCTCACATGCTAGTAAAGTAATGCTCAAAATTCTCCAAGCCAGGCTTCAGAAATACGTGAAGCAGCAAGCTGGTTTTAGAAAAGGCAGAGGAACCAGAGATCAAAATGCCAACATCTGCTGGATCATCAAAAAAGCAAGAGAGTTCCAGAGAAAGATCTATTTTTGCTTTACTGACTATGCCAAAGCCTTTGACTGTGTGGATCACAATAAACTGTGGAAAATTCTGAAAGAGGTGGGCATACCAGACCACCTGACCTGCCTCTGGAGAAACCTGTATGCAGGCCAGGAAGCAACAGTTAGAACTGGACATGGAACAACAGACTGGTTCCAAACAGGAAAAGGAGTACGTCAAGGCTGTATATAGTCACCATGCTTATTTAACTTACATGCAGAGTACATCATCAGAAACGCTGGGCAGGAGGAAGCACAGGCTGGAATCAAGCTTGCCAGGAGAAATATCAATAACCTCAGATGTGCAGATGACACCACCCTTATGGCAGAAAGTGAAGAAGAACTGAAGAGCCTCTTGATGAAAGTGAAAGAGGAGAGTGAAAAAGTTGGCTTAAAGTTCAACATTCAGAAAGCTAAGATCATGGCATCCGGTTCCATCACTTCATGGCAAATAGATGGGAAAACAATGGAAACAGTGGCTGACTTTATTTTTCTGGGCTCCAAAATCACTGCAGATGGTGATTGCAGCCATGAAATTAAAAGATGCTTACTCCTCGGAAGGAAAGTTATGATCAACCTAGACAGCATATTCAAAAACAGAGACATTACTTTGGCAACAAAGGTCCGTCTAGTCAAGGCTATGGTTTTCCCAGTAGTCATGTATGGATGTGGGAGTTGGACTATAAAGAAAACTGAGCACCGAAGAATTGATGCTTTTGAACTGTGGTGTTGGAGAAGACTCTTGAGAGTCCCTTGGACTGCAAGCAGATCCAACCAGTCCATCCTAAAGGAGATCAGTCCTGAGTGTTCATTGAAAGGACTGATGTTTAAGCTGAAACTCCAGTACTTTGGCCACCTGATGCCAAGAGCTGACTCATTCGAAAAGACCCTGATGCTGGGTAAAATTGAGGGCAGGACGAGAAGGGGACGACAGAGGATGAGATGGTTGGATGGCATCACTGACTCAGTGTACATGGGTTTGGGTGCACTCTGGGAGTTGCTGATGGACAGAGAGGCTGGTGTGGTGCAGTTCATGGAGTCGCAAAGAGTCGGACACGACTGAGCGACTGAACTGAACTGAAGATACATACATATAAAAGAATATTACTCATCCATTAAATAGAAAGAAACAGTACCATTTTCACTAACATGGATGGACTTATAGATTTTGATACTAAGCAAAGTAAGTCAGATAGAGAAAGATAAATATCATATGATATCACTTACATGCAGAATCTATCTTGTGCACACACACAAATGACCTCATCTACAAAACAGAAACACACTCATAGACTTACAGAACAAACTCATGGTTCTTGGGGTGAAAGGAGGTGAGGGATGAATTGGAGTTGGGGTTGACATGCTATATTTAAAATAAGTAAAATTTAAAATAACCAACAAGGACCTACTGCGTAGCACAGGGAACTCAGCTCAATAGTCTGTATTAATCTAAATGGGAAAGGAATTTGAAAAAGAATAGATACATTTATAACAGAATCACTTTGCTGTATACCTGAAACTAACAGAATATTGTTAATCAACTATACTCCAATACAAAATTAAAAACATTTGAAAGGGACCTCCCTGGTAATGCAATGGTTGAGAGTTCACTTTGGAATGCGAGGGACAGAGGTTCCATCTCTGTCTAGGGGACTAAGACCCCACATGCCACAGAGCAACTAGGCCTGCATGCTACAACTGCTGAGCCTGTGTGCCACAACTACAGAGCCCGCATGCCAACTCAACAAGAGATCCTACAGGTCGCAACGAAGATCTGGTACACAGCAACTAAACGCCAACACAGTTAAACAAATAAATTTTTTCATTTAAAAAAAAAGATCAATGGTTGCCAGGGTTTGGGGGGAAGGGAGAAAGGGATGAATAGGTGGAACAAATGGAATTTTTAGGGCAATGAAACTCTTCTGATACTGTAATGGTGAATGTATGTCATTATACATTAGTCAAAACCCATATCAGGTATAACACAAAGAGTGAACCCTAACATAAACTATGAATGTTAGTTTATAATAAAATCAGTATTGTCTTATCAATTTTAACAAATGTACACCGCTAAATAAAAGATGTTAGCAATAGGGGAAACTGCGTATGTGACCAAGGATGAGGAGGTATAATATATGAGAACTCTCTACATACTGCTTCAGTTCAGTTCAGTTAAGTCGCTCAGTCACGTCCGACTCTTGCGACCCCATGAATCGCAGCACGCCAGGCCTCCCTGTCCATCACCAACTCCCAGACTTCACTCAGGCTCACGTCCATCGAGTCAGTGATGCCGTCCAGCCATCTCATCCTCTGTCGTCCCCTTCTCCTCCTGCCCCCAATCCCTCCCAGTATCAGAGTCTTTTCCAATGAGTCAACTCTTCACATGAGGTGGCCAAAGTACTGGAGTTTCAGCTTCAGCATCATTCCCTCCAAGGAAATCCCAGGGCTGATCTCCTTTAGAATGGACTGGTTGGATCTCCTTGCAATCCAAGGGACTCTCAAGTCTTCTCCAACACCACAGTTCAAAAGCATCAATTCTTCGGCCCTCACCTTTCTTCACAGTCCAACTCTCACATCCATACATGACTACTGGAAAAACCATACCTTGGCTATGTTGACCATGTTGGAACTTTACTGGCAAAGTAATATCTCTGCTTTTCAATATGCTATCTAGCTTGGTCACAACTTTCCTTCCAAGGAGTAAGCATCTTTTAATTTCATGGCTGCAATCACCATCTGCAGTGATTTTGGAGCCCCCCAAAAAATAAAGTCTGACACTGTTTCCACTGTTTCCCATCCATTTCCCATGAAGTGATGGGACCAGATGCCATGATCTTCGTTTTCTGAATGTTGAGCTTTAAGCCAACTTTTTCGCTCTCCTCTTTCACTTTTATCAAGATGCTTTTTAGTTCCTTTTCACTTTCTGCCACAAGGGTGGCGTCATCTGCATGTCTGAGGTTATTGATATTTCTCCCGGCAATCTTGATTCCAGCTTGTGTTTCTTCCAGTCCAGCGTTTCTCATGATGTACTCTGCATATAAGTTAAATAAGCAGGGTGACAATATACTGCTTAATATTCTGCAAACCTAAAACTGCTCTTTAAGTCTATTCATATTTTTATATGAGACTATAGCATGGATACTTTTGTAACATGCTTTTTTCCACTACCATGTCCATACATTTTTAATCATCTTTGCAGAGATTGAGCCTGGACACAGTGGCGATGATAAAGTTAGTCAAGGATAGAAATGAGGCCATGGAAGGAGGATGATTCAGAGGATGTAGGAATTTAGGGGCAGGGATATTTACTCAAAGACTCACAGAGGAGAGGGACTAGAAATTGCGTGGTTGAACAGACATAACTAAGCCCTTGAGTCTGAGCGTCTCCAACAGACTGGGGATTTGAGCAGGGCAGGGAGTTTCAGCTCCAGTTCCGTGAGTCCTGGTCCCCTGCTGGCAAGAGGCTGGCATGACAGGACTGAGCAAGAACAAGATGAAGCCTCAAACATTCACTCTGGAGCTCAGCAATAACCTTCCTGCTAGGATGAAGCGAGCAGGTACAAGAGACACACAGTCATGATGGTCAGTTTTCTGAAATACCCATAACAGGAATTTGCTGAGGCACTAGGAAGCCTGCAGGGCACCAAGGGAAGGGCCTGCTCCACCTCAGCCAAAATGTGTGCACATTAACCTTGCTTCCCACCTGACCTTTCCAAGTCACATTCTTTCTCCTGCGCATCCTCCTACGTGGCTCTCAGCCCAACTCCCACCAGGAAGGGAGGATCTGCCTGTCACAAGACCTCTTATGACCTTTGGGGATGCTTTAGGAAAACTCTGGAAGATGTGGTTCAGCTGGCCTGGGCCTTGTGCCTCCTCGCCCTGGGGGCCACAATAGGGGCTGGGCTGCCACCCCTTAGACACAGAGTCACCATTCAGAGGAGGGACACACTCATGCTTCTTCCCATCCTGCCTTTTCTGCATCCAGCTGGCAGTGGACACACTGTGCTAAGTACTGGGTCCTATCCGAGGAGACTCCTGCCACCGCTGCTGGTTGTGGTATGTGGAACCATCCTGAATTTCCTTCAGAATCAGTGAGGCAGGGCATCCCACAGCCCTCATACCACACCATGAGGAGGCCACAGCCCTTTCTGCCTTTCTTCTTCCCTCTGGTAGGTCAGAGGTGGGGAATGCAGAGGTGCCGCCTTCTGAGAGAAATGAAGTGTCCAGAACAGAGTCCCCTCCCATCCGCTCAGGGCAGCCTTTTTCTGCTTCCTATTTCCCTCCTCCAGCCCCCGAAACTCCCTGGTCTCTGAACACTAGGATACCACACCTGCCCCCTTCCTGTGTCCCTAGGCCCATCCTTTTCCTCATGTTCTGGGCGTCTAGAGTTTCTCTGTGATCTTTCCTTAGTGCTCGTGTTCCAAAAATATGTTCAACCACCACCACCTTTCCATATTCACCTCGCCCTCAGTTGACCACCAGATCCTCAGGCCCTGACAGAAACTTGCTGCGGTAACTTCCAGAATCTGCCTCTACTCTACTTCAGCTTTGGCTCTCCATACCACTCCTTCCACCCCCAGCCACGGTACCTTTCCAGCTCCTCACCTACCCTTTTGAGTCGTTGCCCAAACTCCACTACATGTGACAGCAACCTTTCTCCTCTTAATACACAAAGTCTCACCTCAATGCTTCCTTCTCTCTACTAACCACCAGCAAAGTGCCTGTTTTCTCCAAGATCGTCTCCTGGACTTGGACATTCACTGCCATCTCCTCACCTCTACAACCACCTCATGGCTCCGGCAGTTTTCCCCACATCATCAGTTTATCTCTCCTTGATTTCATCCTTTCTCTCAACATCCAACATGTTATGTCTCTCATTTTTAAAATATAAAGACACTCTCTGGGGTTTATCTACAGCCTTCTCCCCATTTGTCTGCACCTCCATGGAACAAACCTCTTTGAAGGAACTGATTGCACTTGCTATCACCAATTACTCTTGTTTCATTCGCTCTTGAATCCACTCCAGTTATGCCTTCACCTCCATCACAGGTGAGTGTGCTTTTCTCAAGGCCATTAGTGTTGCTCTGATGGGAACTCTGCATCCTCATCTTACTTGGCCAGTTCACAACTTTTATTGCAGCTGATCACTTTCTCCTTGTAATATGCCAGGACGCCACGCTCTTCCAGATTTCCTCCTTCCTCCCTGGCTTCTGCTTTTCTGTTTCCTCTGTGTACTTGTTCCTCCTTTTCTTCCCAGTCTCCTAACACGGGACTATCCCAGAGCCCAGTCTTTAGACCTCTCCTTCATGTATACTCATTCCTTTAGTGACCTCACCTGGTCCCATCGTTATACATCTCTCTCCATTTCTCTCTCTTTCTCCAGCCAGGGCCCTCCATGTGCACTGTGTGGACAATAGACGGCTGGGGGTATGGTTTCAGGAAGAAGCAGAAGATTATGAAACTACTGCTACTGGTAGCAGCAGAGGAGACAAGAAGGAATTGTGTTTTGAATTTTGAAGGTAGAAACAACAGGATTTATTGATAGACCAAAAGCAGGCTTTTTAGAAGCAAAAGTCACGGATGGCACCAATATTTTGGCCTCAACAACTAGCAAGAGAAAGGTGCCATTAACTGATGTGGGAGCAGGTCTGGTATGTGTGATTGGGTGGTGGTGGTGGTATGAGGAATCAGTTCATTTCTGAAATAAATACTGGATATCCAAGTATATACAGTTCTGATTAGACAATTTGGGCATGTGAGACTGTCTACCGCATAAGATAATGATCTCCATGGAGGCGAGGCCTGTGTTTAGGTGACTGCTGTGTCTGACATTGTTTCTGGCATGCAGTAAGTACTCAAATATTTTAATTGTTGAATGTAAGATGATTCTCAAAGTCATTTTTATTGTGACTCTTTGGGGACATTATCATCAACTGATTTTCATTCTAGGAGGCATTTATTCCATGCAACTGAAAGGCAATGAGGGTCAAAGAGGCAAGAGAACTATAGCAAGCTCCCAGACAGGTAACCTCTTAAAAAAAAAAAAAACTCCAATCAATAACAACAAGGCGCAGAGAGGGGAGATTCTATAGTTTGCTTCTGACATCTGTCATATTAGCTATGTGCTTTTGATAAACACAAAGCACCTCCTCAAAGAAGAGGCACTGCAACACTCCTCTAAAAGTCTTCCCTCCAGATTATGGGAATATATAGTAGTTATCAACAAACTGTGCCAAAAATGCCCTGGATTCCCAGCTATCACTTCTTGTACTATCATCATGCACAGTTTGCTCCTCTGGGGCTCAAAGTCAGCAGGGAAGCCAGGAGAGAAGTCAAGCATGATCTTTACCTCCAGTGTACCTTAAATACGGGTCTTCCTTCTGTGCTCAGGTCCCTCTATCCACAGTCCAAGGTGGAGCTGGAAGAGTCAGGTGGAATGCTTACCTACCTGTGAAATGGGTTTAAGCTCCTATACTACATGGGGTGTATGATCTAACTCCTCTACTCTCTCCATCACATACCACACTGAAAACAAGGAGGCACAAACAGGTGGTTCTTTGCTTAAAGGTATAGAGTTTATTTGGAGAGAGTCCTGCCTCACCAGATTATTAATGGAAATGATGATGACAGCCTTTTCAGGAGGATGCAGAAGTCTGGGAACCTCTGAGCTCCTTCTTCCTGGACTGGGTACTCTCCTGGGGTAGACAAGTGCCTTTTGCTGAGGTGCAAATTGAAACATGGGATGGATTTTCTGGCTGAGTGGCACGAGTCAGCAGAGGACTGCCCTTGGAGCTGCCACTGGAGAAGGGCAGGAAACAGGACTGACCAGACTGCACGGACTGTCGCTGGAACTCACTGTCCAGGCACTGGAGTGCGTCAAAGAAGCCCTCCTCCTTCTCCAACTTAGCTCCATTCATGGGGCGTTTGGTGGAAGGTGGACTCTTCTCAGCCTTTTTTGTCTTGGTTTTGGCCGCTTTCTCATCCTTACAGCGGAGAATGCATTCCTTATGCCCTTGACCTTTCGTGTCAGGGTTAATCCCGTGTGTAAAATGCTTCAGCTTATTTCCCAGGTCGGCTTCTACAGCTTCTGGAAGGATAGGGCTCTTGTGAGTATGAGCTGTCTTTACCAGACCCTGCAGCTCTTACCCCCAGAAAGGGTGGCCCTATAAATTTTGGCCCTGCAAAGTTTGGATCTGAAAAATATGTGGGTCCTTTAAACGCAAACTGTGGAACAGCAAATTGGTCCTGCAAGGTCTGGCCCTTTAAGCCCTGAACACTTCCAGACATGGCATTCGCGGGAATGCTTCTTTGAGGTCATTCACCTTGCTCTAACAGCCTTACAGACCATTCTCATCTAGTCCTTTGGTCCCAAAGAATCTTAGAGGATGCTCTAGGAACTCAAGGTAAGGGAGATGCTGGTGAAGGTACGGACAAGGGGGAGTTTGGAGATGGAGGCTCTACAGATCCAGACAGAACCTTGCTAGTCCCTACTCACTCAAGGCAACCATCCTGGCCAAACTAAAATTTTACCTGAGAAAGATCCTGGAGATACATTTGAGAAGTCAGGGGCTCTTGGGGGTTCAACTTGAAAGTGTCCCTCCTAGAACCCTGCCAGAGCAAATGGTCTCTCTGGATGGAGAGAGATATGGTACTGCACCCCTTCTCTGTGGCTCTCTGAAGCTTTGAGTTTCCCTGTGTCCCTACTCTCCCTGCTGGTGCAGGGAGATATCTAAACAAAGTGATTGGTAACAGCATCTGTGGAGGCTTACTGCTGCTGGTTCAGGCCTGACAGTATTCAGGGTATCACTTCCTGATCCATGTAGGGACTGACTGCTGCCTCTGTGTCTAGAGGCTTATTTTCTGGGGTGCGGGGAACTGAGCTGCTTCCAGGGGCCCTGCAATTCTATGGACCCAGTGATTGAGGTTCCAACCACTGCAGATGTTCCAACAGATGTGGGTAGGGACAATCCCCTAGCAGATTTTCTCACATCTTTAGGCAAGATGGCTCTACAACATCGCCATGGCCTGGACAAGCAACTATGGGTTGGCCCTGCTGGCCACAACAGATCAGAAGAGGTCACTATCCCCTCAGGTCTCCAGGTCTGCAGGCTAGGGGACTCTCATGCTGGTCATTGAGCTACCCTGGGACAGAGGCTGCTGGTCATCAGGGGAAAGGAGCAACTGGAGGGACTGCTGGATCTTCTGGGGCAGACCCCAGCAATGGTAAATTAAATTGCCAAATAAACCACTTCTAAAGGTGGCACTCCAGCAGCTCGGGGCATGCTCCATAAAAATACAACCTTGGCTCCTGAGGATTTTTAAAGGGACTTCTCCAAACAGGTAGGCCCCTGGGTCTCAGGACATAGCCTTCAACACATCTCAGGACTTAGGCTGTAGGGTTTGCTACATCTACAGAGATCTCTGGGAAACAGCTAGCAAGCCCCACGGAAGCTGGAGCTGCCACTGAAGCAGAAGTGCCAATGCAAGGCTTTCCACTTGACCACAGTCAAAAATGGGATATTGATAGAGGCTCACTGATAGAAAAATGAAGAAGCCCAAATTCAGGAGGGTGGGAAGAACGTGGCTCTAACTGAGGTAGAGGAAATTTCAGACAGTCTGGAGATTAATAAATCATTGGGGGAAAAAAAAGAGATCAGGCTCGCCTTTGGGGGCACGATGTTTAGGAGTAGACCAGGGACTCAATGTGCAGAAAAGAGGAACCAAGGAAAGACAGCTGTGTTCTGCTGTGGCCAGCACACTGAGGCCTCAGTGCATCCCCCAAGCAGTGGACAGAGACGACTTACTAACTGAAATGTGGAAGAGGGTAGAGCCAGGATCACAGGGTTTGGGATTTCTTTGCAGTGATATTTGCACAGGGTCCGCAGTGGATCCTTCAAAAACAGAAAGTTTGGGTAGACTGGCTTACCTCCCATGAACCTCAGGTCAGGGGAGATAAAAGCCCATCTTTTCAACAGATGCCTTAGAGGTAGCATTCATGATGAAAGAAATGGTAGTGTTTCCACCCAGGATTGGAAAATTTGGGGGTGGTATGACATAAGCTGCCACAGGAATCTTCCAAAACCTCGGGAACACTCAGATATAGATAGAAATGCATGCATTACATACAAATACTTAAAGATATATCAGCGACTGGGGGAGACGGGAACATTAGACGAAGGGAATCAAGGTAGTAGGGTATTTAAGTTTGTGAGCTTCGTGTTCAGGGAAAGAAACGGAAGCAGATTTTCAAAGGCTCCTGACCTTGTTTCTTCAGAATACCTTCAGATTTGCTCTTCTTCTTGACATGCTGGTTCACAGGAATCCTAGGCTTTTCAAGGCTCACAAAGGACACAGCTCCTGCATCCAAGGGCAACTCTGACCCTCGACATTCCTGCCTCAGCTGCTGGTGACCAGCCCAGTATTGGCGGATGCTGATTGCACTGGCAGACTTGGTAGCTGGCTTAGTGGCTGACTTGGCAGCTGACTGGGTTACAGATTTCTGATTTGTTACTTGTGACACTGTGCGGGTTGCTGATGGAAGTGAAAGCTGTTTGAAGGGCAGGGACTCCTGATCAAAAGAGAGACTGCTGCTGCTGCTGCTGCTGCTAAGTCGCTTCAGTCTAGACATGGACAAAACCTCTAGGCAAGAGGAGCCCTGTGATGGCCCCGATGAGGTAGCGGTGGGCAGCGTAGTCTCACACGATATCAACTGCTGAATCTCCAGAGCCACAGAATTGCAGATTTGGCAGCAGGGGTCTGCACACAGGAGCCGCCGCACACTCCCTTCCTGAGGAAGCCAGCCATGGCTGGGAAGGGAAGCATGGCAATCATTTGTTACTGACGCAGTAACATCTGCCTCTTTGCCAGTGTGTGGCCTGAGACAGACCTGTCAGCTCTTGCTTTCTACCCCCATGCTGTTATTGCCACTGCTTTTCTGTAGAAGCATTCAGCAGGTCAGGGCTAGCTAAACTGGACAAAGTCTCAGACAACTGGTGGGAACACAGGGCCTTGAGAAACTGGGAGGTGGGTGAGCTCTCTGTTGACCTGTGCTGAGAAGCTGAAATGGGAGAAGGGAACCAGGCAGGTCGGGGAGCCAACGGTTAGCTGATGGGGCAGCACCAGAGACGTCACCAGGTAGAACCTGGAGTCAGCCTCGCTTCAGGCCATGGAAGGCCTGTGGGAGCTCTGCATTCTGGGGATTAGGAGATGCACACATCTCTCAAGAGCCAATTTCTCATTCTGCAGAGCTCTTAAGGAGGGGATAGCATGACAAGCTCCTGCCTGAGGGTTGTCCCAGGAACTGGCCTCCCTCAAGACAGAACCAGAAGAGGTAATGTCAGCAGGGTCCAGGGGTCTGCCCTTGAAAGGGTGTGGCTATAAAGAGAATATGAAAATGATGACTTGTTTATGCACTTAACTATCCATTCTCCTGACTGGGTAACTTGTCTCATGGTTGGGAGAAAACCCACAGAGTAACATTCTGTCAAATCCTGACTTCCAGCACCTTTGTGAGCCTTGCCCAGAGCACAGCTGGAAGACCACTCTCCACTGAGACATCTGACCCCACCCTCTCCTCCAGCAACTCTCACCCAGGGCTCCAGGCTCCCTGTGTCTGGCTTCCTCTCAGCCATTCTCCTTCTGCCCAACCCTGCCCCAGACCAAACACAGAAATCACCACAGGCCACGCTGGGAGGTGGGATTCTGCAAAGAGCAACAGATCACCTTCGCATGAGCGAGAGCAGCTCCCGCAGCTTGTCAGCTTCTTTCCGGGAATGTCTCCTAGCTGAGGAAACAGGAGACAGTGTTACACAGAACAAGAGGGGATTCAGGGACATCCTACAGGAATCTAAAAGCCTTGAATGGCAGGAGACTGCAGACAACCCCCTTCCCCAGTCAGCACTCTGAGGGCACATCTGGGCACAACTTAACCAGGTATGATGTGCTCTCCTAGACCTACTCTCATTTATCTTCACAACCACACTATGAGTAAGACAGCATCATCAGATGCCCATTTTATGGATAACAAGACTCAGAGATGAAATGACCTCTACAGGGTCATAAAACTAGTAAATGACACACTTGAGGATGTCTCCCCTACTTCCTCTTCACTCTCAGTGGAAAGGTGGAGAATTTGGAACATTCCCAGGTTCTCATTTCCCACCCAAAAAGTCTTCTGGGAGGATCTGTCAACTTGGGGAATTGGAGCAATGGTTAGAGCATCCAGCGCCTGGCACCAGGGGTCACTGAGGGCCAGGGTCCATGCAAGTCTCACCCCCAGAGGAGGGAAGTCAGAGCAGAGACTGGGACTTTACCTCTTGGTGTTTTCTCTTTAGCCCTTTGTTTGACTTTCTGGTGACGCTTAAAGACAAAAGAGAGTGTGAAGCTGGGGCACCCTCTTCTTTTCATGTCTAAACAGAGACAAAACCTGCAAATATTTCCCAAACTTCTTCTGTTTCAATTCTATACATTCTGCTACCTTTTTCCCTGCTCTACCTTTTTCATCCCATCATTTCCTTTCTCTTCTTATTTCTGATTCATTTCAAAGCTCTTCACACTCCATACCTCCACCCCCATTCCCTGAACAAGTTCTGTGGGAAATTAGAATAAGACAAGGGAAAGGGGGAAATGGAATCAAGGACGGGTGGTCTAGTAGACAAAGGACTTTAGCCACCCAAGGTTCTAAAAGTCCACCAGCTGAAAGGATCACCCAAATCTGAAGCTGTACTGGGATCCAGTCAGGAAACTTCCTCCATTTAAAACAAAAAAGCAGGGGTAAGGGTAAGGAGAGACAGTGAAGGGATAAAACCTTGTCTGAGGCGTAATTGGTTCAGTCATGGTCATAGCGTTTCCCTACCCGGCAGCAGTTCCTCTTAGGTCCCAACTTTACATCTTGGTGGGTTTTTTTCACTTGCCAAATAATTAATGCAATAATAATGATGGAGCCATAAGCGTAAAAGGGATATCCAACATCCCACAAAATAAAAGTAGGGCTCAACATAATCTAAACCTTACTAGTCATCCCTCTTCCTAGGCTTCCTAGGCTTTAAGGGTCTTAGAGCCTAACACCTCCAAATTGTGGACCTATTGTCTCTGCCTCACAGAGCATAGAATCAAACCAGCAGACTGCATCACAAAGCCCTCCTGTTTCCTAAGTCAAGCATGGCATCACAGACCTTCACTTGTCTAGGAGAAGCTCATGTGACACCATGTTAAGGTGAGGGTGTCTGGTTGACTACATGGGTTGCAGAGCCTAAGCCTAAAGATGCCAAGTCACAGGAAGCAAATACTCCTTCATGCCCTCTCTATTCTCTCTATCCTGATGGCTCAGACTTCAGCTCTCAGATAACAGTCTGGCGTCTATCCCCAGATAACTGAGTCTTTATGTACACTGTGTGCCCTAAAAGAGAGATAGTGGATTGGTCAGATGAACTCCATGAACTATATATATCACTGTTCTGAGAATATAACTAGGAAACACACAAGACAACAGTGTATACGTTATCCTATTAAGTCTTGGACAGTGAAGTTTGATGTCACAGGCAATAGGTGGGCAGTCATGAAAAGGACTGTGACTACTGTGGCAAGAAAAGGACATAGCTTCTGTTCTTTTAAATAACTTTCTGAGACTTAAAGGAGTCCTCCCAGTCTGTGTGATCAAGCTTTTGATGGATGAGAAGAAACTGTAAACAGTGCCTTCCAAGGAGAAACATCAATGAGGCTCACTTCTGGAGCTTGGTTTTCCAGAATGGCCCTTACAGATCTCAGTAGTATCCTGTGGAGTATCCACTCATGGAGGTGAGTTACTGGCAAGACTAAGGACCACAAACTTGGGCTCTTAGGTTGAATCCACCATGGCTGAAGTGGTTGGCTGAAATGTTTATGAAACTCTGAATCTGAACACCTTTAGGCACATCAAGTTTGTTTCTGTTCAATCTTAGTACCCACCAACCCCATGTTCACTGATTTGCATATTAATGTTAACCTCATGATCCCTGTCAACATTGTGATATGCCTCCAAGACTCCAGGATTTCTGAATTTCCTAAGAAGTTCTTGCCCTGATGAGAATGGTCCCATAGCCCCCAAATTCCCAGGCTCAAAATCTCTGAAGAAGCTATTTGGTCCTTCCTCCAGCATTCAATCTACCAGTGAACAGGTGTGGTGAGCCAGCAATCTGTGTTCATCCCTAAGCTGCCCAGTCTCAGAGGTACAAAGACATTTGAGTTATATTACCTGCCTGCTCTCAAGTCACTTAAAAATCTAGTTTCAAAGACAAAAACTAATTCACAATCAAAAATCCACCTTATTAAGAGTTGAATCAGGACTTTCCTGGTGGTCCAGTGGTTGAGAATTTGCCTGCCAATGCAAGGACATGAGTTCAGTCCCCAGTCCGGGAAGATTCCATATGGCAGCGGGCAACTAAGCCCACGTACCACAACTACTGAGCCCACGTCTAGAGCCCAATAGCTGCAACTACTAAGTGCTCTAGAGCCCATGCTCCACAACAAGAGAAGCCACCACAGTGAGAAGCCTGCACACCACAACTAGAGAACAGCCCCTGCTCATCACAGCTAGACAAAGACTGTGCCCAGCAACAAAGATCCAGCACAGCCAAAACTTTAAAAAAGGGTTGACCAAGAACCAGCATTACTAGGAGCTGGGAAAAAAGGGTGTAAGGTGTTATTTAATGGGTACGAAATTTCTGTATGAGATGATGAAAACAGATACTGGAGATGGCTGCAGAGCACTGTGAATATACTTAGTGTTACTGATGTACATTTAAGGTGGTTAAAAGAGTACAGTTCATGCTGTATACATTTTACCACAATTTTAAAAAAGCTTAAAAAAACAATCATTAGCATGAGGAAATTTTTTGCTATCTATAAGGAAGAATATTCTGAAAATAATTTGGCAAAGAAACAGATTACTGAATATTTTTCTTCAATGTCCTTTTTCACAGAAAAAAATAAAAACAAAATAGATCCTTAAATTTAAGATAATTTAAGAAGTGTCTCACCCTGAAAATGGGATGAATTTGAGCCATTTCAACATTTTTCCTAAACTTACAAATTCCGTAATACAGGAATGAGAAGACATTTCCAATTAAGGAGAACTGAATGACAGGTTGTGTATATGTGTTAGTCGCTCAGTCGTGTCCGACTCTTTGCAGCCCCATGGACTGTAGCCTGCCAGGCTCCTCTGTCCATGGAATTCTCCAGGCAAGAATACTGGAATTGGTTGCCATTCCCTCCTCCAGGGGATCCTCCCCCCAGGGATCAAATGCAGGTCTCCTGCATTGCAGGTGGATTCTTTACCATCTGAGCCACCCAGGAAGCCCAAATGACAGGTTATCAATAATCAGTTAAAAAAGCAGCTTGCATCGGCTTTTTAGCAGCAAGTCAAGATACCTAAAAAGACACTTGAATTTTTTACAGTTGTCATTATTCCTCCCCAACCAAGCTCATGCGTCCTGCTCTGTGCTGCTGCAAGCGCTCTCAGTCTCCCGTTAACCTGACCCAGTGTAGCACTGTGTGGTGCTCAGGGCCCGCCCCCACCCCGGGCTATGAACCTGGGTAATTAACAAACTTCTGTCAGGCTTATAGGTGCAGCGTCGGGTGTCACACTTTCAGACATCCCCAGGACCCAATGGGACAAAGAGGAGGTGCACACGACACTCCACCTCCTCCCCAACCCACTCCTGCTTCCTGCAGCAGCTGCTGCAACTTCGCTCGGTCTCCCATTAGCCTCTTTGCCCCAGACAAAATCATCAAATTTGGGAAACTTGGTACCAGCTCCAACCTGTATACTATTTACCTTAAAGATAATCCACGGCCACCATCATCCCACTAGGCCATTAAAACCATCTGCTACAGACTCCTCTACTGCAACTTACCCAGGCCTTGCTCTTCCATCTCAGCGCTGAGGACGCAGAGCTGAAGACCACCTTATACCTTTCTGCAGACCAGACCTTTAGTACAGGCTTATTTATTGATCTGGTACCTACTGACAGAGGGTGCTTATGTGGATGGGACAGAGGGATCAGCGTCTTCCTAAACAAGGGCATATTTGCATAATGAACACACAGTCATTTTTGATGATGTGGACATGGATCGTCACATTTGCCCTTCCTGCCACACGGTTTACCGTAAATGGCAAACAAGGAAGATGAAGTACCTCAAAGGCCTCTGTGGACTCTACACAGAGTCCTGTGGGGAGGGCTACACAACTGCAAAGGATTCAGATTTGTCTGTTTCGAAAAAACTTGCCAAAGCAGGACCCTGCTCTCATAATAAGCCTATAGTGCCACAGTTATAACAGTAGAATTTCTTCAGGAAACTGTTCGGGATTACTGATTCACATGCAACATGGGTCATATCATAGCCCAATAAAGAAAAATCCTCACAGGACATTAGTGTGATTTTGTCCCTCCACACAAGCCTTATGAAGGAGCTTTGCTGCTTCATTCTCAGAAAACACTAGTGAACATCTTTAGATGTCTCAGGTGATGGGGACAGAGAGGCACAGCTACTGCCATTCAGAAGCAACATTTTTAGACACTAGCATTTTTATTAATGCCCAAGTGTTGGACAGGGAGTTAGACAGGAAGCCTCAGAGAAATATCAGCAAGACCACCAGGGCTCCACACCAGTCACTTCGCTATGCAGAAGTGTAGTAAGCAGATAGAGGCACCAGAGGGCAGCACTTGCCTACCCAACGTGTCCCAAGGATTCTGTGACAGAAACTTGAACCAGCCATCTGTTTCACTGCCTCCCAATCCTGGCCTTACATCAGAATTACTGGGAGGCTTGTCAAAATATAGATTTCCTGGCCTCATCCCAGACTTAATGAATCAGAATCTCTATGAGCAGGGTCTTGCAACCTATGTATTCAATAAGGGTCAAAAAAATTCTCAAGCAACAGAACACTGGGCTTTGGGTGTGCATTTGGGAGCAACGGGTCTCCAGAGAGCAACGTTCTTCCTCCTACCCCCGTTTCATTGATACGCAACTGGCACATAACACTGTAGGAGTTAAGGCGAGGTCAGCAATACAATGGTTTGTTACATGCAGGCACTGGGAAATGGTTACCACAATAAGTTTAGTTAACGTGCATCACCTCACTTAGACATTTGTTTCCTGAAATAAGAACTTTTAAGATCTACTCTTTTGGCAACTTGCAGACACATAAAATTGTTAACTACACTCACCACACTATACATACATCAGAACTTATTCTATACTTATCACTTATTCTATACTTATCACTATACTTCCTCCAGAACTTATTAATCTTATAACGAATTCTGTACCTCTTGATCGTCTTCATCCATTTCCCCCACTCCCTCTCCCTGACCACCCATCTATTCTCTGAACGAGTCTGGTCATTTATTTTTAGATTCCATACATAAGTAAGATCACATAGTATCTGTCATTCTCTGTCTAGAGATATGGTTCACTCAGCCATTGTATTGTTGCAAATGGCAGGATTTCCTTCTTTTTTATGGCTGAGAAATATTCCGTGATATCATATTCTATATCCATTCACCTGCCAACAGATGCTTAAATTGTTCCAAGTCTTGGTTGTTAAAAAATAATACTGCAATGGACATGGGTGTTCAGATACTGCTGAGAGATAGTGATTTTGTTTCTTTCAGATATATAACCAAAAGTGGGCTTGCTGTGTCAAATCTAAAGCAACTCTTATTAAAAAAGTCCTCCTGTAATAGGTGAGTTTGACCATCGCTGGCCATGACCTAACTTAGACAGTGGTCTATAAACAGAAGTTAAGAATTCAGGAACACAAGGAACAAAGGAGAATCGATCTGAGTCGGTGATGCTATCCAACCATCTCATCCTCTGTCATCCCCTTCTCCTCCTGCCTTCAATCTTTCCCAGCATCAGGGTCTTTTCAAATGAGTCAGTTCTGTGCATCAGGTGGCCAAAGTATTGGAGTTTCAGAGTAGTATCTATTACAGACTGTTTATAGAATAAAGCACTGGGTGGGGGCAAGAAAGTTTATCCAGAAGTGAATCCCGATAACTTTAAAGTAGGAAATAACAGTCTGAGAAGGAAACGGCAACCCACTTCAGTATTCTTGCCTGGAAAATTCCATAGACAGAGGAGCCTGGTGGGCTCCAGTCCATGGGGTCCCAAAGAGTTGGACATGACTGAGCATGCCTGCACTCACAAAAATACTCAGAATAGCTCAGAATGTGTCTGGAACACATAAACTGCTATATGAGTCTCCTACAAAGAGGAGAGGGATTATATTTGGCTGAAGTGATCTGGGAAAGCTTCATGATGTAGAAAACAGCATTTAACTTGCTGCTTGAAGCAGAGAGAGGATTTTAATTCGTGAAACTGGAAAGAGAGAGTGATCCACATGCAGGAGTTAGCATGCATAAAACTGCTGGAACCTCTGTGCAACGGTATGTGAAAATAACAGAGGGATTTCTGAAATATTTATTTTACTCTGGGTACATTTTATTCAGTATATATCGGATCTTAATGAAGTGAGGTTTAGATTTCATGTTGTCTTTGTGTAGAAACTAAGGTTGCGGATATCTCTTTGTGGGTGTATTTTCCTGCATCACGTGGACATGAACTGCGGAGATGGGTCTCCTAAATCAGACCATATGTATCTCTAGGTATAAATGTCTGCGTGGGTGCATTTCTCTACAGATTTTCTGATCTTTGTGGGTGTGTGCACATGCAGTCCTGAGGGGAAGGGAAGGAAAGAGTAGAGGTGAGGAGGACAAGGAAGAGGGGAAAAAGAATGAGAGGCTGTTGAGGTGAATCTGTGTCTGAAGCCCAAATGTTAATCCTACCCATCATTAGTATTTTAAATAGTTGATAATTGATGGTCCCCTCATCCTTGGAAGTTCCTTTTCTAATAATAAAACATTTATTGGTAAAGGACAGCATCTCAAAATGCTATCTTTTATCCATCACATTCAATGTCTTTTCAAATGTCTTTTCATTTGTCCTTCCTTTTACCCATTTTAACCCTCTTTTTGGATTTTTTTTTTCTTTTGGTGTCTTCTTTCCTTATGCTCCCAGTCCTAGTAATTTCTTTATTGGAATTTTGTCTTTCTGTAAGCTTTCCCCTTCTCCTCTAACTTAGAAACCTAATGCCATACCCTGGCTCAGAGGTTAAAGCGTCTGCCTGCAATGCAGGAGACCCAGGGAGACCCAACCTGGTTGGGAAGATCCCCTGGAGAAGGAAATGGCAACCCACTCCAGTATTTTTGCCTGGAGATTCTCATGGATAGAGAAGCCTGGTAAGCTACAGTCCACGGGGTCACAAAGAGTCAGATACGACTGAGCGGACTTCACTTTCACTTCACTTTCACCCACACCCCAGAAAACAAATGTTTTTAATTTGGGAAAGGGGTACTTCATGTTGTACCCCTAAAACATTTTTAAACATATTTTGGATTTGATCTCAGGTTTTTATCTTCACTGTCACTGCCACAGTTAATTCAACAAACTTTAACTGTGTGCTTTGGTGTAAGTCAACAGCACTGTTCTAGCTACTGAAGAAACAGCGGGAAAATGCCTAGCATAGTCAGCCAATTATATTCATGATCATCTTTACGTAACCAACTTTTCTTTTCTCCAGACATAGGGAGAAAACTAAAAGACAGAAAAGCAAGAATGATTTAGCTAGTTTTTCCAAGGGCATCTACTACATATCACCTTAAGAAAACTAAAGCAGCAAATAATCATCCAGTGAAATTGCATATTTCTTTATATTTGTTAATATATTGCCATTCCAAGAAATGAGGGTAAATCGAAATTATGTTCAGTGAGCAGTATTTTTGCATCTATTTCTTAGATATAATTCTGGTATCCAAGGATGGTTTATTAATTAACTTAGTCATTTGCTTAATTATTAGGCTCCTAAGGTTAGTCACTTGCCTGGAGAATCCCAGGGACAGAGGAGCCTGGTAGGCTGCCGTCTATGGGATCGCATAGAGGCGGACACGACCGAAGCAACTTAGCAGCAGCAGCAGCAAGGTTAGTCAACGATCTGGGAATATAATATTAGCTAATATATCCTTATGAATTCTAGAATTCTAAAGACTTCATAATAATATCAGAAACAATGGCTTGCTGCTGCTGCTAAGTCACTTCAGTTGTGTACGACTCTGTGCAACCCCATTGACCAGCAGCCCACCAGGCTCCCCCGTCCCTGGGATTCTCCAGGCAAGAACACTGGAGTGGGTTGCCATTTCCTTCTCCAATGAATGAAAGGGAAAAGTGAAAGTGAAGTCGCTCAGTCCTCTTTGCAACCCCATGGACTACAGCCTACCAGGCTCCTCCGTCCATGGGATTTTCCAGGCAAGAGTACTGGAGTGGGTTGCCATTGCCTTCTCCACAGTGGAATACTAGTCAGCCATAAAAAAGAATGAAATTTTGCCATTTACAACAACTAACCTTAAGATGACTAACTTGACTAACCTTAAGACAGATTTAGAGGGTATTTATGCTAAGTGAAATAAGACAGAGAAAGGTAAATACTGTGTGGATCTAAAAAAAATAAAACAAACTAGTAAATATAACAAAAAGGAAACAGACTCACATATAGAGAACAAACTAGTGATTGCCAGTCAGGAGAGGGAAGAGGGGAGGGGCAATATAGGAATAGAGGATTAAGAGGTGTAAACTTATGTACAAACTAAAGCTACAGGATATATTATATAACACAGGAAATATAGCCAATATTTTACAGTAACTATAAATGGAGACCTAAAACATAAATCACTGTTGTACACCTATAATTTACTATATTGTACATTAACTATATCTTAATTTTAAAAGTATTACAAAATGAAGATGAACTAGAAACATTCTCATAAGAAAGAAAACTAAGATAATTTTAGCATTTCTGCATTTAGCAGCTCTGAAAGAAATGCTAAAGGAAGCTCTTCTGGCTAAAGAGACATGATCCCAGAAAGAAATGTGGAACTTAAGATATCAAGGAAGAACAACAGAAAGGGTAAATGTCAGGAAAAACAGACTATTTTTCTACTCTTACGTACTTTAAAATACCTATGAATGTTGAAAGCAACAATTACAATACTGTATTTATAGATGTAATACATAAGATATTGACTGATAAAGGGACATGATAAATGGAAATTTGTGGTTATAAGTCTCCTGTGTTTTACTTTACGTGATAAAATATTAAAACTAAATAGACTGTAAAAGCTAAGTGTGTAAACTGCAATCACTGGGGCAACCACTGAAAAATGATGCAAAGCTACATGGTCAAAAACCAATAAATAAATTAAAACTTTTATATGCAAAAATTCCAAAAGAAGTCAGGCACAAGGAAAAGAGGAACAAGAGAGAAAACGGGAAAATGACATAATGCACAACTAAATCCAACCATTTTAATTATCATGGTAAATGTCAATGGTCCATTCATACCAATTAAAACATAGAAATTCTCACATTTAATTTTTAAAAGACCAAACCAACGTGATAGTTTCAAGAAACCTACTTGATAGATAGTGTAAACTCTAATCAGAAAAAAAACTGGATTGGCTTTTACAGTGTCAGAATAAGCAGACTTCAGAATAAGGAAAATCACCAGCAGTAAAGAGGAAAATTATATAGTGAAGATTGGGGCAAATACCCAAGAAGACAACAATTTTAAATGCATATGCTCCTAAGAACCCAGAGCTCCAGAGTATATGAAGCAAAAACTGATAGAAAAGAAGCAGAGACAAATCCACAAATATACCTGGACGTTTAAACACTCCTCTCTCTATAGTAGGCAGGTGGAAAATTAGCAAAGATAGAGAAGACCTGAACAATACTATCAACCAACTTGACCAGATGACATTTATAAAGCACACCACCCAAGAGGCGCAGAATACACATTCAAGTGCACATGGAATATTCATCAAGATAGGCCATATTCTGGGACATTAAAAAAAATTAGCAATTTTTTAAAAAACTGAAGTTGTGGACTTCTCTGGTGGCTCAGCAGTAAAGCATTCACCTGCCAATACAGGAGACATGGGTTTGATCCCCAGTCCAGGGGGTTCCGGGGGCTTCCCTGGTGGCTCAGACAGTAAAGAAATTGCCTGCAATGCAGGAGACCCTGGTTCAATCCCTGGGCCAGGAAGATCCCCTGGAGAAAGAAATGGCAACCCACACCAGTATTCTTGCCTGGAAAATTCCATGGACAGAGGGACCTGGCAGGCTACAGTTCATAGGGTCACAAAGAGTTAGACACAACTGAGCGACTAACACCAGGGGATCCCACATACTGTGGAGAAACTAAGCCCATGTACCAAAACACTGCGTCGGTGCTCTAGAGCCTGGGAGCCACAACTACTGAAGCCTGCGCGCCCTAGATCCCATGCTCTGAAATGAGAGGTCACTGCAATGAGAAGCCCATGCACCTCTACCAGAAAGTACCCCCCACCCCAGTCTCTGCAGCTAAAGAAAAGCCCATGCAGCAATGAAGACTCAGCACAGCAAAAAAAATAACAATTTTTAAAAAGCAAATTACGCAGAGCTGATCATAAAAGCCTTAACCTGCAAGTCATTATTTAATGACTAGAAAGATTTCTGGAAAATCCCCAGATATTTGGAAATTACAAAACGCTGATGGAAAAAATTGCTGACGAAAGAAATCAGGGAAGACCCAAATAAAGAAAGAGTCATATTAAGTTCAAAGATGGGAAAAATTTAGTTAATGTCTTAATTTTCTCCCAAATTGATATGTATATTCCCAGAAGAATTTCTTACAGATTCCTATGGAAAGGCAAAGAAAGTAGAATGCCCCAAACAATTAAAGAAAAGAAGAGTAGAAGAGGAAAAGACTCATGTTATGTGATTTAAAGACTTACTACAGTAACCAATAGTATGGTCCTGGAGAAAAGAGAGACACAAAAGTCAATGGAACAGAATAGGGCAGGGATTGGCAAACTGAGGCCTGTGGGCCAAATCTGACTGATTGCCTGTTTTTATAAATTATGTTTTATGGAATATAGTCATGTTCACAGTCATAGTCATTTGTTTACATATTGTCTATAGTCACTTTCATGCTACCATAACTGTGCTGCAACAGAAACCATTTGACCTGCAAAGCCTCAACTATTTAACATTTGGCCTTTCAAGGAAAAAATCACAATCAATTCCTGAAATAGACAGTCTAGAAATAAACCCAAAACATAAATAGCCAAATAATTTTTGATCAAAGTGAAAAGCCAACTCAATGGAGAAATGACAGTCTTTTCAACAAATGGTGCCAGGATAATTGGACATCCATTTGCACACACCCCCAATAAAGATCAGCTGGATCTTGACTATACCTCACACTCCAAATTAACTCAAGATTGATCACAGACCCAAAGGTAAAGCAGAATACTAAAACTCTTTGAAGAAAACACAAGACTTTGAGTGAGGAATAGTCTTAAAACATACTATCCAAGCAAAATTCATAAAAGAACACATTGATAAGTTGTACTTCATCAAAATTCTAAACTTCTGCTCTTTTAAAGATATTGTTAAGAGAATAAAAAGACAAGACACAAATTGGAAGAAAATATTGGAAATCAGATATTTGACAAAAGACTTTATCCAAAATATATGAAGAACTCTCAAAATTCCACAGTAATAAAACAGACAACTCAATCTTAAAATGGGCAAAAGATATACAGATGGCAAATAAGTATATGAAAAGATGCCCCACATCATATGTCATCAGGGAAATACAAACTAAACCAATGAGATACCACTACATACCAATTAAAATGGCCAAAATCCAGAACACTGACAACAGAAAATGCTGGCAAGGTTACAGAGGAACAGGAAATAATCTGTAATTTTTGTAATGGACAAAAGCCTTGGACAGCCAATCAAAGAGATACACAGATGACAAATCAGCACGTTTAAAGATGTTTAGTATTATTAGTCATGAGAAAAATGCAAATTAAAACCACAGTGAGATACTAATATAAACCTAATAGAATGCCTAAAAAACAAACCAAAACAACAAAAAACTGATGTTATCAAGTGCCAATCAGGATGTAGAACCAGTGCTCTTTCTCAAACACTGCTGTTGGAAATGCAAAATGCTACAGTCACTTTGGAAAACATTTTAGTGATTTCTTATAAATTTAACAAACTTACCATACAGCCCAGTTCCCAGTCCCAGGTATTTACTTAAGTGAAATGAAAGCCTCTAGTCAGGACTTCCCTGGTGGCTCAGATGGTAAAGCATCTGCCTACAATACAGGAGACCTGGGTTTGATCCCTGAGTTGGGAAGATCTCCTGGAAAAGGAAATGGCAACCCACTCCAGTATCCTTGCCTGGAAAATCCCGTGGATGGAGGAGCCTGGTAGGATACAGTCCATGGGGCTGCAAGAGTTGGACACGACTGAGGGGCATTTACTTTTACTAGTCACACAAAAACCTGTATCTGCTTTTTGTCTTGTTTCTCTCTTGTTATCCGCCTTGATCCTGCCACCAGGTGTATCTCAACTGCTTTTGGCTTTTTGGCTTCACTCTCTGTTTTTCTTTCTTAATAATTCTCTCTAATCATCCTGTTCCTTGCTGCCTCAATAAGCTCCACATCTCAGTAGCCCTTGGAACCTAACCCCTAGCACTGGCAAATGCTCCACCCAGGACTATCACTTTCAGTTATTAGCATGATGTCATGCAAGCCCATTGCTCTGTTTTATCCATAAGCATTTTAGAAAGTATAATCATTTACTGAACTCTAGCTTTCCTCATCTGTATCATTTTCTGAGCTCCTAATATTTATCATATCCCTAATGTTATCTAAGGTTCCAGAAAATAGAGTCCTGCATGTGACTTAATGACAAACTAGAGTCTCTTATTGAAAAAAAAAAAAAAAAGGCAAAGTACCTTATCAAATAAAGCAAACAGCAAAGTCTGAAATAAAATCTGAACTCCAGTTTAGCTTCTTAATTGTATATTATTGCTTTTCTTGTTCTAATCTAAATATTTGATGTCCTCAGGCATCATTTAAACTTTTCTGTGAGGTTGGTCAAACCACCCACTCTCCTCATATTTTAGTCTCTACTTTGAGTACACCACCATTTGAGAGAGCTTTTGAACACTGTCTCCAAGAAGCCAGCAATTAGTAGATTTGACAACTATTTATTCTGCACTTAAGACAGCACCAGAAAAAAAGCCTCTGTGGGTGACCTCCCTGCATGGATGGCATAAACCTCTTCCTCCAAAATATTCTCTAAGAAAGACTATTTACAGATAGACTTGGTTTTGCAGTCAGTAGGGATATCTTGCCTTGTGATTAGATTTTCTGGGCTAGTTGTATGATTTTGTATGTGCATGAATGAAAGCATTTATAACATGGGTGAGTGGGTGTGGGTCCAACCTGTCAATGACAACCTCAGCTAAGGGTTCTCAGGGAGAAGGAAATGGTCACTTCTTCTACCAACTTGGAACTCACAGAGTTTTCTGGGGAAAAAAGTTTGTTTAAGACAGTAGACCTACATGTTGAAATAATGTATCTTTTTTCCCTTAGCTTTTTCCTAGCTAAGATTATAGGGATTCTCTCAAATTACAAAAGGTTACTTAGCCCAAGTCCCTCTTTTGAACATGGTTCAGCCTCTATGACAACCAGGGATGGTATGGTAGGTGCAGGGAGATATCTCGGATCATACACAATTTAAGCTCTTATGATCTGAAGGTTTCCTTTTTCTGACATTTCATCTTCTTTGTCCACCACAGTGTCATGTAGTGCTATCTCTTAAAATAAATGTGTCTGATGATGACTTTCACTGTCCTACAGGACTGTGCTCTGAACTCTTCAGTGTGAAAAATGAATGTAGGTATTGAGACCAAATGAACCCTCTCATTTTTCAGTTTGCCTTTAAAATGAGTATGTATCTTCTCAGTAAGTCATAGTATTTTATAATAGCTAATCAAATTATCTTTGATTGTGTGGATAACAACAAACTGAGGAAAATTCTTCAAGAGATGGGAATACCAGACCACCTTACTTGCCTCCCGAGAAATCTGCATGCAGGTCAAGAAGCAGTAGTTAGAACCGGACATGGAACAATTTTTCCAAATTGAGAAAGGAGTATGTCAAGGCTGTATAC